>NC_040081.1:48660766-49297909 GCF_003369695.1 Bos indicus x Bos taurus | reverse complement strand
CTTTTCAGATGATCAAATTAAGATGAGATTGTTAGGGTGGTAGACCCTAATCCAATATGGTTGGTGTCCTTGTAAAAAAATGGGAAATTTGAACATAGACATGTGCACAGGGAGAAAAGCATAAGAAGATTAAGGCAGTGGTTGGAACAGAGTTTCCCTGTTCCATAAAGAATCTCTGGATGACAAAACTGTAAGTGTGAAAATTGTTAGTTTTTAAATTATACATTATATTTGTACACATTATAAAATGATTTGCTAGTAGAGATAGAGACAGATATAGATATGAAAGACACAAGCACTTCTGTATATTTCTGATATAAGGTGGTCATGCACTTCAACATCAAGTACACCAAATATGTAATGGCTGAGTTTAAAGCAATTAAAATTTCTTCCTTTTTTTTCCTAGGTTCACTGAACTATGTTCATTGATAAGTTGGGAATAATAGATCTGCAGAGCCTTCTCTTTTGTTGAAGAGACAAACTAAACAAAGAAAAAGTAGATATCAGTGTAAAGCTGAAAATGCATGGAGATAATATATATGATTCAGAAAATGAAGCATTACAAGATGCTAGTGCAGTTATGGGAAAGGTCTAATGAAGGACACTTGGAACACAACTCTATAACAGACAGAGGAACAAGCACAAGCTAGTGAAAGAATAATGGCATTAGAAAAAAGTGTAGATAAAACTTTTTTTTTGTTTTTTTCCTGAAGATTAAAGTTTTGGTTAATTCTTTTCTATAATTTAATGGTGCATTTATTTTGCCAAAAAGTCAAGGGAAACAAAAAGTCTGATTTTAATGAATGATGGTCACCACGTTGGCCAACAGCCTTTCTGGGAAAAATTTTTTTTTTTTCCCTTGGGAGAGTGGGAAAGATTGTTAAACACAGTTTTATCAGAATTTGTTAGACAGAGATGAACAATAGCCAGAGATGCCTATTTAGAGCATGTAAAATGAGCTGTCTAAGCATGAGGTCACCAGGAAAACAATTGTGTTATTAGGCATAGTTATAGAGGATGAAGTATGAAGAAATAACTCAAAATCAGAATCAATAAATACTCCCCATTAATTAAATGGTGGAGTAAAATAAATTCAAAGATCAGAAACCACTGTTATTAAGGCTTAGAAAGTTTAGTGCTTTGCAAATACATATAGAAATTAGAAAGTAACACAGGTTCTTGACGTAAGTTTTTGATCATAATGAGTCTAAGGCCATGCAGAATTTTTTTTTTAATTTTTATTGGAGAATAGTTGCTTTCCAATCTGTGCTTTCCATTTTTAATTCAAATAGTTGCTTTCCAGGAGTTGCTTTCCATTTTTAATCCAAAATGGATTAAAGATCTAAACCTAAGACCAGAAACTATAAAACTCTCAGAGGAGAACATAGGCAAAACACTCTCCGACATACATCACAGCAGAATCCTCTATGACCCACCTCCCAGAATATTGGAAATAAAAGCAAAAATAAACAAATAGGATTTAATTAAAATTAAAAGCTTCTGCACAACAAAAGAAACTATAAGCAAGGTGAAAAGACAGCCTTCAGAATGGGAGAAAATAATAGCAAATGAAGCAACTGACAAACAACTAATCTCAAAAATATACAAGCAACTCCTACAGCTCAATTCCAGAAAAATAAATGACCTAATCAAAAAATGGGCTGAAGAACTAAATAGACATTTCTCCAAAGAAGACATACAGATGGCTAACAAACACATGAAAAGATGCTCAGCATCACTCATTATCAGAGAAATGCAAATCAAAACCACTATGAGGTACCATTTCACACCAGTCAGAATGGCTGTGATCCAAAAGTCTACAAGTAATAAATGCTGGAGAGGGTGTGGAGAAAAGCGAACCCTCTTACACTGTTGGTGGGAATGCAAACTAGTACAGCCACTATGGAGAACAGTGTGGAGATACCTTAAAAAACTGGAAATAGAACTGCCTTATGACCCAGCAATCCCACTGCTGGGCATACACACCGAGGAAACCAGAATGGAAAGAGACATGTGTACCCCAATGTTCATCGCAGCACTGTTTATAATAGCCAGGACATGGAAGCAGCCTAGATGTCCATCAGCAGATGAATGGATAAGAAAGCAGTGGTACATATACACAATGGAGTATTACTCAGCCATTAAAAAGAATACATTTGAATCAGTTCTAATGAGGTGGATGAAACTGGAGCTGATTTTACAGTGAAGTAAACCAGAAAGAAAAACACCAACACAGTACGCTAACGCATATATAGGGAGAAGGCAATGGCACCCCACTCCAGTACTCTTGCCTGGAAAATCCCATGGACGGAGGAGCCCGCTAGGCTGCAGTCCATGGGGTCGCTCAGAGTCTGACAGGACTGAGCGACTTCACTTTCACTTTTCACCTTCATGCATTGGAGAAGGAAATGGCAATCCACTCCAGTATTCTTCCCTGGAGAATCTCAGGGACAGGGGAGCCTGGTGGGCTGCTGTCTATGGGGTCGCACAGAGTCAGACACGACTGAAGCGACTTAGCAGTAGCAGCAACACATATATATGTAATTTAGAAAGGTGGTAACGATAACCCTGAATGTGAGACAGCAAAAGACACAGATGTATAGAACAGTCTTTTGGACTCTGTGGGAGAGGGAGCAGGGTGGGGGGTATGATTTAGGAGAATGGCATTGAAGCATGTATAATATCATATAAGAAATGAATCACCAGTCCAGGTTCGGTGCAGGATACAGGATGCTTGGGGCTGGTGCACTGGGATGACCCAGAGGGATGGTATGGGGATGGAGGTGTGGGGGGAGGTTCAGGATTGCTAACACGTGTACACCTGTGGCGGATTCATGTTGATGTATGGCAAAACCAGTACAATATTTAAAGTAATTAGCCTCCAATTAAAATAAATAAATTAAAAAAATAAAATAAAATAAGAGAAGAAACATTAAAAAAAATTTTATTGGAGAATAGTTGCTTTCCAATCTGTGTTAGTCTCTGCTGTATAGCAAAGTGAATCAGGTATACATATACATATATCCCCTCTTTATTGGATTTACTGAAGTAGAATGGATTTGTGAATACTTCATGCTTAAGAAGAACTTCATGAAGGGAGGCAAAAACCTTGGCAGTATATTCTATCTCTTCTGTCTCTGACCAATCAGGAGTGACTTCTGGAAATAACCACTCTGTGGAATAGAACAGACTCTTGGCTTGCTCATTACTGAGCCGCGAGAGCAGTGTCACATAGGTCTAAGTGAAAAAAACAGAAATCCATTAGAAACAAGTCAGAAGACACTTGCACATAGTCATGCTGTGGAGTTATGGACCTGTTTTTGCTTAAAAACATTCCAAAAATAACTGCATCTTAAAAGTCACCAAGGAATACATAATTTTGAATGGTTTTCATGTTAAAAACTATTTTTTCTGGCTCTCATGATGTTTATTGCTGACATCTACAGAGATTTACAAAAAAAAATGTTTAATATTGACTTGTCAAATATAATATTTTCTCTGTCCTTTAATAATTTTCTGAGAACATGCTTGCTTTCATTTATTTCTTGAAATTATTATTTTTGATGGCAGTTAATCCAAAGAGATGAAAAAAAATCAAAACACAAAACAAGCCAACACAAATCATTTCTTGAAGTGTTTTCTGGCCCACTTGAGAAAAAAAAAAAAATCCCAGTAACATTTCAGAGCCAATATCCATTAAAATATAATTAGCTTGTTATTCATGAAGACATCTCCCTGGGTACTCAGTATCTAAGGAAAGACATGACCCTGGCTGAGGTGTCGTGTCCTACAGGACTTAATAGATATGATGCTGCCTTTTATTTATTTGTATTTAAACTTTGTGTGTTAGCTTCTTAGTCATGTCCAACTCTTTGTGAACCCATGAAATGTAGCCCATGGGGGTGGCAGAACTTTATTTTGAAATAATTTTAAATTTCAGGGAAATTACAAAAAAACACAAAGAGTTCCTGTAAAACTCTTCCCCAGCTTCTCTTATTGTTAACATCTCACAGTACCAGGTACCTTGTCAAAACTAAGAGACTGACATTGATATATTACTATTAAAACTCAAGTGGACTTTATCACTTTTTCTATTGATGGTCTTTTTTCTGTTTCTTGATTTAATCAAGGTGCTATAGCCAGTTTGTGCTATTATAATAAAAATGCCATAGACTGGGTAGCTTAAACACGTCAGCTGATTCAGTGGTGAAGGTCTATTTCCTGTTTATAGATAGCTGTCTTCTGTCTGTGTCCTGACCTGACTGAGAAATGGAATATTGTTTGTCATATCTGTAAACAAGGGATGTCACAATCATCAGCAATTGTAGCCATCACCAAAGGTGAGCTGCTGAGCCTCAGCCATCAGACTACAGCTGCTCTCCTTTCTAGGCATTTTACGAATATAGCAGTAAAAGGAAACAACAGCAACAAAGGGGGAAAAAATAATAAGCATGCTATCACACAATGGGAGAGAGAGTTATACCAGATAGTGGAATGCACATTTGTTTAATTAATAAATAAATGAATACTGTTTCTGTGTCTGATATCCGTCTTCTCCCTCCCACTACCATTTTGCCTGGCTAAATCATACTCATCATGAAATGCAATGCTTTAACTTTACTTTTGCAAAAAATCTTTCCTAAACTATTCCTGACTATGCTAGGTTTGCTTTTCTTATTATTTGCTTGTTTGGACCCCAGCCTGTGTTTTCCTTCAGATCCCTTATGGTGATTATAGTGTTCACTGTTCATTGCATTCTTTCCCATAAGATGGAAATGAAGCTAAAGAACTATGTTTTCGTCTCTTGGTCCCATTGCTGCTATCCTTTTTAGCCCATACCAGGAAACCAGTAGTTATTTGTTGAATTAATGAAAGAAGGAATGGAAATGAGAAAAGATTAGATACAGAATATGTGCAGGTAATGGGGCAGCTACTGACAGTAAGGGCAAATTTCTCTGAAGACTTTTTATTTGGTACCTTTAGCTGGAGGCAAAGGCTCCCTGGTATACTTCAAGGAACAAGGTGTAAATTGTGTGTGAAAATGTCATTAACTCTTTGAGGTAGTGAGAAGTAGTCTTGAGGTTCCAGAGCATTTTCAAACAATTCAACAGAAATTAGTAAGACATGGGAGAGGGTTTGAAAATGTACATATGAGTTGATTTGTGGAGGAAAGTAAAGCCCTTATCTATATCTTAGAAATCTGAGCTTCCCAGGTAGCTCAGTGGGTAAAGAATCCACGTGCAATGCAGGAGCTGCAGGAGCCGTGGGCTTGATCCTTGGGTTGGGAAGATCCCCCTGGAGAAGAAAATGACTACCCATTCCAGAGTTCTGCCTGGAGAATCCCATGGACAGAGAGAAACCTTGTGGACTACGGTCCATAGAGTCACAAAGAGTCAGACAGGACTGAAGCAATTGAGCGTGCACATAGAAATCTGCAAGAGAATGCAATCTCTGTTTTTTTGTTTTTTATTTTTCCCCCACTCATCTTTCTTACATGGGAATGCTCTGAAAACCAAAAATTCTAAATCATGGCTTACTGTCTTCATTAATGTGATTTGACTATTTATTCCCTTCATTATCATGATTTTAATACTCTGAAGAGCAGAACTTTGCATGAGAAAATAAAAGTGGCAAATAATTTGATTACTTATCCTAGAAACTACCTGAAGCCCATAGACTCTTCAATAGCAAGCATCAAAGGACAGTTTACATGCCAACACTCTGACTCCATCCCTTGTCTCAAATCCCTCTCCCTTTTGTACCCACCAATCCTTAACTATTACATTATGACCCTATGGAATCCTAACCAAGCCCCCGCTGAATGTGTAATCTTAAAGCAGATTTCAAAATCTCATAAATATCTTAAATTTTGCCTCACTAAATATTTATGAATGTGGTTATTTCCTTTGCTACAGTAAGTGATAACTCGAGTTGTTTTGGTAATATTTTAGGGGAACCCACATTCAACACTATTCAGATTAATGCATTTGCTTCCAATTTTTATTAACCAACACGTTTAAAAGTCCATTGTTATATTTCATTTTTGAAGGCAAAAAAAAAAAACTTCTTAAAAAGGAAGATTATTTTTATTATCTTTCAGCTATCCATTTGAGAATTATTAAATTGTTTACTTTTGAAATACATTTTTAAATTTAATAGTAAATATATATATAATCCTAAACCAGAATGGTACTGCCATTTTCCTTGAATGACTGACAAATGCATTGTAACTTTATTACATTCCAACAATGTTTTTGACACCAACATACCATCACTGAAAACCCTTTGAAAATATTGTTTATGATATTTTTTTAAAAACAATATGTTTTAAATCATATTCATGTGGGCCAGGAGAATTAGGAAAGTGCATTTCATAGCTTCATAATTTTGGTTCTGTGGCATTGCCATTTAGAATATTGATCTACGAAATTTTTAATTTTATCCTACTTTGCAGAGTATTCTCATGATCATTTAAGATATGAATTAAATTTTATTTTACAAAGTAAAACCAAAGGACTACCAGTCAATAAATTCCAACCATGAAAGAAGTGAATGAAGCAGTATGTAAGTGCCCAAAGTGGAACAAGTACAAGCACAATAGTAAATGCCACTGTCCCTGCCTCCCAGAAACTGTGGTACAATTCATATATCATGTTATCACTGTCAAGCCCAGTGTCGTTATCATGCCTTTTACTTAGGAAAAGCACAGACCAGAGATCTAGGATCTTGGATTTTCCTCCTTTCTTTAACTTCCTCTGCAACTTTGTTGAAGTAAATTCATTTTTCAGCTTTTCTCTGTGAAATGAGACTGTTGGAATAGATAATTGGTTTTCCAATTGTTTTTCACAGAGATACTTCAAGGACACTTTGATGGAAGGAGTAATGGGTTCAGTAAGAAGAACCCTTAACTCCCCACTGCTTCAAACACAGCAGTTCTGCTTGTTCCCTATATTTATTTTGGACTTTGAAACTCGCTTTCATTTGAACAAACAAATCAGCACATTAAATAAAAACAAACAAACAAAAACCAAAATAAACAAAATGTAACATTCCATTTTTCACAAATATATAGTTTGGAATGAGGCAAACAATAAACTTCAAGTTCTGTAGCTAAAATGTGTCTCAATAATATAATAATGATAATGTGATTTGTTCAGTCTTTATATTATCCCCAAAAATTAAATGCATAATCTGCTTTCTTCTTGGCAAGAACATTGAAAAGCAGGTATTACATATCATGCTTTTTTACAGAAAAGAAAATTTGAACATTGATTTCCAATTATCCAATTCCCTAATATTTTTGAGAGCTGACTTGTGCCAAGGTTTTGCTAGGTATTTTTAGGTTTCATGTTCATAATAGCTTATGCAACTATATATGTATAGCAAATACTCAGAACTAGAGTTAAAGTCTAGAGTGGCTGATGGTCTTTATCAATGTGAATAATGATAATAAAATCACTTCCATTGAGAATAATACAGCTCACTTTGACTTGGAGGTATATACCCTTGCATAATACTACATACCAAAAGTTTTATTTAATTTCATAATGCAATGAGATATACGCTCCAATATTCCCATTTTAAGGATGAGGTAACCTAACTAAATAGGACTTCCCTGGTAGCTCAGGTGATAAAGAGTCTACCTGCAATGAAAAAAACCCAGGTTGAGTCCCTGAGTCAGGGAGATCACCTGGAGAAGGAAACGGCAAGCCACTCAAGTATTCTTGTCTGCAGAATTCCATGGACAGAGGAGCCTGGCTGGCTACAGTCCATGGAATTGCAAAAAGCTGGACACAGCTGAGCAAGTTTCACTTATAACTGAAATTAAGCAAGTAAAGTAGTTTGCATATGTCTAACTTCAGAGGACTAGTAAGGAACAGAGCTAACATTTAATCCTAAACTGAGATCAGAGCCTTCATTTAATCTATATAACTTCCTGCTTAATTTATTTCAATGCTGACTTCCAATTTAAAAGTGGTTAATTTATTTAAAATGTGATTAAGTGTAACAGAGCCTGAGGACTAACACTCCCAACATTAAGAAAGCATAAAGCTACCATGATCAAGACAGTGAGATATCAGTGAAATACACAAGTAGATCAATGGAACAGAATAGAGAGCCTAGAAAGAGACCCATATAAATACACTCCACTGATTTCAGAAAAAGAAGCAAATGCAATCCAGTGGAGCAAAGCAGTCTTTTTGACAAATAGTTCTGGAACAAGTGAACATCCATGTCCAATAAAAAAGTGAATCTAGACACAGACTTTATATTTTTCACAAAAAATTAATGCAAAATGAACCACAGACCTAAATGCAAAACCATAAAACTCTTAGAAGATGGAATAGGAGAACATCTTGATTGCCTTGAGTTTGAAGGTGTTTTTAAATATGTGTGCTCAATCTTGTCTGACTCTTTGGGACCCCATTGACTGTAGCCTTCCAGGCTCCTCTGTCCGTAGAATTTTCCAGACAAGAATATTGGAGCAGGCTGCCATTTCCTACTCCAGGGGACATTCCTGACACAGAAACTCAATGTGCATTTCTTATGTCTTCTGCATTGGAAGGCAGATTCTTTACCATTGTGCCATCTGGAAAGCCTGTCTTTATATATACAACACCAAACAACATCCATGAAAGAAAGAATTAATAAGCCGGGCTTCATTAAAATAAAACAAACAAGTATATACAACTACTGTTTTGTGAAAGACATTGTTAAAGTACGAAAAGGCAAGCATCAAACTATGAGAAATTTTTGGAAAACACTGTTGAATAATGAATCATTATCTAAAATACTCTTAAAAATCAATAATAAAAGCAAACAAATTAGTGAACAAATGGTCCAAAAGCTTTGAGACACCTCAATAAAAAAATAGACAACACATAAACACGTGATAAAATGCTCCACATCATATGTCATGATGCAAATGAAAGTTAAAATAGCAAGGAGTAATATATTACATATCTTTATATAATTTATATAGATATAGATTATGTATCTCTGAATCCATGGAGCTAGAAGTTTGGTATAATTATTTCTCAGGTGTGTTAACTTGGAAATACTCAAAGAGTTTCTAACTGAGAGTCATAGCTAACAAAGATAAAACATTTTTTTCTTAGCTTGTAGCTGTTTAGTTTAACTGAGATATAGAAAAGTATTATATAAATTTAAATAAACAAAGTAATGTAAAGATTTAGAATGAAAACAACAACAACAATGAGATTCCACTACACACCAACTAGAATGGTCAAAATCCAGGACACTGACTACACCAAATGCTGGCAAGAATGTGGAGCAACAAGAACTCTCATTCATTGCTGGGAGAAATGCAGCATGGTGCAGCTGCTTTGGAAGACAGCTTGGCAATTGCTTATAAAACTAAAATCTCTCTTACCTGAGGACTCAGCAATTGTGCTTTTTGATATTTCCCCAAAGGTGTTGGAATTTATGACCACGCAAAACCCTGCCTACAGATGTTTATAGCAACCTTACCCATAATTGCCGAAACTTGGAAGAAATTAAGATGTTCTTCAGTAGGTGAATCTGCAAAAATATTGGAACATCTAGACAATAACTATTATTCACAAAGCTGAAGAAATGAGCTATCAAGCTGTGAAAAAACATAGAGAAAACTTAAACACATAATACTAAGCCAAAAAAGACCATCTGAGAAAGGCAACATACTATGTACTTCCACCTATATAACATTCTGGAAATGGAAAAGCTATGGACACAGTAAAAAGATTAGTAGTTGCCAGGGATTAGTGAAAAGCAATAAATAAGTGGAACACAGGGAGTTTTCCAGTAGTAAACAGACTTTGTATGATACAGTAATGATAAATACATGTCATTATAGAGTTCTCCAAGCTCATAGAATACACACCAGGATTAAATATACAAAACATGGACTTTGAGTGTTTTTATGCCAATATATTTCATTACTTGTAACAAATTATCATTCTAATGGGGCATGTTGGTATCTGGTGAGATTATGCATTTGTGTGGAGATAGAAAAATGATGTCCTTTTCATCATAGGGTACTGGAATGCAAAAGTAGGAAGCAAAGATATACTGGAGTAAAGGGAAAGTTTGGCCTTGGAGTACAAAATGAAGCATGGAAAAGGCTAACAGAGTTTTGCCAAGAGAACACACTGGTCAAAGCCAACACCCTCTTCCAACAACACAAGAGGGTCCATATCCATCTCTACACATGAACATCACCAGATGTTCAATACTGAAATCAGACTGATCATATTTTTTGCAGTCGAAGATGGAGATGCTCTATACAGTTAGCAAAAACAAGACAAGGAGTTGACTATAGCTCAGATCATGAACTTCTTATTGTAAAATTCAGACTTAAAATGAACAAAGTAGTGAAAATCACTAGAACATTCAGGTATGACCTAAATCAAATGCTTTATGATTATACAGTGGAAGTGACAAATAGATTCAAGGTATTAGATCTGATAGGCAGAGTGCCTGAAGAACTGTGGACAAGGTACATAATATTGTACAGGAGGGAGTGATCAAAACCATCCCCAAGAAAAAGAAATGCAAAAAAGCAAAATGGTTCTCTGAGGAAGCTTTACAAATAGCTGAGAAAAGAAGAGAAGTGAAAGGTAAAGGAGAAAGGGAAAGATATACTCATCTGAATCCAGAGTTCCAAAGAATAGCAAGGAGAGATAAGAAAGCCTTCCTAAGTGATCAGTGCAAAGAAATAGAGGAAAACAATAGAATGGGAAAGACTAGAGATCTCTTCAAGAAAATTAGAGATACCAAGGGAACATTTCATGCAGAGATGCACACAATAAAGGACAGAAATGGTATGGACTTAACAGAAGAAGAAGATATTTAGAAAAGGTGGCAAGAATACATAGAAGAACTATACAAAATGATCTTAATGATCCTGATAACCATGATGGTGTGATCACTCACCTAGAGTCAGACATCCTGGAATGCAAAATCAAGTGGGCCTAACATCAAAGCTACTGGAGGTGATGGAATTCCAGCTGAGCTATTTCAAATCCTAAAAGATGATGCTGTCAAAGTGCTGCACTCAACATGCCAGTATATTTTGAAACTCAGCAGTGGCCACAGGATTGGAAAAGGTCAGTTTCATTCCAATCCCAAAGAAAGGCAATGCCAGAAATGCTCTACCTATGGCACAATTGCACTTATCTCACAGGCTAGCAAAGTAACTCTCAAAATTCTCCAAGCCAGGGTTCAACTGTATGTAAACCGTGAACTTCCAGATGTTCAAGCTGGATTTAGAAAAGGCGGAGGAACCAGATATAAAATTGCCAACATCCGTTGGATCATCGAAAAAGCAAGAGAATTCCAGAAAAACATATACTTTTACTTCATTGACTATGCTAAATCCTTTAATTGTGTAGATTACAACTGTGGAAAATTCTTCAAGAAATGTGTAAACTGCACCACCTAACCTGCCTCCTGAGAAACCTGTATGCAGGCCAAGAAGCAACAGTTAGAATGGGGCATGAAACAATGTACTGGTTCAAAATTAGTAAAGAAGTATGTCAAGGCTGTATATTGTCATCCTGGTTATTTAACATCTATGCAGAGCACATCACATGAAATGATGTATAAGGTGGATAAAGCATAAGATGGAATCAAGATTGCCAGGAGAAATATCAATAACCTCAGATATGCAGATGACACCACCCTTATGGCAGAAAGCAGAGAGGAACAAAAGATCATCTTGATGAAAACTGAAAAAGGAGAACAAAAAAGCTGGCATAAAACTCAACAATCAAAAAATGAGGATTGTGGCATTCAGTTCCATCACTTCATGGCAAATGGATGGGGAAAAAAAAAAGAGTGGCAGACTTTCTTATCTTGGGCTCCAAAATCACTGCAGATGGTGACTGCAGCCATGAAATTAAAAGACACATGCTCTGTGGAACAAAATCTATGACCAATCTAGACAGCATATTAAAAAGCAGAGACATTACTTTGCCAACAAAGGTTCTATTTTCAAAGCTATGGTTTTTCCAGTAGTCATGTATAGATGTGGAAGTTGTGCCATAAAGAAAGCAGAATGCCAAAGAATTCACGCTTTTGAACTATGTTTTTGGAAAAGATTTTTGAGAGTCCCTTGGACTGCAAGTAGGTCAAACCAATCCATCCTAAAGGAAATCACTCCTGAATATTCATTGGAAGGACTGATGCTGAAGCTGAAGCTCCAATACTTTGGCCACCTGATGTGAAGAACTGACTCATTGGAAAAGATCCTGATGCTAGGAAAGAATGAAAGCAGGAGGAGAAGGGGACAAAAGAGGATGAGATAGTTGGATGGCATCACTGACTCGATGGACCTGTGTTTGAGCAAGCTCTAGGAGTTGGTGACGGACAGGGAAGCCTGGTGTGCTACAGTTCATGGGGTCATAAAGAGTCCACACGACTGAACTGAACTGAGCAGATATGAGAGCTTCCATGGTGGATCAGTGATAAAAAATCTGCCTGCAAATGCAGGAGATGTGGGTTTGATCTCTGGGTTAGGAAGATCCCCTTTAGGAAGCAAAGGCAAACCACTGCTGTATTCTTGCCTGGGTAATCCCATGGACAGCAGAGCCTGGCAGGTTATAGTCTGTGGGGTCACAAAAGAGTTGGACATGACTAAGCAACTAAACAACATCAACAGATGTTATATGATAACTGTCTGTGACTTCTGTTCATTTTTTCTATGAATCTATAGCTCCTCTAAAAAATAAACTCTATATATTAAAAATAAATGTTCAGCACCATTAATCAGTAGGGAAGTACAGTCAAAACCATAATGAGATATCATCTTATGAGTGATATGGAGAAAAGCAAAACTTTGTGCACTGTTAGTGGGAATGTAAATTGGTCCAGCTATTATGGAAAACAATATGGACATCTCAAAATACTAAAAGTAGTACTGACAAATGATCCAGCAATTCCACTCCTAGAGATATATCCTAAAATCACCATCTTGAAGAGATATTTGCACATCCTCCTGTGAAAGTGAAAGTCACTCAGTAGTGTCCGACTTTTTGTGACCCCATGGACTGTACAGTCCATGGAATTTTCCAGGCCAGAATACTGGATTGGGTAGCTGTTCCCTTCTCCAGGGGATCTTCCCAACCCAGGGACTGTCCCTCTCTGCTGTTAATTGCAGCATTATTCACAATAGCCAAAATATGGAACCTCAACAAAAAGTAAATGTTATTGATAGATGGATGCATAAAAAATTCCATATACATAATGGAATATTTCTCAGCCATAAAAAGAATTTATAGTAACACAGGTGGAATTTGGGTGTTATGCTAAGTGAAATAATTCAAAGAGAGAACAGTAGCATATGATCTCACTTATTTGTGGAATAAAAGAAAAAGGAATCCATAAAGAAAGAAAATAGATTGATGGTTGCCAGAGGAAGGAAGAAGGAAAATGGGCAATGCTGGTCCAGGTTTTTTTTTTTTTTTTTTTTTTAAATATACCTCCAAATAAAATAAATCAGTTTTGAGGATGTAATTATATATATTTTTTTTTTCTTTTTTTATTTCCTGAAATACTTGTGGTGGAATTAGAGTAGCTGGAAGAAAGGAACTTTATAATAAAAGGAGTCAGTAACAGATACAAGGGCACATTTTAATAAGACAAGACAACCTCTGCCTTTCAGCTTTAATTTGGTGTTTCAGGGCCTGTGTATGCCTTAGTCAAGAAGCAGAAAACACAAGTCAGGACTTGTTTGTTCTCCCTAGCATATTCTTATAATAAAGCAGATTTTGAAAATCTCATGACTCAGATAATACTCATAAGCTCATTGCACACTACCATTCCTTTGCATGGGGCTTAAAAATAACACCTATTGGACAGTGTCAGAATTTTGGTTTCTACTGATTTTCTTGTTCAGTTTATACACAATGATCTTTACCTTGATAACTACTATACTAAAGATACTTTAAAATAAAACAAAGAATATGACTGTAGTCTAATAATTTATCATTGCATCCCAAATGGTGCTTGTGATAAAGAACCCACATGCCAACGCAGGCGACATAAGAGATGTGGGTTTGATCCCTGGGTCGGGAAGATACCTTGAAGAAAGGCATGACAGCCCACTCCAGCATTCTTGCCTGGACAATCCCATAGATAGAGGAGCCTGGTGGGCTACAGTCCATAGGGTCAAAAAAGTCAGGCATGACTGAAGCAACTCAACATGCACAGCCTAAATTAAGATGGTTCCCATAAAATCTGTAGTAGGAGAGTATAGTTTTGCATTTCAAATACTTGCCTATACTTTAAGATTTGGCTACATAGTCTAATGTAATGTTAATTTTTCTCAATCCCTGGATTAGAATTACATCACCATCTCTTCTTCCTTATCACATTTGTCATTTCGCTCAGTTACTTTTTATCTGTAGCTTGGGTGTTATTCTATAAACTATAAATTTTTCCCAGGAAAATGTGCTTTATAATCTATACTGAGTTTCAAGACCAAAAATTAACTAGAATAATTAATTGAATGAGAAGTATTAAAAACTCAAATTACAGTTCCACAGAGAAATATACTTCATTCTTGATTACTTTTCTGCATGTATCAAAACATATTTTCTTAGAAATCTATTCATAAAACCATGATACATTTTGTTTTTATTCTGTCAGTTTTATTCTGTCAGTTTGTCATTTCTGCAAAATGAAAACTTGCAGAAAAATGTAAAAAGAATTGTTGAAAAAATTCAAGTTAGCGAATCTTTGCATTACAACAAATACATACATTTTCTTTGAGTAACACATGGTTTGGAAAGGTGTTACTAATAACAGGAGATTTGCATATTTTGCTAACAAATTTACATATGTACCATAATACATAACACAGTATACATAAATTTTCATAGATACATCTCTCTCATTTAAAATACTCTATCAATAATGCTTACTATAGCAAAACCCAGTACATCTATTCACAAGACCTAAAATGAAGAATATGTGATCAATTAAGTCAGTGGGAAATGAAATTCCACCACAGGATCAAAAAGGTAATGCTTTCAAAATTACAATTAAATAATATCTTTAAAATTAAGATGTTGAAAATAATAGTGGCATGCTTTTATATTAAAAAAATCCTGCTGTGATTAAAAACTCTTCTTTCTGTCTAGTGTTGTGTTGAGGAAGCATGGATATCTGAGACACACTTATTCTTCCCTTTGTATTTTTGGCCAGCAGCCAGTTAAGGCTGTAACTCTAGCCTGTGGAAATTGGTTGAGTAAATGGAGACAATGAACCAGGTGCAGTGCATGAAGATTAGGGAGGCTGAAATTATAGAGTTAGTGAGGTGTGATTCTATTGTTTCAGCGGGGACTTCCACTCCTACTGTGGGAGGAGGGATGTAGAAAGAAACATCACATCAATCAAAATACTTTTCCAGTATATAGGCATGTTTATTTCTATCTAAAATGCCTTCCAATGTATTAGGTTTACCTATATGAAGAGATATTAAAGAAGTTTTGTGTATGTTGGATCATATTTTTCTTTTTCTCTTACCAAATCTGCATGCCCACTGATGGATAGACTTGAAAAAAATATGTTGTGGGCATCTAATAACAGGAAGACACATTTATACATTTAATCTCAGGGTCACTTAATTCATCTATCTGATGTGTGTTACTAAAACAACTTACTCTATCTTGTTTAAGTTGAACATCAATTAAATAAAGTGTAGGAAATAACTCCCAGAATCTCAATGAAGCCTAGAGAATCAAGCTTAGAAAAGTCTATGAGACCAGGAAAAAATTCTAACTATGTTATACTTCCACCATTGATGGAATGGTGTTGCATGGTGGATGATATACCACCATCTTTGGTATTGCAAAGATACCAAGGTAAGGCAAATCTTTAGTATAAGATTTAACTTCTCATTCTTTTGAGATTCCTGTAGGGATAAACCTAGAAAAAAATTAATATTTCAAAAAGGTACTCTATCAAAAGTATATACTCCAAAATTAACTAGAAGTATAAATATTATTCATAATATTTATTTTTAAATAAAATATTAATTATTGACTTTATTCCTGGCATGTTCAATTAGGTCATTAAAATTATGACATACTTCTTAATATTTGTTGTTGTCCTTTAAATATTTTCTTCTCCTTGTTAGGGGAAGCACACTGACTGAAACTGCCCACCCAGGCCAGGCACCATAGTAACTATTTGTATGAATTGTTTTGCAGGAGGTCCTGGTAAGGAACAAAGAACTAATAAGCCACTACTAACCGAAAGAGTTCAGGAAAGGTCAAAAGGAGACACCCCAGTCTGACCTCTTCCCAGAATCCTTCTCTTTGGCGTCCATCTTGCCTGAACAAGGCATGCACCACCAGGAAGGATTCTGAGTCAGAATGATTGGCTAAAGACAACTGGGAAACTAATCCCATTACCATAAAACCTAAGACTGCGAGCCACTTGGTAAGGGTTCCCTTACCCTACTGCAAGAAATTTTATTGGAAAAGAGCACCCAGGTGCCCTTTCCTAATAATATTTCTTGCTGTGTTAGCACATGTGTCTCCTCGGACAATTCATTTCTGAGGGTTAGACAAGAACCCAGTTTCAGGTCCTGGAAGGGGTCCCCCCTTCCTGCAACATTATTACTCCTTCAAAATCAAAGAATGATTTTCTGCAGCATAAGCATAGACTTTATATACAGAATGACCTCATATCTGACTATTAGTACAGTCAGGACACTAAGAGATAGTGTTGATAGAAGAAATATTTGTAATCATTTGTTTTTTCAAAATGCAACTTCTTATCATAGAAAATAGGAATAGTAAAGTTTTCACTAACATGTGATACTAGAGCTAAGAACAGTTTTCATCTCTCCAATGTTATTGAGATAATAAAATATATTCTAAAATGGTGTCAAATAACTGAATATTGTAATTGTGTTTAAACAATGTCAGATTGGAAATCCATTTAATTGACTGTTGCTTTTAAAATATGAAATCAACATACAGAAATCCCTTGCATTCCTACACACTAATAATGAGAAAAGAGAAAGAGAAATTAAGGAAACAATTCCATTCAACATTGCAACAAGAATAAAATACTTATGAATATATCTACCTAAAGAAACAAAAGACCTATATATAGAAAACTATAAAACACTGGTGAAAGAAATCAAAGAAGACATTAATAGATAGAGAAATATACCGTGTTCATGGAGCTGAAAAATCAATACAGTGAAAATGAGTATTCTACCCAAAGCAGTCTATAGATTCAATGCAATCGCTATCAAGCTACCAACGGTATTTTTCACAGAGCTAGAACAAATAATTTCACAATTTGTACGGAAATACAAAAAACCTCGAATAGCCAAAGCAATCTTGAGAAAGAAGAATGGAACTGGAGGAATCAACCTGCCTGATTTCAGGCTCTACTACAAAGCCACAGTCATCAAGACAGTATGGTACTGGCACAAAGACAGAAATATAGATCAATGGAAAAAAATAGAAAGCCCAGAGATAAATCCACGCACCTATGGACACCTTATCTTTGACAAAGGAGGCGAGAATATACAATGGAGAAAAGACAATCTCTTTAACAAGTGGTGCTGTGAAAACTGGTCAACTACTTGTAAAAGAATAAAACTAGAACACTTTCTAACACCATACACAAAAATAAACTCAAAATGGATTAAAGATCTAAATGAAAGACCAGAAACTTTAAAAGTCCTTAAGGAGAACATAGGCAAAACACTCTCCTACGTAAATCACAGCAGGATCCTCAATGACCCACCTCCCAGAATATTGGAAATAAAAGCAAAAATAAACAAATGGGACCTAATTAAAATTAAAAGCTTCTGCACAACAAAAGAAACTATAAGCAAGGTGAAAAGACAGCCTTCAGAATGGGAGAAAATAACAGCAAATGAAGCAACTGACAAACAACTAATCTCAAAAATATACAAGCAATTGCTTCAGCTCAACTTCAGAAAAATAAATGACCCAATCAAAAAATGGCCCAAAAAACTAAACAGACATTTCTCCAAAGAAGACATACAGATGGCTAACAAACACGTGAAAAGTTGCTCAACATCACTCATTATCAGAGAAATGTAAATCAAAACCACAGTGAGGTACCATTTCACGCCAGTCAGAATGGCTGCTATCCAAAAGTCTACAAGCAATAAATGCTGGAGAGGATGCAGAGAAAAGGGAACCCTCTTACACTGTTGGTGGGAATGCAAACTAGTACAGCCACTATGGAGAACAGTGTGGAGATTCCTTAAAAAACTGGAAATAGAACTGCCATACAACCCAGCAATCCCACTGCTGGGCCTACACACTGAGGAAACCAGAATGGAAAGAGACACGTGTACCCCAATGTTCATTGCAGCACTGTTTATAATAGTCAGGACATGGAAGCAACCTAGATGTCCATCAGCAGATGAATGGATAAGAAAGCAGTGGTACATATACACAATGGATTATTGCTCAGCCATTAAAAATAATACATTTGAATCAGTTCTAATGAGGTGGATGAAACTGGAGCCTATTATACAGAGTGAAGTAAGCCAGAAAGAAAAACACCAATACAGTATACTAAAGCATATATATGGAATTTAGAAAGATGGTAACGATAACCCTGTATGCAAGCAGCAGGGGAGATGCAGATGTGCGGAGCCGTCTTTTGGACTCTGTGGGGGAGGGCGAGGATGGGGTGGTTTGGGAAGGTGGCATTGAGGAATGTATTGTCTTGTGTGTGGGGCGGGTCACCAGTCCAGGTTCAATGCATGATGTGGGATGCTCAGGGCTGGTGTTCTGGGATGACCCAGGGGGATGGTGTTGGGGGTGGGTGGGAGCGGGGTTCAGGGTGGGGGACACATGTGTACCCATGGCAGATTCATGTTGATATATGGCAAAACCAATACAATATTGTAAAGTGATTGGCCTCCAATTAAAATAAATAAATTTATATTTAAAAAATTAAAATAAAATATGAAATTATTCTGGGAATTTTTTCTGGTTTTCACTAGAACATTTCCAGTGGCAAAGTGTAGATTTTATTATAAGCAACATGACATTGTACATCATTAAAATATACTCTTAAATTTTTTATCCTACAATTTTATTTTTATAAGTTCAGTGAAGGTATAAAACATATTTAGAATATTAGAGGTACATCAATAATGTGTTACAATTGTCATGTCTATGATAGTAACCTATAGAATCTTCTCATTATCTAAAACTATAAAATTCCAAAGGAGAAATTTCATCATGATAACGTATCCCCTTGTTTAACACCTGAAGAAAAACATGTTTTAACAGAATCAAGAGATAAATGCAAAAAAAAAAAAAAAGTTGGCTGTCTCCTAGGAAAATGCATACACATACACACGTGCCCACCCACACATACACACACAGACACACATACACACACAGAGTCCAGTAGCAACAGCAATATTAAATGCTTCAAGGTTGAAGGATAAAGCTGAGATACTATGACAGTTTTTGGCTGGATTAATTTTTTCCTATTATCAGTACTTTGTTCAACAGAATAATTTCCAGGACAAAAATAAATATATTTGGATTTAACAAAAAGTGGGCAAATGTATTCAAGTTCATATTTCAGATTGACAGCTTCTTTATATTCAATGGCATCATTTGGAAACTCTAGGATCTATTATTTTTTAATTTTGTCATATTATTTAAATACATTGTAGTGTATTAAATACTATAGAAAAATAAAATCCATAGATATAAAAGACTGTTGTTAAGTATATGAGAAAAAATGTCAATAATAGCATTCCTATGAAAAGCTTCAGTTCCACATTTCATTATTGAATTGTCAGCTTTCTGGAATGTCCTTATTTGATTAAAACTGAAATTACTGATCAAATAGTATACACATCATAGAGACAGGCTATGATATGACGAAATTTTCAAAAACTAAACTATGCTGGAAAACAAGAAAAAGGAATACGTTTTTCTTTCTTTGTTAAGAAAGAAGTAAATCGTTGTCTTTTTACCAAAATCTACTTTAAAGTAAATGCCTTGCATTACATCCAAATTGAGTTAGATTCAGTGTAGCAATGTGGGGACATATAATTGTTGCTGAAACCTGAATGAGGCATCTATAAATTTGCCTAACACTAGTACAGCTTAGAAAAAATTCAAACTGACCATGATAGCGCTGCATGTTTGTTTGCTCAGCTGTGTCTGACTCTTTGTGACCCTTTGGGCTGTAGCCCGCCAGGGTCTTCTGTCACTGGGATTTTTCATGCAAGAATATTGGGGTGGATTGCTGTTTTCTCCTCCAGGAGATCTTCCTGACCCAGGGGTTGAAAGCATGTCTCCTGTGCTTCCTGCATCACAGGCAGATTCTTTACCTGCTAAGCCATCAGGAAAGCCTTGACCAGAAGAGTGGATAGGACTAATTGTATTCTGGAGCTACAAGTCTAGTATTTACCAGAATAGGAAGAGCAAAACAGAGCAGCAATTTTGATGTAAATTTAGGAAAGCCTGGAGATAATAAAGCAGGTGAAGAAAGCAGTAAGATTGTTTGTGAGCAAATACACTTGGATGTGGCCAAGGTGGGAAGTACCAGAATAGGAGTTTTTCTCTCTCCACATCAGTCTGGGGATTAAATGCAACCTGGGTAAGAAATTTCCATCTAGACCAGAGTAGATTATAAGGCCAAAGTAAATCTGGCAATTTATAATGGAATGGGAAATTTAAGGCTGGCAGTTTAAAGGTTTTTGTGTTTAGTAGCTCAGTGGTGTCCAACTCTTTGCGACCCTTTGTACTGCAGCCCGCCAGGCTCCTCTGTCCTTGGGATGTTTCTGGCAAGAATTTAAGAGCTTTCAGAATATAACAACAAAAAAAAGGCTTGTATATGTAACCAGTGCCCTGTGGTTCTTACCCACAAAGACAGCTATTACTGTGTTTGTGTCATAGGGAGGAAAAAATGTAGCCCCAAATGAATTCCATTCTAAGTTGCACATACACGTAATGTAAAGCAACATACAATTTATAACAGATAATAAGGTAACAAAATAAATAGAACTAAATCTCAAGATAAATATACTGATAGAGTAAGAAAGGGAACATATTGCAAATGTAAATAAGTGACAATTATGAAAAAGAACAAAGTAGCTGCCTTGCTTTTGAAAAAATAAAATGTACTCTACATTTGAAAGAATATAAAGATCTCAGAAGAACGAAGGCAGTCAAAAGATAAAATTAATGACTGTCTTTTAAATTAGTGTGAAGATGAATGAGTTAAAGTTCTCAAGTACTGATTTGCATTTATTTTTGTTTTGAAAGCTTAAAACTAAAGAATCTCAAAAAGAAAATATGTGCTAACATTCCTTCCTGTTAATAATTTTTAAACTATGTACCAATGAAAAAAATTGGTGGAATTAGAGTCTGTTGTTTTATATGTACGTTGTCGTGTCAGCCATTTTAAATGGCACAGCAGTTTTTTCCTCTTCACCGGTATGCAGCTACCAGAGAAAACATCCACAGGTCCTCTTGGTTTCCAATTTGCTTTCAAGCTGGAGATCAAATGTAGTTAAGGTGATATTCCAGGTTCTTCCTCAATGGAACCTGTCCCTATCCCTTGTCTATTAAGCTGTTAATCTATGAACTGATTTAGAAACAGAACTAATTAAAATATTGTCACCTTTCACTGCAGAGGCTACCACCAGATATCTGCCTGCCAGATCTCAATTTAAAAACCTTATTGATACTGTATTTGATCAATATTGATCCAGTTGATAAATACTATATTTTGGCATCTGTCTATCTTGCCTCAAGGACACTAAATTCTATTAGCCATCACTATACATCCTTGTGGAACAAAGCGCCATAATCTTCATTCAGGCCTTAACTCTAATTCACAAGTGATATAATTGGGCTTCTGCCATTCCAGAAACCCAGAGTGCCCAATAAGCAATAAACACTACCCTCTTCCCCCAAACCCTGTGAGTTGCATATTTCTTTTTCCTGTAGGAAAATGATGTACATAGGCTTTCCTGTACATAACTGCATTAGAGAAAATACATTTCAAAATAATCCCATTCTAAAATTGCTTAATCTGGATGTCCATGCCAAGGAAGTTCTAGCATCTCTACTTCAGTTTCCAGAGCTGTCTTTATATCAAACTTTGAGAAACAATCTCAGGAAAATATTAATATTGTCTACAGGTATGTATAAAAACCTTTATATCTAGAGAAATGATTTAGTGCCCTCATGTCAATATGTTCTGTTAACTGTGGTGACCCAAGGATGAAAGAGCAGATTAAACCAAGGAGAGTCTTGGAATGGAATGGGATGGAATGGATTGGAAAAACCAGACCCTTGTTGTCCTTCCCTCCCCCATGTTGTAACTATTAATGGAACAGTATAACCTGTCTCCCCTCCTACCTCATAGGGAGGAGGTATTTGCATTACTCACCCCCCCCCACCCAGTATACATGCTTCATCCAATCAGTGAATGACCCACAAGACCCCTATCCCACTCCTTGTACCCTCAGTATAAAAGTGGACTAAAGACCCCTGTTCAATGTCTGGCCTTGAGCTGGCCCACTGTTCTAACAGTGTCTCCCATTCTAATAAACTTTATTTCCTTCTCATTCTGTTTCATGTCTGGAAATTCTTTTCCAACCCGCACCCAGACTAGGACATTAACCATTATCAGATCTTCTCTATTCTCATGGTAAAACAACAATGTCATTAGCTACTCCAAATGTACTTACCTACCTACCTAGTAGACGGGTATTAGTCCCTGATAATGCCTATTAGTCCCTACATTAGCTAGCTCATGAAATTCTTTCAGTATGTAGATTATTTCTAGTCAGAGCAAGAGCTTTACTTTATAACTTGGGTTACTATAAGATTCACCCCTTACTTTTAACAAAAAGACAATGAAGATTGCAATTGACTATTTTGGAAAAATCTCAAGAAAAATCCATGAAAACACTTGCCCTATGTGAGCTCTTTATACAGTCCCAAGAAAAATATCTGCTGCCTTCTTCAGGAAAGTGGGAGAGAATTATGTTTCCCACCCTAGAGGATTCAGGAGAATCTGAAGGGTTCAAAATTTTTAAGCTCACTTATCCAGATGCCCTTGTCCTAGGTCTCACCCTTCCCAGGCTTTCCCAAGCCTTTGACACAGGAAACCTATTAAGACTGGACATAGAGTTTACACTGAAGTTTTGTGATCATTATTCAGAACCTTAAGCTTGATTTATAGTGGCTGCAGGTGATGTGGGTCTGCTTAAAACCTGAAATAGAGGCCCTCTACCTTTACAGCTTGCCCTAAGTGAACAAATGTATTCCAGAGAACTGTAATTTTCTTTTTACCAAACTTCAAATGCAGTTATTAAAAAGCTAAGCCATTCAACAATTGTCGTAATTATTACTCCTATACTGTTCAAGCAGCAAAGTCAAAGCTTATTGTGGCACACTGTGCTCCAGTGTTTCTCATACAAATTAATTGCAGATAGAAACTCAGCATTTATGTTTTGAGCATACAGGAGAAATAGGAAACCTAATTACCACCAGTAATATGGTCCTTTTAGTTGTCAGAGTGAGGAGTAATGTAGGTCAAAAATCCATCCTGGACATCTACTATTTAGGATCCTTTCTGGTAGCCACTGTCATACACAGGTTCATCAGAAAGCAGAGTCTGAGGGAGATTCTCAAGAAAGATAATTTCAAAGAAATAGGGCAGAGTGAAGTACAAGGACAGAAACCAGCAAGGGCCAATTTAAGGATTCATTATCAAGATGGCCACAACTAATTGAGATGAATTGCTTGATATATTTGGACTGTCCACAAGCAAGCCATACAAACGCATCTCAGAACTGGCCCTCTTGGCAAAATGTATTCAATCCATCTTATCTCATTGTTTTCAGAAAGATAGTAAATATCTCTAGCATCTGGTAGCTGTTTCTACTAGTTTAGCTATGGCGTTCTTTTAGTGATATGTTTTTTTTTTTTTCATAACATCAACATCAGACAAGGGCTCTCTCTGACTGCCATAGAACAAGAGAAAAAAGGACAAAAGTAAATATACTTTGCAAGCATGAAAGTATGACCAAACATGCCCTTCTTCTCATAGTGTCTTCTTCAGTGACCATCCCAGCCCCTCACTGTTCCTCTGGCATTCAAGATTAAAAAAAAAAAAAAAAACTTAATCTTAAAGTTATATCTGACATCTTACGATATTCAATCCAGAACAGCTTAAACTTCCTTGAACCTTCCAACAAATCTAATAGATGTCCAGAAGTCTATGGTAATATGGTAATTAATCAGAGTTTCCCTGAAAAATTGAAGCAATAAGAGAGATTAGACAGATATAGAGGTACATATATAACAGGCTGCTGCTGCTGCTAAGTTGCTTCAGTCGTGTCCGACTCTGTGCAACCTCCTAGATGGCAGCCCACCAGGCTCCCCCATCCCTGGGATTCTCCAGGCAAGAATACGGGAGTGGGTTGCCATTTCCTTCTCCAATGCATGAAAGTGAAAAGTGAAGGTGAAGTCACTCAGTCATGTCCGACTCTTCGCAACCCCATGGACTGTAGCCTACCAGGCTTCTCCGTCCATGGGATTTTCCAGCTAAGCCTACTGGAGTGGGTTGCCATTTCCTTCTCCGTATATAGCAGGAGAGTTATTATAATATTTGGCTTACATAATTATGAATCTTGAGATGTCCCACAGTTAGCTGTTGGCAGACCAGAGAACCAGGAAAGCCAGTGGTGAACAGTTCAAGTACACGTGACTGAGAATGGGGGATTGATGGTGCAAATTTCATCTGGATCCAAGGTCCAGGAACCAAAAGTATCAAGGCCTGAGTGCAGGAGGAGATGGATGTCCCAGCTTAAGTAAAGAGAGCACATTCACCCTTCCTCCATCTATTTTGTTCTATTCAGGTCCTCAATGGATTGTATGATGCCCACGCTCATTGGAGAGGGTCATCTTTCCTCAATTTGCCAATTCAAAAGCTTCTCTCTCCCAGAACACTCTCACAGACAACCACACAAATAATGTTTTATCATCTATCTAGGAATCCTGTGTCCCAGTCAAGCTGACAAACCGAATTCATGATTATAACTTCCTAGTGGCTCAGACGGTAAAGCATCTGCCCGCAGCGTGGTAGACCCAGGTTTGATCCCTGGGTTGGGAAGATCCCCTGGGGAAGGAAATGGCAACCCACTCCAGTACTCTTGCCTAGAAAATTCCATGGATGGAGGAGCCTGGTGGGCTACAGTCTATGCGGTCGCAAAAAGTTGGACACGACTGAGCAACTTCACTTCAACAACAATTATAGGTAGGGTGCCAAACATTTCATTGTTTCCAGTCTTCTTTGCTACCAGCACATAACAAACCTAACTTTGAACATTCTACAGTCTTTGCCTGGTGAGCACAAATGGAGGAACAGGTTAAACTTTGAAACTGCCCATGTTTGGGTACCAAGTTACCATGGGAACCTCAACAGCACAGCTCCAGAACATAAGGTAAAGTGCTATCACATGTGTTTGCATGAATCTTTCCAGAGGCCATAGTAACATACTACCAGAGATGGGAGCCAACTGAATTTGATGTGAGATATATGCAATCTTGGATATAGTAAGTATCTACACAAAATGGAGAAGTTATTTGTGGTACAATGAGAAATGAACTCCTTAAGCTAATCAGCACTTGCATATTTAAAACACACTATAGAAAGCTATATCAAGATAATAATATATTATAACTCTAATGATCATTGTATATGGTATATGATCAAATGGTACACCAGGAAAATTATACCAAGATGATGAGGATTAGTTAAAATGATTGCACAGTGAACATTTCAAAGTTATGACTATGAAATTTTAGATATTTCATGAACCGTTTTAATACATACCCATTTTAAAATTATGAATTTGCTTATAAGTTTAGCTGTAATGGACTAATATCTTCTTTGAAGTTACCTCTACATATTGAAAAAAAAATTGAATTTGAACTGTAAAAAATGGTCTCTAACTCACTACAATAGCCAGGATGGTCCTCTGGAGAAGAGGTGAGCATTGAGGTAACCATTTAAAGGCTTTATAGATTGTAGTAAATAACTGAAATGGCTCTCCAATGAGATTGTTGCTAAAATAGACTGTTAAGATTTGTGTAGACCTGTTGTCCTGTGAGCTCTAGATACTTCACATTTTCCTTCCATATGTTTCCCTTGAGATTTGCACTAATATTTAAACAAAATAGCTGTCTAGAGATATTTTTCAGTTCTGGAAAAACAACACTTTTTCATCTAGGTTTCTTATACCAGAGTGACCATTTACAGAATTCTTCTTCTATAACAATATGAGAAGAATATTTTCCTTTTCTTATTTCAGTAAATAAAATATTTTCAACTTTAATATTAGCTTTTATCTTCTATAAAATGTTGAAAGACTAGGCTTAACATTTTAAGTGTGCATTGTTACTTACTACTATAATATACTTTTTATTAATCCAGAACAAGACAAAGTTTCTTCAGTTTAAACCATATAATCGATATTAAAATCAGATGTAAAAATCTCAGCTTTAGTTCAGATGTTTTATTGTCTTTATCCTTCATTCATGTATTCCTTTATTCAGCCAGTAAATATTTATTGAATATTTTTGTACCAGGCACCATGCCAGGTAGTTGAAAACAGTTGTAAACATGATGTCCTCAACCCCTGTTCTCATGAGGTCTATAATTTAATACCATTATGCTTAAGAATCTCACAGTAAATATGAAAAAGGCTTTCAGTATTGGGGATGACCTTTAGAAGATACTGAAATGCAATTTTAATATTATCTGCAAGTACATAGGTATTTTCTTATGCAGATTTGGAGAAGAAGACTTTCTTATCAATCAGAGAAGTTATTCTCTTTAGATGAGAAAGGTAATTTGGTAATACATATTCCAAAATAGTACTTTCCCACCATAAGCACTTTGGTTTTTTGCTTGGCAAACACTGAAAAGAAATGAGCATATATAGTTGAAGACAACTGAAAATAGCATGAGTGTTTCTGTTTTTTTAAAATCTTGGTCACTTAATAGTTCATCAAGCCTGCTGCTGCTGCTAAGTCACTTCAGTTGTATCTGACTCTGTGCGACCCTATAGATGGCAGCCCACCAGGCTCCTCCGTCCATGGAATTTTCCAGGCAAGAGTACTGGAGTGGGGTGCCATTGCCTTCTCCGTTCATCAAGCCTAGGACATCTTTATTTTAGCATTAGCATCACTGTCTTCTTTGAGAAAACTGTGAGCAGTATTTAGTGGAAACTGAAAAATCAGCTGAAGGAACAACAACAAAAATACCTTCAAAATGGTTAATACCAAGAATTACAAATAAGAACTATTTTTCCCTCTTTATGCAAATTCTGACATTGCTAATAAGTAAAAACAATAAATAAGGCATTTTCTCACGTATAATTATTTTGAAGAAAAAATTTCCAGTCGTTGATTAGTACAATTATTCTGTAAAAGGAGACTATAATGTAAAAGAAGCAAAGGAATAAATAAACAAAATGTGGAAGCATATTTACAGGGTGATATTAATTATGAGATTATTTACTGAAAGGTAGGTAGTGAATTACCTTAAATACATTAATAAATGAAATTCCAAATTTGTATGGTTTAAAATGTAAGTGAAAGGCAAGATATGATAAGTCAGTAATTATTATATCCACTTTATGTCTAATTTGGGTTCTTTTAAAATTTTTATGAAAATTTACTTCTTTTTTTAAAAAATAAGTGAAATAAATTTAAAATCTAGTTTTGTTTTGTTTTGTTTTTAAACATATTGCTCTGAAAATTAATGCTTTGGAGATGATAACTGACTCGGTAACTTTTTTCAACCAGTTATATGTAGGGATATATTCTGCATATATACAGACATCATTAAAGAAATTTTGCAGTGATAATTTTATAACCAAATTTATAACAATGTTTAGAAAAGAGTAAAAGCATGTGAGATCTCAAACTCCTGTTACAATATTTCATTTAATCTTTCCCTCCATTCTTTAATAGTTACCAAATAGAAATACATATTTTTAAAAAAATACTGAGCAGTAATACGTATTTAACACTATCAAATGTATGCATGCAATATCAGTTACTGCCAGAAACAAGAAGTATTGGAAGGTTTTGACTGCAAAACCCCAGGAGGAAACTTTAGAGTGACGGAATTTTCTGTATCCTGACTGTGGTAGTGATTTTATGAGTCTGTTCATTTCTTTATACTCTCAACACTGTAAACTCCAGGAAAGTAAAGTTTTTTATTTGTAAAATTTTTAAAAAATGAATAAAATAGATCTAAGTGTTTACTCTGTAGGCTTTTCATGTAATATGCAAAAATTTTCACAAGATAAAAATTTCATGTTCTACAACCTACTATTTATACATTATCAAGTTTATATTTCTTATTATTTTAGATTAATGAATTCATAACTTTACCAAAAATTGTTTGAAGAGTTTTATTTTTATACTTCAAATTATGCTTGACTGGTATTAAATTTTTTTAAGTTATGATTTTAATATGTTTTTATTACTTAAATTTTCTGGAATTCTAGTGTTTATAGATGTCCCAGTTCCTGTTTCCTTTCCGAAGAAGTCCCAGCCTAAGTATATCAAATTTGCCTAGGTTTTAAATTATTTCACTTTCCTGTGACCCCTATGAATTAACTTCTTAAACATCAGTACTCTCCCTTTCCAAGATACCTCTGACTTGCAAGCAACGTGCCTACACTAGGAACAATGTCCATCTACACCCTGGAAACCAAACCAACACAAGAGGATACATCTGCCAATTGATATCAAGAATGTTGAAAATTTAATGACTGTATTTATCAGAAACTTTCTAATGCCAAAATTTACTGGAGGAGAGACAGAAAACACTAACAAGAAATTCAATCATAGATAACACTTTAAAAACTTACATCCAAATTTTTTTATACTAGAAGTTGCTTTTTGTTTTGTTTTTTATAGGTAAGAAGTAGATTTACTTAGAGAGATACATTCCATAGATAGAATTCCCTCTGCCTCAAAAGGCTTATATGTCAGAGGTTTAACAAGCCTTTATATTCAAAATAATATATATGTTATTTGTGTTATTATAGACCAAAATCAGATGAAAATCCCACCTTCACATATTATCCGAATCTTAATTCCCAAAGCTGTTAACCAAATTAATGATAAATACCATATTCAATCATATCAAATTTGAAAATATAAAGTTGATGAATAAATTTGACACAAATTGTCAGCAAATTTTTGCTAAAGTTTACATGAGAATTCCAAAATATTTTTAAAAGATTTTAACCTTTGGCAGGAAGCAGGAGAGAGCAGGAACAGGTAGCTGTAGGAAGAAGTGTCCATGGAGTTCCCTGTGCCGTCATAGAACAACAACAATGGTAGTATCATCAGAGTTGGCCTGTCACAGACCTTTATGCTTTCCAGAGACCCAACACAGTGGGAAGAGTACTGAAATGTTTTCCTATCCCCCACTTCTTGCTTTAAGAGACACAGAGAACTCATTGGAGAGAGCAACCACGGACTTGTAGCCCTTGGGGTGAAGAGACTGCAGAGGGTCAGTGTGAAACTCAGAGATCTATATGGACTGGCGACAAGATTTCACTCCACAGTGAAGTTTGAAAGTGAAAGTGTTAAGTCAGTCATGTCCAACTCTGTGTGACCCTATGGACTGTAGCCAACCAGGTCATCTGTCTATGGAGTTCTCCAGACAATACTCGAGTGGGTTCCCATTCCCTTCTCCAGAGGATCTTCCCAATCCAAGGATCTAACCTGGGTCTTCTGCATTGCAGGCAGATTCTTTATTATCTGAGGTACTAACTCACTGCCACTTAAACTCATTAAAATTTCCTCCATAATACTGGTATTTGCTCTGGTATAAACATTTGTGACTTCCCCAAATCTGCATGCTGGAATACTAATGCAAACATGTAGGTGTTATGAGGTGATTAAATCATGAAGATGGAACCTTCATAAATGGATTAGTTCTCTTATAAAAGAGATCACATAGAGCTCCCTACGTGACTCATTGGAAAAGACTCTGATGCTGGGAGGGATTGGGGGCAGGAGGAGAAGGGGACGACAGAGGATGAGATGGCTGGATGACATCACTGACTCGATGGACGTGAATCTGAGTGAACTCCGGGAGTTGGTGATGGACAGGGAGGCCTGGCGTGCTGCGATTCATGGGGTCACAAAGAGTCGGACATGACTGAGCGACTGAACTGAACTGAACTGAACTAATCTAAGAGCTCCCTGACCCCTTCCATCATGTGAGGCCACATCAAAAAGTCTACACCTCATACGAGGGCTCTCCCAGAACCCATCATGCATGTAGGCACCCTAACCTCAGATCACCAGTCTCCAAAACTGTGAGAAATACAATTTTGATGTTAGTAAGCCAGCAGTCTGTGGGATTTTGTTATTGCAGTCCAAATGGACTAGGACAGCATTCAAAGCAAATATTAAATTCAGTATGTGAAAATAGACAAAATTTCATGTTGGCACATTTGATTTTATATTTTTAGGTACAATTTATAAAATAACATAACTAGAAAGAAGTAAAACCTGTTGCCTTTAACAGCTTTCTTCTAATTGATACTCACTTGTGGTTTCCACAAGGTTTTATACTATCTATGATACAAAATATTTATTTCTTCATTCATCTTAAATGCTTGTTCAAAAGTCCATTTGTTTTTTTTTATTTAGCAAGAACTTTCTCACACTTAGTTGGAGTGATTATACCCATTTATCAAAAATTTCTAAAGCTATGTAAATGAGATAAGATTTATCCATAAATACTGTTCAATATCACAGTTTAGAAAATTAAATACTATTAATGATAGAAGAATATATCATAAGTTAATGATAAAACAATGTTACACAAATAAAATTCAATATCACTTGTAAATTGTAATTTTAGTTCACAAAAGAGTAAGTTCACTGACTATGTATAGGACAAGACTTTCAGTTTTTAAAATGTTAGAAACATATACATATATATATATATATTTTAAACTGAGCTACATATGATAGTGATATATATTAAGAAGCACATGTTTATGTGTATTGGGGAAAGAGTCTATATTATCAGTTCACTATTCATTTTCATTTTGATGGTCTTCTTAAGTTAACAGGTCACTTGTTGAATGTTAGAACACAGAATTATATTACTTAGTATAAAATCTAGCCCTCTCTTTTCAAACCTCATGCTCCAGAACTAAAAGGGACATGTGTGTGTGCTCAATCGGTCAGTCGTGTCTGATTCTTTGTAGCCCCATAGACTGTAGCCTGCCAGGCTTTTCTGCCCATGAAGTTTTCCAGTCTAGTATACTGGAGTGGGAAGCCATTCCCTCCTTCAGGGGATCTTCTCAACCCAGGGATCCAACCACATCTCTGGCATTGGCAGGTGGATTCTTTAGCATTAGCGCCACCTGATATCCCTGAATATTAATACAATTATCTATTTTACGCTATATTCTAGACACTAATGCTTCTTACATGTTGGTAAGAGAACTTTATACATACAAAAGCAGTGCTATATTTGGGCAGCTAGATATGGCTTAATATATGACCTTATGAATTAAACCTTTATTTTTCTTCACTTGACTCAAAAATATTTCTATTATTTATTATAAACCATATACATTTTCACTGAATAAAATAAACAGTAAAGAAAACAAAACTACATAGCAATAAAACAGAGTCACTTTGAATATCTTGATCAGTATCTTTCCAGATAGAGGATAAAATGGGATCAGTACAGAGGACTAGATACGTATGTTTGTAAAAGACGCTTACTCCTTGGAAGGAAAGTTATGACCAACCTAGATAGCATATTCAAAAGCAGAGACATTACTTTGCCAACAAAGGTCCGTCTAGTCAAGGCTATGGTTTTTCCAGTGATCATGTATGGATGTGAAAGTTGAACTGTGAAGAAAGCTGAGTGCCGAAGAATTGATGCTTTTGAACTGTGGTGTTGAAGACTCTTGAGAGTCCCTTGGATTGCAAGGAGATCCAACCAGTCCATCCTAAAGGAGATCAATCCTGGGTGTTCATTGGAAGGACTGATGCTAAAGCTGAAACTCCAATACTTTGGCCACCTCATGCGAAGAGTTGACTCATTGAAAAAGACCCTGATGCTGGGAGGGATTGGGGGCAGGAGAAGAAAGGGACTACAGAGGATGAGATGGCTGGATGGCATCACTGATTCGATGGGTGTGAGTCTGAGTGAACTCCAGGAATTGGTGATGGACAGGGAGGCCTGGTGTGCTGCGATTCATGGGGTTGCAAAGAGTCGGACATGACTGAGCGACTGAACTGAACTGAATATGTCTTTTACAGATGAAATATAATTTTGTGATCAATCTCCTTATTTAGAAGAAAATAGATTAGTAGATTTTAATGTTATACATAATTCATGAGAAATATCAATCATTCCATTTTATTTGAATAAAATGTACCTCAAAAACTTTTCTAGCAAATAACCACAGCAGGAAAATATAGAAATTATATTTGTGTGGTGCTCACATATTTGTATCTAATTATCCTTGAAAAATCATATTAGAACTACCATTATTTTCTCAAAGAAAATATTAAAAAATTTTTCCGTATATTGCTAAATTATACTGAAAAAAATTTGAGCCAAATTAGAAACCCATTTAAATGTATGAAAGTAATCTATATATTATTACTGCCATTGAGTGTTTTCTACAAATATTGATCTGTCGGTCACATTATGGGCTTCCCATGTGGCTCTGTGGGAAAAGAATGCACCTGCCAATGCAGGAGGTGCAGAGCCTCCAATTTGATCCCTGAATCAGGAATATCCCTTGGAGGAGGAAATGGCAACCCTCTCCTGTATTCTTGCCTGGAGAATACTATGTTCAGAGGAGCTTTGTGGGCTATAGTTCACAGGGTTGCAAAAAGTTGGCCATGACTGAGCATGCATGCACAGGTGCCTCATTATTTTAATTTAAATAATTTAATTTGGATAATTTAAGCTAATAATTAGATCAAGAAATTAATATACCTGCTGAAATTTGGTATTTTTTCTGGAGGCCCTAGGACATAATGATTAAAATCTTGAATAATGGTCCCAGACTGCATTTGTGTAAATATTAGGTCAGCCAAGTTTCACCCATATGACCTGGGCCTAGTTACTTAGTTACTGCATACCTCATTTTCCCCCTCTTTAGGGTATAGGTTTAATAAAAAATGAAGATTAAATGTTATGGCCTTTGCTGGTGGCTCAGCAGTAAAGAATTCACCCTGCCGATGCAGGAGATGCAGGTTCAATACCTGGGTCAGGAAGATCACCTGGAAAAGGAAATGGCAACACACCCCAGTATTCTTGCCTGGGAAATTCCATGGACAGAGGCGACTGGTGGGCTACAGTCCATGGGGTTGCAAAAAGTCAGATGTGACTTCAGACACCGAACAACAAATGGTTAAAAGGAAGTTTTATTTGTGTTGAGAATTTTTTTCTGAATAAATAGAACACTGGGTGTTTTTGCCTCTATCTAGAAGGGTCTGCATTTTCTTGAGAGGTCGAGAAATAAATACATGGTGGTTAATAAAAACACAGATCTATCTTGCCTACGTTTTCAGGTAGATGATCAGTCATAAGGAAATGCACAAAAGTCACATTACAGGAGATTTCTGGCTGATAACTTTCAGTATACTGGTTTTGTGTAAATAATGACAATGTTTCAGAGGAGAACTGTTGCAGTTTCGTACTCAATAAAGGGTGGGGGCAATCACCTTGTCACTATTTATTGCTACTTGTCACTCCCAACTTTAACAGCTAGTTCCATTTTCCCATGAAAAGCAGACAACAAAGAGAAATGGCCCAAAGTTTCAAAATTTGGAAGGTAGAAAGGGCAATTGGTAAGGCAAACATTACAACAGAAACATTGACATGAAAAGTAATTCGGCAAAGTCAGAATCACCCTGAGTCCCTCGGCTCTTTAATGACAGGCCCACATGCTCCATCTCCATGTTGTCTCATTTCACCACGAGCTTCTGCATTTAGAGACATTATATTAAAAGTTTCTAAAAGACCTAGACCTAACCTAGTCCTCACCATCTGAATGGGAAATTGTGCCAGCTTTGTGTCCTCTTATTTCATACCAGGCAGTGTAATTAAAACTGAGTCTCACTTTGGGAACCATAGAAAGACATCTTTCCTTGAAACACAGGTATAGTGCTATTTCTGGTAGATTCCAGCAGTCTAATTCATTCAAATGTCCAATAATAACCCAGCAGGGACAGTGCCTAGGGTCTAAGCATGAAGTTTGTGTCTCTCAAACCTCTTGCTTATAATAAAAAAGCTACAGAAATTATTTTCCTGTGGCAGTTTTAGTCCTTCAAGACAATAAAGAGAGAAAAAGTTTCTTCCAGGTGTCTAAGTATGGTATCATTGTTATCTATACATTCTAAATACTCTAAGTCCTTGTCTGTACTGGACCGTGCTCAATTCAGACAGGAAGGTCAGCATGATAAAGCAAAAAACATAGATAATCAAAATTGTAGGGAAAAATAAAACTCTTCCACAATCAACCTCTTATATAAACTTGCCTCAGCCCCTTTTGTCCGTATATACGTATGTATGTATGTATATACTGTATAATGCAAAATAAGTAATAAATGGGGCTTCCCAGGTGGTGCTAGTGGTAAAGAACCAACCTACTAATGCAGGAGACATAAGAGACACGGTTTGATCCCTGAGTTGAGAAGATCCCTTGGAGGAGGACATGGCAACCCATTCCAGTATTAATCCCTGGAGAATCCCATGGACAGAGGAACCTGGCAAGCTATAGTCCATAGGGCTTCAAAGAGTCGGACACGAGTTAGCATTCATTCAAATAATAAGAAAATAATTATTATTATAATACATTAGCAGTACATATTTTATCCTTTGCAAACACATCTCCCAAATGTCTATTACTGATTCTTCTTTGAAGGCACTCAACAAATAATAATACTAAGACTAATTGGCATTCCTTAAAATATAACATGGCTGACAAACACAACCCCCAAGTAAAGAGATTCTCAAGAACACAGAGAAAGCAAGTGTATTGCTGCCTGCATTCAATTACTGTATTATAAAGCATTCATTCCTTTGGAAGAACCTATTATTTTTCAAAATAATGCAAAGTCTCAGCAGGTGTCATTGTAGTGGGTTGTGCAAACTGTATCTCTGCCAAACTCCAGTAATTATTTAGACCAGTCAGACTCTGCGTGTGCTTGACAACAGAGTCAGCATTCACTACATCACTTCAAATTGTTCTTTGGATCTTATTGTTAAGATCATGAAATTCATTACTGGGGACTAAACCCTTCATTATACATTTTGTCAAAGTTCTCAAGCAATACAGTATTTGAAAAAGAACAAGCAGAATTAATTTCCTATAGGGAGCATTTAGAAGCAAAACAATTAAATAAATAAAGAAAGAAAGGAAAGGATTTACAAAATACATGTTACATTGTCACCAAATAGTGACAGCTCTTTTCTGCCCACGTCAGTCAGATCAGCAAAAGCACACAATATTTAAGAATACTCAATAAACTTCTTTTGAATGATACCATAGCTTTGAAAGTTCATTTTTTCAAAATATTATCTTTCTTAAAATCAAAGAATACCTATTGCTTGAAGTGGTATTTTTTTTCACAACTGATATTTAATTTGAGGAAATATTCAGTGATGTTAGAATGAGACATTAACTACCATATAAGGTTCATGTAATAACTATTTTATTTCAGGCTGTATTTTTGATGAATAATATTTATCATCCCATTGAAGTTCTGAGAGTAGAAAAAATCCACTAGATTTAACTGACTGTGGGATTTTCCTACACTTAAAAGGAATTCTGGAAATTACTTTCTATTTGTTAGTCATGTCCACTCTGACCTCTATCCTAAAACTTAAATAACACACTGCAAAGACCTTTGTAGATGCTTTTTTTTTTAATAGACTAAATCCAACTTTCTCTTCAATAGAGCATAAATCCAAAGAAACTTGGCAATCTCTGAGAGACAGAATATTTAATGCATACCAAATATGTTCACAGCCAAGGAAACCAACCTACATTATAGACAATGTGTTAGGATTTTAACTTCCTCAGATGACCATTTGCTCAGTGAATCATCCAGGTATATCAAAAGACATCGCAGCCTGTCCACATAGCTTGAAGTCTACCTCTTTCTGGATGGGTTTGCTGACTGTTCTGTTTACTCTCCCTTAATTAAAACGTGTTCCTCTTGTCACAGGGTAAGGTGAATCCAATGAAGTTCAATACCTTCTTCTGCTTTTCATTTATTGTTAGCACTTTCACAGATGATGTTACTTCTTTGATGTTTTCATTATCTACCTGTATTCCTGAACTGTTCTGAATGTTCAAATGCAAATGTTCTGCAGGATGTCACATTTCTCCCATTCAACTTCATAGTCATCTTGCTTTTCCCCATCTATCTTCCTAGAATATTTATGAAACAATCTATTTATAAGTTATATATCATAAATTATCCTAGAAATGAAATACAGAATATGAAAATCAAGTTACCTATAAAAGATAACAAATTTGAGTCTATAAGGTCACCTGCGTGGTGCTGGGTGGTGTGCTATGAATTGTGTGTGGATGTGTGTGTGATTGCTTTATAAACAAGGGCCAATACCTTTTTTCCCCCAAATTTCCCCTATCGTTTGAGAACTTGGGTTTCTCTGTAACAGGTCTGTTTTCCCTGGCCTGGTGTTATTGATTTCTAAGATTTCATTTCAAACAGTATAAAATAGGTCATCCTTGTCTGGGACTTGTCTTTCACAATTCAGCCATTTCTGTTTCACAGGTATGCAGATTTAACAAATTGTCTTGGCCCCCTGCAGTTTCCAATTATTACAGTTTACATGATTTAAATTAAACTGTGGGCCTCAGCTGGCCCTAGGGAGAGAGAGAGTATAGGATTCCTTCTCTGACATTCTGAGACCAGGGAAATGTGGGTCCCAAGCCCAGCACAGAGCCAGACAGAGAACAAATCATCACAGCAGAAGAAAGTTACCTCAGTCCCAGGAGGAAATCCCTTGCAATCTGCCAGTAGTCCAATAACAAGAAGAAATCTGTGGAAGAGTTTCTGTTTTATATCTGAATGGACTGTAGACTCATGTTAGCAGTCCTGATACGAAGCAGTTTTAAGGCAGGAAATTAAAAAACTGCTAATGAAAGACTCTCAATTGCTTGGTATTGAAAATCCACTCTGCAATAAGATACAGACACATCTGAAAGTTTTGGTATAGTAATTCCTGTCAAAATGTATTTGACCTATGACTCTAACATCTTTTCATTTGTGGTGATCTAGTATCAAAGAGCAGAATGCCCCTCCTGCCCACTAAGGGACAAATGGAATGTTTCCATTATAGTACTTCAAATATGGAGTATACTAAGGATCATATACAACAATACTCTCCTCTTCTGTCTCTGATTTAGTCCTTGGATCCACAACAGTCCCAAAGTGAACTGTCCTGCTGGATCATGAATGCTTCTGATGATGAACATTTTCTTTTGCTCAGTGATGTATTAATAGCACCAAGTGGCCCATTATTTCAAGAGAAGACTAAGGTGAAGAAAATATGGTTAAGAAAGAGTTTTCCATTTGATTTACATGGGTGATTTTATCAGTTAAAAAACTCATGGTGACTGCCTATGAGCAATCAGCTCTTTTATCATAAAAAGATGGCCACTTTCCAGGTTAGGTTAATATTCAAAATTCTTTCTAGTTTCTTCCCACCATTGTTCACTCTTCCTAACCTATCTCACTGCCAGACATTAGCAGAGGATAATTCTGTTTATGCCTGTATTGTTTTCTCACTGAGTTCCTGTATCTTTTCATATAATGATTTAATGTAAAATTAGAACCCAGTTGTATCTTCCAGCAACAAAAGTATTTCTTTGTCTCGTTCAATTTAATATGTAAGATCCTCCATGTTATACCAACAAATTCTGCTTTCTAAGTGTCCTTCATGGATATGTGGAAATATCTTCACTTTATTTTCTGATTGTCATTTACAGGAAAGGAGAGAGTATAAAGTTCTTACTCAGTGGTAGAGTTTAGGTGCTCCACATTTTTACTGAAAACCAGAATGACTGAAATCATCCAAAGGAAATTACTCAATATGAAGAGTAGTGAGAAAATTTCTTTTACATTAAAAAGAATTCTCAGCAAAGTAAGGAAAATATGAAGGGGATTTTAAAAAGTGTTGGCACTAATTGGTGCCACATTAAGCAGATAAAATTCTGGTAGATTATCCTTCTGGCCTGAGAATCTGAAGGAAAGAATGGGGGCAAAAACAAAAGGTAAAAAGTCTCAGGGAAAATTCTGAAAATAATTGAACTAGATATCAAGAATCTAAAAAAAAAAAAAAAAAAAACCCTGCAAGTATTGCCCAAGTCTCTGGCTGATATTCAAACCAGATAAATTCCAAGGAAGACAACATGCATCCTAGTTAAGAATGAAAAAATAATACTGAGATGTGAGCTGGCACCTACAAGTGAGTCCAACAAAGTTAATTGTGTATTAAAGCCAGATAGCAAAGAAACAGAGCAACACTCTTCAGATGAATAGAATTTAGAGTCTCACAAATTAACAATCACAATGTCTTTACTAATGTATGAACTAAGGAAACAATATCAAACAGACCATCAAAGTAAGGAGAATGGGAATACAATGTTGAAACTTGGTGGGGTATATAATGGGGAAAGACGAATTATATATATGGCTCTTCTTTCTATGGGATTTCCCAGGCAAGAATACCAGAGTGGGTTCTCATGCCCTGCTCCGGGGTATCTTCCCAACGTAGTAATCGAATCTGCATCTCTTATGTCTCCCGCATTGACATTTTATATATATAAATGTATTTGTGTATATGTATATAATATGGGCTTTGCTAGTAGCTTAGTCAGTAAAGAATCCACCTGAAGTGCTGGAGATGCGGGTTCAATCCCTGGATTGTTGGGATGATGCCCTGGAAAAGGAAATGGCAACTCACTCCAGTATTCCTGACTGGAGAATTCCATGGACAGTGGAGCCTGGAGGGCTGCAGTCCGTGGGGTTGCAAGAGTCAGACAGAAATTAGCGATTAAACCATACATATATATACATATATATGTATATATATATATTTAGATTGCATGAAATTGAAATATGACTAGGGAAAATAATGTCTGCCTTGGAAAAGATAGAGTATATGTTTTATTTCCTGGAAAAATAACTTAAAATTGAGCTGCAAAACAGCTTAAATTAATATCCCAGTGTTTAAATAGGATGTCAATGCAAAGAAGAAACCATAGCCAAGTGCATAGAAAACACTGTTACAAGGTGAAGTAAAGTAAAAGAAGGATGAGGTATATTTATATGATTTGCCCTTATCTTTTGTATCTTAGGTATAACTGATGCAATGGGAGTGGGGGAATGTTTTATTATTAGTTGAACAACTGATGTAAAATATCATAAAAATAAGATGGGTACCATCTAAGGCAAATCCCTTGGTATGCTGTGATATTTCTTATACTGGGGGAATGGCTCATGCTGGAATTGTTCCCTGCTTCTTAGAGAAAAGACAGTCACTATGATTGGCTCTTCAGAAACATAGTGATTATTATAATATAATTAATTCATAAGTAATCCTGAGACAATGTATAAGTATTGACTAACAAAGTAAAACCACAAGAAAGGCATCTCTCAGACTGACTTTTTAGTGTATAGAAATTGTTTTAACTTGTGTTCCCCCCAAATCAGAGCTCAATACAAAAACTTAGGGTCAGAAGTTTTATAGTCACTATTAGAGTTACAGGACAAGGCAATGACAACCTACTCCAGTACTCTTGCCTGGAAAATCCCATGGACGGAGGTGCCTGGTAGGCTGCAGTCCATGGGGTCGCTAGGAGTCAGACACTACTGAGCAACTTCACTTTCACTTTTCACTTTCATGCATTGGAGAAGGAAATGGAAACCCACTCCAGTGTTCTTGCCTGGAGAATCCCAGGGATGGGGGAGCCTGGTGGGCTGCCATCTCTGAGGTCGCACAGAGTAGGACATGATTGAAGTGACTTAGCAGTAGCAGCAGCATTAGAATTACAAGCTTCCTGATGGCAGGGCCTTCTCTGGTGGGTGGATCTAGGTCTTGTCCCTCTGCTGGGCAGAGCTATGCTTAGGAAAACTTCAAGCAGCCTCTCTGCTAATGGGTGGGGCTATTTCCATTTTGTTGGTTGTTTGGCCTGAGGCATCCCAGCACTGGAACCTACAGATTGTTAAGCAGAGCTAATAGCAACCCCTGGGAGGGCTCACACAAAGGAGTACTTCCCCAAACTGCTACTCCCAGCGTCTTTGTCCCCTTGGTGAGCCAAAGCCAACCCTGCCTCTGCAAGAGACCCTCCAATAATCAGGTAGGCCTGATTCAGTCTCTTATGAGGTCACTGCTGTTTTCCCTTGGGTTCTGGTGTGCACAAGACATTGTGGATGCCTTCCAAGAGTGGCATCTCTGTTTCCCCAGGTCCCATGGATTTCCTATGACCAAACTCCACTGACTTTCAAAGCCAGATTTTCTGGGGACTCCTCCTCCCATTGTCAGACCTCTAGACTGGAAAGACTTGACATGAGGCTCAGGACTTTAAGTCCTGTGAATGGGCTTCTATGGAACAACTGCTATCCAGTCTATGGGCTGGCTGTCTTGCCAGTATGGAATTTGATCTTATGATTGCACCCTTCCTACCATCTCATTGTAGCTTCTTCATTATCTTTGGATGCAGGTTTTTTTTCTTTTTGATGGTGATGGATTTCAGTGTTTTTTGTTGATGGTTGCTCAGCAGTTAGTTATGATTTTGGTGTTTACCTAAGGAGGGTTAAACTCATGTCCTTACTCTTCCACCTTGAACTTGAGATCTATACTTATTACATTAAATGCAAAATATAAACACCTTATATAGCACTCTGGATTTTATTTTATTTTGTAAAATACAACTCTCTGGAAAGGTCTTATAAAACCTCTTAATTTAGTTTATATGAATCCTAATCAAATTGATCCAGATTCTATCATATACAGTATCACTGAGCATGATTAAACAAAAGAAGTCTCTTACTCAAAATGTATAAAAACGATAAAAATAATAAAAAGTAGAAATTTTTGTATAGTTAAGCAAGCTTCCATTGAAACTCAGTGCTTTCATTAGTCAATCACAATGAGTGGGATTTGCTTATGACAAAACCAACATATTGGGCTTTCCAGGTGGCTCAGTGGGTAAGGAATTCACCTACAATGCAGGAGATGCAGGCAGATGAGATTTTAATCATCTGGTTTGGAAGTTCCCCTGGAGGAGAGCAAGGCAACCCACTCCAGGATTCTTGCCTGGAGAATCCCATGGACAGAGGAGCCTGGCGAGCTGCAGTTCTTAGGGTCACAAAGAGTAGGACATGACTGAAGTGACTGAGCATGCACGAAAGCATGCAAACCAACATATTAAAGTGTTGCTGCTGCTACTGCTGCTGCTAAGTCGCTTCAATCGTGTCCGACTCTGTGCAACCCCATAGATGGCAGCCCACCAGGCTCCCCCGTCCCTGGGATTAAAGTGTTAACATTGTATTTTCCTTTATATTCCTCTGTAACATTTCTAGATCCATTGAAGTCATTCAAAACACCTGAACTTTCTGTTTATTAAAATGCATACCATCATTTAAGGGCCAGTTTAAATATCAATATCCACTTAAGACTTTGGCTGATTCATGTTGATATATGACAGAAACCAACACAATATTATAAAGAAATTATTCTCCAATTAAAAATAAATTAATTAAAAAAATGTTTCTGCCTACAAGTTTAAAAGTACATAAGTTTTAAAGAATTTAATGACATTTATTTTAAGAGACATCATTATCCAATGTTACCATCATCTTCATTCTCATAATTACTTCTTATATTGCAGTTATTTCTGAATTTCTTATCTCTACTATTTATCAAGGTCTTTCCTATCCAGTAGTTTATGTTGCTAAAGTTTTTACCTTTGTAGTCAAATCATGGCTGATAAATTAACACTCAAACATTAGTAGATTTTTGTTCATATATTAACCATAACATTTCATTTGGACCAAATAATTTTATATGGTTTACAGACTATATTCTCACAGAAACTGTCATGTCTGCTTCTTTTCATTCTGAAGCCTATAAATGATCAGATGGCTTTATATGGCATATTTTTAAAATAATATTTTCATCTATGTAGATTAGAATCACAACCATAATGCAAAAGTAACAGTCATCCTGTTAAGAATCATTTATGCAGTTTCATGAAATAAGTAATACTTTTGAGTTAGAATATGAAGAGTTATATTTTGATACTGTTTTCTTTAGATATAATGTGAGGGAAATATCCAAGTATAAGGAGCAAAGCACCATACTAATTCTATTCACAAAATATATTATAATTTAAAAGCTTTTTCTGATGTACCTTGTTACCTAATAAAACCATTGTTTGTCAGATATCCTGTTTTCAAATTAAAGTGAGATTTTGCTTCATGTCTCTTCTGATTGTTTTTCATTTAATACTTATTGCAAACCTATAGCGGAGAAGGCAATGGCACCCCATTCCAGTACTCTTGCCTGGAAAATTTCATGGACGGAGAAGCCTGGTAGGCTGCAGTCCATGGGGTCACTAAGAGTCAGACACACCGAGTGACTTCCCTTTCACTTTTCACTTTCATGCATTGGAGAAGGAAATGGCAACCCACTCCAGTGTTCTTGCCTGGAGAATCCCAGGGACAGGGGAGCCTAGCAGGCTGCCGTCTATGGGGTCGCACAGAGTTGGACATGACTGAAGTGACTTAGCAGCAGCAGCAGCAGCAAACCTATAGCATTCCTATAAAGATAAATTCAGTAATAGACAAAATTGTTTCACATAAAATGCTTACAAAATGAGAAAAATGTCTCAAAGAACAGGTACATATAGTTGATATTTTTCTCCATGGAGATTTCTAAGCTTCATATTCAATGGCAAGTAATGAATTTTGTTGATTTCATACACTGTAGATTTATAGTTGTGCTGATGCTGGCTGAAGGATAACCTATTACCCAATAACTTTGTTCTTTCCAGAGGGAGTAAAAATCATTTTACAAGAATCCCTTCCTTATTTTATATACAAACAAAGAGTTAAGCTCAGAGCCTGAAATCTGACTTCGTTTTATCTTTTCCTGTTTAGAACATTTTTCAGGACTTAGCAACTGCATTTCACCTGCTCTCAATCAGGATATGTTCTACATTATATCATATGTTGATGAAAGAAGCAGGAGACATTACAGTTCTAAATCCTCAAGTGTTTCAGCACGAGGGACAAAAAGGAGGAAAAAAAATCTTGCTTTATATAAGATTTCAGTGTTTCCACATATTGTGCTTTCACTTGAAATGTAATTGAGTTCCATGAGGGATTTGGCAGACTTTTAGAAGTAATAAAAATCATTAATGAACTTCACAATTAAGGAATGATATTTATTGAAAAACCTGTTTCCTGCCAAGCTGCTGAAGAGCACACACCCTTGTTTGGAAGATGTGTCTGCCATGTGGTACTTCAGCTTACAAAGCAGCTCATCATATTTCAGATTTGAAAGTACACAGAACAACAGGATAGAGAACACTTACATAGGCAAAGTGGAACAAAAGGAGATCACATTGTTTCTAATGAGTATTAATGACCTACATATTGTCAACTTGAAATAGTTCCATATTTAAGAGTTATTTTTAATGAACAACAGAATGGGAAAGACTAGAGATCTCTTAAAAAAAATTAGAGATTCCAAGGGAACATTTCATGCAAAGATGGGCTCAATAAAGGACAGAAATGGTATGGACTTAACAGAAGTAGAAGATATTAAGAAGAGGTGCCAGGAATACACAGAAGAACTGTAAAAAAAGATCTTCAACACCAAGATAATCACGATGGTATGATCACTGACCTAGAGCCAGCATCCTGGAATGTGAAGTCAAGTGGGCCTTAGAAAGCATCACTATGAACAAAGCTAGTGGAGGTGATGGAATTCCAGTTGAGCTATTTCAAATGCTGAAAGATGATGCTGTGAAAGTGCTACACTCAATATGCCAGCAAATTTGGAAAACTCAGCAGTGGCCACAGGACTGGAAAAGGTCAGTTTTCATTCCAATCCCAAAGAAAGACAATGCCAAAGAGCGCTCAAACTACCACACAATTGCACTCATCTCACAGGCTAGTAAAGTAATGCTCAAAATTCTCCAAGCCAGGCTTCAGCAGTACATGAACCGTGAACTTCCAGATGTTCAAGCTGGTTTTAGAAAAGGCAGAGGAACCAGAGATCAATTGCCAATATCCGCTGGATCCTCGAAAAAGCAAGAGTTCCAGAAAAACGTGTATTTCTGCTTTATTGACTATGCCAAAGCCTTTGACTGTGTGGATCACAATAAACTGTGAAAAATTCTGAAAGAGATGGGAATACAAGACCACCTGACCTGCCTCTTGAGGAACCTATATGCAGGTCAGGAAGCAACAGTTAGAACTGGACATGGTACAACAGACTGGTTCCAAATAGGAAAAGGAATTCGTCAAGGCTGTATATTGTCACCCTGCTTATTTAACTTCTCTACAGAGTACATCATGAGAAACGCTGGTCTGAAAGAAGCACAAGCAGGAATCAAGATTGCCGGGAGAAATATCAATAACCTCAGATATGCAGATGACACCACTCTTATGGCAGAAAATAAAGAGGAACTCAAAAGCCTCTTGATGAAAGTGAAAGAGGAGAGTGAAAAAGTTGGCTTAAAGTTCAACATTCAGAAAACAAAGATCATGGCATCTGGTCCCATCGCTTCATGGGAAATAGATGGGAAAACAGTAGAAACAGTGTCAGACTTTACTTTTTTGGGCTCCAAAATCACTGCAGATAGTGATTTCAGCCATTAAATTAAAAGACGCTTACTCTTTGGAAGAAAAGTTATGACCAACTTAGATAGCATATTGAAAAGCAGAGACATTACTTTACCAACAAAGGTCCATCTAGTCAAGTTTATTGTTTTTCCAGTAGTCGTGTATGGATGTGAGAGTTGGACTGTGAAGAAAGCTGAGTGCCGAAGAATTGATGCTTTTGAACTGTGGTGTTGGAGAAGACTCTTGAGAGTCCCTTGGACTGCAAGGAGATCCAACCAGTCCATTCTGAAGGAGACCAGTCCTGGGTGTTCTTTGGAAGGAGTGATGCTAAAGCTGAAATTCCAGTACTTTGGCCACCTCATGCGAAGAGTTGACTCATTGAAAAAGACTCTGATGCTGGGAGGGATTGGGGGCAGAAGGAGAAGGGGACGACAGAAGATGAGAAGGCTGGATGGCATCACCGACTTGATAGACATGCGTCTGAGGTAACTCTGGGAGTTGGTGATGGACAGGGAGGCCTGGCGTGCTGCGATTCATGGGGTCTCAAAGAGTCGGACACGACTGAGCTACTGAACTGATTAGCTCAATCAGAACTTCACATTTTAAGAGATATTAGTCAATAAAATTCTCATCATTCCAAGTTCAGTTCAGTTCAGTCACTCAGTCGTGTCCAACTCTTTGCAGCCCTATGGACTGCAGCACACCAGGCTTTCGTGTCCATCACCAACTGCCGGAGCTTGCCCAAACTCATGTCCATTGAATCAGTAATGCCATCCAACCATCTCATACTCTGTTGTCACCTTCTCCTCCTGCCTTCAATCTTTCCCAGCATCAGAGTCTTTTCCAATGACCCTGTTCTTCATGTTCATCATGTCAGGTGGCCAAAATATTGGAGTTTCAGCTTCAGCATCAGACATTCCATTTCAGGACTGATTTCCTTTAGAATGAACTGGTTGGATCTCCTTGCAGTCCAAGGGACTCTCAAAGAATTTTCTCCAACACAACAGGTCAAAAGCATTAAAAAACATTGGCATTCAGCTTTCTTTATAGAAATGTTCTTGGCTTTCACTGCCTGCATAGGTCCAAATGCACTGATTTATCTGTAAGACGTTCAGGGTAATAATAAATGCCACTTCTGCTCCAATGTCTGATCAATAATTTTGTGTAGTCTAAGATAAAAGAATCCCACCACTTTTACCTCAGAATCAAGACAAATTTAAAAGAAATTAATATGGCCAGCAGAATACTGTAGTTGTTTAGTCACTAAGTCGTGTCCAACTGTTTGAGACCCTGTGGACTGTAGTCCACCAGGCTCCTCTGTCCATGGGATTTTCCAGGCAAGAATACTAGAAGTGGGTTGCCATTTATTCCTCCAGGGAATCTTCTGGACCCAAGGACTGAACCCATATCCCCTGCACTGGCAAGTGATTCTTAACTGCTGAGCCATTGGGGAAGCACAGCAAAATATAGTTGATCTTATCAAGCCCTGACTTATCAAATCCTCACTTAAACCCCATCTCACCACATCATGTAGCCTAGTTTATGCTTTGTAATGGTTACAGGTCAAATGAATGGCATCAGTTTCTAATCATATCAAATATTTTGAAAGCATAGATCACACCAAGGTCCCTCCCTCCAGGTTTGAAGTGAAACAAATCAATATTTCGGCCAAAATGATGAGACTGATAGTTTCCACTATGTTTCTATTCAGCGTTCTCCTTTCCTATCTGCCACTTAAAATCCAAGAAGTTCTGTTAAACTGTTCTCTCCTTATTGATTGGTGACTTAGACGGTAAAGTGTCTGCCTACAATGCGGGAGCCTGGGGTTCAATCCCTGGGTCCGGAAGATCTCCTGGAGAAGAAAATGGCTACCCACTCCAGTTCTTGCCTGGAAAATCCCATGGGCAGAGGAGTCTGTTAGGCTATAGTCCATGGGGTCGAAAAAGAGTCAGACCTGACTGAGAGACTTCATTTTCTTTCTTTTCTTTAGAGGAACAAGTCTTATTTATTTTTCTATATTTAGACCTGCATCTGCACCTCTATTATAAACAAATATACCTTCTGGCTGATTTTTCACTGAACCCGTTTTGCTCCTCCTTTGGCCACCTGATGCGAAGAACTGACTCATTGGAGAAGACCCTGATGCTGGGCAAAATTGAAGACAGGAGGAGAAGGGGATGACAGAAGATGAGACGGTTGAATGGCATCACTGACTCGATGGGCATGATTTTGAGCAAGGTCCAGGAGTTGGTGATGGACAGAGAGACCTGGTGTTCTTCAGTCCATGGGGTCACAAAGAGCATGGAATTGCTCACAACTGAGTGACTGAAATGAACTGAACTGAATCTTTAATTGTAATCATGAGTTAATTTCTTTTTAACTAAACTAGTTAAGTTAAATGTACCTTTTGTTTTCATGAATCAAGGTTAATCTGTGGAAATTTAAGTAGAATGGGAGTACATACCTCTTGAAAGAAATAGCTCAGAGTTAAGCAGATGAGAGATGTCAGGGTTGCCAACACTTTAGCTCCAGGTTTTACATTTCTGGGTTCAAAGAAACTGCTTCCAATCTCATCATAGCCCTGCTATCAGGAAGGGAAAGAAGAGGGAAATCAAAAGTTTCATTTCTGCTCACATTGGTAAAACCAAAATATGGACATATGGGTTTGCCAAAGAATACAGAATGGTTTGTCTAGCTGAGCAGCCATATGGACAGCTAAATCTTAGCGGGTATCTAAAACTAAATAGAAGAAGGGGGTGATGAATATCTGTGCAGTTTTGTGTGTGTGTGTGCGCGCGTGTGAGCGCACCACATCTTGTTTTCCCTGGAAATTTCTTATTTTCACTCACTACAAAACACAGAAATACTCTCCACTTATTCATAAATCAATGTTTTTGGCTAAGATCTCAAATCACTTTTGGTAGATCTCGAATTTTTCTGTATAGGATATCTGCATTATGCTGGTAAGAGTGTTAGTAACTCAGTCATATCTGACTCTTTGCAACCCCATGAACTGTAACCAGCCAACCGCCTCTGTCCATGGACTTCTCCAGGCAAGAGTACAAGAGTAGGTAGCCATCCCTCTCCAGAGAATCTACCTTACCCAGGGATTGAATTTCAGTCTCCTGTGTCTCCTGCATTACAGGAAAATTCTTTACCGCTGGGCCACTAGGTAAGCCCCAAAGGTGACAAATTTTCATGTTTAATCTTTTTTAACTTTTTACGTATTTGACATGAATCACATGCTTTTACTTATTAAATTACTTTTTTTCTGAATTTATGTTATAATCTCCCTTTCATGGAAGAGAACTCTTCTGTTACCTGTTCTCAATTTGTACATCTGAACATTATGAACTTTAGATGTCAAGCAGTCTCTCAATCTTCTCCACAAATAGCTTTGCAAAAATAATAGCATTATCTGGGATATACCCTCAATACAAACAACTTATATAAATAAGTATATAGTTGTTGACAATAAATGAACTTCTCAGCATTGAACAACCTTGTGTACATTATAGACATTTTTACTTGAAAATCTAAAATCCTGAAACCTAGTTATTGCAGTTGATTATTCAAATGTCTAACTCAAGGGCCTCTTGATTTATAAGAACACAAGTGGAATGAAGCAAATGTCTCATGTAGGGTTTTTTTTTTTTTTTTTTTTTTCTGAACTGTTTGCAGAGCTCAGTCAGTTCTTTTAGAGGTTGTTTTTTTTTTTTTCCCCTTTACCCAAAAGTGATAAACAGATTCAACAGATTAGATCTGATAGACCGAGTGCCTGAAGAACTATGAACAGAAGTTTGTGATACTGTAGAGGAGGCAGTGATCAAGACCACCCTCAAGAAAAGAAATGCAAAAGGGCAAAATAGTTGTCTGAGGAGGCATTACAAATAGCTATGAAAAGAAGAGAAGCAAAATGCAAAGGAGAAAAGGAAAGATATACCCATTTTAATGCAGAGTTCCAAAGAATAGCAAAGAGAGATAAGAAAGCCTTTCTCAGTGATCAATGCAAAGAAATAGAGGAAAACTGTAGGGTATAGTTCAGGCCGAGGCAGAAAACAGGAAAGAGGACCTCAACAGAAGTAGGTTACCTTTATTCAGGCAAGGAGGGGTGACAGTCAGCCAAAGGACCAGGCTGAGCACTGAGAGGGATCAGGGAGGCTCCATATTTATAGGGAGATTTGTGGAAGCGATAAGGGAAACGTTAATCAGGAGGGATGTATTCCGTATTCTTTAGTTGAGATGGCATTTGTAATTGGGCAGGGGGTGATAAGTCTTCTGGGCAGGTGTAGGGGGTGGAAGGTTTCTGGACAGGGGGTGATAAGTCCCAGATAGATGCAAATGGCCTGGAGCATCAGGGTGGTACCTGAAGTTCTGTTTTGTTTTCCCTGAAGTTAGATGATTCAGCAACAGCCTTTGAGACTGTTGTTTTCTTTTCTAGGCCCAAAAAGCTCCTTCAAAAACAATAGTATGGGAAAGACTAGAGATCTCTTCAAGAAAATTAGAGAACTCAAGGGAAGATTTCATGGAAAGACAGGCACAGTAAAGAGCAGAAATGATTTGGAACTAACAGAAACAGAAGATGTTAAAAAGAGATGGCAAGAATACACAGAAGAACTATACAGAAAAGACTTTCATGACCCTAATAACCAGGATGATGTGATCACTCAACTAGAGCCAAATATCCTGGAATGCAAGTCAAGTTGGCCTTAAGAAGCATCACTATGAACAAAGCTAGTAGAGATGATGGAATTCCAATTGAGCTATTTTAAATCCTAAAAGATGGTGCTATGAAAGTGCTGCACTCAAACATGACAACAAATTTGGAAAACTCATCAGTGGCCATAGGACTGGAAAAAGTCAGTTTGCATCCCAATCCTTAAGAAAGACAATGCCAAAGAACTTTCAAACTACTGCACAATTGCACGCATCTCACATGCTAGCAAAGTAAAGCTCAAAATTCTCCAAGCCAGGCTTCAACAATACATGAACTGTGAACTTCCAGATTTTCAAGCTGGCTTTAGAAAAGGCAGAAAATCAGAGATCAAATTTCCAACACCTGCTGGATCATTGAATAAGCAGGAGAGTTCCAGAAAAACATTTACTTTTGCTTTATTGACTGCCTTTGACTGTGGATCACAATAAAATGTGGAAAATTCTGAAAGAGTTGGGAATACCAGACCACCTGACCTGCCTCTTGAGAAATCTGTATGCAGGTCAGGAAGCAACAGTTAGAACTGGACATGGAACAACAGACTGGTTCCAAATAGGAAAAGGAATATGTCAAGACTGTATATTGTCACCGTGTTTATTTAACTTATATGAAGCATACATCATGAGAAATGCTGAGCTGGATGAAGCACAAGCTGGAACCAAGATTGCTGGTAGAAATATCAGTAACCTCATATATGCAATGACACACCGTTATGGCAGAAAGTGAAGAAGAACTAAAAAGCCTCTTAATGAAAGTGAAAGAGGAGAGTTAAAAAGTTGGCTTAAAGCTCAACATTCAGAAAACTAAGATCATAGCATCCGGTCCTATCACTTCATGGCAAATAGATGGGGAAACAGTGGAAGCAGTGACAGACTTTATTTCTTGGGTCTCCAAAATCACTGTAGATGGTGACTGCAGCCTTGAAAGTAAAAGACACTTAATCCTTGGAAGAAAATCTATGAGCAACCTAGACAGCATATTAAAAAGTAGAGACATTACTTTGCCAACAAAGGTCCATCTATCAAAGCTATGATTTTTCCAGTAGTCATGTATGGATGTGAGTGTTGGACTATAAAGAAAGCTGAGCACTGAAGAATTGATGCTTTTGAACTGTGGTATTGGAGAAAACTCTTGAGAGTCCCTTGGACTGCAAGGAGATCAAACCAGTGGATCCTAAAGGAGATCAGTCCTGAATATTCATTGGAAGGACTGATGTTGAAGCTGAAACTTCAATACTTAGGCCACCTGATGCAAAGAACTGACTCATTTGAAAAGACCCCAGTGCTGGGAAAGATTGAAGGTGGGAGGAGAAGGAAACAACAGAGGATGAGATGGTTGGATGACATCGATGACTCAATGGACATGATTTTGAGCAAGCTCCAGATGTTGGTGATGAACAGGGAAGCCTGGCATGCTGCAGTCCATGGGGTCACAGAGTTGGACATGACTGAATGACTGAACTGAACTCCCCTGGGTCTTACTGCCATCATGGACTGTGGAAATAACCACCAAAGGGGGGAAAAATGTAGCTACAGAACAGGGATACAATATTTATTGACAATCATTGCGATCTGAAATATAACTTCTCTGTTGATATATGCTTCTTCAAGATTTAGTGGGAAATGAAAGTTTTTGGTGATGCAGGGGAACTGAATATATGACCCAAGAATGTGCCACTTCTGCATCTGGATTATTCTGAGCTGGAGACATAAAGGTCCCAGCAGACTCACAAAGAGCCCTTCATTTCCCCCTAACTGTCTAAAAGAATTGGGATAGGGGACCTATAACACAAGTGTTTCCCGGGTGGCTCAGCAGTTAAGAATCCACCTGCAACGCAGGAGACATGGGTGTGATCCCTGGGTCTGGAAGATCTCCTGAACAAGGACATGGAAACCCACTCCAGTATTCTTGCCTAGAGAATCTCAAAGAGAGAAGATCCTGGGGACACAGTCAGACATGACTGAAGTGACTGAGCACACACAGCTGTACCAGGAAGACAGCTATTACCACACAACATTTCTTATATCAGAAAGACTTATCTGCATGGCATTGCAAATATTTGCTCTTCTCATCTTCCTGTGAATTGTCTTCCTCCCCCTTTAAGTAAAGTCCCAGGTCCATACTCAATTCTCCTTAGCTCAGAATGGCTCAATTAGGTGATTGCTGTGGAGTCTCATATTTTTATGGGACTCCCATACATACAAATGGCATCCCACTCCAGTATTCTTGCCTGGAAAATCACATGGATGGAGGAGCCTGGTGGGCTACAGTCCATGGGGTCGCTAAGAGTCGGACACCACTGAGCGACTTCACTTTCACTTTTCACTTTCATGTATTGGAGAAGGAAATGGCAACCCACTCCAGTGTTCTTGCCTGGAGAATCCCAGGGACGGGAGAGCCTGGTGGGCTGCCATCTATGGGGTTGCACGGAGTCGGACACGACTGAAGCGACTTAGCAGCAAATATACAAACTTTGTGTTTCTCTTGCTAATTTGCCCTATATCAATTTAATTATTAGATAAGCTAAAAAACCTTCAAGTGAAGAAGTGAACGTTTTCCTACCCCTAGGGTCTCTATCAGAGAAGGCAATGGCAACCCACTCCAGTACTCTTGCCTGGCAAATTCTATGGGCAGAGGAGCCTGGTGGGCTGCAGTCCATGGGGTTGCTAAGAGTTGGACACGACTCAGTGACTTCACTTTCACTTTTCACTTTCATGCAATGGAGAAGGGAATGGCAACCCACTCCAGTGTTCTTGCCTGGAGAATCCCAGGGACAGGGGAGCCTGGTGGGCTGCTGTCTATGGGGTCACACAGAGTCGGACACGACTGAAGTGACTTAGCAGCAGTAGCAGCAGCAGGGTCTCTATGGGAACTACACTGAATAAATTATTGCCTAAAATCTCTTTCGTTTCTTACCTATCTTCACCACTTCTCATTTCCTCTTTACTTCCTGTGTTGCTGTGCTGCTCTGTGCTGTGCTCAGTCATGTCCGACTCCTTGAAACTCTTTGGACTGTAGCCCACCAGACTCTGTCCATGGGATTATCCAGGCAAGAATACTGGTGTGGGTAGCCATTCTCTTCTCCAGGGGATCTTCCTGACCCAAGGATTGAACCCAGGGCTCTGAGGCACCAACTGAGGCACCAAGGAAGTCCATATATGTTTTTAGTATTGAATATTCCCTCTTTCTTTCTACCCCACTATCTCTCTGTATTTGTTTATACAGTGAGTAGAACCCGAAGTAAAGAAGTTGGCATCTTGATTCAGGGATGTCTTGGCACACTGCTTGTTTCCTACCTCTGACTTTTTGAAAATCTTCAGTTTCCCATTTCACTAGGATACTCTGAGGATAAAATAAAATTGTGCATGTTCAATACCGCTCAGACTCCTCCTAAGGTAAGAATGGTATAACGATAATGCACATAGTTTGTAGTTATGCTGCTGTTGCTAAGTCGCTTCAGTCATGTTTGATCTGTGCGACCTCATAGACAGCAGCCCATCAGGCTCCCTCATCCCTATGATTCTCCAGGCAAGAACACTGGAGTGGGTTGCCATTTCTTTCTCCAATGCATGAAAGTGAAATTGAAGTCGCTCAGTCGTGTCCGACTCTTAGCAACCCCATGGACTGCAGCCTACCAGGCTCCTCCGCCCATAGAATTTGCCAGGCAAGAGTACTGGAGTGGGTTGCCATTGCCTCCTCCGTGTTTGTAGTTATAATGGACGGCAATTATGTGTTGATACTGAGTTCCTTCATGAATATCTTAAATATCTCAATCATTATGCTTTTTTATTAAAATTTCAAGATTGTTAGTTTTTAAAACTTTATTTTATTATTTCATTATCCAACACAGTTATATAAAAATTATAGAATTAATACTACTAAAATAAGCATCAGACAGCCAGAAAAGAAATATTTGACTCTTTCCTTTAAACAAGTTATAATTTAGTGATGAATGGACTTTATACATATACACATACATGACCAAATAATATTAGAATAAACACAAGTACAGGACTTTAATAATTTTTGAAAATGACAGGAAAAGACATTGAGTAACAAATGAAACATTAGTGGAAGAAAGAGGCTTTTGAAGAAATGATCCTCAGTACTGTTCCCATCTATAAACTTAGACTTTATGCTCATCAAGATTCTACTCACCCAGAAAGAAACACTTACAAGCTGAAATAAAGCATACCTTCAACAGAGTTGGTGCACTTTGTTTATTTATTATCTCTTACTATTGGGAACAGGATTAAAGATTTTGGGGCAGCTATATTAGCTTCCGTGGGTATTAGATGAATGTTCTCTTGCTGTTTTCGTCCATTTTATTGAAAGTTCCCAAAGGGCAGTCTTGATTAGAGGTTTGCAATATACAATTAAATTTGAAAGTAAGCTGCCTAAATTCTCCATCTTACTCCCTTCACTTAAACTAATTCAGGGGAAAAATCAGTGAGATTATTTGAAGCTAATTTTCTTGCCAATTGTTCTGATAGTGTATGCACCACAAAGAATCCAACTTGGTAGTGTTTAATTATTAACCTTTTATTTGAGTGTGAGTCTTGGATATGAGGACTCATTTCTTGAGTAGTGCTAGTCAGGTCAAAATAGAAATGTCAATTTAAGTTCCTACTTTGTTCCAAGCTCTTTAATAGATTACAGGGAGCAAAAAGATAAACAAAAATGTCTGGACTGATTCAAAGGTATGAGTATACCACACATCTTTAAATATCATTTCCATGGTCTGTGAAGAATGAATGGCCATAGAAATTTTGGACAATCTCCAAGATGTAGAAATATGTGAACCAAAAAGCAAATTATTTTATGATACTGTATTAATTCTTAGTTTCAGACAGTAGAGCAGCAAATAAAACTAGCAGAGTTCAAATTTAGCATCCAAATTATTAAACAGGTGTCTGATATATGTGATCACTTATATAAAATTGATTGAGGTTCAGATTAAAGAATTATCACAATTTCCAGTTTGAAGGGATCTTGAAAATCATGAGGACCTAAGTCTAGTTCTACTATAAGTAATCTGTTCAGTTCAGTCCCTCAGTCGTGTTTGACTCTTTGTGACCCCATGAATCACAGCACACCAGGCCTCCCTGTCCATCACCAACTCCCGGAGTTCACTGAGACTCAAGTCCATCAAGTCGGTGATGCCATCCAGACATCTCATCCTCTGTCGTCCCCTTCTCCTCCTGCCCCCAATCCCTCCCAGCATCAGAGTCTTTTCCAATGAGTCAACTCTTCACATGAGGTGGCCAAAGTACTGGAGTTTCAGCTTCAGCATCATTATAGAATTGTAGAAATAAACAAGTTTTGGAGTCAATTTTCCGAGGTTAAAACCCTTGCTCAAACTCATATTTTGACCTGAAATAAACTCATTTTTTTTCACCTTTGCATTTCTAAAATGGAATCTCTTCCTCAAAAAATGTGTTTATTGGTTAATTTAATATATACAAAAAGTAAATGGTAGTGACTCATATATACTAAATATTCAATACAACTCAAATGTCATGAAAGTTATAAGGATTGTTTCCTTTATTACCTGGTATAAAAAAAAAAAAAAAACTTCTTCTGGAAAAAAACAGATTATCAATATCTTGGACTTTGTTGGCCATGTGCTTTCTCTCCTAACTGCTCAGATCTGCCACTCACAGTGAAAGTGATCACAGAAAATATGTAAATGAAGAAGGGTAACTGTTTTATTTAAAACTTTATTTATGAGCACAGAAATTGACATTTTACATATTTCATGTTATCGCAAAACAGTATTCTTTAAATTATATGTTTCAGTCACTTTAAAATGGAGAAAAGAAAAGAAAATCATCCCCATATTGTTGGTTGCACAAAAGTAGAGAGAAGGCTACATTTGGCCCATAGACTCTAGTTCTCTGATTCTTATATTATGTCAGGCAAGACTCATGTAGTGTGGCTTGTTGGCCTTGTATGTACAATGGGATCTCAGGGTTTCCTTACCTGATGCATTATGTTATATCATACTAATAAAGTAATGTTGTAATATTTGTCAATACTAAACAATTGGTGACATTTATTTGATGCAGTTGTAGAATTGCAGAATATAACTATAAAGTCTTATATTAAACTCTATATTTTTTCTCATTTTAAGCAGTTATCACACCTTTAATTAGCAGAACAGTGTTTTTTCTTACTGGACTGAGTATAAGCTTCAAAAGGCAGAAAGTCTGCCTATTCTATCTACCCTAATCTCAGTATTTACTGGTATATAGTAGGTTGTCAACAATATTAATTGACAATAGAAATAAAATTAAGCATATTCCATTATTTAATCCTATCTCTTGTACTTTCTGAGGGTTTAAACTTAACTGGATTGAAATAAGTGAGAATTTGAATTACAAGACGGTAGACTATTGTTGAAACAATCATTATTGTTCCTTTCTAGATCATATATTATGCCTCAGTCGGCTGTGACGTTGAGTATGTGACTCTACTATAGCTTGCTTAGAAGCCGACTAACCAGTTTCACTTTCCTTTTAGCCATTCTCAGCCATTTCTAATTATTATGATTATTTAATTTTTGATCAAGCTTACTGTTAAATGAGTTAAATAAGCAGGGTGACAGTATACAGCCTTGATGTACTCCTTTTCCTATTTGGAACCAGTCTGTTGTTTCATGTCCAGTTCTAACTGTTGCCTCCTGATCTGCGTATAGGTTTGGGCTGAAAGAAGCACAAGCTTCAAGGCTGTGTATTGTCACTCTGCTTATTTAACTTATATGCAGAGTACATCATGAGAAACGCTGGACTGGAAGAAACACAAGCTGGAATCAAGATTGCCGGGAGAAATATCAATAACCTCAGATATGCAGATGACACCACCCTTATGGCAGAAAGTGAAGAGGAACTCAAAAGCCTCTTGATGAAAGTGAAAGTGGAGAGTGAAAAAATTGGCTTAAAGCTCAACATTCAGAAAACGAAGATCATGGCATCTGGTCCCATCACTTCATGGGAAATAGATGGGGAAACAGTGTCCGACTTTATTTTTGGGGGGCTCCAAAATCACTGCAGATGGTGACTGCAGGCCATGAAATTAAAAGACACTTACTCCTTGGAAGGAAAGTTATGACCAACCTAGATAGCATATTCAAAAGCAGAGACGTTACTTTGCCAACAAAGGTCCATCTAGTCAAGGCTATGGTTTTTCCAGTGGTCATGTATGGATGTCAGAGTTGGACTGTGAAGAAAGCTGAGCGCTGAAGAACTGATGCTTTTGAACTGTAGTGTTGGAGAAGACTCTTGAGAGACCCTTGGACTGCAAGGAGATCCAACCAGTCCATTCTGAAGGAAATCAGCCCTGGGATTTCTTTGGAAGGAGTGATGCTAAAGCTGAAACTCCAGGACTTTAGCCACCTTATGCGAGGAGTTGACTCATTGGAAAAGACTCTGATGCTGGGAGGGATTGGGAGCAGGAGGAAAAGGGGACGACAGAGGAAGAGATGTCTGGATGGCATCACCGACTCGATGGATGTGAGTCTGAGTGAACTCCAGGAGTTGGTGATGGACAGGGAGGCCTGGCGTGCTGCGATTCATGGGGTCTCAAAGAGTTGGACATGACTGAGTGACTGAACTGACTGACAGACTGATGACTGTTAAAGAACAGCAAATAATCTCAAGTACTGACTTTTTTGATCTCTTTTAAAAATGAAAATGATCATATAAATGCATCTGTGACATCTGACAGGTTATATGTTGAACAAATTTAGTAGGGAATATACAGCTTTTAAGGGGTATTTTAAGAAGAAAATTAATAGGCTCTATTGTTATCATTGAAATATCCTTCTTCTTCCTTCCATTTTACAATTCTGTTATCTTGACTTGTTTGTTCTGCATTTTTGAGCACCTCTCTTCTGAAGATTAATAATTAATTCTATGTATTTTCTACTTCTCACATTTTCAGTTTCTCTTTTTTTAATAGATCATCTTTAACGCCTACCTGTCTAAGATCTTGTGGGCGTGCATGAGTGTATGCTCAGTGGCTTCAGTCCTGTCCAACTCTGCAACCACAGGGACTGTAGCCTGCCAGGTTCCTCTGTCTATGGGATTTCTGGCAAAAATACTGGAGTGGGTTGCCATGAACTCCTCCAGGTGAGCTTCCTGACGCAGAGATTGAACCTGTGTCTCTTATGTCTTCTGTATTGGCAGGCAGGTTCTTTACCACTGTAGCCACGAGGGAAGCCCACTGTGGAAAGACTCTCTCTTAGTAAACCACCCATGTTGCTGAAGCCTCAGGTAACAACCAGAGCAACGATCAGCTCCAAAATATGTAAAATAAGATTCCACACTTTTTCTTAAATGAGACTAAGAGAAGTTTCATTTGTAGTCCACAGAATCATCTGGCATTTCCCCATAGATTCACAGCAGGAAGGTGATTTGGAGCTTCCACCAATGTATTCCCCAGAGCTCCTTGTAGAAACAATAAAGAGCTTTGAGGGTGTGAGATCACTTCCCACATCTTTTTAACATCCCTATTTTTCCCACTGGATTCATCATTCTTATCTAAGTAGGAAGGAAGACTCTCATTTTCCATGCTTTTACTCTACCACAGTGTCCTCAAGAGTGTAATATGTGGGAATATGGGCTCCAGAGTGCCTTTAAATTTTCTAGCAAGTGCAATCAGCACACCCTCTGGAAGGCATACCATATTTTGCTACACCAGAGGTTGGGCATTTGGTATCTTGCCATTTGCTTAATATGCTAAGCAGTACAATGTAATTCATTTTATGTCATTTGTTATTCTTGGGTAACATATTTAGAATGTTTTCCCTTCAGTTGAAAGCCAATGTTATACTTAAATACTGCATTCTGTGCATCTAGACTTGGACTAAATTACTACTCAATCAAAATACCAATTTCTAGACTTGTAGTTTAATGTCAGTGTTATACCCACAGGTATTGTATCATTGCAAAAGTACTCATGAATCATTTAAATCAGTGTCATAGGTCAAGGGTTGTCCTAGGATATAGTTATAACTGTAGGATATTAGTGTAAAAGGATAAAACCGGTGACCAATAAAGTCATGATATTTATAAGGAGCATGAAAGATGTGATTTACAATTTATTTTGCATAGTTAATAGGGAGAAATGATTTTTTGTTTGTTTTAAAGAGTTCACATTCAATGAATCTCTTTAAACAATATGCACTTTAATTTTATAATTAATCTATATGAATAATTTCAAATACATGATTTAGTTAATCATTTGAAATTATACTAATGCTTCAACTAAATGGTGTGGTTAAAATTAACTAAATGCTTTATCCCAAACTCATACCTAGAAAGAGTATATTTTCAGTAGCACAGATTTATTTGAATATTCTGTCATTCAAGGCCAGTTGCTGGCCTTCATAAACTTTATACACGGGGTCGTTCTCCAGTGTGCCTTTATGTTCCTATATTATTTCTTGTTTGCCATTCTTTACTAGTTCTAATTGCTATCTGTCTTTATCTCCTTTTTTTCCCTGAAACACACGCACACACATGCACACATACTTTACTGCTGTCACCTCTTTGTCATTGTTTTCTAGTTTGCATATTTTACCATTTATCTGACAACAAAGATCCATTGTTGAAAAGCAATAGTAAGAAGAAAGAAAAGTAATGTTTGTTATCACACCCTAATTTGATTTCCTTGATGGCTTTGATGCCAAAAGTGCCTTATGATTATCAGTAGAACTAATAATTATTTCACCATAATTATGGCTGTGTATGAGGAAAGTTGAGGTGATTGACAGAATAAGATTAAACTAGTGTAAAACTATAAGTGAAGTGATTTTATAATGTAAGGAAGTATAAAGGCAGTATCTGTGTTTTATATTCTCAAAACAGGTGGCCAAAAGGAAGAAAAAGGTCATTATGTTCCTTCTTAATCAGACTTGAATAAAATATATATAAATATGTTGTGAAATGAAGTTACTGATTCATTATAATTATTATAGTGGATAACTAATCTTCAATTACATCATCAAAATATCCACTCTGAAAAACTCATTAAATTCCCTTCATTGTTAAAATACTCAATTGTTATAAATTGCCTAATATTTTGTTACTTTGGTGAAGAAAGTTTGAAAAATTTATTTACCTTCTGTGCTGAAACCAATCTAGAACAACATACACAGATTCCCATTTATGTATCTATTCTGTGTTTATCTCATCTGTAGAAATGTGTAGCTGTTACTATATTATATGGAGAATTTTGGTGGTTTACATAAATCTCTACTTGCAGGTTGGAGAAACTGAACAAAATAAAGATGTCAGTTTCCAAAGATAAGTCAGAAATCTCTCACAGGGTTGTCAGTGTCCATCCAGGAACAAGGGAAGGCTGGAATGGGGAACTAAAAGGCTGATAGGGAAATGGGATGTGCTAACCTCCCTCTTTGTTTCTGCTTCTCTTGTCCTGTGCTCATTCTCTCTTACTGTATATTGTTTCCCTCTGTTTTGCTGCTCAGTGGAACTGGCTCATTTTTTTTTTTTCCAGCTTTCTGTCTCCCCTTGTCTCTCATAGACTCTCTCCTCCACCCCATTTTGTTCCAAATACCTGGGTATCAAATGATGGTTATTCCAACTTAGACTAGGTCAATATCTGTAGCCCAGTGCATTTTGAAGGAGGAAGCAAGCTGGAACTTTGTTCAGAATGGTTGGGTTAAGGATAGGGGTAGGCTATTACCATTAATGAAGTTCAATTCAGTCCAGTTCAGTCGCTCAGTTGTGTCTGACTCTTTGCGACCCTATGGACTGCAGCACTCCAGGCTTCTCTGTCCATCACCAACTCCCAGAGTTTATTCAAACTCATGTCCATTGAGTCGGTGACACCATCAAACCATCTCATCCTGTTGTCCCCTTCTCCTCCTGCCTTCAATCTTTCCCAGCATCAGGATCTTTTAAAATGTGTCAGTTCTTCGTATCAGGTGGCCAAAGTATTAAGTTTCAGCTTTACCATCAGTCCTTCCAATGCATATTCAGGGCTGATTTCCTTTAGGATGAACTGGCATGGACAATAAAGCAGAAGTAGATGTTTTTCTGGAACTCTCTTGCTTTTTATATGATTCAACAGATGTTGGCAATTTGCTCTCTGGTTCCCCTACCTTTTCTAAATCCAACTTGAACATCTGGAAGTTCACGGTTCATTTTGAGCATTACTTAGCTAGCGTGTGAGATGAGTGCAATTGTGCTGTAGTTTGAACATTCTTTGGTATTGCCTTTCTTTGGGATTGGAATGAAAACAGACCTTTTTCAATCCTGTGGCCACTGCTGAGTTTTCCAAATTTGCTGACATATTGACTGCAGCACTTTCACAGCATCATCTTTTAGGATTTGAAATAGCTCAACTGGAATTCCGTCTCCTCCCCTAGCCTTGTTCATAGTGATGCTTCTTAAGGCCTACTTGCCTTCACATTTCAGGATGTTGGAAACAGATAATTTTATTTTTTTATTTTTTATTTTTTTTATTGTTTTCAGTAATCCTTTTTTTTTTACATTCTTTTTTTAATTTTATTTTATTTTTAAACTTTACAATATTGTATTAGTTTTGCCCAACATCGAAATGAATCCGCCACAGGTATTCCCGTGCTCCCCATCCTGAACCCTCCTCCCTCCTCCTTCCTCCCTCCTCCCTCCCCATACCCTCCCTCTGGGTCATCCCAGTGCACCAGCCCCAAGCATCCAGCATCGTGCATCGAACCTGGACTGGCGACTCGTCTCATACGTGATATTACACGTTTCAATGCCATTCTCCCAAATCTCCCCACCCTCTCCTTCTCCCACAGAGCCCACAAGACTGATCTATACATCAGTGTCTCTTTTGCTGTCTCGTACACAGGGTTATTGTTACCATCTTTCTAAATTCCATGTATATGCGTTAGTATACTGTATTGGTGTTTTTCTTTCTGGCTTACTTCACTCTGTATAATAGGTTCCAGATAATTTTAAAAAGGTGCTGAAACCCACAGGAACTAGAGACTGACTCATTTCTCTTCTTTTATTCCTTTCTGGTGATAACATTTGCATTTAAAGTATCGGAATTTGAGTAGTTGTTATGATTTTACCAGCATGTTAGTCATACCTTACAAATTATCTTTTTTAAAACACAGAAATACAACAAAATTTAAATAAGTTGGTAGTAAGATTTAAGTGCCGAACATGTTCTACTTATTGGCTCTAATAGTGCAGTTTGTCTCCTATTAAATAATTTTAACATATTTTACATGATTCAGCTAAAAAGGGAATATAGACACATTAGCATATTTGAGTTTATTTTCTAGTTTTATTTGAAATAGTATAAATATTTTCACGTATGAAACAATTTCATAAGTTCATATCTGAAGCAAAGTGATTTTTAAATGATGCAGATCAGGTTGTTGAACTCTGCTACTCTGACAGTAAACAAAATTCGAATCAATGTAAGGTTGTAATATATGTGTCTTCAAATTTTGGCCCCAGAGGCAAGTGTCATTCCAGGTGACAAAGAAGATTGTATTAGCTGAACTCCTCAGAACTCTAATTAACTCATCAGATTGTTCAGTTGTTACTTCCTATTGTTATGCAGTAGTAAGACACAATAGGTGATGCATGTAGAGACGATTACAGCCTGCCTCTGGTGAAGTTCTAAGACCGAAGTCAGAAGAAAAGATTCCTATTTCTTACCAGAATTGCAGTAATGACTCCAGAATTCACTGTCTAGAGTATCTTCTTGCTATCGTTATACAAATAACAAAAATAAGTCATGACAGGCCTGACAACAAATTATAAAGTTTGAGTTGTTTATCTTGAGTTATAATCTCAGTTCTTATTTAATAAAATCTCTCCCTATGCCTATTATTGTTAAAGAGTACATGCTGTATAAAAAATTTTCTCAGAGATCAAGTTTTGTTATTGTCCTGGTCATCAAAAGTACTTTTTTTCTTTCTTTTACTTGTAAAATCTGAGGCTATAAGAAAAAAAAAAAGTGCCTGTCATTATTACTGAATATAACCCCCAATTGACCAGAAAATTCTTGGATAAACAGAAGAAACCCAAAATGAAATAAAGTTTAAAAGAGTCTTCTATTTTATTGCCAGCTGAATATAAAATAGAAAAAAAAAATAGGAAAGGTATATGAGATATAATATTATTCAAATAAAATTTCTATAAGGACATAGAGGAAAGAATATAATGAACTTACCTGAATCCTATCCAGAAAACTGGGTTTAGCTTCACTAATCCCAAAGCAAATTATCACTATATTTTTGAAGTCATGAAATTTGCCTCTTGTGAAGGAAAGATATTAACATTAGGACATTTCCTTTATAGCTTTAATTGTACATTTAATCTGCCTTCCTGACTTTACTTAATGGTTCTAAATAATTTCATTGTGGTTAACAAAATAGAAAGTAAAGTAGTTCTTCTATTATAAATAAACTATTTCTAACATCTGGAGAGTTTGGAATGCTTTCACAAATTTTGTAGTAAGAGATAGACTGACTTCAACTCATAGCATCACAATAACATAAGAATTATTGCCTGTCCATACAGAAAAGGCAACATTTTTATTATAATCACATTTCAAATGTAAAAATATAGTTTTATCCTGTATTTTCTGTTAAAATAGGGCTTACTTAGGATAATATTCTCATTAATCATTCAGTTCAGTTCAGTTGCTCAGTCATGTACAACTTTTTATGACCCCATGAACCACAGCACGCCAGGCCTTTCTGTCCATCACCAATTGCCGAATATCCAAACCCATGTCCATTGAGTTGGTGATGCCATCCAACCATCTCATCCTCTGTTGTCCCCTTCTCCTCCTGCCCTCAATCTTTCCCAGCATCAGGGTCTTTTCAAATGAGTCAGCTCTACGCATCAGGTGGCAAAAGTATTGGAGTTTCAGCTTCAACATCAGTCATTCAAATGAACACCCAGGACTGATCTCCTTTAGGACGGACTGGTTGGATATCTTTGCAGTCCAGGGGACTCTCAAGAGTCTTCTGCAACACCACAGTTCAAAAGCATCGATTCTTTGGTGCTCAGTTTTCTTTATAGTCCAACTCTCACATCCAAATATGACTACTGGAAAAACCATAGCCTTGACTAGACAGTCCTTTGTTGACAAAGTAATGTCTCTGCTTTATAATATACTGTCTAGGTGGATCATAACTTTCCTTCCAAGGAGTAAGTGTCTTTTAATTTCATGGCTGCAGTCACCATCTGCAGTGATTTTGGAACCCTTCCAAAAAAAGTCAGCCACTGTTTCTAGTTTCCCCATCTATTTCCCATGAAGTGATGGGACCAGATGCCATGATCTCAGTTTTCTGAATGTTGAGCCTTTAAACCAAATTTTTCCACTCTCCTTTTTCACTTTCATCAAGAGGCTCTTTTGTTCTTCTTCACTCTCTGCCATAAGGGTGGTGTCATCTGCATATCTGAGGTTATTGATATTTCTCCCAGCAATCTTGATTCCAGTTTGTGCTTCTTCCAGCCCAGCATTTCTCATGATGTACTCTGCATATAAGTTAAATAAGCAAGGTGACAATATACAGCCTTGACGTACTCCTTTTCCTATTTGGGACCAGTCTGTTGTTCCATGTCCAGTTCTAACTGTTGCTTCCTGACCTGCATACACGTTTCTCAAGAGGCAGGCCAGGTGGTCTAGTATTCCCATCTCTTTCAGAATTTTCCACAGTTTATTGTGATCCACACAGTTAAAGTCAATAAGCAGAAATAGATGTTTTTCTGGAACTCTCTTGCTTTTTCAATGATCCAGCAGATGTTGGCAATTTGGTCTCTCGTTCCTCTGCCTTTCTAAACCAGCTTGAAAATCTGGAAGGCCATGGTTCACATATTGCTGAAGCCTGTCTTGGAAAATTTTAAGTATTACTTTACTAGCTTGTGAGACAAGTGCAATTGTGCAGGAGTTTGAGCATTCTTTGGCATTGCCTTTCTTTGGGATTGGAATGAAAACTGACCTTTTCCAGTCCTGTGGCCACAGCTAAGTTTTCCAAATTTGCTGGCATATTGAGTGAAGCACTTTCACAGCATCATCTTTCAGAATTTGAAATAGCTTAACTGGAATTCCATCACCTCCACTAGCTTTGTTCATAGTGATGCTTTCTAAGGCCCACTTGACTTCACATTCCAGGATGTCTGGCTCTAGGTTAGTGTGAGTGATCACACCATCATGGTTATCTGGGTCTTGAAGATCTTATTTGTACAGTTCTGTGTATTCTTGCCACCTCTTCTTAATATCTTCCACTTCTTTAGGTCCATACCATTTCTGCCCTTTATGGAGCCCATCTTTGCATGAAATGTTCCCTTGGTATCTCTAATTTTCTTGAAGAGATCTCTTGTCTTTGTCATTCTGTTGTTTTCCTCTATATCTTTGCATTGATCACTGAGGAAGGCTTTCTTACCTCTCCTTGCTATTCTTTGGAACTCTGTTTTCAAATGGGTATTCTTATACATATTGAATATATATATTCAAATAGTTATATGTATGTAAATATATATTAATATATATATAAATCATTATAATGATATAAATATTTTGAGGTTATAGACCTTCTTTTGAATGATTAAAACATGATTTTACTGAAACAAACCATGCAAAACACTGTAAAAATTTGGAGTTATCTTATATTTAGTCAAAATAATAGATGTTGATGGAGATGAGTAGAATTATCATATCCACAAACCACATTGTTTATGTTCTTTGAACTCTGATTTTTGCATCATTATCTGTTTTCCCCCCTCATCACCAAAAATGGTTTTTCCAACATTCTTGCTCCTGGCTCCAATTTTATTCTAAATTTCGTAATTATAAAAAAAAAAAAAAACAAAACAGAAAAAGGTGCTTGTCAGTGAAACTATCATTAGTCTGTCCTAAGAGTCTCTTTAAGATAATAATATTGACAGAAAAACTTATGAACTCAATTAAAAAGCAGATTAGTATTTCCAACACCTTGGAGATACAAGTAGATCTGGGTAAAACTAAAAGGCTGGTGATTTTTTTTTTTTTTACTTGATTTATAATATTATAATAGTTTCAGGTGTACACACAGTGATTCAATATCTGTATAAATTATACTCCATTTAAAGTTACTGCAAAACAATGGCTATATTTCTCTGTGCTATACAATATATCATTGTATGTATGTAAATACACCTTATTTATTTTATATATAGTAGTCTGTATCTTTAAATCCCATACCCCTATCTTGCCCCTCTGCCTGCTGATAACTATGGTTTCATTTGCTGTGTAAAACCTTTTAAGTTTAATTAAATCCTGTTTGCTTACATTTGCTTTTATTTATTTTGGTTAAGGGATAGATCCAAAACAATATTGCTATAATTTATGCCAGAATTCTGCTTATGTTTTCTTCTAGAATTTTTTTTTCAGGTCTTACATTTAGGTCTTTAATACATTTTGACTTTATTTTTGTAGACTGTGTGAGAAAATATTCTAATCTTATTGTTTTACATATAACTATCCAGTTTTTCCAGCACCACTTACTGAAGAAACAGTTTCTTCTCCATTGATTTTTCTTGGCTTCTTTGTCATAGCTTAATTGAACTTAGGCGTGTGGGTTTATTTCTGAGCTCTCTATTCTGTTCCATGACATATGTGTCTAATTTTTTGCCAAAAATTTCTGTTTTGATAACTGTATCTTTGCAGTATAGTTTGAAATCAGGCAGCATGATACCTCAAGTTTTGTTCTTCATGCTCAAAATATTTTGGATATTCAGGGTCTTTTGCAGTTTATACATTTTTCAATCAGTTCAGTCCAGTCGCTCAGTCATGTCTGACTCTTTGTGACCCCATGGACTTCAGCTTGCCAGGTCTTTCTGTCCATCACCAACTCCTGGAGTTTACTCAGACTCATGTCCATTGAGTCGGTGATGCCATCCAACCATCCCATCCTCTGTCATTCCCTTCTCCTCCTGCCTTTAATCTTTCCCAGCATTAGGGTCTTTTCGAATAAGTCAGTTCTTCACATCAGGTGGCCAAAGTATTAGAGTTTCAACTTCATTATCAGTCCTTCCAAAGTATATTCAGGACTGAAGTCCTTTAGAATGGACTGGTTGGATCTCCTTGCAGTCCAAGGGACTCTCAAGAGTCTTCTCCAACACCACAGTTCAAAAGCATCAATTCTTAAGTGCTGAGCTTTCTTTCTAGTACAACTCGCACATACATACATGACTATTGGAAAAACCATACGCTTGACTAGATGGACCTTTGTTGGCAAAGTAATGTCTCTGCTTTTTAATATGCTGTCTAGGTTGGTCATAACTTTACTTCCAAGGAGTAAGTGTCTTTTAATTTCATGGCTGAAGCCACCATCTGCAGTGATTTTTGGAGCCCCCAAAAATAAAGTCTGTCACTCTTGCCACTGTTTCCCCATCTATTTGTCATGAAGTGATGGGACCAGATGCCATGATCTTAGTTTTCTGAATGTTGAGCTTTAAGCCAACTTTTTCACTCTCCTCTTTCACTTTCATCAAAGGCTCTTTAGTTCTTCGTCACTTTCTGCCATAAATTTGGTGTCATTTGCGTATCTGAGGTTATTGATATTTCTCCTGGCAATCTTGATTCCAGCTTGTGCTTCCACCAGCCCAGTATTTCTCATGATGTACTCTGAATATAACTTAAATAAGCAGAGTGACAATACTCAGCCTTGACATACTCCTTTTCCTATTTGGAACCAGTCTGTTGTTCCATGTCCAGTTCTAACTGTTGTATCCTGACCTGCATACAGATTTCTCGAGGCAGGTCAGGTGGTCTGGTATTCCCATGTCTTTTAAGTATTTTGCAGAGTTGTTTGTGGTCCACACAGTCAAAGGCTTTGTCATAGTCAATAAAGCAGAAGTAGATATTTTTATGGAACTCTCTTGCTTTTTTGATAGTCCACCGGAGGTTGGCAATTTGATCTCTGGTTCCTCTGCCTTTTCTAAATCCAGCTAGAACATCTGGAAGTTCATGGTTCACGTACCATTGAAGACTAGCTTTGAGAATTTTGAGCACTACTTTGCTTGCATGTGGGTTGAGTGCAATTGTGTGGTAGTTTGAGCATTCTTTGATATTGCCTTTCTTTGTGATTGGATTGAAAACTGAACTTTTCTAGTCCAGTGCCACTGCTGAGTTTTCCAAATTTCCTGGCATTTTGAGTGCAGCACTTTCACAGCATTATCTTTTAGGATTTCAAATAGCTCAAATGGAATTCCATATAAATTTTAGGATTAATTCATTTTAGCTTTGAGAAAAATGTTATGGTTATTTTGATAGGGATTGGATTACATCTGAGGTACAGTTTGTGTAGCATGTACATTTTAACACTATTAATTCTTCCAATTGAAGAACAGAACATACATTTCCATTTCTTTTTGTGGTTCAGTTGCTCAATCATGTCTGACTCTTTGTGATCCCACGGACTGCAGCACTCCAGGCTTCCCTGTCCATCATTCTCTTCTGGAGCTCGCTCAGATTCATGTCCGTAGAATCAGTGATGCCATACAACCATCTCATCCTCTTTCATCCCCTTCTTTTCCTGCCTTCAATCTTTCCCAGTATCAGGGTCTTTTCTAAAGTGTCGGCTCTTCTCATTAGTGGCCAAAGTATTGTGGTGTCAACTTTTAGCATTAGTCTTTCCAGTGAATATTCAGGGTTGACTTCCTTTAGGATTGACTGGTTTTATCTTGTTGCAGTCCAAGGGACTCTCAAGTGTCTTCTCCAACAAAACAGTTCAAGAGCATCAATTCTTCAGTGCTTAGCCTTCCTTATGGTCCAGCTCTCACATCCATACATGACTACTGGAAAAACTACAGCTTTGACTACATGGACAATTGTAGGCAAAGTATGTCTCTGCTTTTTATTATACTGTCTAGATTTGTCATAGCTTTTCTTCCAAGGAGCAATTGTTGTTGTTGTTGTTGTTGTTTTAATTTCATGGTTACAGTCACCATCTGCAGTGGTTTTGGAGCCCAAGAAAATAAAGTCTGTCACTGTTTCCATTTTTCCCCATATATTTACCATGAAGTGATGGATACAGATGTGATGATTTTAGTTTTTTGAATGTTGAGTTTTAAGTCAAGGGCTGGTGATTTTTAATGATATTACTGAGATCCATATTTACTCTTAACAGGAAAATAAGCAAAAATTCCAGTGAAAATTTTAATAACAGAATATGTGAAATTTTTCCTGTGCAATCAGTTAATTCTAAATTGAGGCTCTACTACAAAGCCACAGTCATCAAGACAGTATGGTACTAGCACAAAGACAGAAATATAGATCAATGGAACAAAATAGAAAGCCCAGAGATAAATCCACGCACATATGGACACCTTATCTTTGACAAAGGAGGAAAGAATATACAATGGATTAAAGACAATCTCTTTAACAAGTGGTGCTGGGAAAACTGGTCAACCACTTGTAAAAGAATGAAACTAGAACACTTTCTAACACCATACACAAAAATAAACTCAAAATGGATTAAAGATCTCAACGTAAGACCAGAAACTATAAAACTCCTAGAGGAGAACATAGGCAAAACACTCTCCGACATACATCACAGCAGGATCCTCTATGACCCACCTCCCAGAATATTGGAAATAAAAGCAAAAATAAACAAATGGGACCTAATTAAACTTAAAAGCTTCTGCACAACAAAGGAAACTATAAGCAAGGTGAAAAGACAGCCTTCAGAATGGGAGAAAATAATAGCAAATGAAGCAACTGACAAACAACTAATCTCAAAAATATACAAGCCACTCCTACAGCTCAACTCCAGAAAAATAAATGACCCAATCAAAAAATGGGCCAAAGAACTAAATAGACATTTCTCCAAAGAAGACATACAGATGGCTCACAAACACATGAAAAGATGCTCAACATCACTCATTATCAGAGAAATGCAAATCAAAACCACTATGAGGTACCATTTCACACCAGTCAGAATGGCTGCGATCCAAAAGTCTACAAGCAATAGATGCTGGAGAGGGTGTGGAGAAAAGGGAACCCTCTTACACTGTTGGTGGGAATGCAAACTAGTACAGCCACTATGGAGAACAGTGTGGAGATTCTTTTAAAAACTGGAAATAAAACTTCCTTATGACCCAGCAATACCACTGCTGGGCATACACACTGAGGCAACCAGAATTGAAAGAGACACATGTACCCCAATGTTCATCGCAGCACTGTTTATAATAGCCAGGACGTGGAAGCAACCTAGATGTCCATCAACAGATGAATGGATAAGAAAGCCGTGGTACATATACATAATGGAGTATTACTCAGCCATTAAAAAGAATACATTTGAATCAGTTCTAATGAGGTGGATGAAACTGGAACCTATTATACAGAGTGAAATAAGCCAGAAAGAAAAACACCAATACAGTATACTAATGCATATATATGGAATTTAAAAAGATGGTAACAATAACCCTGTGTATGAGACAGCAAAAGAGACACTGATGTATAGAACAGTCTTTTGGACACTGTGGGAGAGGGAGAGGGTGGGATGATTTGGGAGAATGGCATTGAAATATGTATAATATCATATATGGAATGAGTCGCCAGTCCAGGTTCGATGCACGAAACTGGATGCTTGGGGCTGGTGCACTGGGACGACCCAGAGGGATGGTATGGGGAGGGAGGAGGGAGGAGGGTTCAGGATGGGGAACACATGTATACCTGTGGCAGATTCATTTTGATATTTGGCAAAACCAGTACAATATTGCAAAGTTTAAAAATAAAATAAAATAATAAATTGAGCTGGGGCAACTATGTATGTCTTACAAAGAGACTATGTATTATAGAGCACTTCAATCCTCTGGGAAATCAATAACCAAACAACTTGTCTGATCATAGGACAAGTGTCAGACTCCCCCATTGGTGCTCATGGAAGCCTGAAGTTATTCTGCATTTGAGCTATATACTTTGGAGCTATACCACTAAGACTTGGAAAAAAAATGTTCTCTGTCATTTCAGGTGAAAGAAAAAAATCCTTAGGTATTAGTATGAGGCAGCACTTTACTATGACAACTTGGAAGAAGCAGGTTCAGTACCAAGTGTAGACAATAGCAACCTTGGTTGCCTAATAAGAATGTCCAAAACTACCAATTTTCCTATTTTATTTATTTAATGAACATATATAAGTGATATACTATCATCAGGAATTACAAGACATAAAGTGATTAAGTAGCAGATGGCATTCATTTGATGAGTGGCAAAGCCAGGAAACTTAATAAGTCTGTAATTTATCATTGTGCTAAAGCTCTAATGAATAGATACAGATATTCAGCAAATAACTTTTTCTAACTTTTACTTATAAATTAATCAAAGACTCCAAAAACATGCCCTATTTATCTCTCAGTTAAAATAATGTATGTAGGTGTACTTCATAAAACACATATTATTGTTCATAATAACAATTGATCATAATGGGGAAGATTTATTAATATCATAGTGTACAAGGTGCACTGAAAAACATTGCCCATTGAGTATTTTGTCTACTAAAGCAACCTATGAGCTTGAAAGGATCTGTTATCATCCTGTTAACATATAATGACATTTTGCTATAATTGCAATTAATATTTATGATACATACTTGGACTACTAAAACAGATATTTTCAAGAATGGTATTATAATATACTTGTGTCTCACCATTAGTTTTTCAGTATGGTAATTTAGTTGTTACTATAAATTATTAAAATTCTGAATTTATTGAGGAATTTACTGTTAACAGTGCAAAGTAGAAATAAGTTTATTCCTATAATAACCTCAAACTTTTAAATTTGCGTTCAGATATGCTTTTTTAGGGGACTTCCCAGGTCACTCAGCTGGTAAATAATCTGCCTTCAATGCAGGAGACCCTGTTTGGATTCCTGGGTGGGGAAGTTTCCCTGAAGAAGGGAACAGGCTACCCACCCCCGTATTTTTGGGCTTCCCTGGTGGCTCAGACAGTAAAGAATCTACCTGCAATGCAGGAGACTTGGGTTCAATCCCTGAGTTCAGAAGATCCTGTGGAAGAGGGTCTGGCAACCCACTCTAGTATTCTTGCCTTGAGAATCCCCATGGATATAGGAGCCTGATGGGCTAGAGTCCAAGGGATTGCAAAGAGTCAGACGCGACCAAGCACAGCGCAGCACATGCATTTTTGAATGGAAGAAAAATAATGGAAGATTAGCTAGATGCTGGAAATTACATACTTTAATACATCTCAACAGAGGAATTACTCTGTAGAATCAGTGAACAAAAACAGAATGAAACTATATAGATGTCTTCTCTGTCTCCTTCTTCTACATGCTGAAACCTACAGACAATTGTATTGTTACTTCAGCCCTGTTTCTCTGGTATTTATATGCCTAAAAACTATCTGTTACCTTAATTAATTCTTAGTAATACTCAACATATTTAATTAGATTAAATTTCAGGCAGTTTTTAATCAAACATAAGCTATATTAACAGTCAAAATCCTAATATATCCCAGTATGTTTTTATTTAAATGTTTATAATTATAAAGTATAGATATCATAAATATAATTTATATTTTATATATTTCTAGGTACAATTTTCAACCAAAATTTTAGGGATCACCTTTTTTATGTGCCATAAGTTCTGAAAATGTGCTCACGTATTCATATTCTAATTGGGAAGACAGGTTTATATTTCACAGTGTGATAAGGACAAGAATAGACGGACTATAATATTGAGTTAAGCCCAGCAAAGGGATGAGTAACTCTGTTTGGAGAGATCATAGCATGCTTCCCTAAGGCAATGATATTGGGATGAAATTCAGTGAGTGAATAGTAATTTCACATATAGTTAAAACTATAATAATAGTAATAGGAAAAAGAATTTATAGTTTACTGTATTTTTAGAATATAATTATATTTCACAGTGTTTTCCACTATCTTCAAAGACCACTAAATCTTAGAATGATCTTATAAAAGTTAAGAATTTCACTCACCCCCCAAATTGCATGAGCATTCATGAATTTAAAATTTACACTCAGGTTGAAGGAGTTTATGGACTGGCTTATGACACCTGCACAGGATACTCTTTTCAGTCCTTAAGTTCTTGACATTTAAAGAAGGGTCAAAAAAACAATGGCAGGAAAGTAAATGAGATAGAAAACAGTAGGGTCTTCTTAATTTTCATACATCTTGATCCCTTCTTCTCCCTTAAAGAACCTAAACCAAAACACATTCTCAGATTATTCTTTTGTCTATCATAATTCAGCTGTTTTGAAAGTTTATTTCCCAGAATTCAAATCAATTCATGCTGCTAAGCTGCCCAAAGACCTATACTAGCTCCTTAGCGCCCTCAGGTTTAAGTCTGAGCTTAAGAACATGGTGAACTGTTTACAACCTGATTCTGAGCATCATTTTCTTCTCCTCTCACAAATTCTATATTATAATCACATTAAATTTTAGATTCTTTCCTCTATGTGTCAGATCTTCTCCAAATTCCATGACTTTGTGTGCATGCATGCTGATCACTCTGCCTATAATGCTCTGACTAGTTTTTTTATCTAATGCCTTTACAGTATTTTAAGCAGAGATCTCAAAGATTGCATTTTATGACTTTGGATTCTCCACCAGTTGCTGCAGTTATGTTCTGTATCCTCCCCCCCCCCCTTTTTTTTTTTTAATTTCAGTTTTGGAAATTTTTTAGCCTGATTTTTTTGTAGTTCCATCAGTGTGTGCTCAGTTTGTGTCCAACTCTTTGTGACCTCCATGAACTGTAGCCAGCCGGGTTCCTCTCTCCATGGAATTTTCCAGGCAGGAATACTGGACTAGGTTGCCTTTCCTACTCCAAGGAACCTTCCTGACCCAGGGATCAAACCCTTGTCTCTGTATCTCCTGCATTGGCAGTGGATTCTCTACCACTGTGCTACTTGGGAAGCTTGAAGTACTCTTTATTCTTCTTACTATGGCTTTGATTTCTAGCATTTCCTTTGCCTTTTTTTTTTTTTTCTTAGAATTTCCATCCTTCTTTCTGCTTACAATACTCATCTCTTTTACACGTTGTTTACTTTTTCCATTAGAGAACCTCATGTGTTAATCACAGTTATTTACATTCCCTGTCTGGGATTCTCAGCGCCTGGTTCTTTTTTGCTCTGGCAAATCCCTTTCCACCACAGAGTAGGCTTTAGCTATGGTGAAGGCTTTGGGCATATTTTCCAAATGGTCATTTTCCTCTTCTGCCTCTTAGGATCACAAGGATATTTTTCTTGAATCTCAACTTGGTGGAACTCTAAGACTATGGGAGCTTATATATCTTATGTTAGTTCACACACAATCTTCAGCAATTTGTCAGAATTACCATTGAAGTGTTCCTACCATTCTGACATCCATTGACTTCTGCTCTTAGTAAATAAATCATGGATGCTGTTTCTCTCTCTAAGCAACAGATCCTCCACATTTTTGAACAGTAGTTTTCCCATGACAGACTAATAAAAATCATTCATTTTCATTTTGTTCAGTTTTTTTTTTTTTTCCCCTTATTGTAAGCTTGAGAGTGATTACCTTCAATCTCTTCATACCCTGGAGCTGAAATTGGAAATCCATTGTTGCCTTTTAATCGTCCTTAGTTTCCTTGTAAAGGTCATTATCCACCATGAAGTGAATTGAAGTGAAGTCTCTTAGTCATGTGCAACTCTTTGCAACCCCATGGACTGTAGCCCACCAGGCTCCTCTGTCCGTAGAATTCTCCAGGCAAAAGTACTGGAGTGGGTTGCCATTTCTTCCTCCAGGGGATATTCCCAAGCCAAGGACTGAACCCAGGTCTCCCGCATTTCAGTCAGACACTTTACCGTCTGAGCCATCAGGGAAGACCCATTATCCACCATAGTCTACCATATTATTCACACTAACAAATTCCCCCTTAACATTGCTCAGTTATTGATATAAGATATGTCTTTTTGTGTAAAGCGGAAATAAAACCACTCAAATGAGAAAAAGCAGAGGAAACCTATTCTGAACTTGCAGGGAGTAAGCCCTGATCACTTCCATTTGGAAGAAACTTGAAGGCTGAGGAATGTAGACTCTTCATGGTGAACAAAGGGAAGGCTGTACATAGGCTCTGGTTGGAGGTTGTTGGCTGGGGATGTGGAGGTCAGGCTTATCAGTGAGGCAGCCTATGTGATTGGTTTGAGAAACATATCTGGCTTTCTTTGATTGGTCCTGGATTAAATGTGAGCGCAAAAATTAAGAAGCTAGCAATTACTGACCAACTGCGAGACTTGGACTGTGAAGAAAGCTGAGCGCTGAAGAATTGATGCTTTTGAACTGTGGTGTTGGAGAAGACTCTTGAGAGTCCCTTGGACTGCAAGGAGATCCAACCAGTCCATTCTGAAGGAGATCAGCCTTGGGTGTTCTTTGGAAGGAATGATGCTAAAGCTGAAACTCCAGTACTTTGGCCACCTCATGCAAAGAGTTGACTCATTGGAAAAGACTCTGACACTGGGAGGGATTAGGGGCAGGAGGAAAAGGGGACGACAGAGGATGAGATGTCTGGATGGCATCACCGACTTGATGGACGTGAGTTTGAGTGAACTCCGGGAGATGGTGATGGACAGGGAGGCCTGGCGTGCTGCAATTTATGGGGTCACAAAGAGTCGAACACGACTGAGAGACTGAACTGAACTGAACTGACCCCAAGTGGGGTAAATTGTTCTAGAAGTTTGATTTGGCTTACAACTCATTGATGCAGTGGGTTGTAGGCTAGTGTTCCATTTTTACATATATTCTGGTCATTATCCTTTGGTCTATTTGGTCTCTCTGTAAACATTATCCATCTCTCGTTGGCAGGATCTTATGACCTTCCTAGTAATTAATCCATAAATGGAACAAAGTTTATGCATGCCCAACACAAATTAGTTGAAGGAAGGAATTTGTTTATTTTAACAGTAAATTGTATTGTCACAGTAACTTTGCAAGTTTATCAAGGTTAGTACTAACATATCAACTTCTTTTAGACTAAGAAACTGGGACATAGAAAATAATATTAAGTTATATGTGTCAGTTCAGTTCAGTTCAGTCACTCAGTCATGTCTGACTCTTTGTGACCCCATGCACTACAGCATGCCAGGCCTCCCTATCCATCACCAACTCCCAGAGTTCACTCAAATTCATGTCCATCGAGTTGGTGATGCCATCCAGCCATCTCATACTCTGTCGTCCCCTTCTCCTCCTGCCCCCAATCCCTCCCAGTGTCAGAGTCTTTTCCAATGAGTCAACTCTTCGCATGAGGTGGCCAAAGTATTGGAGTTTCAACTTTAGCATCATTCCTTCCAAAGAACACCCAGGACTGGTCTCCTTTAGAATGGACTGGTTGGTTCTCCTTGTAGTCCAAGGGACTCTCAAGAGTCTTCTCCAACACCACAGTTCAAAAGCATCAATTCTTCAGTGCTCAGCTTTCTTCACAGTCCAACTTTCACATCTATACATGACCACTGGGAAAAACATGTTATCTTTCATTTTTATCCCTGATATGTTAACTTTACAATTATTGTGTACATACTATGTGCCAGTCCCAGCAGCAGATCTGTTCACTTTCATTATTTAAATTAATCTCATAAAATCTTAATGATGTTTCCGTTTAAAAACTACTTACAAATAAATCAAAGGACCTTTACATTTCACCAGATGCTGCTGCTGCTAAGTCACTTCAGTCGTGTCTGAATCTGTGTGTCCATCAGCAGCCCATCAGGCTCCCCCACCCCTGGGATTCTCCAGGTAAGAACACTGGAGTGGGTTGCCATTTCCTTCTCCAATCACAAGATGCTCTATCCATTTGAATTAAAAGGTATGTCATTATTTATATTAAGTATTTTAAGCATTAATACAAAGCAGTGTTGCATTTTGGAGAAGGAAATGGCAACCCACTCCAGTGTTCTTGCCTGGAGAATCCCAGGGACAATGGAGCCTTGTGGGCTGCCGCCTGTCGGGTCACACAGAGTCAGACACAACTGAAGTGACTTAGCAGCAGCAGCAGTGTTGTGTTTTATTCTTGACCTAAATATCTTTAGTCAAATATTTATTTAGACTTTTAAAAAAGGAAATGTTATGTATTACAGTAAGTGTTCATAAAATCATCTACTCTGTAGTTCCTTTTTATTATATAATCATGCCTTTTCCTTCCCATTTTTCTCTCCTTTCTCTCCTTTTATATTCCCTTAAATGTAATATAACTTCCTATGTGCATGCATGTGTTCAGTCATGTCTGACTCTTTGTGACCCCGTAGACTATAGCACACCAGACTCCTTGATCCATGGATTTTTCCAAGGAGGAATACTGGAGTGGGTTGCCATTTCCTACTTCAGGAATATAACCTCCTAGATCCCTCCATTAATGCAAAGACGTTACAGATTGAGAAAATCTTGTCACCACAGCATACTTAAAAACATTAATGACAATCACAAACATAACACACTAGTAAAGACTATATGAGCCTTGCTGTTAGCTCCTTAGTCTCCAAACACTGTTCGTTCCTATTTTTTTTTTTTTTTTAATATTAAGACTGATGTAAGGTTTTGGGGTTTACTTATTCATCTTTTGTATAACCATGACTTAAAACACTACAAGGGCTTTTCTTTTATTAACTGAGTTTGTAGAAGATGTCCCAGGAGAAGAGAGATTTGTAATACTAATAGCAAATACAGACCAATAAATTCTCATATCAATTGATTTATTTTTCTGATCTATAAAAATCACCCATTCTGGGGCACCCCAGGGCAAGCAAGTGATATAAAAACACAAACATTTTGAGCCAAAACAAATAAAAACCAGCTTTGCAGCTCCATTTCATTCAAAAGGCTTCCTCTATAAATTAGAAAAATCTGGTCTAGAAGAAAGTTGTGCTCCACGCTCAGAGGTTAAATGACATTAAATTTCAACAATAGAAGAAACTATAAGGCCTGAGGACTGTCTTTGATCAAATACCCAATATCCACTCCATTTATTGTAAACACGTAAATTCTGGTTAATCCTAGATGGATTGAAAGCAGCAGGAAACTTGAATATGTAATTCATGCTGAGAAGACTGCTGCTGCAGGCACATTCAGAAAAACAAATGTATTTACTTTCAGCAGGCTTAATATTGGTTATAGGAAAGCAGAAAAATATACATGTGAATGAACTAGATAGACTCTGAGAATACTTGTTTTCAAAAAGGTTGAAACATTAAGGGCGACGTTTTGAAAAATGTAGATTAATTGTCCCCAGTTCATCAGAAAGCTCAAGGGTATTTGAGTCTACTATCCCTGATAGAAGAATCTGGTGACCTCTTTCCTTCTGAAAGAAGTCTGCCCTTCTTTCAGATTGAGCCATGGGGAAGGTGTGACACTTGGCTTCTTATGGTAAATCTTCTGGGCCATAGAATAAAAGAACAGAATTCAAATATATATGTGGAATTTCAAAGTCAAAATAACAAGTCTGAAACTCTATATAATAAGAATAATGTAATCTACTTTAAAACGTATTAATATGTTAAAGTATAATAACAATCCCCATTTTATAGATGAAGAAATAAAGGCTTAAATTACTGAAGATCACATATGCACAATATAATGATCTGAGTGACCAAGAATGAGCCATATTAAAGAAAGAAAAGAGGTTTTGAAATTACATAATAAAGGGCAAAATAAAGTAAAATTAACCTGCAGTAATTCTGGAAATACAGGAACTTAGAAGGCTATTAGCAACTAGACAAAAAAGTGATATTTTAGTAGCAAAGTTTTTTCATGACATCCTATTGTATTTATCACCACTTGAAGATAATATACCTATAAATGATGAATCAGGGTCATGGAGAAGCCTCTATTCCATTTTTGTGAGTTTCTTAAAAGTGTAAAAGTAATACAATGATATGTGGAGGTAAGAGCACCTATGCTTTTTCTGTTCATGGGAAACAAAAACAAAACATTTTGACTAGTCCATTCTAGCAGCAGAACAGTCTCAAGATCTGTAGATATTCTCAGTTTATTTATCTATTGTGAAATGGTTCTGAGTGCTTGTTCTGCAGCCCAGTTGAATTTACTGATACTTGAATCCAAGATGCCTAGAAAAAGATGTTATGTAAAATTTAAAATATTCATTCCTTAGGAGTATTTCAAATGATAGTTTTTATGATTTCTGTTCCAGATTTAGTTTAGACATTTATTGACTATCTGATTTTGAATGATATGTGTGATCTGTTGGAGATGCCCCTTTTTGTTATATATAAGAGATTATGATGGTCTCTATCAGATGTAAGAATAAGGTGAAATAAAACAAGTCAAAAAATTCTACGTTTTAAAGAATAGATAAGACTCTTGAGAGTCCCTTGGATAGCAAGAAGATAAAAACCAGTCAATCCTGAAGGAAATCAACCTTGAATAGTCATTGGAAGTACTGATGCTAAAGGTGACGCTCCAATGCTTTGACCACCTGATGCAAAGAGTCGACTCCTTAGAAAAGAACTTGATGCTGGGAAAGAGTGAGTGCAGGAAGAGAAGAGGGTGACAGAGGATAAGATGGTTGGATGGCATCATGGACTCAATGGATATGAGTTTGAGCAAACTCTGGGAGATAGTAAAGGACATGAAAGCCTGCCATACTGCACTCTATGGAGTCGCAAAGAGTTGGATACAACTTATTAACTGAGCAACAACAAGTTATTACTACACTGAAAATCAATACTTTTACTAATAGTTCTGGAAGCATCTCAAAAGCAAATTCATTATTTAAAGAAACAAAGTAGAATGGAAAAAGAAGACATGTAAAAGAAAGATGTGTCTATATATAAACTATCCTGTTCATCTGGTTTATCTGTACTGAAATGCAGTTGGTCACAAGTAAAATTTTAAAAACCTTAGAGATATAAAGTCCTCCTAATGGTGTGCTAAGAGTCAGACACGACTGAGCAACTTCACTTTCACTTTTCACTTTCATGCATTGGAGAAGGAAATGGCAACTCACTCCAGTGTTCTTGCCTGGAGAATCCCAGGGACGGGGGAGCCTGGTGGGCTGCCATCTATGGGGTCCCACAGAGTCGGACACGACTGAAGTGACTTAGCAGCAGCAGCAATGGTGTGCTATACCACAATTGAAAAATTTATTCTAGAGAACTAAACTGAGTAAGTAAAGAAAGTGTGAATTTACAAAGAATAGAGAATGAAGTAAGACATAAGTAACCAGTGAGGCAACTATTGATTCAATATTTATACAGAAGAGAAAACAAAGATACAGAAAGTCCATCCAAAGTCTCCTTGGCCCTGTGATTGTTGTTTCAATTCAAAAGACATTCTGTTCTGTGAATGTCCATAAGTAGAATGAGTTTGAAATCTTAGGCAGCTCATTCTTAAGAACAAAACTTTTTTTTTTTTTTTTCAAGGTCTAGTCCTCTATTCAGTCACTGGTGAATAGTGGAGTAGGGTTTGTTCTTTCAGTTACAAAGAAGCAAACATACTTCTCAACCTCATAGTTTGTACAGCTATGTTTGGTGCTCAAAGATTGTGTTTTGCAGAAGAGTTAGATGAAAGTTGAAAAGTTACTGAAAAAAATTACACTTCCTCCGCCTGCAACTGTAGTCAGATAGGAAATATTAAAATGTTCACTAAGAATTAAAGTGAAAGTCAATGTTGATATTAAATTAGTGTTTTCAGGTTGAGTGAAATTTTTTTGGATGAAACTTGAACAGGGAAATTATATTGACCTTCATTGAGAAGAAATATTGAGTCTAAACTCTCAAAATGTTAACTTTTGAACCAAATTAGTGTTTAGAATGATTATAATAATTTGATGTTTCTCCTAATAGTTTTTGTATAACAGCAGCATATTTGACCTTTTTAAATGTCAGAAATAATATTTAATATTAATATGCTCCTCAGCCACTTTAAACACTCAGGTAATATTTAATTTTAAAAATAATAATCTTGATATTTGTGCTCAAAATGTCATCATATATTGCTTGAAGGATGATTCAATGTCTCTCTAAAATTATGAATTCAAATATTTCTTCTGCAAAGTTGTTTAGAAACTGGAATAGATAAAGTAATTTATTTTGTAGAAATTGAGTAGGATCTACCCCACCTAAAGTACAATGACATCTTGCTACATTAAGGCCATTTTTATTGTGGGACTAACAATAGTTTAGAAAATGAATAGTTGGGAAGAAAAATCTATATTTTAATGTTGGCAACAGGGCCCCTAAGTAAAAATTTCAGGGAAACACTATACAACGAAACTTAGGAAAACACTATTAAACTGAAATGTCAAGTGATTTTTGTCTTTATATAAACAATATATTGCCTGATCTCAGATTCTGTAGGTTAGAGTCTGTTCCTCTTTCACTAGATATTACCATAAACTGAAATTGTTCAGTGATATCTGGAATAGATTGGAATATTTCTTACAATATGGATCATTTTCACAGGCAGCTTGATCTTATTTTAATACTACTTTGAGTGGCAGGCACGTTAGAGAAACAGACATATAATATTTTAAGACATTCATAAAAAGCAGTCAGAAATATTCCTCTCATATATCTGACATAAAGAGGTTTTTTTTTTTTTTTTTTTCCCAAGAGAACTTCTATGCAGTTTCTTTTATTTCTAGAAACATTACAGCAGAAGACATCTACGTGACATTTATATATCTTTCAAGTAGGACTATTAGCCAGTGTGTCTCAGGGTCTGAGGACTAAATGGAGACATGTATAGCCACATTTGGTCTAGAACTTGGTCCATTAGGATACTCTGAAAAAAAAAGGTAAAATTTTTGACAGGCAGTGTTGACTACCTTGAAAGAATTCAAGCTTGAAACAGTGCACAGGTCTGTGTTTGCAACATCTTTACAAATTGGTGATAGTGTGGTTCAGGTAACATATAAAATGTATATCTTAGAAAAAAAAATTTTGATTATAGTGTAGACAACTGTTGAAGAGCCTTTTGTGATCATTAGGTTTTTTCACTACTATTTTGGGTTCTCCTTCTCTGGACATATTATAGGACTGCATTCCCTGATAATGCATGGAATGATGCTGTTCCGCTATGAGTGGAATGATGCCATCTACTTCCCAGTGGAAGTCACTTAAGTTCCAAGCCACAAGTGTCCACTTTCTATTCCCCCTCCATTGACTGCAATGCTCATGATTTTTAGAGAGCCTGTGAATATAAATTCCCATGTGAAAACATGCAGACCAGACATTACTGTGCTGGTGCAGACATTTATAGGATTATCTTAAGAACTGGGCACTGGGCACCAAGAAAATTGGTGTTAAAATTAAAGATATGCCAACCCATGATATTGTGTGCATGCTAATTCATTTCAGTCGTGTTCAACTCTGTGCAACCTTATGGACTGTAGCCTACTAGGTTCCTCTGATCATGGGATTCTCCAGACAAGAATATTGGAGGGGGTTGCCATGGCCTCCTCCAGGGAACCTTCCTGACCCAGGGATCACACCCAGGTCTCTTATGTCTCATGCATTGACAGGCGGGTTCTTTACCACAAGCACCACCTGGAAAATCCCTCCACGCTATTGGCAGAAACAATTTTATAACCCATCTGTAGGAATTTGTGGTTCTGATGGTTATCTTAAAGAATTAATTTGGAGAGTTACAATAATTCAGAAATCACAGTTCAAAAGTATGAGAGATTATGTTGGCTGTGGGTGGCAAGTAATATAAGTAAAAGTTGGGTGCAAAAAATAATTAGCCAATTAGCAAGCAAATAGGAATGAAAAGGATGGAGAGGGTCCACATGTTTAGAGACCTCTAGGATCAAAAGAAGCAGTGGATTTTTAACTCTCGTAGCTAAAAATAAAATAATTAAAGCTTCTAGTTGGAAAGTATAATTTAAACTTAGACTTCAGGGGAAGGTTTAAATTAAGGGTATTGATTTGTAAGCAAACTACATATAGGAAGCAGATCAGGGCCAAAGAGACAAATGTTCACTACCCAAGCCAGTTCACTACCTCAGTCCTCTGCCTGTTGTGAACTGTCTATTCTTATTACTTATGAATCAGGAATGGTTTGTTTGCGTTATTAATATCCCATTCTACCTGCCAGGATCCTCACTCTTAGTAGTCTGTTTGTGCATCCATCTTTACTCTTTAGTTGATGAATTTCTTAAATACATCTCCTAGAGATCCCAGATTTAACCTTGATCCTGTGACTAAGTAAGCTTTTGGGTTGTTACTCTTGTGTTTGGTGAGACTTTACATTGATATATAAAGAAGTTAGAAATCATATGATCTTTCTGACTTATTACACTTAGCATAATATGCTCAAGTCCATCCATGCCGTTGCATATGACAAGAATTCAATCTTTTTATGGCCAAGTATTTAAAAAGCAAAGACATCACTTTGCTGACAAAGGTCCATATAGTCAAAGCTATGGTTTTTCCGATAGTCATGTAATGGTGTGAATGTTGGACCATAAAGAAGGCTGAGTGTCAAAGAACTGATGCTTTCAAATTGAAGTGCTGGAGAAGACTTCTGAGAGTCCCTCAGACTGCAAGGAGATCAAAGAGATCCAACCAGTCAATCCTAAAGGAAATCAACCCTGATTAGTCATTGGAAGGATTGATGCTAAAGCTAAAGCTAAAGCTCCAATACTTTGGCCACCTGGTGTGAAGAGCTGACTCATTGGAAAAGACCCTGATGCTGGGAAAGGTTGAAGGCAAAAAGAGAAAAGGGCAGCAGAGGATGAGATAGATAGATGGCATCACTGACTCAATGGGCATGAATATGAGCAAATTCCGGGATACAGTGAAGGACAGGGAAACCTGGTCTGCTGCAGTTCATGGGGTCACAAAGAGTTGGACACTACTTAGTGAACGAACAACAACAATAACAGTATTCCATATATATCTTCTTTATCTATATATCCCATGAAGCACATATAAGTTGTTTCCATATCGTGGCTATTGTATTAATAAATAATTCTGTGATGAACATAGGGAGCATATATTTTTTTGAAATTGTATTTTAGAAATCTCTGGATAAATACCCTCAAAGTGGGATAACTACATCATATGGTAGTTCTATGTATTTTGAGGAATATGCATACTGTTTGCCATAGTGCCTGAACCAGTTTAATTACTACCAGCAGTGTAGAAGGGTATCTTTTGCTCTATGTCTTCACTAATACTTGGTATTTCTTGTGTTTTTGATAATAGCCCTTCTGACAGATATGGAGTGATATCTCTTTGTGACTTTTATTTGCATTTCTCTAATAATTAGTGAGGTTCATCTAGTCAAGGCTATGGTTTTTCCTGTGGTCATGTATGGATGTGAGAGTTGGACTGTGAAGAAGGCTGAGTGCCAAAGAATTGATGCTTTTGAACTGTGGTGTTGGAGAAGACTCTTGAGAGTCCCTTGGACTGCAAGGAGATCCACCCAGTCCATTGTGAAGGAGATCAGCCCTGGGATTTCTTTGGAAGGACTGATGCTAAAGCTGAAACTCCAGTACTTTGGCCACCTCATGCGAAGAGTTGACTCATTGGAAAAGACTGTGATGCTGGGAAGGATTGGGGGCAGAAGGAGAAGGGGACAACAGAGGATGAGATGGCTGGATGGGATCGCTGACTTGATGGACGTGAGTCTTAGTGAACTCTGGGAGTTGGTGATGGACAGGGAGGCCGGGCGTGCTGTGATTCATGGGGTCGCAAAAAGTCGGACACGACTGAGTGACTGATCTGATCTGATCTGATCTGAATGATTAGTGATATTAGCAACTTTTTGTGTGCCTGTTGATTATCTGTAGATATTTGGAAAATGTCTATTCAGTTCCTCTGCCCTTATTTTAATTGGGTTGTTTGTCTTCTTTTTGAGTTGAATGACTTAATGTATATTCAGAATATAAAAAGCAACAAACTAAATATAACATTAAATACAGAGAACACAGTCGTGGTTACCAGATGAAAAGGGGTGGGACAGGGTATATGCTGATGAATGGAAGCTAAATTTTTGGTGGTGAGCATATTATAGAGTTGGATGGCATCAGCAATTCGATGGATATGAACTTGAGCAAACTCCAGGGGATGGTGAGGGACAGGGAAATTTGGTGTGCTGCAGTCTATGGGTCGCAAGAGTTGGACATGACTTGGTGACGGAAAAATAGCAATGTTACAGGTTTATAGAATCAGAAATATTATGATGTACACATGAAACTTATACAATGTTATACACCAATGTTACTTCAACAAAACATAATTAGGAAAAAAAAGCTAGACCTACTTAATTGTTAAAAAACAAAGTGTGCTTTGGAGGACTGCACTCCACCACTCACTAAATGCTAGCTTGAAAAAGTGAGTCACCAGGACCAGAAGTGGTGTGTGTGGTTGTTGGGCAAAAGCCTGACAGGGTTCCTGCCTTATCATCTATATTTACTCCTTCCTCTACACAGTGATTATACATGAGGAGTTAGAGCTTTTACCATCTTATGCCCTGAAATAAAGGTTATAAAGATCTGGGTGTCACAGAAATATAAGATAGAAAGCACAGATGGGAAATAAGCCTTTATTGATTTATATCAGTAAGAAACTAGTATTATTTGTTACCATGGTGTAACATATAATTTCCTGATGGAAAATGGGGTGAAAAAAGGATGCAAAGAAAGCAGCCAAAAAAACAAAAAAAGAAATCTAGAAAGATGTTACAAGAAAGAGATGGAATGACCAACTAGAACAATGACTACATGAAAAACAGCTGAAGTTATCTAAAATGTAACATTAAATGAAATGATGTAATTTGTTGAATATGTGTAGAAAAGGACAAAATCAAAAATAGTATCTAAATTTATGACTAAGTAACAGGGGTGAATGTTGAAACCACCCTTAGAGAAGAGTAGCAGAGGAGACATTTGAGACATGAAGATGGAGTGGGGAGGAGGAAGGGAAGATTTATGTACGTGTAAATTTAGCCATTCAAGGAGAAATATTTAGTAGACATTTGGATATAACATCTAAATCACAAGACTGACAACAGTGTCAGAAATATGTATCATCAATTTAACTGTGATAATTAAGATATAACCATTGTTGAGTCTGCGGAGGAAACTGCAAGGTAAGAACTTAACGATAGACTGTGAAAAACACCTATATTTAAATGATAGCTATAATAAAAATGCACTTATAAGATGGCTGAAGAGCAGCCCTCCATAGTAGAAAATGTGTAAGACTGCACTACTGAACTAAAGAGAGTGTTTCAATTTTGTTTATCCTTTCAAAAAACCAGCTTTTGGCTTTGTTGATTTTTGCTATGATCTCTTTTGTTTCTTTTGCATTTATTTCTGCCCTAATTTTTAAGATTTCTTTCCTTCTACTAACCCTGGGGTTCTTCATTTCTTCCTTTTCTAGTTGCTTTAGGTGTAGAGTTAGGTTATTTATTTGACTTTTTTCTTGTTTGTTGAGGTATGCCTGTATTGCTATGAACTTTCCCCTTAGGACTGCTTTTACAGTGTCCCACAGGTTTTGGGTTGTTGTGTTTTCATTTTCATTCGTTTCTATGTAAATTTTGATTTCTTTTTTGATTCTTCTGTGGTTTGTTGGTTATTCAGCAGCGTGTTGTTCAGTCTCCCTATGTTGGAATTTTTAATAGTTTTTCTCCTGTAATTGAGATCTAATCTTACTGCATTGTGGTCAGAAAAGATGCTTGGAATGATTTCAATTTTTTTGAATTTACCAAGGCTAGATTTATGGCCCAGGATGTGATCTATCCTGGAGAAGGTTCTGTGGAGCCTATTATACAGAATGAAGTAAGCCAGAAAGAAAAACACCAATACAGTATACTAACGCATATATATGGAATTTAGAAAGATGGTAACAATAACCCTGTATATGAGACAGCAAAAGAGACACTGATGTATAGAACAATCTTTTGGACTCTGTGGGAGAGGGAGAGGGTGGGATGATTTGGGAGAATGGCATTGAAACATGTATAATATCATATATGAAATGAGTTGCCAGTCCAGGTTCGATGCACGATACTGGATGCTTGGAGCTGGTGCACTGGGACGACCCAGAGGGATGGTATGGGGAGGGAGGAGGGAGGAGGGTTCAGGATAGGGAACACATGTATACCTGTGGTGGATTCATTTTGATATATGGCAAAACCAATACAATATTATTTAGTTACTATTAATAAGTTAAATAAAATATTAATAAGTTAAATAAAATAAAATTAACAACAAAATAAAAAATAAATACATAAATAAAGAGAGTGTTTCAGAAAAGTAGTGTAGGTCAACAAAGGTAAATGTTTTTAGAGGCTAAATAACATAAGATAAACATGTTTGGATTTAGTCACAAGCAGGTCATAAGTGTGCTTCATGAGAGGATTTTTTCCCAAAATTGAAGTATAATTGACCTACAATATTGTATTAGTTTCAGGGGTACCATATAGTGATTTGATATTTTTATAGATTATATACCATGTGAAGTATAATACTGTTGACTATATTGCCTGTGTTGTACATTAAGTTTCTGTGATGCTTGTTTTAAAATTGGCAGTTTGTACCCTTTAATTTCTTTCATCTATTTCACCCATCCACCATCTCTGTCTTCTCTGGAACCACTAGTTTGTTCTTTGCACTCCTGAGAAGTCTTTTACTAGAGTGATGTTAGTGAATGCCAGATTGAATTTGATTGAAGTGTAAAAGGGAAATGATCAAGTGGAACCAATATGTTGTAAGTAACCCTCTCAGGCAGTCTGAGTAATAAAACAGACCAGAGAGCATTAGACAGAATGAGATAGAGGTCAGGATTGAGATTTTTGGTTTATATTTATTTTTTGTGTGTATAACCAGAGAGTCTTAAAAGTTTTCAAATGATGAGATGAAAAGTAGTAAAGACTAGAAGAAATGGATTTGACACATTTGGGAAGGAGTGAATCCAGACCCAAGGTAAAAAGATGTATCTGGGATAATAGGTTGATTATAGCTTTCCTTTAAACAGAAGAGGGGGGAAAAACATGAGTATGGATATTTTTATGTTTCTGGATAGGGTAAAAAGAAGTTGATAGATTATTCTCAGATAGTTTCTATTTTCTCTGTGAATTTAAATGCAAGGCCATTGTCTCAGATTGAGTGAACAATAGTCAGGTCTCATGTTTGGATAGAAGTGCAACTGGTTTAAAATAATGAGTAGGAAATGTGGGAGAATATCCAGGCTGCACAGAGGGCTTGGATAAGGAGGAGACGTGTTTATGCACTGGTCCAGGTATGCATAACTTAAGGTTTTCTGTAGCCCTATTCAGAATCCTGGGTATTAATCCAAAGAGTATAGCCTGTCTAATTGCACTGGTGTTGTGCCTATACTAGATGGATATGGCTGGAGGCCAGCAGAATGAGACTTTCAATTATGTTGGAAATTGAGCTTTAGAACTGAAGAACTATGGAGTCTCAACTTTTTACAAAAGAAAGGAGGGGAGGATAGAAAGTCCAAACATGGAGTGATTGATGGACTTAAACCTAGGTATAGTCTGATTCCAGCTATATATGATTTATTGAGAGAGGTGTTTAAAAATAAAAGACCAACAGGCACATGAAAAGATGCTCAATACCACTAACCATTAGAGAAATACCAATCAAAACCACAATGAGATATCACCTTACACCTGTCAGAAAGGCTATTATCAAAAAGACCACAAATAACAGTCGTTGGCGAGGATGTGGAGAAAAGGAAAGCCTCATACACCATTGGTAGGAAAGTTAATTAGTGCAGACACTGTGGAAACACTATGGAAGTTCATTAAAAAAATAAAATTGAACTACCATATCATTCAGCTATTCCACTCACTCCTGGGTATATATGCAGAGAAAATGAAAACACTAATTCTGAAAAAAGAAAAGATACACGAACCCCAACGTTCACAGATGTATTATTCACAATAGCCAAGATAGGGAAGCAACCTAAGTGTCCATCAACAGAAGAATGGACAAAGAAGATGTTTTATATGTGTTCTGTGCTTAGTAACTTAGCCGTGTCCAACTCTTTGTGACACCGTGGACTGTGGTCCACCAGGCTCCTCTGTCCATGGGGATTCTCCAGGCAAGAATAGCGGAATGGGTTGCATTGACCTCCTTCAGGGGATCTTCTCAACCCTGTGATGGAACCCAGGTCTCCTGCATTGCAGGCAGATTCTTTACAGTCTAAACCACTAAGGAAGCCCAATATACGTATGTATACTAGGTTTATTTTGAAAATCACTGGAAATATCTAGATATCACCCTTCACTACCATTCATTCCTTTGGAACAATTTAGCTTAGCTGTGGAGTATGTCTTCAACTTCACAGATGCAAGGTGATTGTTAACAGTATACAAACAGAATCTCAGTACATTCTAGACTATAAGTCATAAACATTTTTATTACATAAATACATAAGAATCATAGGTTTTCACTTATAATTATTGCTAATGAAAAGAAATTTTTCTTCTGTCACACATTTGAGATTTTATTCAACTTGTTTTCATCAAAAAGATTTTAAAAGACATGACAGTGAACATTAGGGGGCAAATTGCATAAAATTATTAAATGTGAAGTGTTGAAAAAGGGAGAGTGCAAATGTAGAGAGACCTATTCATTTAGCCTAAAAAGCCTGGGGCAAGACACCTTATGTCCAAATTTGAAAAAGGAGTACTGAGAAGATAGCAGTTACAATCAAATTTACTGACGGCAAAGTTTGTACATAAACTTTCCTATGCAAACAACTTGCTAAAAGGTAAAATTCATTACTTTCCTATTTGAGAACCTCAAAAATGAGCACAAATTACAACCAACTATAAATTTATTTTATTCTGTCCATCAACACATACCAGCATATTTTTGATAGCATTTATTATATCAACTTTTGTTGTTTGTCCTTGAGACTATCAACGCCAAGTGGGTAGACATATTTCTGCTTCCAAGTTATCATTATTTATCTGGTTTGTCTCATCATATCTAAGTTTCTTGTGACTTGATCCAATGTCAGTTGTGACATAATCTCTATGGTTTCTAACCAACTTCACTTGTACACAACTCAGTTGTGACCCATTTTGTCCACGCTAAACTCCTCTCACATCCTGCTCCAGAGACTCTCTATTGCTTTGCTTTCAGAATGATTTCTTGAATGTGTGGAATTAAATGGTGTGGTATATTTTTGGGTGAAGTTGGGGGTAAAGTGATGGGAGGCAGTCTGGTACTTGGGGTAGAAAAAATCCTGGAGATAAAGTCCTTCTCCTTTTCTAAGTACTGAAAAACAGTTACTAGAATAGTTTTCAGATGCTTGATACGATGTACAAGTCATCTTCACATTGCCTATCTTTACTTCCCCCTCCTTGCTTCTGTTCTTTGAGATTAAATTCCGTAAATCACTTGAACTTTGTTTAGGTTCTGCCCTCTGGGAAACTAGACTAAGGTATTTTATGATTTCCAAAGCCTAGAAAATTTTAAGGAGCATAGTAGGAACTCAGTAAACATTTGCTGTGTGTGTGTGTGTGTGTGTGTGTGTGTGTGCGCACGCGCGCGCACGTCTGACTCATAACCCCATGAACTGTAGCCCGCCAGTCTCCTCTGTCCATGGAATTTTGCAGGCAAGAATACTGGAGTGGGTTGCCACTGAGTGACAGAATAAGATCATAAATGATTCTACAGTGGACTTCACTATTGTTGCTTTCTTAACATCTATTCCAATGTCTTCTGGCAAATGTATTCCAAAGGCTCTAAGCAGAAATATCTCATCCAGTCTTTTAGGAAAGGAACTTGGGTTGAGGCTATCCTCATATATACTCAATGAAGAATAAATGACTTAGCCCATACAAATCAGTGAATATGTCTCTTGACATCAACAAGCAGCATATTTCCTCTTAGCACTTAAAATTCCCTGAAACAATATTTACAGTGAAATAATTTTCTCTACTAGCTATCCTTCAGGTATAGTCCTACTAGAATATAAATTCAAGGAGACCAGAATATTTGATGTTTTTTTTACTGCTGTATCTCAAATACTTAGAACACAGTACAAAGTCGATAATAAGGAATTCATTCATTCATTAGTTCATTCATTCCTTGAGCAGAAACTATATGTCAGCACTCTTCTGGGTTCTGGAGAAAAAGCAGTCAGTATATAAAACAGACAAAATATTCTTCTACATGGAGTTCTTATTCTAGTTAGGTGAAATAAGCAACAAAACAAATTTTATTTGTGTATATATACATTTTCCAGTATATAAACTAATATAAAAATCATGTGTAAGATGGTTATGAGATGAAAAACAATGTAAGAGAAGGGATAAGGAGTATCTGCAAAGTGAGGAGTGGAGTTACATAACTAAATTTAAAATAAATTCGTAAGAAAATAAATCATTGGCTCAGGATGGTCAAGGGAACAAAGCCTGCTCAGATTAAGCTGGATACTCTCTTTCCTTTTGCCTTAAATTTGAGGATAGGATATAATTGTTCCACTGCAGCAATCAACTTGATTCCTCAGTGGAGACTGCCTGAGGGTCTATGCATAGAGGTAGATGGACACAGGGGAAGAAAGCACAGCACCTAATGATGAAATGAGAAGCTGTGGACCTAGACCAATATTATTTCCCCTGGCACTGTTTAGCTATATGAAACCATAAATATCTGTTTTTAAACAGATTGATAATAGATTGTGTATCATTCGTAACTCTAAAAAAAAATCGGTTAAGACAGACACATGAAAAAAAAGGTCTACACTGAATGTTAATTTTTCAATAATTCAAGTGTGTAATTTATGAAGAAGCAGACACATTAAAATGATGGTATCACAAATAAAAAATAATATTTTTAAAAAGAGTACAGTGAAAAATTTAAATCCTTTCACATCTTTGGATTACTTAAATGCTATTAGTTTTAGCTTTAATCTTCCCATTCTCTTTCTCCCAGCTCATTTCTTTTTCACTATCACAACTGTTAGTTTTCTATATCTGTCTGCCATATATTTACTCTTTCCTACAAAAGAATACATATTTTCAAGATTTTCAGATTATTTAGCAGATAAAAGCATTAAAATGAATAATACATCTAAAATAGAAATGTAAAGGCACTAGTAAGCAGAATTTATGCATCAATAAACATAAGGCTTGGAAATTTTTATTTAAAACGTCTATAAGTAAAAACTTGATGAGGAGAAAGAGGAGAGTGGAAAATGCTGGCTTAAAAGTCAACATTCAAAAAACTAAGATCATGGTATCTGGTCCCATTGCTTCTTGACAAACATGGCGAAAAAATGGAAACAGTGACAGACTTTATTTTCTTGGGCTTCAAAATCACTGCAGACGGTGACTGCAGCCATGAAATCAGAAGACACGTGCTCCTCAGAAGAAAAGCCATGACAAACCTAGACAGCATATAAAAAGCAGAGACGTCTCTTTGCTAACAAAGGTCCATATAAGTAAAGCTATGATTTTTCCAGTAGTCCTGTACAGATGTGAGAGTCAGACCATAAAGAAGGCTGAGCGCTGAAGAATTGATGCCTTTGAACTGTGGTGCTGGAATAGATGTTTGAGAGTCCCTTGGACTGCAAGGAGGTAAAACCAATTAATCCTAAAGGAAATCAACCCTGAATAATTCATTGGGAGGACTGATGCTGAAGCTGATGCTCCAATACTTTTGCCACCAGATAGGAAGAGCCAACTCATTGGAAAAGACCCTGATGCTGGAAAACATTGAGGACAGGAGAAGAAGGGGATGACAGAGGATCAGATGGTTGGATGGCATTATCATTGATTTAAGTTTGAGCCAACTCTGTGAGATAGTGAAGGGCAGGGAAACCTGGAATGCTTAAATCCCTGGGGTTGCAAAGAGTCGGACATGACTGAGTGACTGAGCAAGAACAACAACAATAAGTAAAAACTAATGTACAAAATTGAACTTGCAAATTATGACAAAATATATTATAATTTAAGATAAACAAACATAGATTTGGAATCAGACAAAGAGTTTGAAATCTATTTTTCCCACTTTTTTGCTCTGTATTTTTTTCAGACTACACCTATTTCAAAGAGTGGTTAGAGAATTAACAAGTAAAATAATATCAACATATTTTTTGTCTTATCTCTAAAAAATCTGTTTAAAGTGTTGAAATTATGCTTTTTTGTTGTTTTTGTTTCTGTAGTGTTAATATCTTGAAGTGTGTGTGCTCAGCCGTGTCCAGCTCTTTGTGACCCCATGGATGGTAGCCCACCAGGCTCCTCTGTCCATGGAATTTTCCAGGCAAGAGTTCTGAAGTGGGTAGCCATGCCCTTCTCCAGAATATATCTTCAACCCAGGGATCAAACCTGTGTCTCTTTCACTTCCTTCATTGGTAGGCAGATTCTTACCACTGTGCCACTTGGGAAGTCCACTGAACAATGTCTTAATCTATCATTACATTGATGTGTGTATTTTTCACAGTTCTTTTGTCTGTAGAAGAGAAATCCAATTATTTTAAAAATTATCCTAGAATTTTAGAACCACTTTCTCTTTCCTTTCTACAGCATATAATATTTAGAGCTATTGTTTATGTTACAATGTGTGACACTGATGACATTGATAATACTGTAACAACATGAGAAGTTTAACATAATTTTTTTCAAGCTGTTGGTTCAATGGCCAAGGAAGGAACTGAAAATTGCTCTCATGGAATAACTTTGAGGGATACTGAAAAGATCTTTTGTTCTTGATTTTTGCTACTTTCTTTCTTGGTAAAGAGGTAAGTAATTAGCTCTCATGCTACTTTTCTATGTATTTCTTTAACGATTTCTCATTTGGGAATTAAATTTTATAGGAAAAAAGTGGTTTGTGAATGGTGTATAAGAAAATAGCCTTTGCAGTTTAATCAAGAAATATTAAAAATCATTAGAAATATATGTTGATATTCCAGAAATGGGTTTTTTAGAGACAGGAAATTAGCAGCTTCTAGAATAAGGTTGAAATACATGTACTAGATGCTAAAGATACTTGAATTAAAATTTGTGCTAATAAAATGTGGACAATATGATAGACTCCTAGCAATAGCTTGAGAATAAGAGATTAAAATTGTATGCAGAAAATAGACTAAGATTACTACATTAAATATTGAATCTGCATTTTGAAGTTTTGAAACATTGTTTTGCTTTATAATATTACAGTTTCCTTATATTTGTAAAATTATGTTTTGAAAAGCTGTAGTTTGGCTACAAATCATGGATGGTAAATTTTATGTTGCTGAAAATAAAGATTGAATGTGTCATAATTTCCCATGTCCTATATATTAAGTTCAGAAAAAAAAAATCACTTACATTTTAACTGCGGGTAAAAAGAAATCAGTTACATGGTAATGGCCCCATGAGCAAGCAGTCATCATGCAAGTGCATTTTATGGAAACAGAAGTATAAAATGGAGACACAAATCAAATGGCATTACTATCAAAAAAAAAGAAAGAAGATAAAGAGACTATAGATATGGTAAGAAATTAGAAATCAAACAGACCAAATAAAAGACTGAATATTACAGGGTATTTCCTATCAATGCAGTAAAATTAATATATAATCATTGTTGATTTACTACTTTAAACAAAATTTCTAGTGGAAGGCTATGTCTTAGTGATTCATTCATTTTCTTCAAAGACACCAATGTCTTCTTAAGGAAACTCCACTCATTGTAAATGAAAAGATAAACTCCCAATTAAACATCAAAAAGAGAAAACTGCTATATTTCAAATGAGTACTTCTCATAAATTCATTTTTAAGTTTGAAAGTCACTTAACAGAACGTAATGTAGTTCATTACAGGGAAAAACTGTTTAATTATAGTGATTCAGTATCTAGAAAAAAAGATTTACTTTAGAGAAAAGGCATGCATAATGTTATCTGAACAATCATTTTAAGCCTATATATTGGGGTGAGGACCTCAGAGAGTCTATAAAATTGGTAAAACTTTGAAAAATTGAATAATTTGATGGAAATGGAGATAAATATATATGTATATATATATATATTTTTTTCTATACCACCAAAGCATTTTAATAGCTCTAATACTAAACATCACTACCAACAAAGCTAGCGGAGGTAGGTGATGGAGTTCCAGTTGAGCTATTTCAAATCCTGAAAGATGATGCTGTGAAAGGGCTACACTCAATATGCCAGCAAATGTGGAAAACTCAGCAGTGGCCACAGGACTGGAAAATGTGTTTTCATTCCCATCCCAAAGAAAGGCAATGCCAAAGAATGCTCAAACTACCAAACAACTGCTCACATGCTAGCAAAGTAAGGCTCATAATTCTCCAAGTCAGGCTTCAGCAATACATGAACCATGAACTTCCAGATGTTCAAGTTGGTTTTAGAAAAGGCAGAGGAACCAGAGATCAAATTACCAACATCCCCTAGGTCATAGAAAAAGCATGAGAGTTCTAGAAAAACATCTATTTCTGCTTTATTGACTATGCCAAAGCCTTTGACTGTGTGGATCACAATAAACTGGAAAATTTTGAAAACGATGGGAATACCAGACCACCTGACCTGCCTCTTGAGAAACCTATATGCAGGTCAGGAAGCAACAGTTAGAACTGGACATGGAACAACAGACTGGTTCCAAATAGGAAAAGGAGTACATCAAGGCTGTATATTGTCACCTTGCTTGTTTAACTTACATGCAGAGTACATCATGAGAAACGCTGGGCTGGAAAAGCACAAACTGGAATCAAGATTGCTGGGAGAAATATCAATAACCTCAGATATGCAGATACCACCCTTATGGCAGAAAGTGAAGAGGAACTAAAAAGTCGTTTAATGAAAGTGAATGAGGAGAGTGAAAGAGGACAGTGAAAAAGTTGTCTTAAAGCTCAACATTCAGAAAACTAAGATCATGGCATCTGGTCCCATCACTTCATGGGAAATAGATGGGGAAACAGTGGAAATAGTGTCAGATTTTATTTTTTGTGGCTCCAAATTCACTGCAGATGGTGACTGCAGCCATGAAATTAAAAGACCCTTACTCCTTGGAAGGAAAGTTATGTCCAACCTAGATAGCATATTCAAAAGCAGAGACATTACTTTGCCAACAAAGGTCTGTCTAGTCAAGACTATGGTTTTTCCAGTGGCCATGTATGGATGTGAGAGTTGGACTGTGAAGAAAGCTGAACACCAAAGAATTGATGCTTTTGAACTGTGGTGTTGAGAAGACTCTTGAGAGTCCCTTGGACTGCAGGGAGATCCAACCAGTCCATTCTAAAAGAGATCAGTCCTCGGTGTTCTTTGGAAAGACTGATGCTAAAGCTGAAACTCCAATACTTTGGCCACCTCATGCGAAGGGTTGTCTCATTGGAAAAGACTCTAATTCTGGGAGGGATTGGGGGCAGGAAGAGAAGGGGACAACAGAGGATGATATGGCTGGATGGCATTACCGACTTGATGGACAAGAGTTTGGGTGAACTCCGGGAGTTGGTGATGGACAGGGAGGCCTGGCGTCCTGCAATTCATGGAGTCACAAAGAGTTGGACATGATTGAGCAATTGAACTGAACTGAGCTGAACCCCTTCAATCATGTGAGGCCACATCAAAAAGTCTACACCTCATATGAGGGTTCTTCCAGAACCCAATATGCATTTAGACACCCTAGCCTCAAATCACCAGTCTCCAAAACTGTGAGAAATACAATTCTGATGTGGGACTGAACTGAACTGAACTGAGCTGAACTGGCATCAATGTATCAAGTCATTTAAAACTTGTACAATATATGTATCAGTTACAGCTAAATAAAGAATAAGCAAAAAATAATAATAACCCTTGCCTTGGGGCTGATGATCTTTTCTGATTGAGAACATTATCACCACCACAACCATCTCATCATACTCATTTCCTAAAAAGCACTTCATGAGCAGTTCTATGAACATATAATTTTTGCATGTTGACCTTTCTTTCTGGGGAGGACTTACCAGTTGTTTCTCAGATAATCTCTTTAAAATATTCCTGATTTAGTTATTTTACTTCCCTAAAACTCTGGGCATGCTCTGAATAATACCAGTCTTTGAGAATTAATGAACTAGAACAGTAAATGAGTGGATCATGTTTACTGATATGTTACAAAGATTTACAGCTTATATCTACTTTTGAATTCCCAAAAAGGTTTTTTCCAAGAACTCAACATAACTTATATCCTCAGTTTCTCCACCTGAATATAATATCAAATTTCACATGTAAAAGAAGATTAGTTATAGCAACAACACACAAAGCATGTCAAAAAGGGGATTTTGTTAATTCTGACTATGCACATCAAACAGCTGAAGAAAACGTATGCAATTATAAAAGTTGTAAAGTTGGACTAAAAATTTTATAAGGAAAAATACCCTTTCTGAAGTCACTTAATATGATATAATTGACAACAGTTAAAAATAACATTTAAATTGTAGTATGTCACATGAAAACGATAGAATAGGAAAGACTAGATATCTCTTCAAGAAAATTAGAGATACCAAGGGAACATTTCATGCAAAAAGGGGCTCAATAAAGGACAGAAATGGTATGGACCTAACAGAAGCAGAAGATATTAAGAAGAGGTGGCAAGAATACAAAGAAGAACTGTACGAAAAAGATCTTCAACACCAAGATAATCATGATGGTGTGATCACTCACCTAGAGCCAGACATCCTGGAATGTGAAGTCAAGTGGGCCTTAGAAAGCATCACTACAAACAAAGCTAGTGGAGGTGATAGAGATGCTGTGAAAGTGCTACACTCAATATGCCAGCAAATTTGGAAAACTCAGTAGTGGCCATAGGACTGGATAAGGTCAGTTTTCATTCCAACTCCAAAGAAATGCAATACCAAAGAATGCTCAAGCTACCGAACAAGTGCACTCATCTTACACTGTAGTAAATTAATGCTCAAAATTTTCCAAGCCAGGGTTCAACAGTATGTGATCTATGAATTTCCAGATATTCAAGCTGGTTTTAGAAGAGGCAGAGGAACCAGAGATCAAATTGCTGACATCCTTTGGATCATCGAATAAGCAAGAGAGTGCCAGAAAAACATCTATTTCTGCTTTATTGACTATGCCAAAGCCTTTGACTGTGTGGATCATGACAAACTGTGGAAAGTTCTTCAAGAGATGGGAATACCAGAACATCTGATCTGCCTCTTGAGAAATCTGGATGTAGGTCAGGAAGCAACATTTAGAACTAGACATGGAACAACAGACTGGTTCCAAAATGGGAACAGAGTAGGTCAAGGCTGTGTATTGTCACCCAGCTTATTAACTTTTATGCAGAGTATTATCATGAGAAATGCCAGGCTGGATGAAGCACAAACTAGAAGCAAGTTTGCCGGGAGAAATATCAATAACCTCAGATATGCAGTTGATATCACCCTTATGGCAGAAAGTGAAGAAGAACTAAAGAGCCTCTTGATGAAAGTGAAAAAGGAGAGTGAAAAAGTTGGCTTAAAGCTCAACATTCAGAAAACTAAGATAATGGCAACCAGTCCCATCACTTCATGGCAAATAGATGGGGAAACAGAGGAAAGAGTGACATTATTTTGGGGGGCTCCAAAATCACTCCAGATGGTGACTGAAGCCATTAAATTAAAAGATGCTTACTCCTTGGAAGGAAAGCTGTGACCAACCTAGACCGCATATTCAAAAGCAGAGGCATTTCTTTGCCAATAGAGGTCCATCTAGTCAAAGCTATGGTTTTTCCAATAGCCATGTATGGATGTGAGAGCTGGATTATGAAGAAAGCTGAGTACATAAAAACTGATGCTTTAGAACTGTGATAGTGGAGAAAACTCTTGAGAGTCCCTTGGACTGCAAGGCGATCCAACCAGTCAATCCTAAAGGAAATCAGTCCTGCATATTCATTGGAAGAACTAATGCTGAAGTGGAAACTCCAAAACTTTGGCCACCTGATATGAAGAACTACTCATTTGAATAGACCCTGATGCTGGGAAAGATTGAAAGTGGGGGTAGAAGAGGACGACAGAGGATGAGATGATTGGATGGCATCACTGACTCAATGGTCATGAGTTTGAGTAAACTCTGGGAGTTTGTGATGGACAAGGAGGCCCAGCATGCTGCAGTCCATGGGATCGTGAAGAGTTGGACACGACTGAGTGACTGAACTGAACTGAACTGACTGATGTCGTATGATGGTCTTCTCTGGTATCTCAGGTGGTAAAGAACCCACCTGCAATACAGGAGACCCCAGTTCAATTCTTGGGGCAGGAAGTTCCCCTGGAGAAGGGATAAGCTACCCACTCCAGTATTCTCGGGCTTCCCTGGTAGTTCATATAGTAAAGAATCAGCCTGCAATGCAGGAGACCTGGGTTCAATCCCTCGATTGAGACGGTCTCCTGGAGGAGTCATGGCAACCCACTCTAGTATTCTTTTTTTTTTTTTCCTGCTCTTTTAAATTAATTTTTAATTTATATTAAAATACACTTATTTTACAAAGTTGATAGTTTAAGATATAATAAGAAGTGATTCATTTATACGTTTACATATATCCATTCCTTTTCTGATTGTTTCCCATATAGGTTATTGCAGAATATCGACAGTTTTCTATGCTAAACAGTAGGTTGCCTGGAGAATCGTCATAGACAGAAGAGCCTTGAGGGCTACACTTCATGGTGTCACAAAGAGTTGGAAATGACTGAGTTACTAACCACAGCATAGCTTATCAATGATATGATGGTAAGATGCTGTGGATGAAGATGTCCCAAATTTTGCCTGGAAGTTCTCAAGGGGATGCATGCCATTTGACCTAGTTATATGGCATATAATAAAAGTTTCCAAGGAGTGGTCTTATCTATTTTAGTCCTAATTAATTCTCAGCAGCCACATTCCCATCATTATTGGTCTCTAGAAGGACTGGTTTTCTAGGTTTTTGGTTAACTATTGAAGTGATATCAGATTTTAGTGACAAAGATTACCCTGGAAGTCTTGCAAATTTTTGTTGTTGCTTAGTCCTTAAATCATGTCCGACTCTGAGACCCCATAGACTGAGCCTGCCAGTCTCCTCTGTCCATGAGATTTCCCATGCAAGAACACTGGAATGTTTGCCATTTCCTTCTCCAGGGGATTTTCCCAACACAAGGATCAAACCTGCATCTCCTGTGACTCCAGCAAAAACAGGCAAATTCTTTACCACTGAGCCACCTGGAAAGTCCATAATACAGTTTGATAGTAGGTAAAAATGGAAGCAGAAGTACAAGTTGAATACATTGATATAATGATCTAAGAAACAGATGTTGAAAGCCAAACCACAGCAGTGGATGTAGAGACCACATGAGAGATACTAGAAGCCATATTTGATGTGATTCAGTGGTAAACAGAAAGTTGGAGTAAAGAATGAGAAAAATAATATGGTCTGTCTTCTCAGTTTCTTAATTGGCTAACATGATGGCTATAATACTATATACATCATGCTATTGCTATGAAGGCTATACACAGTGGAAATATTTCTTTATTCATAAAAACCTCAATCATGATGATCTACTTAATTCTTTTTAAGAATCATTTTTTAGTTAAATATGGTGATGGATTATTGAGGGTTCATGTTTATATGCTTATGTTAACTATGAAGCTTAGTCTCTCATTTAAATCAACTGATTGTTTCATTTAGACATAGGAGGGAATATGCAGCATTTATTTGAAATGTTTTTCTTTCTCCTCTAACTTGTCTGTATTCCTTTGTTGAAAATAGCTTGTCCATAGCTGTGGTTCTATTTTTCAATTCCCTATTTTTCCTGTTGATATATTTGCTCATCTTGATCCCTGTAGTTTCCTAATAAGTCTTGAAATGAGGTCGTATAAGTCCTCAAATATTGTTCTGTTTCTCAAAGTTGTTTAAGCCACTTGGGATTTTCCAGATTAATATTAGAATTAGTTCACAAATTTCTACAAAGAAAATCAGTTGGAATTTTAACTAGAAGTTTGTTGTATCTCTGAATCAGTTTGTAAATAACTGATGTCCTAATAATATTGAGTCCTCTGACTCATGATAACAGTTTATCTCCATTTTTTTAGGTCTCAAAATTCACTCAATAATGTCTTGTAGATATTCATATACAAATCTTTCACATCTTTTGTCAGAATAACCTCTAAGTTATTTTTATATATCTTTAAAGCTATTGTAAGGGTATGATATTATAAGTTTTAATACAAATTTTGCTTTAGAATGATTTTAGATTTGTAGAAGAATTGTGAAGATGGAACATGCAGAGTTACCATACACCCTACAACCAGTTTCCCTATTATTCACATCCTAATTTAGTATATTATATTTGCCTAAGTAAATGTGTCAGTACTTATACATTATGACCAACCAAAGTTCATATTTTATATTCCTTAATTTTCCTTATGTATACTTCTATTGTAGGATTCCATCTAGGAGACCACATTACGTTTACTCATCTTGGCTACTTAATCTACCTTTACTCTTGGCTGGGTCCATTCCTGAGACATTCCTTGTTTTTGATTACTTTGACAGTTTTGAGGAATAATATCAGCTATGTTTTTTTGTGAAATGTCCCTCAATTAGGGCTTGTCTGGAGTTTTTCTCAAGATTAGTCTCTACTTACATTTTTTGGAGGGGGAGTTCAAAAGGTAAAATGGAATTCCCATCACATCAGATTAGATCAGTCGCTCAGTCGTGTCCGACTCTTTGCAACCCCATGAATCACAGCACATCAGGCCTCCCTGTCCATCACCAACTCCCGGAGTTCAACCAGACTCATATCCATAGAGTCAGTGATGCCATCCAGCCATCTCATCCTCTGTCGTCCAATGAGTCAACTCTTTGCATGAGGTGGCCAAAGTACTGGAGTTTCAGCTTTGGCATCAGTCCTTCCAAAAAAATCCCAGGGCTGATCTCCTTTAGAATGGACTGGTTGGATCTCCTTGCAGTCCAAGGGACTCTCAAGAGTCTTCTCCAACACCATAGTTCAAAAGCATCAATTCTTTGGTGTTCAGCCTTCTACACAGTCCAACTCTCACATCCATACATGACCACAGGTATAACCATAGCCTTGACTAGACAAACCTTTATTGGCAAAGTAATGTCTCTGCTTTTGAATATGCTATCTAGGTTGGTCATAACTTTTCTTCCAAGGAGTAAGCGTGTTTTAATTTCATGGCTGCAGTCACCATCTGCAGTGATTTTGGAGCCCAGAAAAATAAAGTCTGACAGGGTTTCCACTGTTTCCCCATCTATTTCCCATGAAGTGATGGGACCAGATGCCATGATCTTCGTTTTCTGAATGTTGAGCTTTAAGACAACTTTTTCACTCTCCACTTTCACCTTCATCAAGAGGCTTTTTAGTTCCTCTTCACTTTCTGCCATAAGGGTGGTGTCATCTGCATATCTGAGGTAATTGAGATTTCTCCTGGCAATCTTGATTCCAGCTTGTGCTTCTTCCAGTCCAGCATTTCTCATGATGTACTCTGCATATAAGTTAAATAAACAGAGTGACAATATACAGCCTTGACGTACTCCTTTTCCTCTTTGGAACCAGTCTGTTGTTCCATGTCCAGTTCTAACTGTTGCTTCCTGACCTACATACAGATTTCTCAAGAGGCAGGTCAGGTGGTCTGGTATTCCCATCTCCTTCAGAATTTCCCACAGTTTATTGTGATCCACACAGTCAAAGGCTTTGGCATAGTCGATAAAGCAGAAATAGATGATTTTCTGGAACTCTCTTGCTTTTCCCATGATCCAGCGGATGTTGCCAATTTGATCTCTGGTTCCTCTGCCTTTTCTAAAACCAGCTTGAACATCTGGAAGTTCATGGTCCACATATTGCTGAAGCCTGGCTTGGAGAATTTTGAGCATTACTTTACTAGCATGTGAGATGAGTGCAATCGTGTGGTAGTTTGAGCATTCTTTGGCATTGCCTTTCTTTGGGATTGGAATGAAAACTGACCTTTTCCAGTATGTGGCCACTGCTGAGTTTTCCAAATTTGCTGACATATTGAGTGCAGCACTTTCACAGCATCATCTTTCAGGATTTGAAATAGCTCAACTGGAATGCCATCACCTCCACTAACTTTGTTCGTAGTGATGCTTTCTAAGGCCCACTTGACTTCACATTCCAGGATGTCTGGCTCTAGGTCAGTGATCACACCATCGTGATTATCTGGGTCATGAAGATCTTTTTTGTACAGTTCTTCTGTGTATTCTTGCCATCTCTTCTTAATGTCTTCTGCTTCTTTTAGGTCCATACCATTTCTGTCCTTTATCGAGCTCATCTTTGCATGAAATTTTCCTTTGGGTCTCTGATTTTCTTGAAGAGATCTCTAGTCTTTCCCATTATGTTGTTTTCCTCTATTTCTTTGCATTGATCACTGAGGAAGGCTTTCTTATCTCTTCTTGCTATTCTTTGGAGCTCTGCACTCAGATGCTTATACCTTTCCTTTTGTCCTTTGCTTTTCACTTCTCTTCTTTTCACAGCTATTTGTAAGGCCTCCCCAGATAGCCATTTTGCTCTTTTGCATTTCTTTTCCATGGGGATGGTCTTGATCCATGTCTCCTGTACAATGTCAAGAACCACATTCCATAGTTCATCAGGCACTCTATCTATCAGATCTAGGCCCTTACATCTATTTCTCACTTCCACTGTATAATCATAAGGGATTTGATTTAGGTCATACCTGAATGGTCTAGTGGTTTTCCCAACTTTCTTCAATTTCAGTCTGAATTTGGCAATAAGGAGTTCATGGTCTGAGCCACAGTCAGCTCCTGGTCTTGTTTTTGCTGACTGTATAGAGCTTCTCCTGTCACATATTGCTGTATATACTATCAACAGAACTAATCTCTCTTGATGTTTACCTTCATCACCTGATGGAAGTAGCATTTATCATCCTCCACTGAGAATTGCCATTTCCCCCCTTTCCAACCTGTACTCTTGGAAAGTCTTTGTGGACAGATCATACCTAAGGCGTGGAGACTTATGCCCACTTCCTTTATGGAAGTGTATCTACATACAGTATTTAATATTTTTCTGCACAAGAGACAACTTTTTTCTCTTTATTTATCATCTATTCATTAATTTGCTTACATAGATATGGATTTATTTACTTATATAGCTATGGATTCATGGACATTTATTTTATACTTTAGGTAATAGTCCCAAACATACTTTTGGGAAATAGTCTTTTCCTAATTAAGTTGCTCAAATTGTTCCAGCTTTGGCCTGTGAGAATTATTTTAGTTAGCTGCTGTGTCACTTTACTGTATGCACACCATTGTGGGATTTACTTTTTTTAGTCACTTTCTTATTTTAGGGCTGCTAGAATTTCCAGGCTCTCAATACCAAATTTGGTCTAAATTTCTCTAAAGATTTCCAGTTTCTTTTATTGGTGAATGGGATATGATCCACAATCTGGGTATTGGGGGAGTTTATTGCTATTGGGATGTCACTGATACTAGTCTCATTTAGCTGATAGTCAATCTGTTTACATATAGTTTTGTAAATATTTCTATACGTAACCATATGTATCTGTGTTAAGACAAACATGAGCTTATATTGATGTCTCTAACTCTAACCTGTTATCACATGATTCATGATAGCCTTCTTCCTTGCTTATCACTAACTTCAACACAAGAAGCCTGGTTCCACCCACTTAAGCATTTGAGATCCACTTACTTAGTTGTTCAATTCTAATAATAACCTAATATAGTTGTAGAACTACTAATCTGTACCCTCGTGGGAAATCACCTTATCAACAATTGCAATGGTTAAGTGCAATTCCCTTTCCTTTAATTTTAGAGACTCCACTTCTTTCTGATTGTCCTTAGGTCAGCATTTTTTCCTTCATTCTTTACAGAGGGATGGTTTCACACATCCATAACAAAGCTAGTTTTGTTTGTTACAGTCTGCCTTCTATCCTGGAATTCTACAAGCTCTTATTTTTAATTTGCATATGCTTTATCAGTCTTTGTGCATTAAATTCTAGAAATTTTAACAAATATGTATGTCACGTATCCACCATTACTGCATTATAAAGAAAATCTTACTGATCTTAAAAGTCCGCTCTTATTTGCTTTATCAAGCCACTCTCTCACAAATCCCCAGAAACCATTGATTTCTCTGCTGTCTGTATAGTTTTGTTTTGCATTGCTTTTTAGCTCATTCCTTTTGGTAGCACAATAGCATTTCATTATATGAAAGTAGTGCCTCTTGCTTAACCATTGACTTGCTGAAGGATATCCTCTTTGTTTCTAACTTTGGCAATTCTGAATAGGCTACTATAAACATTCTTATAAGGACATCATTCCTGTAGGATTAAAACTTTATCCCATGACCTGATTTAATCTTTATTACCTCTTCAAAGAATTTATCTCCAAATCTCCAGATTGAGACACACTCTAAGATACTAGGAGTTTGACTTCAGTGCATAAATTCTGGGGGTACACAATTCAGTCCATAACAAGTATGGCATTTTCTGAGCTGGCATTAAATAGTTTTTTATTATCTATGTATATTTTTGTCTGTGTTGGGTCCTGGTTGCTACCCAGGCTTCTCTCTAGTTGCAGCGACTGGGGGCTACTCTATATTTGCAGTGTGTGGGCTTTTCATTGTGCTGGCTTCTCTTGTTGTGAGTGTGTCTCACAGGCTTTAGAATGTGCAGATTTCAGTAGCTGCAGCATATGAGAGGTTCTGAGAGTTTAGAACACAGGCTCAACAGTTGTGGCACACAAGTTTAGTTGTTCCTTGGCATGTAGGATCCTCCAATGTCAAGGATCTAACCCCTGACTCCTGTACTGGCGGGAGGATTCTTTACCACTGAGCCACCAGGGAAGCCCATATTAAAATTCTTGAAAATACTTTGGAGTGCAAAACGTTCTTCCTCATTCATTTCTCTTATTTTCTTTGCTTTTTTCTCCTGCTGCTAAGTCACTTCAGTCATGTCCAACTCTGTGCCATCTCATAGACGGCAGCCCACCAGGCTCCCCCGTCCCTGGGATTCTCCAGGCAAGAACACTGGAGTGGGTTGCCATTTCCTTCTCCAATGCAGGAAAGTGAAAAGTGAAAGTGAAGTCTCTCAGTCGTGTCCGACTCCTAGCGACCCCATGGACTACAGCCTACCAGGGTCCTCTGTCCATGGTATTTTCCAGGCAAGAGTACTGGAGTGGGGTGCCATTGCCTTCTCCTAGACCATTACAAACCTTAGTGTAAGGAGTAGCATTTGTTGTTCAAAAGAGTTCTCTTATGGCTAGAAAATTTACTCTGAGATTTCTGATTGCTTCTCAGATTATGATTCATAAACTCAACCCAAGAAAAAATGAGGAGAAACCTGGGAGAGCAGCTCTGTCTGAGATGGTTATTGTCTAACTTGATTCCTACCCTGTCTGTTATGCACTCTAGATGACAAAGGCATTCAGTTTCATTATTTTGCTGGCCTTGTCTTTCTGTATAACTACCATGAGTTTACTCTGTTTAATATGTAAACATAGTGTTCAACTACCATGAGTTACTTTGCAATTGCAGCCATATAGTTTACCTGGTGGTCTCAAAACCTGGGCTGGAGCTTAAAGAAATAAAACAACAACAAAAACATCCCCATTTCAAAACAAACTTTCTGGCAGTATAGTTCATTTGTTATTCACATATAATAAAAATCTACTTTCACATGCTCTTGTTGAGCAGTGGAATACAATATTTGCTAAAATGACTACATTTTGCTATCACACAAAAAAATATTGGGTGAGTTTATTTCTTAGAAGCAAGCATGGAGTGCTTTCATTTCTACTTTCACCCCATACAATAAAGAACCTTGAATAGAATTAAGATGTGTAGCTTGTCAATTTTGAGGTCTTAAACTTTTCTATGATAATATCACCCTACAATAATATTTCATACAATACTAAGAGAAATATTTCTGAAATTTTTGAAATACTCTTCTTGCCAGGAAAAGAAACATTGTGGGTTTTTTTTTTTGTTTGTTTGCTTTTAAAATTTCCTAACTAGAATTATTTTCCCGGCAAGAAGAGGGCTTATACTGTGGAGCAGTTTTGTCTAACTTGGATACTGAGTGGAAAAGGGAATGGCCCCATTGACTGTGCTAGTTATTTATGTTAGACTTTCTAGGACAGTCTGACAATCATTCACAGCAACTGTCAGAGTGAGTTCTGATTTGGGGCTAAGAAAATATATTTACTGTGGCTTCTTAAGACATGAACTGAATGTTTGAGATTTAAAAGGAAATCTAGAGATGGACAAGCATTTTAAAGTCACATCCACATGAAAAACAAGGAAAAAGTTTAGTTCAAAAAGAGCAATATCTTGCAAGGATAAAATGTATTGACACTATAAGGCCCACTATTTAAAAATATGTTTTCAGAGAGGAGTGCTAATTGAAAATCACAAATCAAAACACAGGAGTCTTTAAAGATTCATGCAATGTGAACCAGGTAAGTCTGTCAACAGGTATCCTGTCACCTGACTGTAGTTTGGCAGCAGAGCCTAAATATCTGGGACAATGAATAAGCCAAATGAGGTAAATTCTATCAGGTAGAGGTTTTTGTTTGTTTGTCTGTTTTAATGCCAAGTTCCTAGACTAGGCCCTATCCACAAAAATGGAAATAAAACAGTGAGAAAGAAACACCCTTCTCACCCTTGCTGACCATGGATTTTATAATTTACAATATAATCAGATCCAGATTAGCAGCTGAAACTGAGTGTTGGGTGTGATGCAGTACAGATGAAGAATTAGGGAGAGTAGTCTTTGGCAGATATCAAGGTGAAAGAAGCAAAGATAAGAAAAATCTAAGGGTTTTCCAAATTTTGACATGCGCGTGGCACTTTCAGGAGTTTTGCAAGTTTTGTAAAAGTATTGTAAATAAAGTGCCCTCCAGATGTTGTCTGTGGAACACAGCAAATGTTACAGAGATAAGGGTTTAGTTTAAGCAGAAGCCCTTTGATGTGATAACATCTGCCTTTCATCTGAGAAGTGAAAGAGAAATTTCTGATATGAAGGCCATTCATACTGTGTTGGCAAAGAGGATTTTTCAATGGTGCCAGCAGAACAGAAAAAAATAGCAGCTAAATAATGCTGCAAAGATTTTCATTCATAGAACTTCTGCTCCCGGCATGAAGTTTATATCTGTGCACTGATTACAGAGACATGGAGGGCAAATTCTTCAAAGTGAAGTGTGGTTTTGAGAGAGCACACTGTTCAAGACTTCAGTGGTTGGCTCAGAGATGGTCTTAATAGTTCACACCATAGGAATTGAGGTTAGGAAGATTACAAAAATCTCAGCGAAATTAAACTGTGGTATTCACAAGTTGGGAGCAAGGCGTGCTAGAGTGTGTCTTTGAGTACACAACAGATTCTCTCCAGGTTAATGACCTTAAGACTGATTATGGTATATCAGCATGGTCAGAAATAGTCTCCTTCATACCTTGTGCCATTGTGACTGTAATCCACAGAGCCTTGTCATTTCTTTCTCTTCCCAGAGCTACTTAGAGTTTTCTAAACTGCTGTCCTCTTTGATCCTGACCCTTGACAGATCATTTCCACAGGGTAGCTAGAGTAAATACTAAAAAGGAAGATTAGACTGTGTAACTCTACAATGAGAAACAGTTTATTGCTTCTTCTGTGTTACAAAGTTCTAGGTAAGGGGAAGGGTTGGAGGAGGCCTTGATTGAAGGAAGGGGATGGCTCTTACAAAAGACACAAAGTTATTTACCGAATGATCACTCCTAGTCATGGTGATTTATTTTCTTTGGATCCATGACCAAGTTTTGATCAGTACAATATACAGGAAGGTGTTCTGAATAAGACATTCATTGTTTACATACACACACACCAATATATCAAAAAGGGAAAGCTCTTCACTTTTCTGTCCCTTATAACTCACCAAAGTGCAATAGCTATCTTCTAATCATGAGGAGAAAGGTCAACTTGCCAAGAGTGAAAGAACACAAAGATAGAAGAACATGGATTGTTAATGACACTGTTGAACTGCTGAGCCAATATTAGAAATATTTTCTGTGGTTACATATGAAAATACATATATGCATGCATATATACCAGGCCATGGTTCAATGATTCGCTTCACTGTATTTTCTATAACTTTCAGGTTTTTCATTCTAAATTGACATAACTTTTGGCATTATTGTGAGGATGAAGAAAGTTGTTCTTTCATGCACTGATTTCCTACAAGGCAGGCAGCAAGCTCAGCCATCTGTTATTACTCAAGGATCTTTGAAGTAGATGTAGGTGTAGAGTTAACTTCATTACAAATGGTGTACTACCTGATGATTTTATAAGATCCCTATCAGTTACCATGTCTTGGGAATTAAGGACACTTTCTAGTTTTCCAGAGGTTATTCTAGAAAAAATGTTAGGAACTTCAGACCTTCAAATGTTTTCTTTATATTATGCCTGCAAAAGATTATTGGTCCTTATATGTAATTATTTCTTACTGATAAAAGACCTATTGTGAATGTAGTTCACCAGGAAAGTGAAAAATTAAGTACCATTCACTTCAGTTCAGTTGCTCAGTCATGTGTGACTCTTTGTAACTCAGGACTGCAGCACACCAGGCTTCCCTGTCCATCACCAACTCCTGGAGCTTGCTCAAACTCATGTCCATCAAGTCGGTGATAACATCCAACAACCTCATCCTCCATCACCCCTTCTCCTCCTGGCTTCAATCTTCCTCAGCATAAAGGTCTTTTCCAATAGTCAGTTCTTTCCATCAGGTGGCCAAAGTACTGGAGCTTCAGCTTTAGCATCAGTCCTTCCAAAGAATATTCAGGACTGATTTCCTTTTGGATTAACTGGTTTGATCTCCTATCCAGGGGACTCACAAGTGTCTTCTTCAGCACCACAGTTCAAAAGCATCAATTCTTTTGTGCTCAGCTTGTTAACATCAGTATTAATATTAATGCATGACAAGAAGTAGCAACCATTTGTCACTGCACAATTGATGGTTAAACCCATTGTGTCACTGCCATAGTTAGACACATTGTGGCAAATGGCCCTGGGCTTCAATTAAGTAGTATTGAAAGATATTATGTCCAGAGAGTATAATTTTACACAAATTAGTAATGATACATTATTATCAACTGAGAGCATTAACAACTGCTGCTACAATGATGCCCTCATACATTCAATATCTCTCTTCTGTTCTGCAATTTACAACATTTTTGTCTATAGGGAAACAACCGATGTGCTACTTTAGCTGCCCATCATTGTAGTTTGCAGATTTTGTTTTGCCTTCTCTATAAACAACTTAATAAGTGACAATTCATCCATTGCCTTTGTTTCACACACTTTCATTGAAGAAGATGCTTTATAGAAGGACCTGATTATTTTGTGTGTGAACATTTTTCAAATAGATTATTAAAGGGTGAGGGTATTGCAATGCTTGTGGGAATCTTTAGCACATCCCTAAATCAATTCTGCCCATTTTTTTTTCTATACTATAGAAACTTTGTGCATCCTTGATGAAGAATATTTTGTAATGGCAAGGGCAAAGTAAAAAATCAGACAATAAATTAAATTAACTATGCAGAAATGGATGTCATCTGAAATTAACTTCTTTAGAGTCAAGTTCCCATTATGCCTTTTTTTTCTTTTTTAATGGAAGATAGTTGCTTTACAATATTGTGTTGATGACCAACAAACACATGGAAAGATGCTCAGCATTGCAAAGCAAATCAAATCAAAACAATGATGTATCATCTAACTCCAGTCAAAATGGCCATCATTAAAAAAAATCTACAAATATTAAATGCTAGAGAGGATGTGGAGAAAAGGGAACCCTCTTACACTGTTAGTAGGAATATAAATTGATACAGCCACTATGGAGAACAGTATGGAGATTCTTTTAAAAACTAGAAATAGAACTACAATTGACCCAACAATCCACTACTGGGCATATACCCTGAGAAAACCTTTTATTTATTTTGTTTCTGAATTACTTTCTCCTACTCTAATGGGCTTCCCAGGTGGCTAATTAGTAGAGAATCTACCAGCCAATACAGGAGACATGGGTTAGATCCCTGAGTTGGGAAGATCCCCTGAAGAAGTGAAGGGCAAACCACTCCAGTATTCTTGCCTGAAAAATGCCATGGACAGAGGAGCCTGGTGGGCTATAGTCCATGAGGTTGCAAAAAGTCAGGGATGACTGGGTGACTGAGTACACACACACACACACACACTAACATTCAATAACTTTCTCCCTTGACTTACTGTGTCATTACATTTGTATCATATCATCCATCTTTTAGTTTTATGTTTACCTCATTTGGCCTTCCAAATACTACATTATCATTGAAGCAAATAGTTGGGCCCTGATTTCTCTGCTATCTTTATTTTTCTCATTCAAAATTAGCAATCAATAAATGCTCAATATAAACAGCTTCATTGAGCTATGTATCTTGTAAATTAATAACAACATTATCTGCTTTTTCTTCCTAAACTTCCTATTTTTCCTTTCCAATGTGAGAAACTTAGAATTGCTTTCACTCTTAGCTATTTGGACAAGTTGATACAAATTGCTTATTCATGTACTTTCTGGAACTAGAGTGGGGATTCATCTCTAAAATGCTTTTATGTCTTATTTCTCTGTGCCACAGGAATATTTTTATTTCAATGAAGTTCAGGTTCTTGTAGTGTAGAAAAAAATAAAGATAACCTAAAACTGGAATACTTTTAAAACTCAATAAATATAATAAAGAAATGGCAGCACAATCCTTTTTACTTAATCAAAAGTTGAAGCTACTGAATTTCCAAGGAAATGAGAGTGATTTAATAAGCTAAGATCTATATAATATAGTCATTTAATGTGATGCCTCAAAAATACTTAATGGTTTAGAAAATTGTATTTCATTCATTATTAAGTTAAAAATTGGTGACACAGAGAATATTGTATGAAGTCTCATTTTTCTGGAAATGTATACATGTAAACATGAATAAGAAAAGAGTTATTTGCACTAAAACATCATTATTGGTAACCTGAATGGGAGCTACTTGATTTTTTCCACTTATTGTCTTTTCTGGATATTTGCATTTTCTAAATATTTGGTAATAAACTATAGGAAAGTTATGACCAACCTAGATAGCATATTCAAAAGCAGAGACATTACTTTGCCAACAAAGGTCCATCTAGTCAAGGCTATGGTTTTTGCAGTGGTCATGTATGGATGTGAGAGTTGGACTGTGAAGAAGGCTGAGCACCAAAGAATTGATGCTTTTGAACTGTGGTATTGGAGAAGACTCTTGAGAGTCCCTTGGACTGCAAGGAGATCCAACCAATCCATTATAAAGGAGACCAGTCCTGGGTGTTCATTGGCAGGACTGATGTTGAAGCTGAAACTCCAATACTTTGGCCACCTCATGCAAAGAGTTGACTCATTGGAAAAGACTCTGATGCTGGGAGGGATTGGGGGCAGGAGGAGAAGGGGACGACAGAGGATGAGATGGCTGGATGGCATCACTGACTCAATGCACATGAGTTTGGGTGAACTCCCGGAGCTGGTGATGGTCAAGGAGGCCTGGTGTGCTGCGATTCATGGGGTCACAAAGAGTTGGACATGACTGAGCGACTGAACTGAACTGAACTGACATTTATACTAAGAAAATAAAAAGGAGCAGCCTTTATTATCAAATATCTGAATGGTCAAAATGAAACAATCTGTAAACAATTCCACTGATATGCAATTTTTATTGACCCTTAACTTTAATTCCTAAGATAGCAGATTATGGAGCTTCCCAGGTCCTACTAGTGATAAAGAACCTGCCCACCAATGCAGGAGACATAAGAGACACAAATTTGAACCCCAGGTTTGGAAGATCTCCTAGATGAGGGCACAACAACTCAAAAGTATTCTTACTTGGAGAATCCCACGAACAAAGGAACCTGGTGAGCTACAGCCCACAGGGTCACAAAGAGTCAGATACTATTGAACCAACTTAGCACGCAGCAGATTTATATATATATTTTTTCAGATTTATATTTTAATTTATGCTCTCTGTCTTCAGATTTAGGCTAAGTTTTCTTGTAACAAAATTTTGAACTGTATTCCCTAGGAAATGTATACTGAAGAAAGATAATTTCAAGACTGAGAAAACATTTGGGAAATGCAAGGATTTTCTGCTTTCATAGTGAATAGAAAATTTTCTTCAGTGTACCAGCATTGAATCAGAGTTCACTTCAGGCTACATCAATCTATGGCTGCAATTTGATCATTAGATGGAACTCTTTTATTGATTTATATTTCTCGAAGCCACTAAAAACCATAGGCTGCCAAATGTTTTGTTAGAGATCACATTTGAGAGGTGGAGTCTTAGTTCAGAGTATAAAAAGCAGTTGTGACTTGGGGATTTTGTTTTCTTTTCTTTGCTTAAAGCAAACACTGTAAGATCTGCTAATGGATATGATTTATTGGTGAAGTGTTAAGAAGTAGTCATTTTGTCTTCGTCTATAGACTTTGCAGTGATTTTTTTTTTTTTTACTTTAAATTTCATCAGCTTCCTTTCAATATATCAGGAGTCAGGAGGGATGTTTTTCGTTCAGTTCTCCCTAACTAGGAGCAGAACAGAATAGGTCCAACAATGATTAGGCTGGTTTCTAATAGGAAAGAATTGTTGGCTAAAACCATTTATCCTCCTAGTATATTATTTTTGTTATCTTACGTGATTTTCAATATCTTAATTTATTAACTATCATTCTTCTGCCACATCTATGGTTGTGTGAGTTTTCCTGTAATAAAATAACCATGTCCTAATCTGTGTTATGTTACAATGTGTGCTGGTACAATATTTCATATAAAGAGTTGAAACTTCATTTATTGCACATTGACTATGTCAGGACTACTGTGGGCAAGAGTCTGCTTGTGTTTACCCTTTCTGTAATTCCATGGATAATTTTCACACACATCTCTATATGAGTATTTAAGCCATTCAATACTGATAATCACTGCAGTATTCTGATCCAGTAAATAAATTTTACTTCTAAAGATATTTTTAGTTTAAAATGGCACTTGTATATTACTATATACATTATATATTATTACTATGATTCTTCCAATTAATTGAATAGTTAAACATGCTTTTTTTTTTTAATAAGAAGTAGGATTTATTGGTGAGCATGGTTAACGAGGGGCTGGCGCTGACGATCTCATGAGTGCAGGGCCTGCCATTTGTCCCGGGGACCACAGTTAGGGATGTACTTGACCCCACAGCTATCTCGGAGGAGCAGATTTTCTGCTACCACGTTTTCAAATTCATCCTCATTAAACTTAGTAAATCCCCACTTCTTAGAGATGTGCATCTTCTGACTGCTAGGGAACTTGAACTTGTCCCTGCTGGAAGGCTCAATCACATGCACCTTGTTCTGCAGCTTGGTGTGGATGGACATTATGACTTGGTCAATGTGGCTCCTGGCCACTGTGCCCTGGGGCTTTCCAAAGGCATGGCAAATACCTGTCTGGAGTCTAGACTGGGGACAGCAGACCAGTCAAGAATGCCCACTAGAAAGAGTTGTCTTTAAGATACTGTAGGGCAACCTGTACAGGCAATAGGTTGCAAACCCTACCTAGGATGCTGCTGTTTGCAGCCATTGCACACTGGGCCCCCATGGGGAAAAAGCACAGTTGGCTTAATTGGCTGCAAATAAATACGCTTTTTATATCAGCAGTTATTGTAAAGTGGCTACTGGTGAAGTGACTCTTATAAGGGATTCTGTACTGGTCATATTGTAAGTAAACAGAAAATAATCCAGCAATTCCAAAGTTGAAACTCAGCAGAAATATTCAGAATTTAAAAAAACAACCCTGTCAATTTTGACTACATCTTTGACCCTCATCAAAATACAAAATACTTCATGTAACAGAATTAAAGTGTTAACTACTCTAAAATTGAGAGGAGAGTAAATGGTTTCATGAGAAAATACACAGAATTATAAAATGCTTGTGATTTTATTATATTCACCTCTGATATAAACCAAAGAGAAATCAAAGATAACAAAAGACAATTTTGTTCCTCATAAAGTGTGACATATTCATGCATTTATCACTGATATTTCAGGATTGGATGAGATACTATCTTGCTCAAAGTTTTAGTGACTGAGGAAATGTCAACGTGGCTGCCATGCTGTGAGACAGACTTGCTATTAAATCTGATGTATTATATTGTAGGGATAAACTGGGGATAAGTTTGACTGGCTAATTAAAACTTTATTCTGTATAAAAGTAAAAAAATAAAAGAGAGTCACTCTTCATTCTTTCATGTTGTTTTCTGACAGTGTGTAGATTACTTCAGACACTAACTTAATCCAACATATGTATATTTTTTTCAATGCAGCTCAAGAGGAAGACAAAAATTTGCTTTGAATATGACATTTATATTGCCGGTCCTTGATTTAGATATGCAGAGGTAGCAAGACATGTTAGCTGAAAGTAGAGATCCAGTGCATTTCTAAACATGATGTCCCATTTATGTTCAAGATGACACGGATAGAGTCAATTAGGATAAACAAGTGAGTTCCAAGACAGACTTTTAAGAAAGCTGAAGAGTTGCTTAGTAACCTAATGTTATACTTTATTTCCCAACAGAGCTGTGAGGCTGTCAGAGTAGGTAATGGAATACTCAGAAATGAATCGTCTCATGTGCTCTGTCAAGATTATACTCATTTTTAATATGTTAGACCCCCTCCCACTGTCAGAAGTTGTATATATATGCTCAGTAAAACATATAGTAGGACAGTGATCAGGGAATACGACCTCAAGTTGTGCTTTGACATAAAAATCTTGTTTATTTTCTTTGCATACATTATATTGCTGTAAATCACTGAGCCACATATCTACCAGTACTTTAGGGAAATGTACATTCAAGTTTTTTATCCTACAGGTTTGCTTGCTATCTCCTTGGGCCCTCTCTGGCAGCACTTACTGCCGTTTGCACCTCCTATACTCTACATTTGAAGAGTCACACGTGAAGTCACAAGAAGTGTTGTTGTTCCTTCACATTGTCCAGACAGCAATATATCCACTCATGTAAACTATATTCTTCCAGAGAAACTATACTTAGTGAACACTTCAAATAATTTTAAAATCATCTCTGAAGATAAAACCAGACTGATGCATATACATAAACTAAACTGTAAATATAACTTAACAAAGTATTATTCATGTTAATGAAACATTTGAACTTAGGTCCTCTAATAGGTCCTCTGAACTGAACTGAACAGAAACTCTTAATTGTTCATTTCAATTTGTCAGGATATGAAAATGCCAGAGCCCCTTTCCTGAATTGCAATAATTGGGATTTGAAAGTTCACAAGAAATAGAAAAAAAAGGAAGGTAGAGATGCATTAAACGATTACCATCATTGATAAGAACATTGGTATGATAAGTTTTGATTTTCAAGTTAAAGATCTAAAGAGAAGAAAATCCCCCATATCCTCCTCAGAGTTAGCTGACACATAATCATTAAATTATTAATTATTGTATCATCTTTGTGAGATATATTGGGAACAATCACTTTTCTCATTTTTATAGGTAGATTTCATAAACTTTTTGTTAATAAGCTGGGATGTGGCTGAATCTTAGGGAAATCATAAAAAATTACATGTAATTTGTTTTGGAATATTTTATCAGTAGATATTACAGCTAATTAGCTGTTAATAACCATGAATATGATTAGTAAAAAAATTAAAAAATAAGTAAATAAAGCAACTCTATTGTTTTATATGCAACATCCCTAACTGTGTTTGGGCCCACTTCCAACAGTCCCCACCAAATATATTTTAGGACTAGAAATGTAACAGTAATATTGCTTTCATCAGGACACATGGAATGAGCCTACAGGTCATTCCTTCTGAAATAGAGAAAAACAAATATTGTATATTAGCACATATTTGTGGAATCTAGAAAAATGGTACAGATGAACCTATTTGCAGGGAAGGAATAGAGACACAGACATAGAGAATGGACAAGTGGAGACAGGGGTGGAGAGGGGTTGAGATGAACTGGGAGACTGGGATTGACCTGTGTGCACTGCCATGAGTAAAACAGATAGCTAGTGGCAACTTGGCGATAAAGAGGTGAACAATTAAGAGTGAATCACACATTCCCAGATTTATCTAGGATTGTTGCCACATAATGCTTCTCCAAGGAGAAAACCATTTTTTGAGTTGCTGCCTAGGCATGTTACAGTATGACAACTCTGCTCACACCCAGAGTGTGGACATTTAGATAAAGATCTGAGTTTAGGATTCTTCTACAGTTTCCTAGTTTGCTTTACCTGGGGCATCACCTAAAGTGACCACTCAGTGTTGAATCCCCCAAATATTAGTAACTTTGACTCCAGCCACCTTATAAGTAATCTGTTTCCTGCTGGCTGATGATCTCAGACAGAGTACTGCCCTTCCCAGGTTCATCACACCTCCCCTTCTGGAAAGTGATGCATTTGTGACTTTACTTCCATTGTGTGGAAATTTCATGTTTCAATCAAAACAGGCCCCAGGATTTTCTCTTCCCCAAAGTGGACACTCCTTCTAATGCTCAGGGAGTTACATGCTGCATCCCCACCCCCACTTCAACCCTTACTCCTGCTTCTGGCTTGTGCCACCTTACTTAGTGGGTCAAACTGCATAATCTGCATTGTTGTTGTCTAGTCACCAAGTCCTATCTGACTCTTTGCAACCCCATGAACTCTTCTGTCCATAGGATTTCCCAGGCAAGTGTACTGGAATGGGTTGCCGTTTGCTTCTCCAGGGGATCTTCTCAACCCAGGGAACTAACCTGTGTCTTCAGCTTGGCAGGTGGATTCTTTATCACTGAGCCATCAGGGAAACCCCATAATATGTATGTTATTAGCTTAATACACCAGCTCCAGGGTTTCACACATGGCTTCATGTTATGATCTTCCTTAAAAATAAAGAAAACAATCACCCATAAAAATCAAGAGATATAAAATAATGTTTAATACTGAGCTTATTTTTATTTTCCTTTGAGTATCAAAGAATGCATTAATATTGAAGTATTTACTGATGCCCAAAATGAATCAGGATCATAGTGGTCCAACAGGCTAGAAGTCATTGATTCTGATGTTATTATAGTTTCTTAGAGTGATTTAAAATCTTATCATAGTGTTATAGAGTCTACCATAAGACTCTGCAACTAGCTAGTAATTCATGTATGATTGCTATTCCAATATTTGATTTGACCATTCAGGCCCCAGAGAATATAGTCATGTAATCTGCAAAACCAGAATGAGGAGAAATCTCTCCATTAGTTGATCTTATAAAGCAGATCAAAAAAGCACCATTTATCCATCTGGAAATACATGAGTGCCCTGTCATGAGGGTTGCACACGTGATTTTCTAAGTCATAAGTTTTAAAGAATTGAACCAGTTTTTGATAAATAGACTTACAAAAAATGAGTAAATAAGTAACGCGAACTGTTCAATTTGAAGACCTGGCAGTTGTTATTCAACTAGTGAGAGAAAACAAGCTGTTGTTTGCAGTCACTTGCAACCTACAGGTTGACTTTGTCTCAGCTCAGGACTTCCCAAGTGGTTCAGTGATAAAGAATCTGCCTCCCAATGCGGGAGATGAAGGAAACTCAGGTTGGGTCCCTGGGTTGGGAAGATCACATGGAGAAGGAAATGGCAACCCACTCCAGCATTCTTGCCTGGAAAATCGTACGGACAGAAGAGCCTGGTGGGTTACAGTCCATGGTTTCACGAAGAGTCTGACATGACTGAGTAGCTGAGCACACGGTCAAACAAGAGGCAGAGATCTCATGGGGCTTCTCAGGTGGTGTTAGTGGTAAAGAACCCACCTGCCAATGCAGGAGATGTAAGAGACATGGGTTCCATCCCTGAATCAGAAAGATCCCCCGAAACAACTATAACAACAAGAAATCCAATCATACTGGCCTTTTATAATTTTTTTTCAGAGGTTAGAGGTTTTAATTCTACATTTTAGAGTGCATGCATTTCCATGTCTCTGGAAGTTAATTATTTTTATCCAAACTTCTTCTTTGGGAATACACTATCTCTTTCTTCCTTTGATACTTCCATCATGAACTAAAACACATGCAAGGGATTTCCATAGACGTGGAATTTGTTTTGGATGGTTCAGCATGTAGACAGCATTAGAAGTTTTCATAAATACTATATCTGTTGCATTTACAGTGTGCCTTATACTGTAACCATCATATAGATTATTTTCAGTCTCCATAAAAGGTATTCAAACATTTTTAATCCCATTTTACAAAGCAGGGACATTAACACTTCTAAGTCCTAAGTAGTACTTATGGAGAGAGAATTGCCACTCTTATTTGTCTGAAAGCAAAGTGTGCATGGTCTTTCTTTAATCTCACACTGCTTCTCTGAGGGTTGGGGTGGGATAAAGGAAAGAAAAAGGCATTGCTAATATATGTACAAAGTTGGGGTGGGGGAGGGAGGCTTTCTTAATGTGTGACATTTCCAATGAAAGAATAAAGTTAGGACATTTCCATCACACGTATCTGTGTCATTTTATATCTGATGTTGATACTTAAAACCCCACTCTGACACTTAAATGATATGAACTTGATTTTAATAAGCTATTGTTTTCTCATCTGTCAATGACAATGACTTCTAGGGGAGAATTTAAAGAAATAATTAGCATAGTGTCTAGCTAGCAAAAAAGTGGGCTTCCTAGGTAGCACAGTGGTAAAGAATCTACCTGCCAATGCAGGAGATGCAAGGGATGAGGGTTCAATTCCTGGGTCGGGAAGATCCCCTGGAGAAAGGAATGGCAACCCAATCCAGTGTTCTTGCCTGGATAATTCCATGGACACAGGAGCCTGGAGGACTAAAGTCCATGGGGTCTCAAAGAGTCAGACATGACTCAGTGACTAGCACTAACAAAATAAATGTTTGTCTGCATATATGATTATAAAATAAAGATATGTTTATTCATAATGCAAAATAAAGAAATATAGTTTCAGTAACTATTTTAACATAAATATCTCATATCTGAACCCACAGAGCGATAATGTACCTAGATAATTATATGCCAATGTATGAGAAAAACAGCTGCTCAACAGGCAAAAGAATTAGTTATTAGTGTGAGAACAGACTAAAAGGTGAGCAGAGGAAAAGAAGAGCAATTCTATCAGCCCTGCATTTTGGCAAATATTATAGGCTACATTGTCCTAAGATAATCTTGAATTTGGGATTATCTAGAGAAGGTCATAGGAAAACAAAGTTGAAATAGGTTTTTGATAAATTTTGCTCAAATCATGATACACATTTTCTGTTAAAGTTTAATTTTTGGTTATATGTTTATTAATTATGAAGAAGCAAAAGAGAGGCATACTTGGGATAATTAGTAATGATTTCATTCTCTGTGGTGTCATAAATCTCAAAAGTTGTCAAACATGGATATTTGATAGTGACATGTAGGTTCTGTTCATTCTGGTATTAATAAATAGGTCTAATAATGTAATTCATATATATTAACTGTGATTTGAATATAAGTATATAAATTGATATTTATTTTTACAGTTTACAGCATCCGTTAATGCCAAAGAGAGAGTATCTGCACTGATTTCAATCTTGTCTAAGCATGTAAGTTCATGTTTATTTTTACTAATTCATATGCAAACTTTTGTAAATTCAAAGCTATATCTTGTATTTTGGTCTTGAAGAAAAAAATTCAATTTTTTATATCTCCTCCAAATTCTCATATTAAGAAGCTTGAAATGGGAATTGCTACAAGTGTACTATCCAAGTTTGTGTGTGTATTTGTGAGAGAGACAGGAAATGTTGGTTTTGCTTCTATCATCTCTCCTCTCTCCTTTTTCTCTTTCTCTCTCTCCCCTTCCATATTATGTGTGTTTATATGTAAAAATCTCATGTCTTCTTATTTTAAAAGAAGACTTTCAGTTTAGTTCAGTCGCTCAGTCATGTCCGACTGTTTGAGACCCCATGAATCGCAGCACGCCAGGCCTCCCTGTCCATCACCAACTCCCGGAGTTCACTCAGACTCACGTCCATCGAGTCAGTGATGCCACCCAGCCATCTCATCCTCTGTCATCCCCTTCTCCTCCTGCCCCCAATCCCTCCCAGCATTAGAGTCTTTTCCAATGAGTCAACTCTTTGCATGGGGTGGCCAAAGTACTGGATTTCAGCTTTAGCATCATTCCCTCCAAAGATATCCCAGGGCTGATCTCCTTTGGAATGGACTGGTTGGATCTCCTTGCAGTCCAAGGGACTCTCAAGAGTCTTCTCCAACACCACAGTTCAAAAGCATCAATTCTTCAGTGCTCAGCCTTCTTCACAGTCCAACTCTCACATCCATACATGACCACAGGAAAAACCATAGCCTTGACTAGACGAACCTTTGTTGTCAAAGTAATGTATCTGATTTTGAATATGCTGTCTAGGTTGGTCATAACTTTCCTTCTAAGGAGTAAGCATCTTTTAATTTCATGGCTGCAGTCACCATCTGCAGTGATTTTGAAGCCCCCAAAAATAAAGTCTGACACTGTTTCCACTGTTTCCCCATCTATTTCCCATGAAGTGATGGGACCGGATGCCATGATCTTTGTTTTCTGAATGTTGAGCTTTAAGCCAACTTTTTCACTCTTCACTTTCACTTTCATCAAGAGGCTTTTTAGTTCCTCTTCACTTTCTTCCATAAGGGTGGTGTCATCTGCATATCTGAGGTTATTGATATTTCTCCCAGCAATCTTGATTCCAGCTTGTGTTTCTTCCAGTCCAGCATTTCTCATGATGTACTCTGCATATAAGTTAAATAAGCAAGGTGACAATACACAGCCTTGACGAACTCCCTTTCCTATTTGGAACCAATCTGTTGTTCCATGTCCAGGTCTAACTGTTGCTTCCTGACCTGTATACAGATATCTCAAGAGGCAGGTCAGGTGGTCTGGTATTCCCATCTCTTGAAAAATTTTCCAGAGTTTATTGTGAACCACAGAGTCAAAGGCTTTGGCATAGTCAATAAAGCAGAAATAGATGTTTTTCTGGAACTCTCTTGCTTTTTCAATGATCCAGCGGATGTTGGCAATTTGATCTCTGGTTCCTCTGCCTTTTCTAAAACCAGCTTGAACATCAGGAAGTTCACGGTTCACGTATTGCTGAAGCCTGGCTTAGAGAATTTTGAGCATTACTTTACTAGCATGTGAGATGAGTGCAATTGTGTGGTAGTTTGAGCATTCTTTGGCATTGCCTTTCTTTGGGATTTAGCAACTATGAAAATAGCTATATTGTTGTTTGTTTATTAAGATAAATATAATATAAATAAATACTGAAAATAAATTAAAGTGTGCTATGCAAAGTGTGTTTGTATTTAGTCACTCAGTTGTGTTTGACTCTTGGCGACCCTGTAAACTGTAGCCTGCCAGGTTCCTCTGTCCATGGGATTGTCCACAGGCAAGAATACTGGAATGGCTTGCAATTTCTTCCTGAAAGGGATCTTCCCAGTCCAGAGATTTAACCCCAGTCTCCTGTATTGCAAGTAAGATTCCTTATTGTCTGACCACCAGAAAGCCCGCTATACAAAGTACCAAACACAATTGAAAAATGGGTAGATGGTGCCATTAGGATACATACACTTTATTAACTTTGAAGTCCTTGAAGAAAAAAAATAAAATGTTTTAAAGCCAGAGCTGTGGAGAATCACCAGGTAGTAAATCTGGCTTATAGAATGTTATTTAACTTAATTACATGCCTGTGCTTTTAAAATTCAGTGCTGCACTATTTACAATAGCTAGAACATGGAAGCAACCTACATGTCCATTGACAGATGAATGGATAAAGAAGTTGTGGTACATATACGTAATGGAATATTACTCAGCCACAAAAAGGAATGCATATGAGTCAGTTCTGATGAGGTGGATGAACCTAGAACCTATTATACAGAGTAAAGTCAGTCAGAAAGAAATACATATATACAGAATCTAGAATAATTGTACTGAAGAACTTATTTACAGGGGAACAATGGAGAAATAGACAAAGAGAATAGACTTATGGACAAGAGGAGGGGGCGAGGGGGAGATATATGGAAAGAGTAACATGGAAACTTACATTACCATATATAAAATAGATAGTCAATGGGAATTTGCTGTATGTCTCAGGAAATTCAAACAGGGGCTCTGTATCAACCTAGAGGGTGGGATAGGGAGGGAGATAGGAGGGAGGTTCAAGAGAGAGGGGATATATGTACACCTATGGCTGATTCATGATGAGGTTTGACAGAAAACAACAAAATTCTGTAAAGCAATTACCCTTTAATAAAAAAATAAACTAAAGAGAAAAAAAAAATTCAGGGCTGCAAACATATGATTGTAGTAAAACACAGAGCCATGAAATTATTGGCCTTGTCTATTCTAATCACTAGTCATTGATATGATTAACACATTTTAAGCAAAATATGATATTTAAGTTGTTATAGAAGATATTATATCTATAATGCTAATGCACTGTGGATTAGCAATAGACCTGGTTGGAAATAGTTAGCTTAGGTCATTTTTTTTTTTTACAACAGAGAATATCCTAATTTTAATTTGAGTTATTAGATTTTTGATATACCTAAAGCAGTTTAGCTTTTAGGCTTTAAAAGTAAATCTCCAAAGTTGTAGACTATTTATATTCCTTTTTATATTGGTAATGTAGTACCAGGTGGTGCAGTGGTAAAGAATCTGCTTGCCAGTGCAGGAGAAGCAGGACACCCAAGTTTGATCCCTGGGTCAGGATGATCCCCTGCAGGAGGAAGTGGCAACCTACTCCAGTATTCTTGCCTCTTGTGGTCTACAGTCTAGGAGATAGCAAAGATACAAATATGACTGAACACAGAATAGCAAAAATACATATTTTAACCTATGTTTATTATAAATTTGTATGATTATAAGGGCTGTGTGTGTGGCCACTAAGTATTAAGAAACTATTTGCTACTGTTTGATATCACATGAGCTAATAAATTAAGGGAATACTTTATATTCAGGACTTTTGACACTTTCAAATAAATACCATTATTTACTGTAGCTACTCCTGAATTATCAGAGAAGGCAATGGCAACCCACTCCAGTATTCTTGCCTGGAGAATCCCAGGGACAGAGGAGCCTAGTGGGCTGCCATCTATGGGGTCGCACAGAGTCGGACACGACTGAAGTGACTTAGCAGCAGCAGCAGCAGCACTCCTGAATTATAACTTGTTTTTGTTTACATGATGAAATTTTTATATGTATTATACTTTTTTATATACTGTGATTTTATATAGACTACAAAATTTAAAATACTATTAAAACAAGGTATCTTTAAAGTTTTCTGTTTTCTTTTCCACAGTATGTAACATGTGTGTAAAACATATAGAATGAACAGGTATACCATGATGGTATTACACGTTTTGTTACAGACCATCACAATAAAGTGACTCACACAATTTTTTTTAATTTCTCAGTGCATGTAAACGTTATGTTTACACTGCACTGTAAACAATAAGTGTGCAATAGAATCATGTTTAAGAAAACATTTGTCATCTTGTCTCACGCTCAGTATATCCAACTCTTTGCAACCCCCTGGACTGTGTACCCTACCAGGCTCCTCTGTCCATGGAATTTTCTAGGCAAGAAATGGATTGCCACTTCCTTCTCCAGGGATCGTCCTCACCCAGGGATTGAACTCCTGTCTCCTGTGTCTCCTGTATTGGCAGACAGATTATTTACCACTGAGCCACCTGGGAGGCCCAAGGAAACAATGCAAACACCTTAATTATAGATGTGTGCTGAGTTGCCTCAGTCGTGTCCGACTCTGCAATCCTATGGACTATAGCCCACCAGGCTTACTCTGTCCATGGGATTCTCCAGGCAAGAATACTGGAGGGGGTTTCCATTTCCTTTTCCATTAAATAGATACTCATCCCTAAAAAAAAAAAAATGCTAACCATTATTTGAGCATGCACATATGCCCATGCATATTATCTGTGAAGCACAGTAGAAGTAGGCACAATAAAACAAAGTATGCCTGTATAAGGTTCTAATATGAATTTTTCTAAAAGTTAGTCTATTGGTGGATTGTTGGTCCAAATCTTTGGGAGGAGTTTCCCAGTAGTAATGTGGAATATCAACTGAATCAGGGACTTCTTTGTGGCCAGAAATGAAGAAGCTTCACTGTAGTTATTTACAGGTGTAAGTCAAAGAGATAATTTAATTTTAGATCACCATTGAGAAGGGGCTTCCCTGGTGGCAGATGGTAAAGACAATGCGGGGGACCCGGGTTCCATCCTTGGGTCAGAAAGATCCCCTGGAGAAGGATATGGCAACACACTCCAGTATTCTTGCCTGGAGAATTCCATGGACAGAGGAGTTTGGCAGGCTATAGTCCATGGGGTCACAAAGAGTCAGACAAGACAGCGACTAATACGCACATGCATGCGTGTGCCCGCACACATGCGCCTTTGTGAAACTTACCTGTCAAATTAGCACTAATTTCCAACAGTTGGAATATCATCAGATAACCCTGTATATGAGACAGCAAAAGAGACACTGATGTATAGAACAGTCTTATGGACTCTGTGGGAGAGGGAGAGGGTGGGAAGATTTGGGAGAATGGCATTGAAACATGTGAAATGTCATGTATGAAACGAGATGCCAGTCCAGGTTCAGTGCACGATGCTGGATGCTTGGGGCTGGTGCGCTGGGACGGCCCAGGGGGATGGTATGGGGAGGGGGGAGGGAGGAGGGTTCAGGATGGGGAGCACGTGTATACCTGAAATTAAAAAAAAAAAAAAAATTTAAAAATTAAAAAAAAATTAAAAAAAAAAAAGAAATTGGACAGTCACTCCAACCTTGAACAACAACCACCATCCTGATCAGTCAGCAGCCATCAAAATTAAGGCAAGATCCTTCACCAGCAAAAAGATTAGGACTCACTGAAGGCTCAGATGATGGTTAACATTTTTAAGTTATAAAGTATTAATAGACTACATTATAGGGTAAGCATAACTTGTATATGCATTGGAAAACCAAAAGATTTGTGGGACTCACTTTATTGTGATATTTACTTTATTACAGTGATCTGGAACTAAAAAAAAAAAAAAAAAAAGAAATGCTTGCCATTCAGTGTCAAAGGTAGACAGGACTCTCTCTATACCCAAGTATGCCAGATCAATCTTCTTCCTTATTGTTCTTTTTATTTCTATCACAGCATTTCACCTCTTCCCTCAATCCCCTTCCTTCTTTTTCTGTTCACTCCATTTCCCTCTATGCTTTATCCCTTTTAAAATAGGAGTTAAATTCACATTTACTGAACAACTAAAAACAGACTGCGTGACTATCGTGAAACATTTTATCAACAAGGATATTATTACATGGCAGATGCTTTTAGTATTCCAGAATTCGTAGTTTTGAATAAATTACTTACTTCTAAAATTATGTTGCCACAAAACTTCATATTAGATCATTTGAGAGTGGTTCTGGGTAGATATCTTTATATATGGTAAAAGTAAACTTTAAGTGAAAATCTCAAAATACATATTCATATCTATTTGATAAAATCAATAAATAAAATTATGGGTAAACTATTTGTTACTTTTTTTTTCGTTAAAGTTAACTGAGAAATAGAAAATTGTTTCTAACTGTAGTGTAACTTTTAAAATTTCAAAGTACACAATGTGAATAATTTGAAATGCAATATGTTTATCCCACTATACTTTTGATCATATCTTAATTTCACTCATTGTAATTTTAGATAGGCTATTGCTTCAGTATTTTCCACTTTTCAGAAATGTAGATAATAATTTTCTACTTCAACAGCCAGAAAAAATGATACTTGCAAAGTCAACCCACAGATGGTGCTCACCGTCAGTCAGTCAGTCAGAGAAAGTGGCTCAGTCGTGTCCGACTCTGTGACCCCATGGACTGTAGAGTCCATGGAATTCTCTAGGCCAGAAAACTGGAGTGGGTAGCCTTCCCTTCTCCAGGGGATCTTCCCAATCCAGGGATCACACCCAGGTCTCCCGCATTGCAGGCAGCTTCTTTACCAGCTGAGCCATAAGGGAAGCCCGACCATGGCATCTGGTTAAGCACTGACAAGTCTGTTAAAACACTGAGTTCTATGGAAATGGATTTAGTCAGCTTTTAGTGACTGTCATAATAACCTCAGTGTAATGCATATCTTAAATGAGTAGTCGTAGAATGTGTTCTAAAACTCATCAAGTTTTATTGGAACCTGATAGGTTTTATTTCCGGCTGTACAGGTACAGTGAATCATAGGGAAACGTGTAGGAAAAAAAATTCAATGAGGATTCAACCTTGAGTTTTCTGTTCATTGTAAGTGTCAATTAGGGATAAGGCACATATATAAGATTTATGTCTTTCCCTTATAAAACCTAAGGTGACTTATACACTACCTATTAAACAACATCATTAACAAACAAACAACATTAAAACAAACAACGAAAGCTTAACCGTAGCTCTTAACAAAAGGGTAAAGATCAGAAAAACTGACTTGCCTAAATTAGTCCTTTGGAAAAAGATCAGTTGACATTATGAAATACTATTTTGAAGGAAAGAAATATGCTAATGTGGTTAGTTAAAATTCAGGAAAGAATGTGGAATAGCAGATTAACAGAATCTTGGCAGAGGTTTCTAAATGCCCTTGTGCTATTACCCCTGCTCTAGGCATGATTCACTGCTAGCCTATAACATATATATATGAAGCAAATGGATGTCAACTGTCTTTCAAAAAATACTTATTTAAAAATTGTATGTGTGATTCTGCACAAAATTGTACTTTTCTTTGTTATGTAAGAACATATGTCATGAAAGTTGAGATAGCCAATTCAGAGAACATTGGCTTAATTTTGAAAAACAGATTGGCTCAATTTAGAATAAAGTAAACTAATTTACTTAAAATAAGACTTTATATTTTGAATATTTTAAGTAGCTTATTACTAAGCATATCTTGTTATATATTATACAATAGAAAATACATACACATATTTCCATTCAAAAGATGAATTCATCTTTTCTTCCCAGTACAGGAATTTAAAGCAAAGAACAAATTATGAAAAAGTAAACTTTATGTGTTATTTCCTCAGGAAGCTTCATTCATCACTAACATCATCAACTATGCTAGTATTCTAGATGCTGGACTGGAAGAAACACAAGCTGGAATCAAGATTGCCGGGAGAAATATCAATAACCTCAGATATGCAGACGATACCACCCTTATGGCAGAAAGTGAAGAGGAACTAAAAAGCCTCTTGATGAAAGTGAAAGTGAAGAGTAAAAAAGTTGGCTTAAAGCTCAACATTCAGAAAATGAAGACCATGGCATCCGGTCCCATCACTTCATGGGAAATAGATGGGGAAACAGTGTCAGACTTTATTTTTCTGGGCTCCAAAATCACTACAGATGGTGACTGCAGCCATGAAATTAAAAGACACTTACTCCTTGGAAGGAAAGTTATGACCAACCTAGACAGCATATTCAAAAGCAGAGGCGTTACTTTGCCAACAAAGGTTCGTTTAGTCAAGGCTATGGTTTTCCCTGTGGTCATGTATGGATGTGAGAGTTGGACTGTGAAGAAGGCTGAGCACCGAAGAATTTATGCTTTTGAACTGTGGTGTTGGAGAAGACTCTTGAGAGTCCCTTGGACTGCAAGGAGATCCAACCAGTCCATTCTGAAGGAGAACAGCCCTGGGATTTCTCTGGAAGGAATGATGCTAAAGCTGAAATCCAGTACTTTGGCCACCCCATGCGAAGAGTTGACTCATTGGAAAAGACTCTGATTCTGGGAGGGATTTAGGGCAGGAGGAGAAGGGGACGACAGAGGATGAGATGGCTGGATGGCATCACTGACTCGATGGACGTGGGTCTGAGTGAACTCCGGGAGTTGATGATGGACAGGGAGGCATGCTGCGATTCATGGGGTCGCAAAGAGTCAGACACGACTGAGTGACTGATCTGATCTGATCTGATTTATTTTTGAAAGTGATTTTAAGAAAGCAGTTTAGTATTCCTTTCATTAGAGTATGAGGGTTGAAACACTTAACTTAACAGAAGATACAGCAAGTCTTAAAGTGGTCCCAGATTTCTGTTCTGATGCTGCTGCTGCTCCTGCTGCTAAGTCGCTTCAGTTGTGTCCAACTCTGTGCGACCCCAGAGATGGCAGCCCACCAGGCTCCCCTGTCCCTGGCATTCTCCAGGCAAGAACACTGGAGTGGGTTGCCATTTCCTTCTCCAATGCAGGAAAGTGAAAGTGAAGTCACTCAGTCTTGTCCGACTCCTAGGGACTCCATGGACTGCAGCCTACCAGGCTCCTCTGTCCATGGGATTTGCCAGGCAAGAGTGCTGGAGTGGGTTGCCATTGCCTTCTCTGTCTGATGATGATACTCAGCTTTAAATATAGAAATGAATGTTGATTGAGGTGAAAATTCTTTCCATCAATGCAAAGTAGTGAAACATGGCAGCATTCTTTTAGTTTATTCTTTTTTTTTTTTTATCACATGCCAGATATTTATTAAGAATTTATCAAACAACAAGGCACTACTGTATAGCACAGGGAAATATATTCAATATCCTGTGATAAAACATACTAAAAAAGAATATGACAAAGAAGGTAGGTATATATGTGCATAACTGAGTCACTTTGCTACTTTGCCCTGAATCAAAACAAAGTTCATTTTATTGATGTGATTCCCACATGTCCAAATATATAAGTTTGGAGCCGGAGGAAATTGGGGCACATAAGTGGAAAAAGCTACGACCTATGTCTTAAGAGTATATTCTCTGCCTCCAATACCCGTGACAAAATCTTGCTTCTATGAATGACTCCCTTTGCAAACTGCAAGCATCCTCTATTCTTTAGTCTTCTGTATCTTTAAATAGTGAAAGTTGCTCAGTTACGTATGACTCTGCGATCCCATGGACTATACAGCCCATGGAATTCTCCAGGCCAGAATACTGGAGTGGGTAGCCATTCCCTTCTCCAGGGGATCTTCCCAACCCAGGAATAGAACCCAAGTCTCCCACATTGCAGGCGGTTTCATCTTTAAATAGGAATAATAACAATACCCATTTCTTGTTGTAACATGTGGTATGTGATAATCTGTAACTTTGTATCCTAGTTAATTACTATTATATTCTTGATATTTTTTCTCTGGCAAAATCTTTAATGTATAGATTTAGCATGATTTTGCATACCGGGGAACTGGACTTGCTCTGTATTTATAAGGGATGCTAAAAGTTACAGTCTCTCATACCTTATTAGAGCTGGCAAATTGTAGAAAGGACTACATTCTTATAGTCTAGGGTGCTGAAACTAATGTTGTTTTTGTATTTTTTAAATTAACTGACAAAAGCCTACATGTTAATTTTCAGGAAATGTGGTGAGTATGGTCTTGAATTAGCTAAATCAATTTCCATCATGTCTCTCTCATTTGACTGAACAGAAATAGCATGGTACTACAATCCTACTCTTACATTTGAGTTAAATTCACTGAGCCTGACTACTAGGCACGGCAGGATCTATTTATTCTTTCTATAGCTCTAATTGGTACTTGGATTAACTAATTGCTCCACCAGGTTGAATATTTACAAAGTGGGTTGGTTTTACTCACCTAGTTTCTCCTTAGTGTTAATTGAAATATTATCATGTTAAGTTACTATTTCATTATTATCAGGAGACAAACCTGATATACAAAAAATTACCAAAACTCACCCATTGGTTAGCTTGTTTAATTCTCAGAAGAGTTTTGTGCTGGTTCTTAAAGTTTCTTATAATGGAATTTGAATTTTCCTAACATAATTGAGCATCTTATCAGAGGCTAAAGGAAAAAGATAAAGGTGAATAAGGTCAAATTAGAGGATACCTCAATATGAGGTACATACTCTGTCACTGGAAGTCTAAATTATCAATGACTGTTATAAATGGAATAAATAATGTTATCTTAGAGTTAATGAGCAACCATTATATTTGAACAATAATATGCAAGAAGATTGGTGACATACAAAAATATGCACAGATAATAAAGGATTGTGAGATGTACTGGAAGACACATGCTATCATTTCATGTAATCTCTGAGTTAAGAAATGACCCTGTAGCACTTTCATTGTAAAAGTTAATACTGTATAGAGCAATATGTGTAATAAAGAGTTAAATGCAAAAACTGCAGAGACAGTACTTAAGACAGACCACTTTATTGGGGTCAAAGGATGCTCAGAAGAGATGAAGGAGTAAGCACCATGGAGGAAAGTTTGTTTCGTCTAAGGGGTTAAGGTATAGGGCGATTGCCCTAAACTCTGAAATTTCTTTTCCTGAAAGAGTGTTTCATATGGGGTTTAGGAAAAAAGAGAAGAAAAGTATTTTCCACCAAAAGAGAAATGAAAATGAACAAAACAACAGTGAAAAAACTTGTTTTATAGTAAGTATCATTTAGGTTGGGTTGAAAGGCTGGCAAAGAGTTAAAGAAGTTGAGGAAAAAGCGAGCATCCCTTTAGACAGGCTTCAACAGAGTGTGAATCGTGAACTTTCAGATGTTCAAGCTGAATTTAGAAAAGGCAGAGGAACCAGAGATTAAATTGCCAACATCTGTTGGAGCTTCAAGAAAGCAAGAGAGTTCCATAAACATCTATTTCTGCTTTATTGACTATGCTAAAACCTTTGACTGTGTGGATCACAACAGTGGAAAATTCAAAAAGAGATGGGAATACCAGACCACCTGACCTGCTTTCTGAGAAATTTGTACACAGGTCAAGAAGCAACACTTAGAATCGGACATGAAACAACCAACTGATTCTAAATTGGGAAAGGAGTACGTCAAGGCTGTATATTGTCAACCTGCTTATTTAACTTATATGCAGAGTACATCATGAGCAATGCCAGTCTGGATGAAGCACAAGCTGGAATCAAGATTGCCGGGAGAAATATCAATAACCTCAGATATGCAGATGACACCATCCTTATGGCAGAAAGTAAAGAAGAAGTAAAGAGCCTCTTGATGAAAGTGAAAGAGGAGAGTGAAACATTGGCTTAAAATTCAACATTCAGAAAACTAAGATCATGGCAACCAGTCCCATCACTTCATGGCAAATAGATGGGGAAACAATGGAAACTGTGGCAGACTTTATTGGGGGGGAGGGGGCACGGAGCTCTAAAATCACTGCAGATGGTGACTAAAGCCATGAAATTAAAAGATGCTTGCTCCTTGGAAGAAAAACTATGACCAACCTAGACAGCATATTAAAAAGCAAAGACATTACTTTGCCAACAAAGGTCCATCTAGTCAAAGCTATGCTTTTTCCAATAGTTATGTAGGGATGTTAGAGTTGGACCATAAGAAAGCTGTGCACCAAAGAATTGATGCTTTTTTTAAAAAAAAATTTATTTTATTTTTAAACTTTACAGTATTGTGTTAGTTTTGCCAAATATCAAAATGAATCCGCCACAGGTATACATATGTTCCCCATCCTGAACCCTCCTCCCTCCTCCCTCCCCATACCATCCCTCTGGGTCGTCCCAGTGCACCAGCCCCAAGCATCCAGTATCGTGCATCAAACCTGGACTGGCGACTCGTTTCGTACATGATATTATACATGCTTCAATGCCATTCTCCAAAATCATCCCACCCTCTCCCTCTCCCACAGAGTCCATAAGACTGTTCTATACATCAGTGTCTCTTTTCCTGTCTCATACACAGGGTCATTGTTACCATCTTTCTAAATTCCATATATATGTGTTAGTATACTGTATTGGTGCTTTTCTTTCTGCCTTACTTCACTCTGTATAATAGGTTCCAGTTTCATCCACCTGATTAGAACTGATTCAAATGTATTCTTTTTAATGGCTGAATAATACTCCATTGTGTATATGTACCACTGCTTTCTTATCCATTCATCTGCTGATGGACATCTAGGTTGCTTCCATGTCCTGGCTATTATAAACAGTGCTGCGATGAACAGTGGGGTACACGTGTCTCTTTCCCTTCTGGTTTCCTCAGTGTGTATGCCCAGCAGTGGGATTGCTGGATCATAAGGTAGTTTTATTTCCAATTTTTTAAGGAATCTCCACACGGTTCTCCATAGAGCTGTACTAGTTTGCATTCCCACCAACAGTGTAAGAGGGTTCCCTTTTCTCCACACCCTCTCCAGCATCTATTGCTTGTAGACTTTTGGATCGCAGCCATTCTGACTGGTGTGAAATGGTACCTCATAGTGATTTTGATTTGCATTTCTCTGATAATGAGTGATGTTGAGCATCTTTTCATGTGTTTGTGAGCCATCTGTATGTCTTCTTTGGAGAAATGTCTATTTAGTTCTTTGGCCCATTTTTTTTTGATTGGGTCATTTATTTTCCTGGAATTGAGCTGTAGGAGTTGCTTGTATATTTTTGAGATTAGTTGTTTGCAGTTGCTTCATTTGCTATTTTTTTCTCCCATTCTGAAGGCTGCCTTTTCACCTTGCTAATACTTTCCTTTGTTGTGCAGAATCTTTTAAGTTTAATTAGGTTCCATTTGTTTATTTTTGCTTTTATTTCCAATATTCTGGGAGGTGGGTCATTGAGGATCCTGCTGTGATGTATGTCAGAGAGTGTTTTGCTTATGTTCTCCTCTAGGAGTTTTATAGTTTCTGTTCTTACGTTTAGATCTTTAATCCATTTTGAGTTTATTTTTGTGTATGGTGTTAGAAAGTGTTCTAGTTTCATTCTTTTACAAGTGGTTGACCAGATTTCCCAGCATCACTTGTTAAAGAGATTGTCTTTAATCCATTGTATATTCTTGCCTCCTTTGTCAAAGATAAGGTGTCCATATGTGCGTGGATTTATCTCTGGGCTTTCTATTTTGTTCCATTGATCTATATTTCTGTCTTTGTGCCAGTACCATACTGTCTTGATAACTGTGGCTTTGAGTAGAGCTTGAAGTCAGGTAGGTTGATTCCTCCAGTTCCATTCTTCTTTCTCAAGATAGCTTTGGCTATTCAAGGTTTTTGTATTTCCATACAAATTGTGAAATTATTTGTTCTAGCTCTGTGAAGAATACCGTTGGTAACTTGATAGGGATTGTTCATGGATTGGAAGAATCAATATAGTGAAAATGAGTATACCACCCAAAGCAATTTATAGATTCAATGCAATCTCTATCAAGAATTGATGCTTTTGAATTGTGGTGTTGGAGAAGACTCTTGAGAATACCTTGGACTGCAAGGCGATCCAACCAGTCAATCCTAAAGGACATCAGTCCTGAATATTCATTGGAAAGACTGATGCTGAAACTGAAACTCCAATACTTTGGCCACCTGATGCAAAGAACTGACTCATTTGAAAAGACCCTGATGCTGGGAAATCTTGAAGGCAGAAGGAGAAGGGGACAGCAGAGGATGAGATGGTTGGATGGCATTACAGACTCAATGGACATGAGTTTGAGTAAACTCCAGGAGTTGGTCATGGACAGGGAAGCCTGGGGTGCTGCAGTCTATGGAGTCACAAACAGTCAGACATGACTGAGTTACTGAACTGAACTTTAGGCAGAGAGAAACCCATGGTAATGTAAAGCAGCATGGCACATTCAGGGAATGGCCAAACATTGTTTGTGGTTTGAATTGTTCCCAAATAATAGTCTTGTCTAAATTTTCTATCTAAGAACCCAACTAACTAGTGTCTGTATTGGGAGGAACAGCATCCCAAGGGACAGCAAAGTTCATGCTTAGGCAAAAAGAACCAGGGGTTAATTTAACCACACTCCTATTTAATGCAGAAGATATAGGTTACCATTTATTACAAAATTGCTATCCAAATCCAGATGGCTACTTACATATTCAATATATTTGTTGGTTCATTTAAAAGATTTTTATTTTTTAAGTTAAGCAGAGCTTTGCATATGATAACTGAAAAATAAACTATACATGAAATGTGTTTGTGAGGAAACATTCAGTTGAGGCTACTGTCTGTTATCTTCTTGAAAACTCATTTTACATGATGTAGAACAGCAGAAGAGAGAGACAGAATGAAAATATCTATTGTAGATTTAGGTAAAAAGAAAAGAGTGATGAGATGGAAAAACATAGTATGGACCTAAAAGGATCAGGCATCTGGTTCAAAAACAAGGACATGTTTTTCAGTTTTGAAAAGTATAGACTAATAGACATGAAAAAAAAAAATCTGAAGCACATCGACTGGAAGTACAACCTGCAAAATTGTAATGTCAGATGAATGTGTCTGTGCCTTGCTGTAAATGTACCTCCTGGCAGGTGTCTGCAGGTACTTCCTTTTTAAAATTTGCCTACAGATAGGTTATTAAAGTCATTGCAAATCAGAGCATGTCTTTCCTGTGGCACAAATTAAACTATACACAAACAGAGGCAAAGGTAAGGATGAGAGCATTTAGGGGTCAGAGAGAAAGCTTTTTTTGTTCCACATTAACACTGAGATATGGTTCTATACAGTTATATTTGATTTGAAGCAAAATTTGATTTTAAAAATGCTATGATGCCATTTCCTTCTCCAATGATGAATTACCTTGAAATAAATATGTCTGTAAGGTAGTTTGATGCAAAACTGTGAATGATTTGGTTGATTTGAATTAGTGCTGTTAATAGGCTGGAGAACTTGCTTATAATTTATGCAGGGTGATCGTTCTCTGCAGGTGCATAGGGTCATCCTAGTTTATGCCTGATGTTCTGAACTGGTCTGAATTAATATTCTGATCTCATTAAGCTCAAAACATCCCACTTGTAGGATCTAATGTATGTGTGTGTGTGTGATTAGTTCTCATTCACACCAGTATCAGTTCCATCCACCTTGTCTTCAGCAAAATAATTTTTCTGATTTCCTTGCTATTTTGTCTTTTTCTTGCCAATTCTTTTGAAGTATAATTTCAAACGTAGGGAGACAGGTTAAAGGTAACAAATGAGTACCAGGTGGTAATCATTGCCCTCTCAACTTCCTGAAGAATTTCTGTCTCCTTTGTTTCTCTATTACTGTAGTTTCTGGAAAATGTATTCAATAATATATAGTCTACCTAATTTTCTAGAGCACATGAGCAGCAAATACTGCATACGAGTTTATTTCTTGGCTACAAACCACTTTTCTCCATTTAGTTCTTGCTCTCTTACCTTCTCCTGTTCTTCAGTTTTCAATAAATTTTGATCAGTGACTCACCATCCCTGACAGCTTTTAAATTGCTTGAAAATACCCTGTGCTTTATAAGAACACAAAATATGAATACTAAGCAATGCTTCTTCCAGAGTTCCAGATGTGTTAATAATCATGTAAGATGCTTATTGATTTATATAAACCTAAATAAATATGGAGAACTATCCAAATTAAAAAAGGGTGTCTGGGAATACCAGAGTCTCTCATGTGGTGCTTAATAATGGTTGAAGGGGTAAGCTGAATAGTGAGTTCTCTTGAGTTCTTCGGCAGATCTATGAAAGTTTGTTTAGCATACAGAAAGAAATCACTCTTAAGATATTACAGCTAAACTTCCAATCCATCCATACTTTAATATTCTCACACATTTTAACATAATTCTAGCCTAACAACTAGCCTTAGCAAATGCAAATACAAACTATATAACAAGAAATATTAAAGATTAGTTTAGTGGAAATATTAATAGAGAAAGGATAAACTGCCATTGTTCTATCCAAGGCAATGGAAATTTTGCCAAGAGGAAAAAAATTTCGGCAAATTCAGGAAGCAAAGGCATTACTGATATGCAAATGACCTAAAGATGGAAAGCTGAAAGGGTGTAGTAGTCCAACTTTTGATAAATTGAATATCTATTAGGTTTAGCTGTGGGTTTCACATTTTAGATATGTGAAAAATATCCATAATGTTGCATTTACCTCTATCCGTGTAGGACCCTGCAGTGATGTTCCTCTGGGCCTGGCGCTGTGTCCACTGTGAGCTTAGTCCTTTGTATGCTGTGCATAGAGGTGACCTGTGCATATACTGCTCGCTGACAGCAGGAGATGTAAAACATAAACCAGAGATTCTCAGTTCAGCAAACCCTTTGGACATCTGTGTAAAGAATGATGTACAAGATAAGCATAAGTCTTTAGAAGAGAGAAGGAATGTTGTAAAGTCCTTTTTTCAGTCCTTAAAATTGTTTAAAATAACATTAGAAACTCAATATTATTTGATACTTTTTATACAGTTTCAGTTTATGGTTAGGTTAGGTTCTGTAGGGAGGAAGGGGAAAAAACTGAACTTCATTAGAAAACTCATACATTTATTTAGTACTATCATATAAATTGAATGAATATGCATTTTGTGTGAAAACAACATTTTTAGACTATAAGGTAAATGCAGCCATGTCTTAAATACTGGTATTACCAAATTGTCCTTTATGTTTTCAAATGCACAACCAATATGTGACCAATGTTTTACAGGTGAGGAACAAGTCAAATTCAAGGGTGCCCAGAAAATCTCTTGCAAATATATTAACCTTAGAAATATAGATATTTTTTTAAACTCTGTGCTCCTGTGACTCTCTAGGACATATTATAATGCACTAAGAGGATCTTGCTGCCTATGTAGGGGCTACATTAATAATTTCATAGTTTATAATATGTAAACATTGATAATCTAATAATTTGTATACAATGTATGCTGCACAGTCTGTCTTAAAATGAAAGGCTGTAAAAAGCAAGAACAAAAACAGCATCAAAAATAACATTGTGATATTTATTAAGCAGTTTCTCTGTATTAGATATCAGACTAAGTAATGGATATAGCTACTTTCATTTAAAAATCAGATTAGCTGGATAAATATATAAGTATAATCTTTATAAATTTAACATTTAGAGATAAAACAATAGATAAAATTTTGAAAATGTTTAAAAAGTAGTTGCATAATTTGGCCAGTGTAAGTTATAAAATGGCAGAACTATGTATTTTGACTTGATGCCCATATTCTAAATGTGAGGTCAACAAATTTTTTGTGTAGAGGCCTGGGTAATAAATAGTTTATGCTTTTGGACTATATGGTCTCTGTGATAAAATACTCAGTTCTCCCCTATTCAACTCTAAGTCTTGGTTAGAGAAGTGTTAGGGTTGGGGTTAGGTTAATCTGTGAATCAATTCTGAGTGTATAAATGAACAATATGTAAAGCAATGGGAATGGCCAAGTTCTAATAAAACTTTAATTAAGAGAAAAGACAATCAATTGGCCTGAGGAACACAGTTTGCCAATCCCTCCTACAGGTCTTTGTGCTATGTGGATTCCACTCTATACTAAGATGAAAAAATGCAAAAAAAAAAAAAAATCCATATTCTTGAACACAATTGTAGTTAAGTTACTTAAAATTATGCCATAGTTTTTTAAAGTAAATTTTAATTGAAATTATTTTATATAATGACAAAGTGCTAAAATAGTAGAGTAAATGTGTCATATAAGCTAGACTCACAATTTCTAATCTGTTGTGTATATTGCCATGATTACATTTGTACTCTGTCTGTGATGTTTTTATTCCAACTAGTTTAACACTTATTTTAAAATTGCTTTAAAATTAAGCATTTAAAGAATAATAAAACCTAGTTTTTACTTCTTTAGCTTTGTATAAAGGGAACTGAGGATTATTCATTAAGGATTTTTAAGTGTGAAATCAAAACCTCATTGCACTGTAGGTTAGCACGACATCAAAAATCAAGAGGATATATAATTAATTTGTATTTTTGCTGCTATAATTATCTACATTATGTCTGACAAGATCAAACTAAGCTACAAAGAAATAAGTGAGCTACTTAAAAACAATTGCATATTTAAACACATCTTTTTGTCATAACAAATTCTAGCTGCACACAGTATTTTGAAACTTGCAAATTAGGCCAGGGGAAAAAGAAAGTACAAATGAAGGCCACAGATAAATCAAATTATGTATAAGAAGCATGAAAAAAATACACCCTGGAAATTTTGACTCCAAAGCATCTTGTAAGTTGATTTTCAGGTGGAAAATATGAAGTTAATGTCCTTAAAATGTTTCTCTTGCCACAGCACAGTCAGAAAAGGCAGCCAAGTATTGTCTTAAAGCATAAAGTGATAGAGCCACATCTGATTCCAGTCAATTAATATTGGAAAAGGTATCAATGTTGTCTATTACAGTAGTTGTTTTTTTTGTTGTTGTTGTTCTTGTTGTTGTTTGCTTGTTTTATTTTTAACTAAACAAGGAGCATAGGCCTGGACCTCTGACAGATGGAAGTGAGCATGACAGATAATGCCTTCTACCTAGAGAGTGACATGTGTCTTTTCCTCACAGCTATTTGTCAGATCAATTTACGGGATTACACTCAAATATAAAGTATATTTTTGCCATCTTGCCATGCCTAAAAATGGAGGTTCAAACCTTTGGTGAACTATGCTTGTGTTTACCACCACAGCATCTGCCTATACTGGACAATCTAGTGTGTACAAGATAGGGGAGTCAAGACTCTATATTTAAAAAAATAAATGATTAGTACAGCACAAACACTTCCAATAAAGAGCATTTGGAAGAATAAGGTAGATGAGCAGTACATAAAGTCACGCTGCTGCTGCTGCTGCTGTTAAGTCACTTCAGTTGTGTCTGACTCTGTGCGACCCCATAGACGGCAGCCCACCAGGCTCCCCCGTCCCTGGCATTCTCCAGGCAAGAACACTGGAGTGGGTTGCCATTTCCTTCTCCAATGCATGAAAGTGAAAAGTGAAAGTGAAGTCGCTCAGTCCTGTCTGACTCTTCAAGACCCCATGGACTGCAGCCCAACAGGATGCTCCATCAATGGGATTTTCCAGGCAAGAGTACTAGAGTGGGGTGCCATTGCCTTCTCCACATAAAGTCATGAAGGAAGCTAAAATAGGTAACAGGGCAATATAATTAAAACTCTGTATACACTTGAAGAAGTATGTGCTGACTACCTCAAAAGTCTCAGGGAAGATTTACGAAAGAAATACCTTATAGACTGATTATTAAATTATATGTTCAAAGTTGACATGTGATGTGATATTTGAAAGGGAAGAAGCCTTTTCAAAATCTGGCCTGTAAAAGGGAGGTACCAAATAGCTGATTTTGGCTGGAATATGTGGTAAGGGAGATAACTGACATAAGCCTTTGCTCACATGCCATAAATAAATACCTTGAATAAATATTTATTTATGTCATAAAATCCTAGTAAGCTATATATGCATCTCTTAGATGTCATCATAAAGTCATCATCTTTGAGTTTCATATATCATCATAAATCTTTTCAGGAAATAAAGTCTTAAAAAAAAAAAAAAAGTAATGACTTCCAGGTCATTCAGATAAAAATTAAGGTCTAGTATTAGCTGATGTATGGCATTAAGCTATAGAAGTCACATATCTGCTGTAAGTTTCATGTTTTTCACTTGAGTACTAAAAATATTAAAATGCCATTTTTAGGAAGGTTTGTAAGGGAGATTGTGTGAAAATGTAAAATGATTTCTATTCTGCCTGCCATGTAAGAAGCATACCATAAAATGGTAGCTATCATCATTAATGCAAGAAAAAACATGTACTTCACTATCATTTATATTATTTTGCACTTTTTAAAATAAGTACCATCTGCAGGAGCAAATTTCCATAGGTCATTATTAAAAAAGTTATTCTTACATTGAATATTTACAATATTGTCTAAAATATTTTCCTCATAATCCCACTCTCTCTCTCCCTTTCCTTCTCTTTATTAGAGTGAATAAATAAAATGAATGATTTATATTTAGCTGTTTTGTACTGGTAGATGACAACATGAGACTTTTATTGCATTAATTTCCTTTCATTTTATTTGAAAATTAAAATCATCCAGGAAAGCACAATAATCCTATTTATATATTCACATACAAAGGTCATTTTAGGAATAAATTAGGGTCTTTCCTTTCACTTTGTATCTTCGTTATTTATACTGCTGCTGCTGCTGCTAAGTCGCTTCAGTCATGTCCGATTCTGTGCGACCCCATGGACTGCAGCCTACCAGGCTCCTCCATCCATAGGATTTTCCAGGCAAGAGTACTGAACAACCACTAATAATTCCAATTCTGTATTACTTCAGGAACACATCAGGTGGTGATGTCTGCTTCTTTTCACTGACTTCCAAAAAATGCAGAGATGACCTTCAGGGACCCCCAATCAGCATAGTCTACCCTGATGTGCTGTGTTTCCTAGAGGCTAACTTGAGCATAGGAGAATAAAAATAAATCAGAGAATAAACTGACATTTACTGATTCCACAGTATGTACTTCTTGCTTGAATTGTGTTTTAAAAATTCAATAAAGCTTTATTAATCTTATTATGTAAAATCTGTAGACCCTAAGCATTAAATAACTTTCCCAATTTCACACCATAACCAGCAAAATAAACCTCAGCTTTCAAGGTCTGTCCTCTTTCTACTCTAACAAAACTCCCCGCTTTTGAACTCTGAAATATCTTTCCCTCAAACTCTTCCTGAGCTCAGTATTACTTGTTTTAAGAGATTTTTTAATGGAAAGAAAAAACATCAGAAAATCTGTAAGACACCAAGCATTTTTTCATTCTTTCAAATCTAAGTGCCAAACAGTGTATTCAATCTACTCACTCACATGCTAAGGAACAAAATAGCATAGCTCCTGGGTAGGAGAGTTTTGTGTGCATCTTGGGCAGTAGAGAACAGAAATGTAGTCTAATTTTCAAGGAATATATACTTCAAAGTTTCTCTTCAAGAAGTTACAGTTTTGACTTTGATAACACTGAATATCTATGACCTTGTGCTTGGGCCATCCTATCCTTTTGGGCACTGTTCATTTGCTGATCAATAAACATGAGCCTGGGGAAATTGAAAATAGTAACTTAAATTCCCTTAATTTACTCCAGCCTCTGCTGTGATTCCTCATTTCATTTTAATGTACACCCGGGTTTTGACACTTTTACATTGAGCTAGACTTGCGAATAGGAGTCGAGTTCTGTAGTTTTAATTTTCAGTACATGTCTTCCCCTCTAGACTTTCCCCCACTTCTACTTGTTTCTGGTTGCTGTCCTGCACTCATCCCTAACTCCCTAAACTGAAAAACAGTATCAGTGAAAGTAAAATAAGACAATGATCTTGCCTGTGTTTTCACGCCTTCATAGCACTGAAATCTCCATCAGTAGTTAAGAGATCCCAAGAGGCATAAATAATCTGATGGAGGATGTTCCTTCCAACTCTTCCATCTAGATAGCATATTGCTTGCTTTCTCCTTAACACACAGGTGCACGCACACAACAAAGAACATCAAATGTATTGTGTTTAGAAAACAGCAGATTGTCAAAGATGGCACAGATCTGTAAAACTTAGACCTGTAATGAATACTATAAATATCTTATTGACTAATTTCTGATGTCCCCTGGAGCCCAACACTTTCCTTATCAATACCTAGCGATGTTTATATATCACCTACTTGGGTATCTTTTTTTTTTTTTAAAGAATGATGAAAAAGTTCATAAAAGGCTTGGACCCAATATTCATGATAAGTGTTTTCTTTATAGAATGCATAATACTGACATAGTGACCAACGTTAGAACTCTGGCTGTCTTCAAATCACTGACTTGGATGTTAATCACTCTTCTGATCCAAATTGAAACCTTTTTTTTTTGTTGTTGTTGTTGTTTGTTTTGATGCACTGCTTGAGGGATCATAGTTCCCTGGCCAGGGATTGAACCTGTGATCTGGCAGTGAAAGTGTAAGTTCTAATCACTGGACCACCAGGGAATTGCCACATACATAAACATTTTAAATGATAGGCTTTGAAGTCTTTTTTTCCTCCTTTTTTTCTTCTACTCTATCTTCACTTCTTTTGTGTATATAGATATAGATAAAGATACAGGTATAAAATCTTCATATAGCAAGGGACAAATCTGAAAAAATAAAATTAACAGAACATCACTCCTTTTCAGAAATTGTGAACAAATTTGAAAAGACCAATAAACCTCAGTCCGTAGTATAAATACCATTTTTATTTTTTAATGTTTTTGGTTGGAATCCTTATGCAGGTAAACATATAAGTAAAGTTGTAAAAGTCCATGGCATTTTAATGCACTAAAGATGAAACCAAAGCTATATTCTGAATTCATTTCAAACTTCATGGAGATGACATTATAAAATTTCTATTGAAGAAAGTTTGATAACTAAAACCTTTGTTAAAATCATGAGGTAAGTTTAAGAATAACTTAGAATTCCCTGATAGTTCAGGTGGTAAAGTATCCACCTGTAATGTAGGAGACCCCAGTTCGATTCCTGGGTCAGGAAGATCCCCTGGAGAAGGGGTAGGCTACCCACTCCAGTATTCTTGGGCTTCCCTTGTGGCTCAGCTGGTAAAGAATCTGCCCACAATGCGGAAGACCCCAGTTCAATCCCTGGGTTGGGAAGATCTCCTGGAGAAGGGAAAGGCTACCCACTCCAGTATTCTGGCCTGGAAAATTCCACGGACTGTATAGTCCATGGGGTCACAGAGAGTCGGACATGACTGAGCAAATTTCACTTACTTACATATAGTTTTCTAAATAAATCCCCTCTTGGGCATTCTTTTGAGCAAATGCTGCCACAAACACACACTGGGAGAAGCATATTATGGCAGTTCCAGGTCAAATTTTTAAGAGGACTAGTAGCTTACAGTTTGGTTTAAGGGATCCCTAATCCAGCATGTAAGAAATGTGAATATCCTGCTAAGAGATGATATGGAGAGCTGGATACCGCATGGTGGGCGGGAGAGCTGAACCCAGTCTTCCAGCCATCTCCAACAACATGCCAGATGAACAGATAAACAAGCTGTTCAAGATTCTTCAGCCCATCTCAGCTGCCCTCTGAAATCTGACATGTAACTCCAGTTGACACCCAAAATTGCCCAGTGAAATATTGGGTTGGCCAAAAAACTCGTTTGGGTTTATTCAAAGATGTAATGGAAAAGTCCAAATGAACTTTTTTGGCCAACCCAATACCATCTGGATTCTGATTCCATATAATAATATAATTAAATAATTATCTCTAACTCATATTTTACCATATTATATTGTCAAGGATGATCAGGACCTCTCTACAACATAAACAAAATTGAACAGTGTATGCATAATTAATATGTGGTTAGATAGATAACGAAAATGTTTAACAATTCAAAGGAAAGTACCATGTCCAGAAAGTAAGATGATCTGGTAATGCTTCAAGAATGTATTAGAATAAAATGATGGTGTGTTTTGTAATATTTGAAAATGGAAAACAAGTAAGCAAACCCAACATAATCTAGTCATATAAAGAAAATAATTCTATTGTTGATCTCCTCAGGTTTTATTTTTCTATGTAGACCACCTTAAACCTTAGATCTTCATCACATTCTTTTTGATAAACTTTTAGTTTTACTTTTTCTTTTATAATATAAATAAACAATTTTTCGCAATGTTATCAAGAAACATTTCATGTATTTATCTTACAGTTTCTAATGACTGTTAAATTTTCCATTATATGACTATAAGAAAAATTCATGTTTTAGTGATAAAATGTTATTCTAACTAAGCAATGACAATGTCATAATTAATATTCCTTTAAACTTTTTCTATAAATCAGGCTCATATTGATAAAAATGATATTCTATAACATTAATCAAGCATTTATGATATGTAATAATAACACTTTGATGAACAATTTAGATCCACCTTTAATTTCCATAACAGAAAGCAAAGTGTATAATATCATTTCTCTCTCTCATAGACAAGAAAAATAAGGACCAGAGAGATTATTCATGCAGTAAGAATTTTAACTAATGAAGGAAGCCCAATCACATTTGACCTAAGGTCAGAAAAGATCAAAATGTGTTTACATTTATATTTAAAGTCATATTCGACTCTTTGTGACCCCATGTACTATAGAGTCTGTGGAATTTTCCAGGCCAGAATACTGGAGTGGGTAGCCTTTCCCTTCTCCAGGGGATCTTCCCAATCCTGGGATTGAACCCAGGTCTCCTGCCTTATGGGTGGACTCTTTACCAGCTGAGCCACAAGGGAAGCCCAAGAATACTGGGGTGGGTAGCCTATCCCTTCTCCAGGGAATCTCCCCAACCAAGGCTCTGAACTGGGGTCTCCTGCATTGCAGGGGGACTCTTGACCAACTGAACTATCAAGGAAACCAAAAATCTGACACTTGTAGTTTGTTTCCTCCTGCCACTTAAGAGAGAGATAAAAAATGTCTGACACTTGCAGCCTATTTCCTCCATTTGGAAACCCCTAGCCTTCCTGACGGTTACCCTCGCATTCCCCTCTTTTCTTTTAGTAGAATTATGCTGTTGAAGGAGAGGGGTGTCATTTTCATTCTGTAACTGCTTCCTAGCTGATAAGGGGTGTAGTCCCTAAATTGGTGAGGCAGCATATTCTTCTAAACCTCATATTGAGGGTCTCTGATCCAGGGGCCCCAAGTAGTAGTTGGAGGAAGCTGCCACAGTGGCAGGAGTTTGAGCAACCATTTGTAACTTAAAAGCCTTCATGTGGCTAGAAACAAATCTGGTTACACAGTTATAGATGCAAGGAGCAATCAGCAAAGTTAAAAGTCACATTATGTCCACAGTTAAGGTAAAGTGTTACACCAATCCATTTTAGGATTGTTAGATGTCATCAGATTAAGAAGAGGCATCACGTATAATTGCTGTGGTCAAAGATATTCACAGACTTGGAGAGTCTTTTCCTTGAAGTGGAGATGCCCACCATGGAAAGACTACCACTGCTGAAGAGGGGAGTGCTTTGCAGACCCAGCAGTTAGACTGATTGTGGAATGCAGCCTAGGAGTGAGCCCAGGATATGAAGGCATTGTTTTCAGGATCAAATGGTAGACTCAGGATTTTTGGAGTCAGCAGAAGCAGACTCACGTAGGTTATCAGGCCCGTCCAAATCAAGTTCAAGGGAAGTTGTGATGCTCATTGTCCTTGTAGGAGCCCACATAGTATGAAGAAGCACTGTGGGAAGAGTCTATCAGTAGCCACAGTGTCTTGGGTCCTCTGGATGATCTTCTTCAGCGGTACTATCTCCCAGCAGGTCTTGAGAAGACCAGCTCCTCTTGGTGTGAACTGGATGCCACAAGGTACCAAAGTTGAAGTCCCAGAAGGTCCTGAGAACACCTGACTTCCACTGGTATCAACTCCACCTAGGGTTGTCTTGAAGCCCAGGCTCCAAAATGTGTTTGGGAGATAATGAAGGAAGAAATTTAAATAGATTATAGAGGTTTCATGAAGGTGGGGAATGAGACTGAAATATTGTTTTAGCTAAAATATAGAGTCATTTAAATATTAGATTAAGTGAGCAGTGTGACAGCATTTGATGCTGAAATTCTCTCTTCAAAGATCAGATTTTGGAGTGACAATCTCCAAGGGTTTACATTGGAGAAATAATCTATGCCTTTCTCAAAACAGTATGGGAAGGAAACACTGTTGGTTCTTCCACTTGTGCTTTCTTAGTTGTCTGGGTGCGTCAATGAAGATCACCCTTGGCATGATATATATAGGATAGAAATCAACTCATGAGGAATTTCCACATCTTAAAAGATCATTTGCTGACATGCAGTGATATAAGTCCTAAAAGTAAGACCCAATATAATTTGCACCTTGATATGTAGTGAAAATCAGGAGGACCTGAAAGAGCCTAACCACAAGCTCCCCTTCTTGCCTTGTTTACAAACCTAGGTCCCCTAAGCCAACCAAACATCCTAACCATGGGGACCAAACACAGTTTGTATTTATCACTGAGAAGTGGGCTTCAGCTTCTCTGCCTGACCATGGAATTATTCAAACTAATCAGATCCCAGCATGAGAACTGGAAGTCCCTGACTCTCTTGACATTACAAAGTTTGCCCTTGATTGTTTACTCTGTTCCCAAGTGCAACCCTGATGGGGCCCTTTGTAGCATGTAGTGTTCTTGTCACCAGGGTTGAGAGTATATGCGAATAAAAATATCAGTCTCATCTGTCCAGTATCTGAGGTCATGTGTTTGGCCATCCCCCTAACCATAGGACAGTAATCTATCTGTTACCAATGGTGTGAAGGGAGATTGACACATCTATAGGCACTTGACAATGACAGGAACCATCTATGAGTGTATGGCAGGAAACAGTCAGCACATATACCCTCTCTACATACAAATAAAAATAAAAAATAGTATTTCTATAGAGTGTGCAATCTACTTAAGGAAAAGCAAACTGTCATTTGATGAATAGATAAGCTAACAAAGTGAAACTGCAAAATTTCAAATATGTGATCATATATTGTAGCAACTGATACAATTATAATATTAGACTTCAATTATTTTGCAGAAGTAGTTATATACACAATTACAGAACACTCTTCATAATTATTGGATACTATCTTTTAGAAGCCATTTTCCTCTTGAAGCTAAAGCTGAATTAAAGACATAGTTAAGTCAGTATGGAAAGGAGACTGCATTAAGAAGGATCTGCATTAGAAAGAAAAACAGAAAAGGCAAATAATGGTCAATTGGCTACATATTATATAAGAAAAGTTATGACCAACCTAGATGGCATATTAAAAAGCAGAGACATGTACGGAACAGTCTTATGAACTCTGTGGGAGAGGGAGAGGGTGGGAAGATTTGGGAGAATGGCATTGAAACATGTAAAATATCATGTATGAAATGAGATGCCAGTCCAGGTTCAATGCATGATACTGGATGCTTGGGGCTGGTGCACTGGGAAGACCCAGAGGGATGGTATGGGGAGGGAGGAGGGAGGAGGGTTCGGGATGGGGAGCACATGTATACCTGTGATGGATTCATTTTGATATTTGGCAAAACTAATACAATTATGTAAAGTTTAAAAATAAAATAAAATAAAAAAAATAAAAACACACATTTTGAAAGTTGAAAAAAATAAAAAATAAAAAATAAAAAGCAGAGACATTACTTTGCCAACAAAGGTCCATCTAGTCAAGGCTATGGTTTCTCCTGTGGTCATGTATGGATGTGAGAGTTGGACTGTGAAGAAAGCTGAGCGCCGAAGAACTGATGCTTTTGAACTGTGGTGTTGAAGAAGACTCTTGAGAGTCCCTTGGACTGCAAGGAGATCCAACCAGTCCATTCTAAAGGAGATCAACCCTGGGATTTCTTTGGAAGGACTGATGCTAAAGCTGAAACTCCAGTACTTTGGCCACCTCATGCAAAGAGTTGACTCATTGGAAAAGACTCTGATGCTGGGAGGGATTGGGGGCAGGAGGAGAAGGGGACGACAGAGGATGAGATGGCTGGATGGCATCACTGACTTCATGGACATGAGTCTGAATGAACTCTGGGTGTTGGTGATGGACAGGAAGGCTTGGTGTGACGCGATTCATGGGGTCGCAAAGAGTCAGACTGAGCGACTGAACTGAACTGATGCCTTATATGAGTATGTAAAATATGTAAGAATAAACATAGTGTTATAACATAATTTTTTAAAGCATTACCTGCCAGTTAAAAGAAAAGAAGTATTATATAATCTTGAAAGAATCCATGGCCAACAGATTCTTTTTTTAAAATTTATTTATTTTAAGTAGAGGCTAATTACTTTATAATATTGTATTGGTTTTGCCATACATCAACATGAATCTGCCACGAGTGTACACGTGTTCCTAATCTTGACCCCTCCTCCACCTCCCTCCCCATACCATCCCTCTGGGTCATCCCAGTGCACCAGCCCCAAGCATCCTGTATCCTGCATCAAACCTGGAAAAAGACACAGATGTATAGAACAGTCTTTTGGACTCTGTGGGAGAGGGAGGGGGAAGATGATTTGGGAGAATGGCATTGAAACATGTATAATATCATATAAGAAACAAATCTCCAGTCCAGGTTTTATGCCAACAGATTCTTAAACTTCACTTTCAAGAACCACCAACTTTCTACCTAAACTTGTCCCCATATTCCTATGGAGTATACCATGATAGGCTACTTCTTTTTGTAGAACTACTTCAGAACACAGTTCTGTTCTTTGAAGTAGTTTATTTTAGATTATATTAGATGTATTTGTTGTCATCTACCTACCCCTAGACTCTAAGATGTTTTTGAATGGACCTTTGTTCAAAAGTCCATGTTATCTGATAAAACACCTTAACATATGAAACCATTTGAACTCCCAATGACAATTATGAGTACTATTCTTAAAACATATTCCAAAGTTCATTCATGAGCTTTCTACTGCTTTGTCACTGTTGTTATCAACTCTGATTATCAGTATTGTATCTGTCCAATCCTGATTGATTAGAGGGATGTTTATCATCAGTTGAGAAACCTTTTCTAATCACACTTACCAGATATAGTGCTACCTTCTCCAAAATCCTATGGTCTTACTGTTTTATGTATCTTCATGAAACTTACAGATCATATCATTTTTTTCTAAGGTTGGCTTGGGTATATAGTCTCTAACTCAATTGCAAATTTTTTGAATGCAGAAAATGTACTCTGTATAATTTTATATGTTTCAAACACTTAATCAGTTCATTAACTCAATCAACACATCTTTATTCAATTTCCAGACCTTGGTTTGGTGCTTTGTATATAGTGGTGAACAACAAAGACAAGATTTCAGGGGCTAAAATAAAACAAATTAACCCATAATATGTATTTAACTGCAATTGTAATAAATTCTAGGAAGATTCTCTCCTTCTCTCCCCCTCTCTCTCTCTTCATCTATTTTTCTGTCTGAATTAATCAACATTATAATGCATAAAAGATGGATGAATTAGCAATGAAAAGTGTAATAATGGGTTAAATGTGTTGTCTAAAATTCCAAAGAAGTTGTCTGGGTTTTCTGGGTTTTAAGGATGTAATGAATTACAACAAACTTAAAATATTAAAAATTTATTATCGCAGAGTTTGCATGTCAGAAATTCAGTGGGCTCTACTGGGTTATCTGTTCTAGGTATCTCAAAGCCTAAATCAACATGTTCTTTTCTGGAGGCTCTAAGGGAAAACTGTTTCATTGCTTATCCAGTTTGTTGGCTGAGTTCAACACTATACTGTTATTGTAGAACTGACCTGCTGTTTCCTTGTGAGCAATAGACTGGTAGTCATGCTCTACCTCAAGAGACTTCCTGCTTTCTTTGGCTTGTGGCCCTTTTTTGTCATCTTCAAAACCAGGGTCAAGAACCTCTTAGCCTCTGAATTTCTCTGAACTCCTTTTCTGCCTCATCTCTCTGCCTGCTTCCCTCCTCTACCACATCTCTCAGTCTCACTCTATTGTGTTTCTCTTCCACTTTTAATGACTTGTATTATTACATTGGGCCCATCTGGATAATCCAGGATAATATCTCTACTTTAAGGTCAGCTATTGAGCAACCTTTCTTCTCTCTGCAAAGTCCTTCACAATCCCACCTATATTAGTGAATAACTTGGGAAAAGAGAAATCTTTAGAATTTTGTTAACCACATTGGGATCATTTAGCTTATACTAAAAGATGTGATTAAATGTGTGATTTAATAAAATATTATATTCTATATACAAACCATAAATTGAAAAAAATAAAACAGGCAACTGATTTGTGTTATGAAAATCCATTTTGTCTATGCATTTAATATTTCCTAAAATGATTGTATTTTGAGATATTGCAAAAAATAATGTGAAATCTTGATAATCGCTTTCTGAAGACCAAGTTCTCTATAGGGGCTGGAAGTTTCTAATCATAATAATAAATATATTATTACTCTTCTGCTCTAGGACTGGGTAAGATATTACAGAAGCAACAGGCTTTTCTTCAAATATAAGTATTATAATCCAATAATTATCTCAAAATCTTACACTAAAAATAGAAAGTATAAATAAACACATGTATATCCCTGGCTTTTTCCACCCCCTGCTCCTACATTTTCATTAATTTGTTGTCATACAGGTGAGTTTTTCTTTCCTGGTTTCCATGGTACACATTCAAACTCAGCAACGAGGTTACTTCCAAGAGTTGGTTTCCAAGGTAACTAGATGGCAAAGAAAATCAAGTCTTCCCCAACATCAGCATGTTTAGTTTCTTTAGGAAGTGAAGATTTCATTTTAATAATTTTGACAAGAATTTTTAAGGAGAATGCAGAAATTAAGATAAAATCTCTACCAAAACACTTTAAGATGATTATATTTTGATATAATGCAAACTATGAACAGTATAAGAAGTGCTTAATTTAAAAATTAATTTTTAACATTGTCAAATATCAATGAGGTAATGAAACAGAAACAAACATGTTAATTGGGTTAGTTTTGACTTCATTTATTTGAAATAATGAAACTTTGAAGAACATGAAGGAAAAGAAATAGATATTTAGGATTCTATTTGTAAAGTAAGAATGTGAATATGATAAATAATCATCACTTAATAAGAAAAAATTGCATAGAATTTAAATACATTTTAGATGCATAGTTCAAAATATATAAATATATTTTACTTGTAACATACAATTCTAAAATTAGGTGATCATTGAGAATGGTTAATATCTCACTAGTGTTTTCTACAAAGTTAAAAAAAAAAAGCTATTAGTGCATTATGAAGGCACCATTATTTGAACATTAATTTTTTTTAATTCCACTAATAATCTACACTTAGATAGCACCATGGATGATATGGACATGAATCTGAGTAAACTCTAGGACATAGTGAAGGACAGGGGAGACTGGCATGCTATGGTCCATGGGGTTGCAGAGTCCAGTGTGGCTTAGTGACTGAATGACAAATACAACAAGAGTAAACTATTATTTTTTTGTATCTTAAGATGATGATTACTTTAGGGAAATGAGAGATTTGGAAGCAAATTCTTTTTTAGAGAAAACAATTGCTGCATGTAGTAAATTGTAAAATTTAATGTAATCCATGCATGTAATCCAAAGTACTTCCCCTCATTCATTCATGTCCTTGCACTGTGATTTCGTTTAACCTCTTATATTGAAAAAGGGCAGAGTCTATTCCTGTGATTTTATCTTTGGTTTTTGTGAATTTATCTTTTAGTTTTCAAATTAAGTGATGATTTTTTAGTCATGCAAAAATTGCGTAACTCCTAAATCGTACATTTTCATCTTGTCTATTTAATAAAAATCTTGATTTTTTTTTGTAGTGGAGATGACAACTTATCTACTTTTCATCACTGCATGAGCTATGTACAGTGATATAAAAGAAAGTATTGATAGAATATGAATGCTATATACAGATTTTATAATTTTTAAAAGGCAATTATTTTCCATCAACTTTGTGTCTTTCTGACTTAGAAGAAGCAGAACACAAAAAAATTTAGATCATATTTTACCATGTTGACAAACACAGTAATATAGAAGGAAAGTCTGTCATGAATGGCTTTGTGGGTGGAAATACCCTGATTTACATATATACACTAGACTGTTACATGAGTAAAGAAACATAACTGACAGCAAAGTGCTTCTACAAACAAAAACAGTGAAATATTTAGAAAACTGGTGATTTCTTATGCCAAACCAAAAAATCTAATAAAACTGTTGCTTGCTGTATTTTAAAAGATGGACCATTGAGCCTATAGCTCTTAAGAAAATGGCTGGAAAAATCAGAATGTTAGTTATGCTGGCTGTTACTTTAGCAACACTTTATACAACAGTAGGAGGAAATATTAGAGAAAATGTAAAGTCAGAGGAAATACTAGAAAAAATGGAAAATGTAAGCCTGAAGACATATTATTCTCTAATGGCACACTCTTGCTCAATGTCTCCCAGTTTTGTTTTGTTTTGTTTGGATTTTTGGTTTGTTCATTTTGGCTGCACCATGTAACTTGCAGAATTTCAGTTCCCTGACCAGGGACTCAACCCAAGCCACAACAGTAAAAATGCTGAATCCTAAGCACTAGACCTCCAGAGAACTCCTGAGTCTCCCAAATTTAATTGCTTGAGATACTAGTGATTTGGAACTTGTCATGCTATAAGGAAACACTGCTCTTGTACCATATCAACTAAATAAAGTGCCTACCCTTTCTGAAGTATGTCCCATTAAGAAGTCTAGATTAAGTAAAGAAAAATAGCCCAGTGGCAAAAAACTATCAACGTTCATGTGTATGTATTTGTGCTCAGTTGTGTCTGACTCTTCACATAATCAAGAATAATTGAGTCTCTCTATCTCTTTAATTATGCATTCAATTAATCAGAAGAGTTTATGAATTTCACCTTCAAACTGTTCATTATATGAGCACTTTTCATCAGTTTCATGGGTTTTGGCAGCAGTATACATAAAATCAGAAACAGAATTCATATACAATGAAAGTAAGTCAATAGAAAGTATGTAAACAAATCAAAGGAAAAAATATGAAACCATATACATACATAGCAGACATGTGAATAGGTTGGTAAAAGCATACCTTGAACTTTTGTATTAAACTGTCATTATTTAATGATACATATTATTATATAGGACAACTTAAAAAAGAATGTGAAACTAATGATATGATAGAGGATAAAACTGAACTTTCAAATAATTTTATTAGCACAAAAGAATTAAAAAAAAAAAAAGAGAGACTCAAGGGTATAAAAAAGGTGAGCCAGACTGAAAGTTAAAAAGAAGAAAATGATAATTAAAGTTCAGTTCAGTCAGTCAGTTCAGTCACTCAGTCGTGTCCGACTCTTTGCAACCCCATGAATCGCAGCATGCCAGGCCTCCCTGTCCATCACCAACTCCCAGAGTTCACTCAAACTCACATCCATCGAGTCAGTGATGCCATCCAGCCATCTCATCCTCTGTCGTCCCCTTCTCCTCCTGCCCTCAATCCCTCCCAGCATCAGAGTCTTTTCCAATGAGTCAACTCTTCGCATGAGGTGGCCAAAGTACTGGAGTTTCAGCTTTAGCATCATTTCTTCCAAAGAAATCCCAGGGCTGATCTCCTTCAGAATGGACTGATTAGATCTCCTTGCAGTCCAAGGGACTCCCAAGAGTCTTCTCCAACACCACAGTTCAAAAGCATCAATTCTTCGATGCTCAGCCTTCTTCACAGTCCAACTCTCACATCCATACATGACCACAAGAGAAACCATAGCCTTGACTAGACGGACCTTTGTTGGCAAAGTAATGTCTCTGCTTTTTAATATGCTATCTAGGTTGGTCATAACTTTCCTTCCAAGGAGTAAGAGTCTTTTAATTTCATGGCTGTAGTCACCCTCTGTAGTGATTTTGGAGCCCAGAAAATATAAAGTCTGACACTGTTTCCACTGTTTCCCCATCTATTTCTCATGAAGTGATGGGACTGGATGCCATGATCTTCGTTTTCTGAATGTTGAGCTTTAAGTCAACTTTTTCACTCTCCACTTTCACCTTCATCAAGAGGCTTTTGAGTTCCTCTTCACTTTCTGCCATAAGGGTGGTGTCATCTGCATATCTGAGGTTATTGAGATTTCTCCTGGCAATCTTGATTTCAGTTTGTGTTTCTTCCAGTCCAGCGTTTCTCATGATGTACTCTGCATATAAGTTAAATAAGCAGGGTGACAATATACAGCCTTGATGTACTCCTTTTCCTATGAAGACTAAGTGTGACAGATATGGAAAAAACTCCAAATATACTCAATTACATGAGATACACTGTAATAAAAATATATATTGCAAAACTTAAAAAGCCAGAGGAGACAGGAAAAGCTAGAAATTTTGTCCACTAGAAATTACGTACTGACAGAAAAGACAATGAAATCTATGGTAGGGAAAGCTGTACTTTGATATTTTTTCCTTGAGCTTGGGTGTTATTGAACAGAATTAACTGAGTTGAATTGGAATCAGCATCTAGAGAAACAATCTCTCATCCTGATATGATTATTACATTTTTAGTGTCTTGGACAAGTCACCCTACCTCTGTAAAATTCAATTATCTCATTTTTCAAACATCAAAAATGCATTTCATCAGTATCACCCATTTCACAGATATGAGTAAACTAATTAACATGTAAGTATTTGGCAAATGATGTCAAAGTACTCTCAACGAGGAGAAAACTTCCCTCTACCACTGTGTTCTTTTGGCTGGTTTTAATAATTAAATTGACACAAAGCATATTAGCAGGAAGAAAAATAATAGTTTCATACTCACAGAGGTTTCGTAATGCCGAACCCAAGAAGTAACCACAATAGGTTGTCTGTAAACCTTTCAGACAAAGAAATAATACATTGGCGAAAAACGAATGAGACAAAGAAACTTAGGCTTGGGTATTAATTAGTGAAGAAACTGAGTAGAGTTTGTTTACACAGCCTCCTTGGCCCTTAATTCCCTATATCTGGTTATAAGAAAGTCTCTCTCTTCTGGTGCAAGAATGGAGATATATTTCCTGCTTTCAAGGGAATAGAGTGTAGGATCCTCTTTGTACTGACTGTTTCTCAAATAATTTTAATTCAAAACAATTGATACACCACTTTGCCTTATTTTGGGACACCTTCCCTGAGCCTCATCAGTAACAATGTAAATACAAAATATTATTTTTACAGGGTTTAACATATGGTAGTCACTTAAAAGAGAACATAACTGAAAGGATGGCTAACTCCTGCTCACTAAATCCTCCAAACTCCCTGAGGTTATAGGAATATCACAAATTGAAGAACCAGAAGTCAGAGGTGTTCTTATCGAAAGAGCCTTTCAGGAATGGAAGAGAAGAAAAAGAAGATAAAGATAGGTTGATAGGCTGAAGATAAAGATAGGAAAAAGAAAAAGCAGTGCCAGTCCATTCTAACTATCTCTGAATCCTGAAATGTTTCCTCCAAGATGGAGTACAAAATTTCATAGAAATGTAGAATAGAGAACGTATATGAGGCCTGTATAATCAAAGATCTGTATGAACATCCTCTCATGGGAGACTTAAACTGAAATTCTGATAACTCTATTTTGAAAATGTAGCTTTATTATTTGCTGTCCAAAATGTAAGATTATCTTGTATTTCTGTTTTTGAGGAGAAAGGGAAAGTATTTACAAGAGTGATGCTGTGAGACTCTTTCTAAGTTGATTTAAACACATTAAACCTCCCTAAGGGCCAAAGAGAAAGAGAGAGAAAGACAGAAAGAGAGGTTAATCTTATTGATTACTCATAGATTCATAAATTTATTATCTTTAATCATTTGAGTCTAAACATTTATTTAAAGTAAAATTACTTCAATGATTTGTTCTCTGAATTATAAATCAAGTTAATCTTCTTCTTAAGTACAAGTCGTTGTTTAATAAGATTTATGGGGTGATAGTGATGATGGCATTTAAAACATAAAAGATCACTTTTTACACTTAAAATATATATATATATATATATATATATATATATATATATGTTAGATCTTCCAAATGGAAAAGGTGATGTGATGTTGCATTTCTTGGCAACTACTTATATTTTTACTTAGGCAGCCAATTTAATTCACATTTTTGAAGGAATCCTGAATAGTTATAATTGAAGAATGTACCTGACCATTTCAAATTTTACCATTTCCTCCATTTTGCAGCACAGTTTTCTCTGCTGTTGAATGAATATCCAACAGAAATAAACTTATATTTGTTGTTCATTATGTATAATCTCCTGCTGTTTCTTTAATTTTTCACATCTGAAAACCTGCAGTAATACATAAGTGAATAATACAACATAGCTTATGAAACTGGATCATGGACTCTGTGATATTCTAAAAACAATTTGGGAATTTTATAAATTTGTTTGTGTAGAAATCAGGAGAGGAAGAATTCAGGGAGATATTCTGGGTCACATTTTGTGTTGGTCTCAGGTAATCTGAGGTCAGTGTGGTGTGTAATATACAACAACACTCGGAGACTATATTATCAAATAGTAAGTAGGAGGAATGTATTTTCATTGTTGTCAAAAATGGATTTATTTGAAATCACCTCATAAATATTATTTACTTATTTTCCATGTTCTTCAATTCAGTTCAGTTCAGTCACTCAGTCTTGTCCGACTCTTTGCAACCCCATGAACCACAGCATGCCAGGCCTCCCTGTCCATCACCAACTCCCAGAGTCCACCCAAACTCATGTCCATTGAATCAGTGATGCCATCCAACCATCTCATCCTCTGCTGTCCCCTTCTCTTTCTGCCCTCAATCTTTCCCAGCAACAGGGTCTTTTCAAATGAGTCAGCTCTTTGCATCAGGTGGCCAATGTATTGGAGTTTTAGCTTCAACATCAGTCCTTCCAATGAACAGCCAGGACTGATCTCCTTTAGAATGGACTGGTTGGATCTCCTTGCAGTCCAAGGGACTCTCAAGAGTCTTCTCCCACACCACAGTTCAAAAGCATCAATTCTTTGGCACTCAGCTTTCTTTATAGTTCAACTCTCACATCCATACATGACTACCAGAAAAACCATAGCCTTGACTAGACAGACCTTTGTTGGCAAAGTAATATCTCTGCTTTTTAATATGCTGTCTAGGTTGGTCATCACTTTCCTTCCAATGAGTAAATGTCTTTCAATTTCATAGCTGCAATCACCATCCGCAGTGATTTTGGAGCCCAGAAAAATAGTCTGACACTGTTTCCACTGTTTCCCCATCTATTTCCCATGAAGTGATGGGACCGGATGGCATTATCTTCGTTTTCTGAATGTTGAGCTTTAAGCCAACTTTTTCACTCTCCTCTTTCACGTTCATCAAGAGGCTCCTTAGTTCTTCTTCACTTCCTGCCATAAGGGTGGTGTCATCTGCATATCTGGGGTTATTGATATTTCTCCCGGCAAGCTTGACTCTAGCTTGTGCTTCTTTCAGCTCAGTGTTTTTCATGATGTAATCTGCGTATAAGTTAAATAAGCAGGATGACAATACAGCTTTGATGTACTCCTTTTCCTATTCGGAACCAATCTGTTATGTCCAGTTCTAACTGTTGCTTCCTGACCTGCATGCAGGTTTCTCAAGAGGCAGGTCAGGTACTTTTTCTTTACAAAGAAATATAACCTGAACTAGCTCAATTATTAAAGGGAATCTATTGGTTCTTATTAATTAACCAAAGAAGGTCAATAATATCTCTGACCTTGTGAACCGCTGGGATAGCAGACCAGAATGTGTTTATAATTTCATATTTAGGTTCTCATTATTTTAGCATTAGATGACTGGAAATATGCCAATGGAAGTGGTTGCCTAAAATTTTATTTCTTAACAGTTTCCAGGAGCAAAAATTAAAACAGCTTCTTTTCTTACTTATGAGTTAGACATTGCCGAGGGAGATACTTTTCACCTTTTACAGGTATACTGATGCATCATAGGTCTGAGCTACTGACATATTCACACAGATAATGCTCTGTGTAGATCATATGACCATTCCATTGACCAACAGGTCAAGTAAGTCTTTAACAATAATGGGTGCAGGCAGACCACAGTCATGACTACTAGAGATGGTGTACCCAGCCAGCTACTCTAAATTGTGTCTACTGAAATCTCATATCAAATAGCTTCCATGTTTTTTCAGCTCAGTTAATTAGAATACATTCTTTTAAAAAGTCCAAAACAAGTAAATGCAATATCTTTAATTGAAAGCTTTCTGTACATATACAAACTAAACATTTCAAACATTTTGCTGTTTGATTTTTTAAAAATATATAGAATCTGCCCACACCAAACCTCCTAGTATATCCCTGATAGTATTTTGTCTAATCTTCTACAAGTTCTTTATTCAATAATATCTCTCTGGCATTGTGAACTACAGAGAAATTACATATTAATCCATACTCCCAACAGCATGATTACTGTTATCATTTATACTGTTATTATTTACAACTAATATTATTTATTCCATTGCTTTTTTATTTTTTTATTTTTCTAATTTTCCCATTGCTTTTTTAACCATCAGAATTTTTTTTGTCATTCCTTGCTTAATAGTTCTGGGAAGCAGAATAATGTTCCCCTAAAGATGTCCAAGTCCTAACTGCTATGACCTAAGAATGACCTAAATACCACTATTTAGCAAGTAAGAATTATGTCTTCTTGTGGAATTGAGGTTGCTAATCAGTTCACCTCAGTAAGGAGTGTATCCTGGTGGGTGCAATGTAGTAACATAATTCTTTAAATGGGGAAGAGTGTGGTAGAAAAGTGAGCACTAGAAAGTTCATACAGGCAGCTGTTTCTGGCTTTGAAGTTGGTTAAAGAGGACTATGTGCCAAGATATATGGGCATCTTCCAGAAGATAGAAAAGGCAAACAGATTCTCACCTAAAGCCTTGAGATACCTTGCTTATACCTTGAATTTGGCTCAGAGTGACCCACTTTGATATCTGACATCCACAACTCTAAAAAATTAAAGTGTGTGTTAAGTCACTAAGTTTACAGTAATTTGTTATAGCAGAAATACGACACTAAAAACAACAGACTTCTGTGGCTTTTATTCTGTTTTTAAAACTATTTTTCAAGTACTCAAATCTTATCATTACTATTCCTTCACTAAAATTCTCATGCATACCTGAAATCAAATATTCTTATGGCATACAAAGCATTTTTTAGCATGGTCCCAATCGATTTACTGACCTGTCTTCCAATACTCCATCTTTCCTTTCTTAATTCATCCTCCTTAATTCACTCTTAATTCATCAAACAGACCATGCTGCTTTCACCTTTACACATTTACTTTCCCCCTGGAATGTTTTCCCACCATTATCGACTTGATGTACTCTCCCCACATGACCCAGCTCAAATGACAGAGTCTCAGGGAAGTCTTCTTGAATGCATATCTCTAGGAATATATTTCTTTATAATACATATTAGCATATATATATATATATACACACACACACACATATATATATATGGGGGGAGTCCCTGGTGGCTTAGATGGTAAAGCATCTGCCTGAAATGGGGGACACCCGGGTTTGATCCCTGGGTTGGGAAGATCCCCTGGAGAAGGAAATGGCAACCCACTCCAGTACTATTGCCTGGAAAATTCCATGGACTGAAGAGCCTGGTAGGCTACAGTCCATGGAGTTACAAAGAGTCAGACATTACTGAGCAACCACACTTTCATATGTAGGCTAATTTTATACTTGAGTATATCATATTTAAAATGCACTTGATGTTTCTGGAAATGTCATATTCTTTTCCATTTCAAAATTTTGTACTTTTTCTTAACACTACTAAATTTCTTTTCTCCTGGATACTTATTTTGTTCTTGCTATTCAGTTGCTCAGTCATGTCCAACTCTTTGAGACCCCATGGATTGCAGCATGCCAGACTTCCCTGTCCTTTACCATCTTCTGGAGTTTGCTCATATTCATATCTTCTGAGTCAGTGATGTCATCCAACCATCTCAGCCTCTGTCGCCCCCTTCTCCTCCTGCCTTCAGTCTTTCCCAGCATCAGGGTCTTTTCAAATGAGTTGGCTCTTTCCATCAGGTGGCCAAAGTATTGGAGCTTCAGCTTCAGCATCAGTCCTTCCAATGAATATTCAGGGTTGATTTCCTTTAAGATTGATTGATTTGATCTCCTTGCTGTCTAAGGGACTCTCAAGAGTCTTCCCCAGTGCCACAGTGTGAAAGCATCAGTTCTTTGGTGCTCAGCCTTCTTTATGTTCCAACTCTCACATTTGGTCATGACTACTGGATAGCCCATAGCTTTGACCCTATGGACCTTTGTTAGCAAAGTTGTATCTCTGCTTTTTAATACGCTGTCTAGGCTTGTCATAGGTTTTCTTCCATGGAGCAAGCATCTTTTAATTTCATGGCTGCAGTCACCATCTTAATGATTTTGGAGCCCAAGAAAATAAAGTCTGTCACCGTTTCCATTTTTTCCCCATCTTTTTACCATGAAGTGATGGGACAAGACGTCATGATCTTTGTTGTTTTGAATGTTGAGTTTTAAGTTAGCTTTTTCACTCTCCTCTTTCACCTTCATCAAGAGGCTCTTTAGTTCCTCTGCACTTTCTGCCATAAGGGTGATGTAATCTGCATATCTGAGGTTATTGATATTTCTCTCAGCAATCTTGATTCCAGTTTGAGCTTCATCCAGCCGGGCATTTAGCATGATGTACTCTGCATATAAATTTAATAAGCAGGGTGACAATATACAGCTTTAATGTGCTCCTTTCCCAGTTTTGAGCCAGTCCATTGTTCCATGTCTGATTCTAACTGGATGCTTATTAGTCACTTAATATGTTATATATTGGACTCTGTATGATGATAGGAAATGCATTTTAATTTTATTACTCCAGAGCCTACAGCAAAATTGTACATTCTTTCTTATCTCTGAATAAAAATTTGGGGAAATTACCTAAATTTACAATTTTTAAGTAATTTTTATTTTTTAATTTAAATGCCAAAGTCAAACTAGTGTAGGGACTTCTACTCAATTTAAAACCTTCTACTCCCACTCTGTGTGTGCCTTAGACCTAGAGTCACTGTGGAGAATGAGAAGGAAGTGTGTGGTTGATTTCTTTTCTGTTATAGATTCCAGCTAATGCTTCTTTCAATATTTGCTCTTTTCAGTCTCACTAAAGGTGAACTGAGGGAGAGTGAGATGACACACAGAGATTAAAAGACTTTTCATTATTGTTGTTGTTATAATCTGGCATTGATATCTCACAGGAGTAGCAAGTATCAAGATATGGCACATTCAGTCACAAGACACTTTTGTTAGTTCTTTAATGATTCTCTCTCTTTCCGGGAATCTCTCAGCTCTACACATGAACACCTGCCAATGGGAGAAAGGAGATCCCAATCCAGCATGTACTTTGCATGCCAACCTAGGCACCTTGTGATTTGATTTTATTTTTTCCAAGAGGACCATATGCTGTCCAAACCTAGTCTGCATGGTACTTTATCCAACTGGAGAGTACACAATTTTCCAGTTTGAGAAAAAAAAAATTAAATCAAAATAAAAGGAGCTTCACTAGCTAGAAATCACTTAGAAACTCTCAACTGCAATTTCTTTGATGTTGGTAGTGTGTCTTCTGCCTGACCTCTGAGGCCTATCATATTAGATCCAGCTATACTAGTGATTGTCACCCTGTTTACTTAACCTGTATGCAGAGTACATCATGAGAAATGCTGGGCTGGATGAAGCACAAGCTGGAATCAAGATTGCTAGGAGAAACATCGATAACCTTCTACATCATATCACTTTCTATCTCTAATGGCAGAAAGTGAAGAGGAACTAAAGAACCTCCTGATGAAGGTGAAAGAGGAGAGTGAAAAAGCTGGCTTAAAACTCAACATTCAAAAAACAAAGATCATGACATCTGGTTCCATCACTTCATGGCAAATAGATAGGGAAACAAAGGAGTGGCAGATTTTATTTTCTTGGGCTCCAAAATCACTGCAGATGCTGACTACAGCCCTGAAATTAAAAGACACTTGCTCCTTAGAAGAAAAGCTGTGACAAACCTAGACAGCATATTAAAAAGCAGAGACAACACTTTGCCGATAAAGGTGGTGATGGTGGTTTAGTCTCTAAGTTGTGTCCGACTCTTGTGACCCCATGGACTGTATCCTGCCAGGCTCCTCTGTCCTTGGGATTCTCCAGGCAAGAATACCGGAGTGGGCTGCCATTTCCTTCTCTAAGGGATCTTCCTGACCCAGGAATCGAACCATGTGTCTCTTGCATTGCAGGCAAATTCTTTAGCACTGAGCCAGTAGTGAAGTGTCTGTATAGTCAAAGCTATGGTTTTTCCAGTAGTCATGTTTGCATGTGAGGGTTTGACTATAAAGAAGCCAGAATGCTGCAGAACGGCTGCTTTTGAATTGTGAAGAAGACTCTTGAGAGTCCCTTGGACTGCGAGGAGATCAAACCAGACAATCCTAGGGGAAATCAACCCTGAATATTCATTGGATGGATTGATGCTGAAGCTCTAATACTTTGGCCACCTGATGCAAAGAGCTGACTCATTGGAAAAGACTCTGATGCTGGGGAAGATTGAAGGTAGGAGGAGAAGGGGATGACAGAGGATGAGATGGTTGCATGGCATCAATGATTCAATGGACATGAGTTTGAACAAACTCTGGGAGATAGTGAAGGATGGGGAAGCCTGGCATAATGCAGTCAATGGGGTTTCAGGAAAATTTTATGATAATGGAAAAATTCAGATGATCCTGCTCTCTATGAATTCACAAAAATTTAATTGTTTATTAATTTTGCAATTATGATAATGTATATAGCTTTTATTAATAACATGAAATTAGCAATCATTACAGCCATCATTAATTGATCATCACCTAGGGAGAAATGGTTTAAGGCATATTTCAATATTATTCTTTTTAGTCTCACAACAGTTCCATAAAATAAATCTTATTGTCAACATTACACTGACTTGGATATGGGGCTTCATGTTGCTTATTTAACATGACAAAATGTATACATAACTCAGGAGAAAATATAACCCAAGAGCAAGTATGGCTGATTCTAATGACCATGATCTTTGACACTGTTTGACAGCTTTAAAAATAGAATTTTTCCAGATCATTTATTTTTGTATACCACAAGATTCTGTTCTAATTTTTAATTTTAACTACAAACCTGAGTTTTATTATCTTTCTTCTGTATTCTAGTTGAGCTTATGCTTTATATCAGTTACTAGTTTTCATCAGTCCCCTAAGATAGTATAGGCATCACAGGAAAATAGTGTTTTAAAATATGATTTTATCTTATAAATATATCAAATATAAATTTAGAAATAACTTTCATTTATATCACATAGTCATAGAGAGAAAAAAAATCACAGAGAAATTCAAAAATAATTATGGAAGTGTGTTCTTAAAACTAGATATGATAAGTTCTTGCTTTTTTAGCAATATATATTAAAAATTAATGCATTAATATTATTGATTAATATTTTTGAATGCTGACTAGGAAATTTTAGTTCTTTCAAATATTACAAGTACCTGTGCCTGGCCTGATTTTTCCTACAATGGGTCCCCATACCTTTGAGAAATTTAATAGCATGCAAAATCAATTTAATTTCAATTAATTTGACATTTTAAAAGCCCTAACTTTATGTCAGATTCTGAACTCTGTGTTGGAAATGAACAATATAAACTATCCTTATCCTAAGAAGAATATTTTAGCTTAAAATTCTTACTTTGTCTACTGCCAGAAAAACATTTTATAATCAGTTGAAGGTTAACCTAGTTAGTTAATCTAATTAGGTTTAATTTTTTATTTTTAATTAATTTATTTTAATTAGAGGCTAATTACTTTACAATATTGTATTGGTTTTGCCATACATCAACATGAATCCGCCACGGGCGTACACATGTTCCCAATCCTGAACCCCGCTCCCTCCTCCCTCCCCTACCATCCCTCTGGGTCATCCCAGTGCACCAGCCTCAAGCATCCTGTATCCTGCATCAAACTTGGACTGGTGATTCGTTTCTTATATGATATTATACATATTTCAATGCCATTCTCCCAAATCATCTCCCCCCTCCCTCTCCCACAGAGTCCAAAATACTGTTCTATATATCTGTGTCTCTGTTGCTGTCTCGCATACAAGGTTATCGTTACCATCTTTCTCAATTCCATATATATGCATTAGTATACTGTATTGGTGTTTTTCTTTCTGGCTTACTTCACTCTGTATAATCGGCTCCAGTTTCAACCATCTCATTAGAACTGATTCAAATGTATTCTTTTTAATGGCTGAGTAATACTCCATTGTGTATATAATTTTTTAAAATTTTCTGATATCTATGGATTGGAGTAGGAAATGAAAACCCACTCCAGTATTCCAGCCTGGAAAATCTCACGGACAGAGAGCCTGGCAAGCTACAGTCTATGGGGTCACAAAAAATCAGACACGACTGAGTGGCAAACCACCACTAGGATCTATGGATAACCATGTTCTTTTCAGGCTTAACCCCAGAGGGGTATCTCCTATATCTTTCTTTCTATAACCTTTATTCAGTTGCCTTACTGATCTCCTTTTCTTTATAGTGTCTATTTTTTTTGTATGTTTTCGATGCATGCCACAAAGATCTTTTCATTTGGTTGTATAGTTTTAGCATCACTATTCAATCATTTTTATATAATACTCTTACATTTCCACCCTGAGATTGAGTTCTGACAGTGAGAGATTGAGACTGGAAAAGACCAATGGGAACCACTGGATCCTTAAAAATTATTCTTAATATCATACTCTTTGGGTAGTACCTGGAATCTAGAGGTTTCTTAGTCTAACCTTTCCATTACTCACACACCTACTATAAAATCAAACTCTCCAGAAACATCTTCATTTAATTATCATTAAGTCAGGAATGCATCCATGTTAAATAATCTAGTTATAATAATTTCACGATTAAGATAAATGCACACATATAAACTCTCTGTTTGTTGTCTCATTCTGGTTCATTACATACTAAGTTGATGATTATAATAGAATGGAAATAGGCCCATTAAGGCAATAACTTACAAGTACATCAAATATGGTACAGCTTCATTTGTTCATACCAAACTGAGAATTAATACAAAAAGTCAGATCCTTTTAATATGGATACCTCAATATGTTAGGAGGGATGACTATTTTCTGGCTCTTTAAAAACAAGTACAAAAACCAAATTATTTAAATATATATAATCAGAATGCATCCATGTTAAATGATCTAGTTATAATAATTCATGATTAAGATAAATGCACCTGTACAAACTCCATCCCTCAATGGACTTGTGGCAACTTTACTATCTATATAACACTATAAAATATATGTAAATTAATCAAAACTCAAGTAGATTTGTGTACATACAAACTCCTGATTTTTGTCTAACCTGGAAAAATTTAGTCTTCCATGACAGTTGCTAACATTTATAATATCATTTTTCAACTGGCAAAAATAAACTCAATGTATTTTGCAAAACATATTGAGATATCTAATGTCAACTATAACACCACTCACATTTAACAGATAAGGAAACTCTGAATGTAGTAAATTAATTTGCTTGATGAAGAAAACAATTAACAGAAAAGAAATTGGGATCAAAATTAGGCATGATATGGAAAATCTCATGTGTTTCTTCCCTATATCATTCTGCCCTGGACAGTTTGTGCAGTTGGTAGCACAAATGCATGTATTTAAAGGAATGTGTCTTAAATTCTGATCTTCCTTCATCTGTTCTACCTCCTAGGATGTGTTATTCAGGATTTCTCTGAATGTTATGCTTTCTTTGCATTCTTATTTTTACTCTAATTTATGCTGCTAAATCCTGACTCCTGCTCCTTATCAATTCAAACAGGACAAATCTGCAGCATTCTCTCTTCTACATCTAAACCCCTGTTCCTTTACACAGGATTTTCAGTGTTCCCAATGCCCCCTGGATGCAAAAAAATAGCGTCTAACTATGAGGAACAAAGCTGTTCACCTTCTGCCTCCATTCGTGTGCAGCCTCTCAGCCCCACTCAAACATGACCTGTATCTGCAAGCTTACCATTCTGTGTTCTAAATCTTTTTGTTTGTTCTTTGTCCTCTTCATGTTTGAGTTTTATCTTAACTCTTCATGTTTATGAAATAACTGCTAGTCAATGTCAAATTAAATGCTTTCTTTTCTTTCTGTTACCTGGTGAATAGCAGTTGTTTCAAGCACATTTCATAGATTATCCATATTTTTGCCAGATATGGTCAGTTCGGTACCCATTTTTTGCTATATTTTTATTTACTATTGAATTGATTTCATACATGAATGCTCTTATTACATATTTCAATGCCTTTTTGCCACCCTTATTTTAAACTTCCTATTTACAGATGTAATATCTGTTTATATGTGTGTGTGTGTGTGTGTATACCAGATATTAAAGATTACTTGCCATCAAAGCACAAAGTCACAGATATCAAAAAACAAAATAAGAAATGCAGAATATAGATATATAGTTTAAAATTGCATTTTTGGGCTGACACAGAAATTTTAAATGCACTGTGCTATGCTTAGTTGCTCAGTCATGTCCGACTCTTTGTGACCCCATGGACTGTAGCCCTCCAGTCTCCTCTGTCCATGGGGATTCTCCAGGCAAGAAAACTGGAGTGGTTTGCTATGCCCTCCTCTAGGGGATCTTCCCAAGCCAGGAATCGAACCCTAGTCTCTCACATTGCAGGCAGATTTCTTTACCATCTGAACCACTGGAGAAGCCCAATGCGTTAAATGCACTGGGGATTATGAAATAAGAGAAATTATTTTTAAAGTTTTTTGTGTATCTAGATATTATCTTTTGATTGCTTCCAGTTAACAATACGTTGAGTATTGTTACTACTGTCAAAATCATTAGGATATTTATGTAATGATGATATATTGCATTCTATTCTTTGATGCTCACAGTGCAGAAACACCCTGTCTAGTGTTTTATTTAATAGAGACAGTACTTTGTTCTCCAGGTGTGTGTCACTTAGAAAGCTAATTGCATGGTTTGAAACCAAAGTAAAATATTTGCTGAATAATTGGCAGAGAAGAGAATGGAAATAAAGAGAAAGTTTCCAAGGAAATGTTTACATATGTATCTGAGAACTAAAAGTGACATCCGAGCATTTAACCACTTTTCTTTTCTCTCAAATATTTAAAAATTCTCTCAACATATATCAAATATACAAGAGCATTCTAGTTGTTCTACTGTTCTAGCACTCCCAGGGTTTTAAAAGATAGAATATGTATGAAAACCGATAAGTCATTTTGAAAAGAATGATCTCAGAAAATATGACAAAGAAGAAGAAATGTCTTTGTCAATTAGCCGTTCATCTCGGGGTACACATAGCTTGCATATATATTTTGTGTCAAGCATTACGTCTTCATATGGTGCATGCACGCATGCATGCTAAGTCACTTATGTGTTGAACTTTCTGGACTATACTCTACCAGGCCTCTTTGTCCATGGGATTCACCAGACCAGAATATGGAGTGGCTTGCCATTCCCTTCTCCAGGAGATCGTCCCAACCCAGGGATCAAGCCCACATGTTTTATGTCTCCTGCATTGGCAGGCAGGTTCTTCATCACTAGTATCACCTGGGAAACCCCTTCATATGGTACATTCTTTTTTTAAACTTTTTATTTTGTATTGGAATAGAGTTGATCAACATGTTGTGTTTTAGGTGTACAGCGAATTGATTCTGTTATACATGCATCTATTCTTTTTTAAATTCTTTTCCCATTTAGGTTGTTTTTACATTTCTAATACTTACTATAGATGTAAAATGAAACTTGTCATTACTCTACATCCAATAACTCTAGTTAGAAGATGACTTTCCAAAGACAAACCTTGTTCATCTAAGTTTCCCATTGGGAGTGGGGGTGGGTAGAAGAAGAAACTTGTGGAACAAAAAATTAAATACAGAAGTTAATTCTCTTTTTCCCTTAGCAAGACTTAAACCTATAGAAATAAAGTATTTCCAGAATACGTTTTTCTGAATAGAGAAATGATCTTATCTTTTTTCCTCATGTTTCAAGTCATAACTTAATAATTAAAATATTTAAATTTTATTTTAGTAATTATAAGATATAGTATATTTCTAATGACTTTCATGAACATATAATTTGGGGGAAATAACTATGTAAATGATTTGCAGTTCAAATAGCCTTCTGCAGGAATCATAAATAAAGTCAAATTTTAAGTCAATATGACCCCCAATTAGTACATTTGGAAATATCTTTAAATGGATCATTAGGTTGCTACCACTGGTTATTGGTTTGTTTGTTTGCCTTTTTAATAGTGTGATCATTCTAGATTCTTGATTAACTGATGATGCACTGCTAATTTTTTATGTCAAACACATTTAAGAAAGATAACCATATATCAAATTAGAGAAAATGTTTTTCATATCATTCAATCTTTTCCCTCCCCTCTTCTTTTTTTAATATAAATATATTTATTTTAATTGGAGGTTAATTACTTTACAATATTGTATTGGTTTTGCCATACATCAACATGAATCCGCCACAGGTATACGCGTGTTCCCCATACCGAACCCCCCTCCCACCTCCCTCTCTGTACCATCCCTCTGGGTCATCCCAGTGCACCAGCCCCAAGCATCCAGTATCATGTATTGAACCTGGACTGGCGATTCGTTTCATATATGATATTGTACATGTTTCAATGCCATTCTCTCAAATCATCCCACCCTCTCACTCTCCCTCAGAGTCCAAAAGACTGTTCTATACATCTGTGTCTCTTTTGCTGTCTCGCATACAGGGTTATTGTTACCATCTTTCTAAATTCCATATATATGCATTAGTATACTGTATTGGTGTTTTTCCTTCTGGCTTACTTCACTCTGTATAATAGGCTCCAGTTTCATCCACCTCATTAGAACTGATTCAAATGAATTCTTTTTAATGGCTCTTCTCTTTTTATATCTCGCTTCCATTCTCTCTTCTCTGGGTATATACGTTTGGAGGTTAGAAGCATCTGGGTATATGTTAGTAGAAGTAGAGCATTTTGTAAAAATATTAGAATTCATTAATAACTGTGTCTTTTTGACTAAAAATATGAACTTTACACCTTGCAAAGCTACATCCTTTGATATGTAGATATATAGAAAGAATATGTGTCTGTGTGTTAAATGTTAAGTTTCAAGTTAGGATAGGAAATAGAGCAGAAAGAATTGAAGTCTCTGGAAAAAGCTGTCTTTTGCTTTAAATATACACAAAAACAAGCCTGAACTAATCATGAGTGGTTACATCAGCCACTGCCATTATCATGATTAACCATCATTAAAGCCATCAATGAAATGAATGAGCTCCTAGTTAAAAGGGGCACTATTTTCTTTTTGTTAAATGACAAGAAAAAATCAATCTGAAATGATATGTTTCCTTATTCCTAAGTGCAAACTAGCACATTTACAAAATATTTCATTGCTAAGCTAATTGTTACTACACTAACCAGTGTTTGAAGACAGTGTTTTTCATTATTCAGTGCAATTCTCATTCCCCTTTCTATCTTTCATTTATCATATTTTATTTTTTACTCATTTGGGATTTTCATTATGTATCATTTATAAGTATATCCACCCCATTGGTTTCAAATGCCTCTCTTTTCTCCATGTGTTTTTCAATTGAAATGTATAATAGAAACATATGTTTCATACAAGACAAAAAACTTCTAGCATTTTGAAATCTTTATTAAATCTTCATCTCATCACAGAGACCATATAGCCCAACAGTGTTTTCTTTTAATGGTATTTGTTATAGTAATTTGAGGATGTATTGATGTTACTATTATGCCAAATATTTATATTTTATATTTAAATTTAATCTGTTAATTTATTTTTTTCTGACTTCACTTTCTTAAACCTTTTCATTGGTGAATGACTATCATGTTAACAGATTTGCTAAATACTAGATGAAAAGCTTCGCAGGTGACTCAGTGGGTAGTGAAACTGCCTGCAATCCAGAATACACCAGAGATGTGGGTTCAATTCCTAAGTCACGAAGATCCCCTGGAGGAGGGCACAGCAACACACTTAAGTATTCTTGCCTGCAGAATCCCATGGACAGAGGAGCCTGCATGGTTCTTCAGTCCTTGGGGTCGCAGAGTCTGACATGACTGAAGCGACTGAGCACAGCACACAGAGCACAGAGGAAAACAGAACACTTAATGATAAAGTATTTACCTTTTCTTTTTGTTTTCTTATTGGAACGCACTGCCTTCACTCAGCCCCCAGACTTCCTCCTCAAGTACTGCCAAGCTATATATTCAATATACTTTGTGGTAGTGCCAGTTCTTAGCCAGTCATGTATGTGTGTGTTTGTATTTCTAATTAGTTATATTTTTGTATCTATGTCTTTTTAAGTTAGAGTCTGGGTTAATGATTCTCCCTACTTAAATATCTGTAATTTATTTCATTTTTTGACATTTTATTTTATAGATATATTATTTCATTTTTTGCCCTCTTATTACATTTATATTTAACTCTCCTAAGATTATTGTATTATTTTAATTTCAAGAGCAGTAAATTAAATTCTTAAGTTTTGAATTTATTGGATGCCCATCTTAGGGCCAATTTCTTCACTTGTTTTGGAATTTTGCAGTCTCTCATTTTTGGATATCACATTTTCTGTCTTATTTTCTTCTTCTTGGCACCTTTGGGGCCCTGTCTAGAATTAGGTTTGATAATGGCATCTCAGATTGTCTAAAAAGTAGATTAGAGAATCAGAGAGGTAGCAATCGGATCGTGGTTCAAATCATGACCTTAATCGTCTTCTCTGCTTCCTTTCCTATGTAAGAACACTGATGTTCTGTAGCAGCTTTTTGGTTAACATCCATATAAAATCAGGAGGATACCAAGTCAAAACCCTAGCAAGTAAATGAAATGGAACACCTTTCATTACGCATATGAGCCATATTCCCTATTTTCTTGGCTAATTCCGATTCAATAGGATATATATTAAGATTTTCACCCAGGCTCACCACTTTGGTTTTGGGCTCTTCTTTTTCCTTCTTCTATTGTTCTTAATTTTTCAATATTTTGTTATAATATCTCTTTATTTTATATCTCTCATTGCTACATGCTCAGAACCAAGGAAAGGCTAAAAAACATGAACTTCAACACCACCATGACTGAAATAATATTTATGGTATTTTTTAATAGTAAGTTAAGAATAAAGCATCTTAGTTAATAGAGGTCTTTTGCTTGGAAAGATGAGGTGTCTAGAATTTTATCACATTATTGATCTTCAAAATATAGTTTAGTTTCAAAATTAGTAGGCCAAATTTAAGAAAAGATAAAGAGAATAGCTTAAACTTTCCTAAAAGTCTCCATTTGTACTATGTCTAATTAGTTATTCTCTTTTTCCATTTTATTATTTGCCAACTTTTTTTAAGCTAGGTAATGAGTTTGCCAATTCTATTGTAGATTTGAAGGTGTGATTGCTGATCACCCAGGGGAGGGCTACTCCTTTGTCTTTGCTTCATGAGTTATACTGAACATCCATCAGATCAAGCACTTCTGGCCTGTGCTAAAATCAGGTGGATTTGAAGTAACCACTATGAAAGGCTTTGGTTCTAATTATCAAAGATCTTTGCCATTCTGTTCCTCAGAGACTTAATTTTCTTACTTTATCTTCACTCCTGTCATTTTCTAATCACAGTTATGGCATTGAATCACACTAAAAAATTTTTTTTTACTGTTCAAAAGTCAGGAGTTGTAGCAATATGTAAATTCAGCTTTTTGTTTCTTCCTTGATGTTTCTGAAAAATGCCTTAAATCTAATGAACAACATACTTGTGATTTAATTAAGATATCAATCTCTTAATTACCCATCATCCATTTATATATTTATCCCATTTACACTTTTGTTTTGTCATTAGACAAAGAGAATATAGTATGTTGTAATATACCTTGAATGCATGTACTCACTAGGTTAATTAGCACTGAATAGCATAAAATGTTAAATCCATTACAGCAGTCATACTGTTAGTCAGAGACTAACAGATGTAGGTCATACCACAGTGGGTGAAAGTCAGCCCCAAATCTCAGCGTAATACATTTTGATTTAGGCTTAAGCATGAAGCAAACTTACCTCATGGTCTAAAGGAATCTTAAGGTCTAGAAACAAAGCAAGGTAAAACTTCTAATTTCTATTCTTTACATTAAATAAACTTATGAATCTTAACTCTAACTACTCCTCAATAATTAATGCTAATCTATTACTACTCAAACTGAGATAGAGTATGAGCTTCTGTCACACTTCTTTAAATAAGGTCATATCAGGTTTTCAGAGAGGAAAAGAGGGGCGATGATGACACAGCATTGGAGGGAACTCTTCTGGATAGGAGCACATATGAACATCCCACATAATAGAGAATAGTGAAAAAAGGAAAAACAATAAAGAAAAGCAAGTTGGACCCTTTTTGGGAGAAGCCTGGCCTTCGCTTACATGTAGACCTTATCACAACACAAAGGTTATCCCACATTGGTTGAAATCTCCACCCCTGAGATTATTGGCCAGTACAACCCAATTTGGGGCTTACCTGGTGGCGATGGCTCAGTGGTAAAAAATCCATCTGCAATGCAGGAGCTTCAGGAGATTCCTGGGTCAGGAAGATCCCCTGAAGAAGGGCATGGCAACTCACTCCAGTATTCCTGCCTGGAGAATCCCATGGCCAAAGGAGTCTGGTGGGTTACAGTCCATAGGGCCACAAAGAGTTGGCCACAACTGAAGCAAATTAGCACACACAACCAATTCTTGTATTTTTTTTTTTTTATTTTATAATGCAAATTCTGGAAAGGAAAAGTGGCCCTGGATCTTTGTCAATCTGCCATAGTGAAGACCATGTGAGGCTAATAGGAAGTGATAAATACATACTAGTTAAATGCTTTGATTGATAACCAGTTATCAAGCTATCTATAACTTAAAAAAAATTCTATCCTCTTAACTCACTTTTGTGCATTTACACCTTGGTGAAATAAGACAATAATATTCACCTTCATAAGATACGATTATGCCATTATATGATTACTTTTGGCAATATGGTATAAATTGCTTTCAAGTTGCTTTCAAAAGTTTTGGTAGTGGCCAGATATTTCCTTGACTTTTAAATAATCTCCTTAGGTCAAACATATTCATTTCTATATTTGGAGTATAGAACTTGAGGCATTCATTCTTTGAAAACTTGGGAATACTCTAACAGCACACTTACTTATTTGAATATAGTTGTTGTTAATAAATACATAAAAAAGAAAGAATGACTAGTTAGACATATTTCTATATCAGGATCTCTTATTAAATCTATGGGTCTATCAGAACATCTCTGGTATATAGTTTAATGTTTCTGATTGTGTGTTTCATAGAAATTTATCAAAAGAAAAAAAAGACAAATCAGCTCCAATTTCCTTATAATGATTTTCTAGTAAGGCTCAGACCATGTGAAGAATTTCAAAAGATTCTTTAAAACTCTAAGGTGGTGAAAACCAGATTGTTGTCAGTTAATTGCCGAATATTTATGATGGCTGCCATGCCATATCAGATTGCTATCAGGATCACTAAAATGTAGAATTGTATTTACTGCTACTTTTACATTTGTCGTTCATCAGTTGCTAAGTCATGTTCAACGTTTTGTGATCCCATGGACTGTATGTAGCAAACCAAGCTCCTCTGTCTTTCATTCCTCTGTTGGAGTTTGCTCAGACTCATGTCCATTGAGGAAAACAATAGAATGAGAAAGTATAGAGATCTCTTCAAGAAAATTAAATATACTAAGGGAACATTTCATGCAAAGATGGACACAGTATAGGACAGAAAAAATCTGGGTCTAAGAGAAGGAGAAGAGATTAAAAAGATTTGGCAAGAACACACATAACTGTACCAAAAAAAAGGTCTTAATGACACGAATAACCACTAGATGCAGTTACTCACCTAGAGCGAGATATCCTGTAGTCTGAAGTCAATTGAACCTTAGGAAACATTACTACAAACAAAGATAGTAGAGGTGATGGAATTCCAGCTGAGCTCTTTCACATCATTTGAGCTACAACAGTAGTCATGTATGGATGTGAGAGTTAGACTATAAAGAAAGCTGAGCACCAATTGATGCTTTTGAACTGTGGTGTTGGAGAAGACTCTTGAGAGTCCCTTGGACTGCAAGGAGATCCAACCAGTCCATCCTAAAGGAGATCTGTCCTGAGTGTTCATTGGAAGGACTGATGTTGAAGCTGAAACTCCAATACTTTGGCCACGTGATGTGAAGAACTGACTCATTTGAAAAAACCCTGATGTTGGGAAGGATTGAAGGCAGGAAGAGAAGGGGATGACAGAGGATGAGATGGTTGGATGGCATCACCGATTCAATGGACATGAGTTTGGGTAGACTCCGGGAGTTGGTGCTGGACAGGGAGGCCTGGAGAGCTGTGGTTCATGGGGTCGCAAAGAGTCAGACACGACTGAGCGACTGAACTGATTCTTCCTGGGGCACTTTCAAAGCAAGTCTTCATCTTTTTATGATTTTCTTTTTGTCATCTATTTCATAAACTCAATTCTAATTTTCCTTTTTCCTTTGTTTGGTCAATTTATGTTTTTAGAGTTCTTTTATTTTTAAATTTAATCTTTTATCAAAGCAACATATTCTTGTGTGAATATAATTTACAGCTGCAACATATTCTATCAATTTGATAAGTTAATTCTTTACTAAATTCCATTTTTGGAAGGATGGAAAAAATTCCATTTTGGGGGGAAGAATTTGAATGCTTTGATTTCTTATGTTCTTTTAAATTTTTTTGAAAGACAGTTTCTCCTTCCCTCTTCCTTTGTCAGCACAGTTTTTATGTGTTTGACGTATTTTGCCTTCAAGTTATAGTAAAGATATATGTTTAATTTTCTCTTCATCTTAATTTTTTTTAAAGATTACTTGGAAAATTTTGATATAAACGGATACCATTCTCCACAAGTATCCTTAAGAAAAAAAACAGTGCCTTTGTTTAATTTTTATTTGTGTTCTTTTTTCTACTGAAATGTTCATCTCATAACAAAAGTCCACAGCCCAGGAAGATATATTGTATCCTAAATCTGGAGAAAAATAATGTACTAACATTTCTCTTATACCATCAGTCTCTACTTACAAGATTATATCTTTACTTTCATATGCTGGACATTAATAAAGATCTTCATAATTAAATTAAGAAAAAATGAGGGAGAGATAGAATATGTGCAGAATGTCAGTGTAGGCTTTATATTAGAAAGTGAGGAAATCATAAGCATTTTCATTCTTCCAAATATTTTTTGAAATTGATTGTACAAAGGTATACATTAAAAATGGGTTTTACATTTTGAATTTTTAAAAAATTTTAAATACATCTTCATTTATAAACATGCATATATATTTCTATACAAAAGAAGGAGGCATTTTGAGGCAATTTGTACCCAGAGGAAACATCAGGAAATTCATTTTTTAATAGGGATACACAAATGATGGAAGAATCAATATTTGTGAACGATAAGTTAACAAAAGTTTCTAAAAAGAGTAAACAAAACAATATGGTAATGGTCCATAAAGAACTGGGACTGGTTAAATGACTATTTAACTCATGTTTGAAGGAGAAACAAAAACATGGTAATTGACATTTTATACAAGATAGAATAACATTAATAGGCACATCTGTTTAGTTTTTCCATATTTATATTTTATACCCATTTTGTTTCATGCACTTTATGAGGCACTTGTTCTGTAGTTTTCACTATTACAAAGATCATCAAAATTTGTTACACACTAAATACATTTATTAAAACACTTTGCACTGATAAATGGATTAGATATGAATACAAAATATGGAATTTTGTTCTGAATTCGCTAGGAGGAAATGTGGTTAAAGCTCCTATATATATTTCAATCTCTTAGTTTATGGCCCTTGGCAATTTATTTCAGGGAAGTGTTTATTGTTTTTGTTTTTATATATAAAAGATATTTTTTTAAAAAGTAAAATAACATTTTTCTGATTAGTCTTGGTTTATTTATAAGTTTGCTCTTGTTTTTATCATATGCAAAAAGAAATTTCTCCATAAACCTTTACATATGACTCTAACTGAAGCACTAGATCTATATGCAGTAAGATTTTTATCACAAAATAAAATACAAAATAATAAAATATTATGTTTACCATAGCTAATCTTAAGATAGAAGGGTAAAAATTTTAACTTGTATAAATGTACAACATAAATAACATTTTGACATTTTATAAAATCTCATGATTCATATTTATATGGATAATATGAAATTTTAATAGAGCTTTTCAAATGAAGTAATTATTTTCAATTTTACTTGAAAACGTCAGCAAATATCTATACAGTCTTGGTTTCTAAAAGCCATTATGATTCAAATTCAGCTTAGTTTCTTTCCACAGGATTTTTTTTTCATTTGCTTTTTTTTAAATAATAGCTGAAGACTGGAAAAACAACAAGTGCTCATCAGATTAATAAAGGAGTTAAACAAGTTAAACATTCAAGGGAATAATTTGCATTTTTGAATAGTCATTTCTTGGTATACCCTCTGCCATGTTACAGGAGAGAAATACCTAATGGGATTTAAATATCCATGGATTACAATTTGCCACATACTAGTTACCTGCTTTTGCAAGATAGTGAAACTAATTTGCTCTTTCTTTACTAAGTACAGTCTCTTGCTATTTACTGTAAAAGGCTTTCCAGAACCTAACTTATAGTCAGCAACCATATATTATCTTACTCAAAACTCCTTTTTTTTTTAATATCATGAGAATTATATTAAGATATTAAGTGTTTACCTATCTTCCTATAGAGAATTGGAGAGTTGTTTTTAAAGAGAAAATAGTCTTTTGCTGCTGCTGCTGCTGAATCATTTCAGTCGTATCCGACTCTGTGTGACCCCATAGACGGCAGCCCACCAGGCTTCCCCGTCCCTGGGATTCTCCAGGCAAGAACACTGGAGTGGGTTGCCATTTCCTTCTCCAATGCATGAAAGTGAAAAGTGAAAGTGAAGTCGCTCAGTCGTGTCCGACCCTCAGCGACCCCATGGACTGCAGCCCACTAGGCTCCTCCGTCCATGGGATTTTCCAGGCAAGAATACTGCAGTGGGTTGCCATCGCCTTCTCAGGTGGTTGTAATACAGTCCTGCCTGGAGGAGGCTTCCCAGGTGGTGCTAGTGATAAAGAACCTGCCTGCCAATGCAGGAGACATAAGGGAGGTGAGTTCAAACCCTGGATTGGGAAGGTCTCCTGAGGAGGGCATGGAAACCGATTCCAGTATTCTTGCCTGGAGAATCTCTTGGACAGAGAAGCCTGGCTGGCTATAGTCTGTAGGGTCACAAAGAGTTGGACACAGCTGAAGCGACTTAGCACACATGCAGGCCTGGAGGCAAGGCATGGAAGATATAGTCTTTTGGTATTTCTTTGACCTATATGATCAGAACAGTGGCCTAAAGGTTACTGATTTTTTTTTTCATGCATTGTAATAATTGCATATAACTTTGATACAAAGTATAACTATGCTCAAAGGCCAAGCTTCATTTGAAGAAAATTATAGACTTGTACTGCTGAATGCATAGAGACTGGGTTCGTAAATGCACTTCAGCAAATTCTTTTTAAGTGGGGCATTTTTTATGTGGTCCCTAAGGGTATTGGAATCTTCTACCAGGTAAAAATGTGTCAGGAGGCTCTGAAATAAGCCTACTCTTGCAGTTGTTAAAATTTGAATGAGAGTTGAAATGAGGTGAACATAGTAATAGAAAAATAGAAAAGTTGGGAAAGAACTAGCTTCCCTGGAGATTCCATATTGACTTTCCATATGACTTAAAAATCTGATGGGTCTGCAATTATAAGAAAGGGCCCTTAGGGACAAAACTCTCCTGTCCTAGCAGGGTTTGTGTTTTGATGGATTTAACTGGGACAACTTCTAAATACTACGTGAAACTAGGTTGAAGCTAATGGGTATTAGCTATAGTTATTTTAGTTTTAATACACTTTTATGCTTTTTTTCGGGGGTAGCAGAAGGCAAGGCTTGTCAAAATGCTTCACAGCAGTGTTAGACTGTCTCAGAGTTGTAGTTTTATCAGCTGTATTTCTGAATTCTCTCATTATGTTAAGATGTTAAGAAAATCAATAATGAAAGAATATAAGCAAGGTTAAGCAGATTTCTGTAGATGTGATATCAAGAATTTTAAAAATGTCATTTTGCTTTTATTAGAGGAATTTATGTAGCTCATTTAATTCAAAGCAGAAACACAATAAAATAGAATTATTCTCTCAAATCGTATGTCAGGATGAAAGAGCATCTTTAAATAATAAAGTCAGAATTATAAGTATCATTAAAGTGAAATCCGTTTACAGAAGGGTAGATAATTTATGGCAGCAATGACTTGCTTTCACATTGTTACATGTGGTCTGTCTAAAATTATAAATATGAGGTTGATTCATTCCTTTGTTATTTTAGCTCTAGATATTTTGTTTCAGAATTTTGGTTCTGTAATATGAAGATGGATAGATAGATACAGATGTATATAAAACAGAAGCATACATACATTTACACACATATTATTTCATATTTTTTCTGAAGAATATTATTTGCTTGCAGTTGTTTTTCATATTTCATGTTCTGTATTTTTGTGATATCTTTATATATTCACAATCTATTTCCATCTTCAGTATTCATCTTTGAAACATGGGTTTCACACAGATGGAATTGTAGGTTTTAATTGATCACTTTCTCCACCTTAGAGCAATATTAAACTAGAGAGTATTTACGGTTTGAAGTCTTACATTGGCCTCACCATCACACAGATAAGTGGCCTCCTGGAATTATAACTTGTTTGTGAAACCTACATTTAAACTGCCCCCTTGGTATTCATAAACAAGGAGACTGGAGAGCATCTGTTATTAAAGCATGTTAACAATACTTGTTGCTCCAAATAAGGCATTTAAGTTTTGCATCTCAGACTGTCCTCCTGACCAGCAAGGGGTATTTGTTTATGGATATCTTTGAGGACAAGCTCTGACACCATCTAGACTTCACCTCACATATAGATCTTTGTGTTTTTACATTTTTGTTTGTTTGTTTTTAATTTTTCATTCTTTCTGCCCCTTTAATTACAGTATTTGGAAGTTTAAATCACAAATATGTATGTGTTGGTCGCTCAGTCATGTCCGACTCTGGTCGTTCAGTCGTGTCCGATTCTTTGGAACCCCAGGCTCCTCTATCCTTGAGGTTCTCCAGGCAAGAATACTGGGGTGCCATTCCCTTCTCCAGGGGATCTTCCCAACCCAGGGATTGAACCCAGGTCTCCTGCATTGAAGGCAGATTCTTTACCATCTGAGCCACCAGGGAAGCCCTTGCTTTTAAATCACTTGCAGTTTCATAAAGATAAATTTTATTAACTTTTAAAAATTTTCAGTTGGTTTCAGTTGGTTCAGGGGAAGGGGATGGTGGAGGAAGCAGGCCTTGGCTTCTGAAGTTGTTGCTCAGCACTGTGGCCCATACAGGCTGAGGATTAGGATGTCTTCCTTAAAAGGAATAATAACAAAAAAGTTTTATTCTTGTTATTATACAGTTTGCAGGAAAAGAGTAAAGTGTCATCTTAATACCATAGTCTTAAAATGAAAAAGGATAATTTATGTGTATTTATATTATAGAGTTGAATTAATGAACTTATATAAATGTGTATATTTAATATGTATATCACAAAGCATTGGACAAAAATGGTTTCATTGTAAAGGTCACATTCCCTGATAATAACTCTCCAAAGCTTAAATTTAACAATAATAATTTAAGAAGACATGAAATATATATAATAATAACAACAAAATGTATCTTCTTAAATAAAAATTAGATCAAGAGAAAAGAGATATACTATTTACTTGATACTGGGTTTACAACCTAGAGAAAGGGATAAACAGAATATTTTTTAGACAGACTTATAAATGTGAATTCAAGAAAAAAACTCTGTAAATGAAACATTTTTCAAATTGAGAGAAATGGTCTGTTTTTAATGAAGAAGCTAGAATGAGCATCCACCAAAATGTGCAATTCACACTGGTATAGAATAATGAACTGAATTTCCAAGGTTGAGGAAGCATACAAGGAAATACAAAACTTGACTTCTATTTTAAAAAATTGAGCCATATGAAAAAATAAATGATATCTAAATAAAGTTGTTTGAAGTTACCTCACTATGTTTTTTAAATGTTAGCTTAAAGGTTCACTGAACTATATAAGCAATGTTGGTGGCCTTTGGGGTATTTTGAATCCTTTCAAACAACTGAGACTAGATCCATGTTCCTCACTATGTCTTTCTTTGTTTCTTTCATTATTGCCTTAGTTTTTTGTTTTTTTTTTTTATTACTGCCGTAACAGATTACACACATTTATGAATGAAAACAACACAAGCTCGTCATCTCACAGTTCTGCGGGTCAGAAGACCAAGCATGGCGTCGCTCAGTTTGCTCGCTGAACAGTGTTTCACGAGACAGAGTAAAGACATGGGCAGGGCTGCGCTATGTTCTGAAGGCTCTAGGGTAGGATTTATTTTCAAACATTTCAGGTAGTGTGTGAATTCAGTTACAGAACTGAATTTTTCTCCTGGTGGTTAGCAATGAGACAATCTTTGTTCATAAAGACTGCCTCAATTAATTATTTCTAGTGTTTTCCATATGGCAAAGGTGGGGAAAGTCTTTCTCAGTCTTAGGGTCCCTCTGATCTTCTGCCATATCATGTATCATATTTCTTGGTTCCAGGAACATCATCCCAAGTAGGGAAGGAGGAAAGGGAAAGTGGAGGAGGATGCCTTCTAAATTGCAATGTTTATGTATTTATCCAGCTTTAGTATTTATATTCACTTTTCATGGGTCAATGTCATAAAGCAACGATATTGACTCTCAGACCCCAACTTCATATTTTCTCTCTACCATAGAATAATAATTTGAAAATTAGCCATAAGATAGCATGAAATAAATTAATTATATATTACATATTTTAAAATATCTTATAGACATTCTACAATTTATCCCAACCACATTTTAAACTAAATGCATTCATTTATGATTTATCTGTGCTCCAATCTTCACGAGATCCCATGCCTTCCTCACACACACACACACATGCACTGGATTTTTATGTAAAGTGATAATATCTTCAAAGAAGCATTTCCTCAGGGGCTACACATCAGCATCCAACACTTCTTTCCAAGCACACAATGTTAAAAGTTGAATTAACTGATTGCCTGGATGGCTGCTTGCCTGAAGTTTTCACTATTCATTTTAATGGCCAATGTTACTTAATCTTACGAAATGGGTTTAATGCCATTCATCCATATAACTCATATAAGTAAGTATTCCTAAATATCTTAAGGAAAAAGATAGCCTTTCCTAGATTGTGTGTTCAATAAGCTCTCTCTATTTCCAGCACTTATGCAGTTAAAAGTAGTGTGGCACAGAATACTGAGCTGCTCGCCACACCCACTTCCTTTGAGGTATTCAGCTGGCCTATATTATCTAGTTGCTATCACACTTAACTTTAGCCATTTTTCTTGGAGATCTAACAAAATGATGTGGGAATACTTTCAAAATGTGAAACTGTGCACGTTTCACCAAATTGTTTCACAAAACATGTGAAACACATTTTACAAAACTATGAAAATGTGAAACTTTCCTTTTCTTAGTCTTAATGCAAACCAGCTTGATGAACATGGAAGCCACATGGTGAAGATAGAGGTACCACCAAATAGTAGTTCTCTGGCATTTTTTATCATTGCTTTTAGGCAGCTCTCCATACACTGGTCATGCCCTACCTGCTCTACACTTACCAAGAGCAATATATGACTCAGTGACTGAGAATTTGTGGTTTATATATTGTAACAAGTATCTTTGCAATGATTTCATACCAATAATGTGATAATAAAAAGAAGCTCCATCTTCTCCATGCGTATTGAACATGCATCCCTGAACACAGCCTGTATGTTAAAACATAAGGTTTACAATATAAGGGACTGCATTAGATCTGAAGCCTGTATGTTAGTGGTAGCTCCTCCTATGGCTTGGTCAACATAAGTATAATCCTGTCTTCATTGTGTGGCAAGTTTAACCTTTCCACAAAGGGATCACACTCACCTGCTTCATGTCAGTAGTTCGGCTGAGATTCTGAATTTCCTGAAATTCTTCTCCTTCTCTTTCTCCTGAGATGTTTCCTGGGGAAAAAATTCCTCCAGTAACACAAAGAACTGACTGAGTTCTAGAAGAATTGGAAGAAGCCAGTAAGACATAAACTATTCCTTCATGTGCGGCCTAAAATCAAGGGGAAAAAAAGAAGAGCACCACACACTGTTTGCCTTCATACAGAAGAACAATTGCAGTAGTTAATACTTTTCAAAAATGAGTATTAAATGAACAAAAAACCATCTAATGCCCCATGATTCAAACTTTTAGGAAGAAATCATTATTTTAAACAATACATAAGTGAATAAAAATAATTTTAATGCTCTATTATTCACTACTCAGGGGAAGATACATCATGTAATTTAAAGTAGTGCAAAAGAGGGCAATTGTGAAAAAAATTGGTAGAAGAGAAAATAAGATGTGAGTATGGGTATAGTATGAGCTGCAACTTTGATAAAGGAAAGTAAAAATGACTGTCAAACAGCATAAAAGGAAAGTTTGAACAATGAAAGTATGAACATGATAACTGTGTTAGAAAATGACCAAAATATAGAAAAAGCAAACTCATCAGACTTGTAGATGGAATGTGCAAAGGTAACTGTTTCTCGTCACAGTCGATTTTCACTTGGACTGCAGATTTCAAAGTAATTTATCACAAATCATCTTTGTAAAAGAGCCAAGATGAGATCAATTCTTACCCATAAGTCTTCAATTATTACTTTTAATTAGAAAAAATCTACAAAATTTTTATTCTGAAAATGCTAAGCTACTTATAGGGGTAGAAATTGTTCTTGAATATTGCTCATCATCAGAGACATATTTCTTTCGCTTCACCTTGTACTCATGGAGCCATTATACATGTTTGGTTTTTTTTTTTTTTTTGAGTCGCTCAGTCGTGTCTGACTCTTTGCGACCCCATGGACTATACAGTCACTGGAATTCTCCAGGCCAGAATACTGAAATGGGTAGCCTTTCCCTTCTCCAGAGGATCTTCCCAACCCAGGGATCCCAACCTAGGGATCAAACGCGGGTCTCCTGCATTGCAGGTGGATTTTTTACCACCTGAGCCACAAGGGAAGCCCAAGTATACTAGACTGGGTAGCCTATCCCTTCTTCAGGGGATCTTCCTGACCCAAGAATCGAACCAGGGTCTCCCACATTGCAGGCAGATTCTTTACCAACTGAGCTATGAAGGAAGCCCCTATACTTGCTTTAGGGACATTGATTAGTTCAAAATCAGTCAGACATGGTGTGATATGTAGGTATGAGAGAATATCAGAAAAACCCTTATACATTTCTCTTGAAACACCCAAGAATATTTTTTTTAAAAAACTTGTTTTAGAGAATTATAATTCCATGTGCTTTGTATAATATTGTGTTAAAGTTATGAGATAGTCATTCTCCTGAACTTTTTCTTAAGGAGGGATTTTTTTTTTTAATGGCATTCCTAGTATGAATTGAAATGCTCTCTTCTCAGTGTATTTGATAATCTTGTTAGAAGAGACTCCAAACATAAAGTTAGAAAAATATTTAAAATACCCCACATTTCACTCCTTTTCAAAACCAAATTTCAAAGTAAAGACAATATAGGTAAAAGCTAGAATCTCAGAAGATAACAGTAATCAGGCTGTGCTCACTCCCAGGAGAATTTTGCAGGAGCATAAGAGAAGGAAGAGGAAACTTTCATATAAGTCAATAGATAAATGCTCCTCTCTTAAAAACTCTAACTTTAGGTAATAATAAACACAAAGATTAAAACTTGCCCTAAAATATGCAGAAAATTGTATCAAGAATGGGACAAAAACAAAATATATTTATAAAAAAGCAATGGCAACCCACTCCAGTACTCTTGCCTGGAAAATCCCATGGATGGAGGAGCCTGGTGGGCTATAGTCTATGGGGTCGCTAGGAGTCAGACATGACCGAGTGACTTCACTTTCACTTTTCACTCTCATGCATTGGAGAAGGAAATGGCAACCCACTCCAGTGTTCTTGCCTGGAGAATCCCAGGGACGGGGGAGCCTGGTGGGCTGCCGTCTATGGGGTTGCACAGAGTTGGACACAACTGAAGCGACTTAGCAGCAGCAGCAGCAACGTAAATATATTCTTTTACATTATCCTTAGTATAATCCAATTAAATCACTTGGAAATAAATATTAGAACTCATAATAAAAACTTTATTGATTGTAAATTGTATTGTTAATACACCTACATGAATACATTTTATATAATGTTGCTAACAAGATCTAGGTTTATGTATTCACCTCAGACTATTTTGAAATATTTTTATAAAGCTCATAGTTAAAAAAATGCATGTGACTGATTATTTCATCTATGTAACTGTGTATTAAATAATTGCTTTCATATTTGCATTTATTTATTCCTTTGTTCATAATGCACAGAAGCTCTTTAGTCACCATTGCAAAGCCTTCTGCTTGAACTTCACATTTCACACATTTGAAATCAATGCCCATCTAAAAAATTATTGGAATATAGTTGATTTACAAAGTTGTGTAACAGACAGAGTTGGTGATGGATGGGGAATCCTGGCTTTTTGCAGTCCATAGGGTAACAAAGAATTGGACAGGACAGAGTAACTGAACTGACTGACAAAGTTGTGTTGGTTTCAGGTGTACAGCAAAGTGAATCAGTTATTCTGCTACATACATCCACTCTTTTTCCAGTATATATATTATTCTCTCATATAAGTCACTACACTGAGTAAAGTTCTCTCTGCTAGAAAACAGGCTCTTAGTAGTTATCCATTTTACATACAATAGTAAGTATATGTCGATATCAGTCTCCCAATTTACTCATTTTTATAATATTCAAAAAATAAAATAAAACTATGTCATTAAAGTTTAAAAAAGTCAAATTCCCTAAGAATTTTAAATTTTACTTAGAATTTAATATTCAAGGCCAGTCATTATTCTCATGTTAACTGTTATGTTTGCTAAATGGCATATAATTTGAAATCAAAGAAAGAGATTCAGGGAAATACATGAAATATTGGATTATATACAAATATTTGCATTCTTATGTACCAAAAATATACCTGGAAACTAGTACAAAATCTTGCAAAATTCCATCTTGTACCCAACTAAAAGTAAACATAGGTATATCTTTAAAAGGAGCATATAAAATTTAAAACAATTTACTATTAATTTCACCATTATTTCAAAATAATTTACTATGATCAATTAATTGAATATTCAAATAAAATATATGCAATAATATAATAATTCATATCTATAAATTAAGTTATTTTAATTTGTATTGTTTACTATAAAGAGAGAATAATTCTTCAACTGGTATGTCATGATAAAATATACTCATCTATATAGTCATTTTCTATAAAATTTAAATTTCTGCATAAATAAGTTACATATATTTGATTTATAGCCTATTCTCCCATAATATTTTTTGAGAGGTCCAGCTATCAATAACATTTTAGAACTTAACTAATAATACTTCATCATCATTTAATGTTCCATGTCAAGATTTAATAGTTGTATTTTTGTTTATTTTTTATGGTAAATCTCCGCAAAAGAGTCACCTTTAAGGTTTCCCAGCTCACAAACAAGCAGAATAAAAGTGCCTAAGAAATATTAAAGCAGAGATCATGTGTTCCTTTCTGTCAAATTAATCATCAGTGAATAAATTTCTGATAGCTAAAAGAGGTCAAGAGAATCAGGGGGAAATTTAAAATATTCAAAGCCAAAAAAGCTGTTGATTTTTTTTTCCCCTTAAAAAATGCAGCTACATTTTTTGCCACAATCTTTTAATGTATTTAAGAGCAGAAATTAGCAACATCTGCATGCATTGAATAGTATGCTATAAATTTGACATGATAAGCATTTTTATGAATAATAATAATACTCAATTGGGTCTTTCTTTTTCCTGTCGTGCCTTCAGCCTTCTATTCTTCATTTCAATAAAGTTTTGAGATGTGTGATTATTTCAGTGGGAACATTGTTCCTACAGTGAGCCTGCTTTCTAAAGTGCGATGCAGGATACTGGATGCTTGGGGCTGGTGCACTGGGAAGACCCAGAGGGAGGGTATGGGGAGGGAGGAGGGAGGAGGGTTCAGGATGGGGAACACGTGTATACCTGTGGCAGATTCATTTCGATATTTGGCAAAACTAATACAATATTGTAAAGTTTAAAAATAAAATAAAATTTTTTAAAAAAGTGACGCAGCCCTTGAAATGTGACTCAGATTGAAAAAAAAAAAAAAAAAATTAAGTGTCTTGACTCCCAGGGTATACTAGTTTCCATTAAGTATTAAAGTTGCCCAGAACTTTTATTTTATCTCTTCTCACACCTCATTTTCTCCCTTGACATTCTCACTCTTGCCCCAGTATCAATTAGTTTCTACAAACAGCTATCTTCAAAATATATAGTTAGCCATAGGCCTTTCTATCATCTTCCAACACTTACATGACATATTTATTTCAACGCCTGATAGAATTTTCAAACTTAGGAGCTAAGTATTTAAATAATTGTCTTCTGGTCAAAAAACTATTCCTCATTGTGTTTGCATGCTCAGTCACTTCAATCGTGTCTGACTTTCTATGACCCTGTGGACTGTAGGCCTCCAGGCTCCTTTGTCCATAAGATTTTCCTGGCAAGAATACTGGATGGGTTGCCATGCCTTCCTCCAGATTTTCCTGACCCAGGGATCCAACCTGTATCTCTTGTGTCTCCTGCATTGCCGACAGATTCTTTTACTGCTGAGCCACCAGGAAAGCCCATTCTTCATTACTGTTCCCTATTTTAATACTACTGTATCAGTTAACAATTACTGTGAACCAAAAAGGCACTCAGAAGCCTAGTGTCTTAAAACAAACTTGTGAGTCTAGTAATCAGCTGGGCAGTCCTCTCTTACTCCTTCTGGTCCCAAATCCAAATTTTCAATAATTACTGGGCATTCAGATTAATTCTACTGTCACAGTTTTCATTGTATTTGATCAAAAGAGCATTATCTTTCTAATGGATCAGAGCAATTAACTTCTTCATAATCTCCAATTTCATCTTTTGGTTACCTCCAATTATTCTCTATTGTCATAGATATCTCTAGAAATGTAATAATGTTTATGACACTAATAAAAATCTTTATAGTCATTCTCATGCTTTTCAGATAAACTATAAAATGCTTGAATTTTGGCTGTCTTCATTATCTAACATGTTTGGGAATGTTTCTTGTTACTCTTTCACTTACTTTGTTGAGTCTAATAACTATAGAATCACATGCTGTTTTCTCTGGCAGTAATACTTTGTACTATATTCATTTCATCTTTATGCTCCAGTCTCAATCAGCCTAGTAATTTTTGGTTTTATCTTCAACATAATTTTCTCAAGGAAGGTTTCTTTTTAAATATACGTTTCATATACTCATGGGCTTCCCTCGTTGTTGAGTCGGTAAAGAGTCTGACTGCAATGCAGGAGACCTGGGTTCGATGCCTGGGTTGGGAAGATCCCTGGAGAAGGAAATGGCAACCCACTCCAATATTCTCACTTGGAGAATCCCACGGACAGAGAAGCCTGGCATGCTATAGTCTATGGGGTCACAAGAGTTGGACACAACTGAATGACTAAGCACACACATATTCATACCAGCTACAGATGAATTATATTTTCTTGAACTGTTACTATACTCCCCAAATGTCCTGATATTTCTATTTCAATTTGTTAATTACTTATAACTGCAATTTTGAATTTCATTCCTGTATTGTCTTCTACTCCATTGATGTTCAGTAACCTTTCTGCAGTGATGGAAATATTTTATAATCTTGGCTTTCCAGAACAGCAGTTACTAGCTACAAGTGATTGCAGTGCCTTTGATATAGTCATATATTATGGCCAATGAACTGAATGGCTAGTCTTATTTTATTTTAATTGATTTAATTTTAAATAATCACATGAGTTAGTGGCTAATGTGCAGCACAATTCTAGCCTATTTGCTTTTGTGGGTGGAATTCAAATATATACTTTAATAGCTGTATTGCCATACTATCTGTTATAATACCTGTTAATACTTAATGAATGTACAAACATGTAGCCCTTCTTTATGACCTAAAAATATCTGAAAGGACATGTAGGTACAGCCCATCATGCAAAAAAATTGCAATCTTTTCTGTATGTTATCGTGAATACACTTAGAATTCTTTTTAATGGCCTTTCTTAATATGTAGAGTGTATCACTTGGACTATTAGGTATTTCTAGTTTTCTTTTCCTTTCCTTTATATTATATACTCCTCAGTGTTCTTACTCTCACGCCCCATACCTTCCCACCTTGAATCTTTGATCTGTACCATTCAAGATATAGATTGTCAAGACTAAGAAACTATTTTCCTTGCCTCCATTTTGAAGAATTCTTCTGAATCTTTGCAGAAAATAGCTCTTTGTATTTTCTCTTGGAGTGCATGTTTAGGTTTTTCCTCTATCAAAATTAAAGCATATTATTGACACTATTGATAGTTTGTAGCAAACTTTTGAAGTATTTATATGCTGAACACAGGTATTTTCACCATAGATCAATATGTGAAGAAAGCAAGGAAATCTAGCGGGTGTTATGTGCAAAATAAAGGCAAAATGTAGAAGTCCATCCTGACTTTTTCACACCATATCGGATAGCATAAAATGCAACATTAGGATTTAAAGTGTAAAGATTGATATTTTACTTTTACCATTAAAAAATTTCAGCTAAATGTGTACATGTAGGGTACATACTAAATATATATTCACAATAAACAGAGCTAATCTGACAAGTGTCAGGGATACCTAGTAAACTGACCATCCCTTCACACTGCCCAAATATTGGGTTGGCAAAAAAAGTTCATGGGTTTTAAGTAAAAGCAGAAGACACATTTTTTTTTTTCACCAAGAACTTTACTGAACAATAAATTCACCAAATAAGATCTTTTTGACCAACCCAATCAAACAATATTCAATTTCAAAACCTAGGGCTTGTGGAGCGCAATTTAAAAATACTAACCAGAGCAACTTCCTCATCTGACAAGCTAAGAGATAAAAGCAAGAGGTCATAAGATTTGCCCAAATCATTATATTAATGCCATATCTATGATTAGCTAGCACTCAGTTCTTCTGATCCCTAATGGAATCTCTTTTGTCAACTTGGTTTGTTTTCTTTTATGGCTTATACTTTCCCTATTAAAAATAGCCTCTTCTCATTTTTAACACAAAATGTACAGAAAGATAAAGGAAAGATACCTGATATAGTGTTGCTATAATGAAAATCTTAAAAATAAATCTCTTTCATTGTTTTAGGTTGTGTATTTCACATTAGTCACTCTGCTTCCTGATTTTCCTTTGAGTATTCTTTTTAAATATTGTACTTTTAATATTCTTTTGGCAATTGGTTTTTCATTTCTGTCATCCTCAAAGCCAATTGGCTATATCATGAAAGAAAGACCCCTTTGTTTTGATGACTGTGGATTCCTGTCATCTTAATAGAATCTCTGGTTCATAATACTTGACCAGTGGACTGGAGTTAGATTGAGCTGAAAATTTCCCAGAGGTAGGGAGATGGGAAAATGAAATTTTAAAATTGCTTTATAAATTAAACAGGAGAAAGTGGATAAAATAACTTCCAATTTGCAAAAAAAAAAAAAAAAAAAAAAGAGAGGTTATACATTTAGTCTTCTTGAGCATCTGAAAAATTTGTTCCTTTGTCCAAAATAATTAATAAATAAGTAGAGCTGAAAGGATGCTCTTTTTTTGCTTGTTTGTTTGTTTTAAACTAATGGAGAGTCTCCTATAAGAGCATTTTCAGCAGTGGAAAGTAGAAACTATTATTTTTTTAACTTGGAGAGAGAAGGAAATAGAGATTTTCTATTGAATAGTAAGGGAGAGAGGGACTCTAAATTGGGAATCCAGTAGTGAAGACTACACAGTATATAGTAGACACATTTTGTTTGTTTTGTGCCTCTTGAGGCATTGAGTGTTTTGGTAAGGTATGGAATGATAGAAAAAAATCATGATAACAAATGTTATTTGAATGAAATGGATGAAAATAATAGAGAGCAAAGTAGATCATTAATTTGGTTATTACAGAATATGTATACTATTTAATAAAGATAATACTGATGAATAATCATAGTAGTTCATGTTTTATAACCAGAAGGGAAGCATCTTGGTCAGCTGGGGCTGCTGTAACAAAAAACTATAAGGTGGATGTATTAAATAATAAAGATTCATTTCACACAGTTCTGGAGGCTGGGAAGTCTAAGATTAGGGTTCCAGCAGTTTTGGTGTCTGGTGAAAGCCAGATTTCTGGTTTACAAATGGCCAACTTCTCGCTATGTTCTTCTGTTGTAGAGAAAGAGAGAGCATTGGACCTTTTATCTTTTTACAAAGGATGCTAATTCATTCATGGGACCTCTACCTTCATGAGTTCAACTAAACCTAATTACTTCCCAATGGTCTCAACTCCAAATATGCCAAATTATAGACCAGGGTTTCAATACACAGAAATTTTTTTTGGGGGGGAAATGGACACAACATTTGGTCTAAAGCAGGGAAAAAGTATTATTTTTATTCTTTGATAATCCTGTATCTTCACTAATCTCTTTTTAATACACATGAAGTATCATTTTGTACTAGCTGAAGACTGGCAAAAGACATGAGAAAATCTGGTAATGGTTTCTTCTCTTGGTTTAATTTAGACTTTCTTAGCTTATTTCAGAACAATAAATGTATCAAATGAAATAATTCTGAGTTTGGAAAAATCATTTTCCCAGAAATTTGGGAAAGTTAAACTGGATCAAAATTTGCAATGCTTAAAGACTTTATTGGTATACTTGAGAGAGCTAATGTACATTCTGAGAAATATAGAGACTTCTGGGAAGCATATATGAATTGAAGAGAATAAAATGTCCATTTGTAGATACACTGTCATGTAGTTAGGTCATAGGGAGGAGCTTTCACCCACTCTCTTACCAATTTTGTTTATTTGTGTAATTAAATAGAAATATGTTTATTGATTTCCCTCCAAAATGAGTTTGAATTTTAGATATTCAGTATTCACAATCAATAGAGGAGAGAATTGATTACTCTGAAATAGACAACATTGTATTTTTCAGATATGTTACTGTGAGCATTTATGGCTAACAAGTTCTAGTTCAGATCATATTTATCGACTTCATCAAAATTTTGAAAGATGTAATGCTCTTATCATTTTAGCAATATATTCTGATGGCCCAATTTTAGTCTTTATATAAAGTCAGGCAAAGGGAATATATTATTAAATAGCTCATGTTCTCACTGTTACTCTTATTACCAATTTATAAATAATTATTTTCTAACAAAAGAGGATTAATCAATATAGTTAATGTAAACACATATCAGCACATTGTCACCATCTTCCAAATGATTAGATAAAACATTAAGAAATTATAAATAATATTTCTTTACTGATGATGTGACAGAATTAGAGAACTAATTCCTTTCAATCTAGTCTTTTCTAACACCTGCAGCACTCACAACTATTAATATGCTTTCTTGCTTCCTTCTTTTGTACCCTGTGAAATGACCAGGTCTGGAAATAAGAAACAGTCCTGTAAGTATACATCTTTATTAGAGAATGACCACAGCCCATCAGGGGAGTAGAGGGAGGTGGTAAGGAATTCATAAAGCAAGGTGATTCACTATAAATTGTGGTGCAGGTAAACTATACCAAAGCAGTTGAAATGGATCTTCCCTGGTGGCTCAGACTGTAAAGTGTCTGCCTACAATGCAGGAGACCTGGGTTCAATTCCTGGGTCGGGAAGATCTCCTGGAGAAGGGACTGGCAACCCACCCCAGTATTCTTGCCTGGAAAATCCCATGGATGGAGGAACCTGGTTAGGCTACAGTCTATGGGGTCGCAAAGAATCAGACAAGACTGAGTGACTTCACTCACTCACTCAAAGTGGTTGAGAAGGCATCAAAACACAACTTAGTACTGTAATGAAGTGATAGACATGGGAATACAAAGTCTAGCAGAAGACAGTATAACTGTATGCAGCAAGACTCCAGCTGTCATTGAGAACATCTATCACAAGCTACAGAACTTCTGTAACAGAAAATGTTCTTGCATAATAGAGTTATCCAGTTCAGTTTTGAGACTGGCATTAAAGGAAGTCATGAGAGCACTGATATTAGAAGATATAAGGACTCAAGATAACCATCCATATAAGTACTCAGGTTTAACTTTCCTAAAGCAATATTTGTTTTGGGAGCAACATTATCCACAAAAAGACTGTCTTGACTTGAAGAGACAGTCAAAGAGAATTAGACTAGTTGTTATTAAAAATTTTAATCATTCCTGGTTCCCAGTTATAGTAAACCATCAACTTTCTCATTTTATGAGGGCTTCCCTCATAGCTCAGTTGGTAAAGAATCTGCCTGCAATGAAGTAGACCCCTGTTTGATTCCTGGGTTGGGACGATCCCCTGGAAAAGGGGTCGGCTACCCATTCCAGTATTCTTGGGCTTCCTTTGTGGCTCAGCCTGCAATGTGGGAGACCTGGGTTCGATCCCTGGTTGGGAAGATATCCTGGAGAAGGGAAAGGTTACCAACTCTAGTACTCTGGACTGTATAGTCCATGGGTCACAAAGAGTTGGACACGTCTGAGTGACTTTCACTTCACTTCACTTCTCATTTTATGCTTGGAGCTATTTCTGAGCAAAGTCCTTCAATTGTAATAGTCCAGGTGCATCCTACTCATGGATATCTCTGGCAGTAGTAATATTTAAAAATTATTCAACAGTAAAGTTATTTCTTCTAAATTTATCATCCCACCAAAAGCTAAAGTTATCAAACTGTGTTTCTTTCAAACATTTATTGTCAATTATGCAGTCAGTATACATATATGCAGTGTATATGCTTTCTCCTACAATTTCTGGCTATAAAAACAAGCTCCTGATATCAGCTATTACAGAACAATGGAACTGAGTTATACATTACTAGTATATAGTTTCTGTGATCTACTGTTTTCACTTAAATGCTTATTGAACAAATCAACTGTATACATTGCTTTCCAATAGGGAAAACTTTTATAATTTATTTTTTTTTAAGAACAGTACACAAAAAACTTGAACCCAGAAAGTATATATAGTCATTTGGGTGAAACTTTCAATGTATGACACCCACACTCTGAGGGATGACTTTTCCAGTAGTCAAATAAAAGAGAGAACAGTGGTTTCCGTAAAAGGCCAGATTGGATGAAACACAAGCTGAAATCAAGTTTGCTGGGAGAAATATCAATAACCTCAGATATGCAGAAGACACCATCCTTATGGCAAAAAAAAGAAGAGGATCTAAAGAGCTTCTTGATGAAGGTGAAAGAAGAGAGTGAAAAAGCTGGCTTAAAACTCAACATTCAAAAAACTAAGATCATGGCATCCGGTCCCATCACTTTATGGCAGATAGATGGGGAAACAGTGGAAACAGTGAGAGACTTTATTTTCTTGGGCTCCAAAATCACTGCAGATGGTGACTGCGACAATGAAATTAAAAGACGCTTGCTCCTTGGGAAGAAAGGCTATGATCAACCTAGACAACATTAAAGAGCAGAGACATTACTTTACTGACAAAGGTCCATATAGTCAAAGCTGTGGTTTTTACAGTAGTCCTGTACAAGATGTGAGAACTGGATCATGAAGAAGCCTGAAAGCTGAAGAATTGATGATTTTGAGCCGTGGTGCTAAAGAAGACTCTTGAGAGTCCCATGGACTGCAAGGAGATCAAACCATTGAATCCTGAAAGAAATCAGTCCTGAATATTCATCGGAAGGACTGATGATGAAACTGCAGTTCCAATACTTTGGCCACCTAATGCTAAGAACCGACTCATTGCAAGAGACCCTGATGCTGGGAAAGACTGAAGGCAGGAGAAGAAGGGGATGACAGAGGATGAGATGGTTGGATGATATCACCGGCTTGATGGGCATGAGTTTGAGCAAGCTCCAGGAGTTGGTGATGGACAGGGAAGCCTGGTGTGCTGCAGGCCATGGGGTCACAAGGGTTGAACACAACTATGTGACTGAACTGAACTGAACTGAACCATTTGTATAATGAACCTAAATCAATCAAACTCAGAAGCAGAGAGTGGAATAGTGATTACCAAGAGCTGCGATGCTGAAAAACAGGAAAGAATTAGTCAAAGATATAAAGTTTCAATTATACAAAATGAATAACCCCTGGAAATTTATCACATAGATTAGAGACTAGAATTAAGAGTACTACATTATATATTTACATAAGGCTTACCTGGTGGCTCAGTGGTAAAGAATCTACCTGCCAAGGCAGGAGACATGGGCTCCATCCCTGGGTCAGGAAGACCCCCTGGAGAAGAAAATGCAACCCACTCCAGTATTTTTGCCTTGAAAATCCCCTGGACAGAAGGAGCCTGGCAGGCTTAGCAACTAAACAACAAGACATTTACTTAAAAGCAAACAGATACAGTTATCTTTTGACACACTGTTTTAAAGGTTTAAGTGGTTCTATCAATTACCATTCTCCCTTATATGGAACAATTTTTTTTTTTCCATTTAAAATATTGGGGAAAATATAACAAGGTTTAGAAACTTAAACCTTGTTGGTCAGTAGCTAAATCATGTTTGCCTCTTTTCAACTCCATAGTCTGCAGCACCATAAACTTCCCTTTCACTATCTCCAAGCTTGCTCAGACTCGTGTCCATTGAGTCAATAATACCATTCAACTATCTAATTCTCTGTCACCCGCTTCTCCTCCTTCCCTCAATCTTTCTCAGCATCAGGGTCTTTTACAATGAGTCAACTCTTTGCAACAGGTGACCAAAATATTGGAGCTTCAACTTCAGCATCAATCCTTCCAGTGAATATTCAGTTTTGATTTCCCTTAGGATTAACTGTTTTGATCTCCTTGCTTCATCTCTTTCAAGAGTCTTCTTGAAAAGAGTCTCTTTCAAGAGTCTTCCTGAAAAGAGTCTCTTTCAAGAGTCTTCTCCAGCACCACAACTTGAAAGTTTCATTTCTTTGGCTCTTAGCCTTCTTTATGGTCCAACTCTCACATTCATATCTGACTACCGAAAAAAAACATAGTTTTGCTCTGCTTTTAAATATTCTAAGTTTTGCATAGCTTTTCTTCCAAGGAGGATGCATCTTGTAATTTCATGGCTGCAGTCACCATCTGCAGTGATTTTAGAGTCCAATAAAGTATAATCTGTTATTGTTTCCACTTTTTATCCATTTATTTGCCATAAAGTCATGGGACTGGATCCCATGATCTTAGTTGTTTTTAATGTTGAGTTGTTGAGCTTGAACCTAACATTTTAATTTAATGTTAACACACAGTTATAACTACTGAAAGTGAGAGAAGGCAAATCAAATTGAGGTGGCACTGACTCTGGGTGAGTGATCACACCATTGTGGTTATCTGGATCATTAAGATCTTTTTTTGTATAACTCTTCTGTGTATTCTTGCCACCTCTTCTTAATAGCTTCTGCTTCTATTAGGTCCATAACATTTCTGTCGTTTATTGCATGAAATGTTCCCTTGGTATCTCTAATTTTCTTGAAGAGATATCTAGTCTTTCCCATTCTTTTGCTTTCCTCTACTTCTTTGCATTGATCACGGAGGAAGGTTTTTTTGGTTGTTGTTGTTGTTTTGTCTCTCTTTGCTATTCTTTGGAACTCTGCATTCAGATGGGTATAAATTTCCTTTTCTCTTTTGCCTTTTGCTTCTCTTCTTTGCTCAGCTAATTTAAGGTTTCCTCAGAGAACCATTTTGCCTTTTTGCATTTCTTCATCTTGGGGATGTTTTTGATCACCACCACCTGTACAATGTTATGAACCCCAATAATTAGTTCATCTTACATGCTAGCAAAGTAATGTTCAAAATTTTTCAAGCTAGGCTTCAACAGTATGTGAGCTGAGAATGTCCAGATGTTCAATTTGAGTTTACAAAAGGCAGAGGAACCATAGATCAAATTACCAACATCTGTTGGATCATAGAAAAAGCAAGAGATTACAGAAAAACATCTACTTCTGCTTGTTTGACTACGCTAGAGGCTTTGACTGTGTGGATCACAACAAACTGTATAAAATTACTAAAGAGATGGGAATACCAGACCACCTGACCTGCCTGCTGAGAAATATGTATGCAGGTCAAAAGCAACAGTTAGAACTGGACATGGAACAATGGACTGGTTCCAAATTGGGAAAGAGTATGTCAAGGCTGTATATTGTCACCCTGCTTTTTAACCTCTATGCAGAGTACATCATGTGAAATGCCAGGCTGGATGAAGCACAAGCTGGAATCAAAACTGCAAGGAGAAATATCAATAACCTCAGATATGCAGAAGATATCACCTTTACAGCAGAAAGCGAAGAGGAACTAAAGAGCTTCTGATGAAGGTGAAAGAAGAGAGTGAAAAAGCTGGCTTAAAACTGAACGTTCAAAAAACTAAGGTCATGGTATCTGATTCCATCTCTTCATGGCAAATAGATGGGGGAACAATGGAAACAGTGACAGACTTTATTTTGTTGGACTCCAAAATCATTGCAGTTGGTGACTGCAGCCATGATTAAAAAACTCTTGCTCCTTGGAAGAAAAACTATGACAAACCTAGACAGCATATTAAAAAGCAGAGACATCATCTTACTGAAAAAGGTCTATATAGTCAAAGCTATGGTTTTACCCGTAGTCATGTACAGATGTGAGAGTTGGACCATAAAGAAAGCTGAGCACCAAAGAATTGATGCTTTTGAACTGTGGTGTTGGAGAAGACTCCTGAGAGTCACTTGGACAGCAAGAAGATCAAACCAGTGAATCCTAAAGGAAATCAGTCCTGAATATTCATTGGAAGGACTGTGCTGAAGCTAAAGGTTCAATACTTTGGCCACCTGATGCAAAGAACTGACTCATTGGAAAAGACCCTGATACTGGGAAAGATTGAAGGCAGGGGGATAAGGGGACATCAGAGGATAAGATGGTTGGATGGCATCACCAACTTGATGAACATGAGTTTGAGCAAGGATTGGTAATGGACAAGGAAGCCTGGCATGTTGCAGTCCATGGGGGTGCAAAAGTCAGACATGACTGAGAAACAATGCAACAACAACAAAAGCTGCTATGAATATTTGCATGAAATTCTTTGTGTTGGAGATATGCTTTATTTTGCTTAAATACCTAAAATTGGAATTTCTGGATAATATAGTATATTTAACTTTATAAGGGATCTCACATTCTCTTCGAAAGTTGTTATATAATTTAATACTCCCACGAGCAATATGTCATTTCAGTTATTCCATATCCTCTCTGACATTTGGGATATTCATTGTATTTAATTTTAGACATCTGAGTTTGTTTAAGCAGTGGCACATTGTGGTTTTACCTTGCATTTTCTTTATGATTAATGCTAATTAACATTTTTCAATGTAACTTCTGGTCATTTTTATATTGTCAATCGTTACTATCCTTTTAAGGACTTTTGCTTATTTTTCTTAAGCTATATGTTTTAAAATTACTACTGATATTTAAGAGTTCTTTACATATTCTGGGTTAAAGTTGTTTGAGAGTTAAAAGCACTGTATTTTTTCCAAATATGTAATTTGGATTTTCATCTTCTTTTCTTTTTCTCTTTTTTTTTTTAAAAAAAATTAGTTATAATTGACAAATAAAGTGTACAATGCTGTGTTTGATACATATACACATTATGAAAATATTCCTACCATAAAATATATTAACACATCCATCACCTCATATAGTTCTCTTTTTCTTTTTTTCTCCTTTTGGTGAGCTCACTTAAGATCTGCTGACTTAGTAAATTCAGTTATACAAAGCAGAATTGTCATTTTATTATTAATAACTTTTGAAATTAAGGTTTCTAACTTTGATGAAACAAATATATCAAAATTTTTCTGTAGTTAATATTTTGTCCATTTGAAACATCTTTACATATTCAAAAGTAAAGCTTTATTTCTGTTTTTTCATTCCATAGAAGTACTATAGTTTTAGCCCCAACACTTGTGTTTTTAATTCATCCTCACTTAAATCTGGTGTATGGTATAACATGTCAAAATTATCTTTTGTTGTTGCTCCAAATATCTAGAGTTGTTTCTATGAAAATTGAGAAACTTTCATTTCCTCATTGGATGCCTTGTTTCCTTAGCCAAACAACAATTAAATATGCCTGCTTATCCTCACCATAATTATCAGTAATATGATGGTCTTCTTTTGAACTCTTACCAGGCTCCTCTGTCCCTGGGATTTTCCTGGTAAAAATATTGGAGTGAGTTGTCATTTCCTCCTACAGGGGAACCTCTAATAATTGCCCCTTGAGAAGGAAATGGCAGCCCACTCCTCATGTCCGGAGAATCCTATGGGCAGAGGAGCCTGGCAGGCTACAGTCTATGGGGTCACAAAGAGTCAGACATGACTGAGTAACTAAACAGCAGATCATATATGTTGCCAAAAGAACAAATATGGAAGGTATAATTCTTACAGGGTTTTATAAATGTATGCAAGTAAATACAATTAATAAATGATATAGAACTGAGAGCTCAATTTAGAAAAATACTTCTAGAAAGCTACAGATAATTGAAGGAAAAATAAAAGATCAAGAAAAAATAATGAAGAAGTATATGTTCTCTGATTCAGCTGGAGACATCTGTTTTAATTCTGCTCTTTTCTGTTGGTAAAAGCAAAATTCCACGCATATGGTCTATTGGTGTAGCACCTTCAAAATTGTTTAATATTTGAAAATTTTTATCCGTATTTAAGAAAGATCATCCAATGTTTTGCATGAAGGATTTGGCTTGGTGCCACTTAAGAAAAGCTTAAAAACTTTTAATTGCTGCATTTAAATTTTGGATGCCACACTAGTGTTAATGTAATGCGAAGTAGAGCTGATGATCCTCTTATCTAAACAAGGGCATGAGATCCATCCAGTGGATTTGACAGATCAGTGGTTAGCAAATGTTCTACCAGCTAGGATATTTTAGCACATGACACTGTATTGTCTGACTAATTATGGGATAACTCAAAGTAGAGGTTTGTGCTGATAATCAGGAACCAGAATCAGTGGAAAGCTAATTGTAGGGTCAGAATTGAACATTTGGAGGTGGTAGCTGTGTCCTGATTTATTAACTCAGACAAGACCATAGTGAGAAAGGATCAATCATGCTATTTAGCAGATAAATTACATCCTTGATTTTGCAAAGGAAAGAAAGAACATAGTCGTTGAGTATGTTATAAACTTCACATTGATTCTACTGAATCACAAATGAACTAGTTACTTCAATTTTGTATTTTAAAATAGAAGATATGGTTCAGAATAAAAGGAATTTTTTCCAAAGTATAATTTTTTCAGTGATTAATGACATGTTGTAAATCTTAAGGAAAATGTGGTAACTTTTTGATGAAAGTGTTGGGGAGAATACTTCAATTTTATTTTTGTAAGCTATATTAGGCAATAGTCCTCAATTCCACTGTTACCATTAGAGCTGTGTTACGATGCTTGTTTTGTAGGTGGAAAATGCAACTTCTTGTTACTATATGTAAGAAGCATATGTGTCTCATTTCTTTTGAATGATATTATACACTAGATTAACTGAAAGTGTAGTATAGCTCAGATATAGTTTACTGACTGATTAATAACACCTAGATTGAGATCTTTAATGAAATGTGTTCAGAAACAGAGAAAGCGAGACCAAAATGACTGTACTTTCAAACTTGACTCAGAAACTGAGGAAGCTGAGAATATTTTAAATGAAGAAAAATAGGAAAATAAATTTCCAAAGTATGAGAATGATGAGTTTTTTCAAATACTAAAAGAAAAACTGTCATAAAGTATCACCACTAGATTAATCAACAGTTTCTTGAGAAAGTGGAATAAATACGGAATCCTTAATATCCAGTGTGACTCTATTTGGAGATAGGACCTTTTAAGAGGTAATTAAAATTAAATGAAGGGCCTTCTCAGGTGGCTCAGTTGTAAAGAATCCTCTTGCAATGCAGGAGATGTGGGTTCAAACTGTGAGTTGAGAAGATCCGCTAGAGAAGGAAATGGCAACCCACTCCAGTATTTTGCCTGGGAAATCCTGTGGATAGAGGAGCCTGGTGGGCTACAGTCCATGGGATTGCAAAAGTGTCAGACATGACTTAGCAACAAAATAGCAGCAACAGGTTAAATTAGTTCATGAGAATGGGGCCCTAATCCAATATGACTGGTGTTTTTGTAAGAAAAGAAAGACACACCAGGGATACACACATAGAAGAAAGGCCATGTAACAGTCTGCAAGCCCAACATGTTGATCTTGGACTTCTCACCCTCAGAACCAAAAGAAAATAAATTTCTTTTGTTTAAGTCACCCAATCTGTGACATTTTAATATAAAAGCCCTAGAAAACTAACACATCTACATAAAATGTGACAGTTGTTTATTCAGACATGAAAAATTGCATTTTGAAATATTGCTGCTGGCTTGAGAGACTTTGGAAGATGAACAAGGCACAGGGATAAATCCTAGACTGTATTCTTAGTAATGGGTATAGAGAACTGGATTCTAAAGCATGTGTATTGGACTGACTGTAAGTAAATGGCATGTAGAACAGGTTGAATATGTTAAGTTGTCATATTTGATTTATTTGCTGAATTTATTAGCAAACTTGTGAAAATAAATTATTTGGACTCTGCTGATTCATATTTTACTCTTCTAACATTTAGCTTATCATAATTAATTTAAAAAGAACTGGTATAAATTTGACTATAAATGTTTAGAAATAATTTGAATTTTCTTAACTCTGCAGGGGGCTTCCCAGGTGACATTAGTGGTAAAGAACCTGCCTGCCAATGCAGGAGACATAAGAGACTCAGGTTCAATCCCTGAGTCAGGAAGATCCCCTGGAAAAGGAAATAGCAACCCACTCCAGTATTCTTGCCTAGAGAATCCCATGGACAGAGGAGCCTGATGGGCTCCAGCCATGGGGTCACAAAGAGTCAGACACGACTGAAGAGCATTTGAAGCATATATATGAAATCCATTGAAACAGTGTCTATATGCATATTATATTTATGAAACTTTACCTATTACAACTTAAATTTATCTTCTAGTTGCCATACCATCAAATGCATTTACCAAATAAAATCCATTGGCTGTTCAAACACTCAAATAATTGTTCAACAATGCTAAGAAAATATGTAAGGCAATGAAAGACTATTAGCCAGGTTAATATCTTATTTTCTCTTTCACTTATGATTTACCTTATACTTGAAATATATTTAAGCTGGTTTCAGTATAGTGTTAATATGTGTGTTTGTAAATATATGATTAGCAATAGATATATGCCTGTGTGAATATAAAAACATTTGTTGATCATAGACTGATGCCAAAATAATGAATAAGATGGTTTCTTTCTTGTCAGCCAAGTGACTCATCACCAAAAGTATATTCTCTAAGCATTTTTTCAAATGTTTTTTGCAGTTGTTAATAGTGAAAGAGTTCACAAACTTTGGTCTTGTAATTCAGTAAACACCTTTCTCAAGACATTGAGCTATGTCACAATAAAGAATTTGTTTCTCAAGAATTAAAGAGCATTTCGAATGTGAGAGTACCGACTGTCCTTCTCTCATCCTACTGTTCCCCAGCATGCTGGTCTCTCACAGATATGCCCAGACACAGCAGGAACAATGGAACCATAGGCAGAAAACTATCAAGATCCCCAGGTCTGCAATCACCTCTAGCAGATAGCTAGATGTTTACACATCTCTGGAGTAGTGACTACCCCAGAATTCTGTCTGGCTGAGGATTTGGTTTGATATTCAGGTATCTCCTAGCAGATGGCAGGATGTAGTATAGACATTTTGCCAAATATACTTCTAGCCACTGACACCTTGAGACCTTTTTGACTAAAATCCTTGTAGAAAATAATTAAAATCCTTTAGAGTGCCTAAAACACATTTTGATGAAAGAATAGAACCCATAGGTCATGTGAATCATCTTGATCACATATTTTATTCCATATGAAACTTTTGATTATATGTTTCTGTGGAACTTCAGAGGTGCTAGACTCCCACAAGTTCTTGGAGAGTCTCTCACTGAATCATGATTTTACATCCAGATGAAACAAAACTATGTCCATCCCTGAAACTCACTGCATTGAAAACCACATTTGAATTCCCTGTTTATTCAGTACCTGATTCAATTCTTCCCTATCTAAGCACTTCATTGACTCTTTCAAAAATCTCACCCTAATTTACAGTTAGAGACTTCCCTTAAGACCGTTGTTTCACCTCAAAAAAAAAAAAAAAGTAAAATTTAAAGGAAATTAAAGGCTTCTTTCTGCTCAGCGTTCACTTCCTAAGTTATAACCTACCAGCATTCATAGTTAGGTAACTTTGTGAATACAAATTAGTACAAACATCTTAATCATTAGACAAATATAGTCCTACTTTTCTTAGTATTCTGTTAGGCTATATATTAAGACATTTTCTTACCTTTTGCAATGTTTTAATGATAAATTGTAAAACTATTTTAAAATTATTTTACCTTAAACCTATGAATTTACTGCATCATGTGTGTACATGATTGAATGTGCATGGGGCAAAAAACAAGGAAGGAAAAAGGCTGCACTTAGCAGGCTAAGGAAGACTACATTTAAAATTGATGGTAAAGGGAGGACAGATTTCTATAATTAAAAATTATAATGTTAAATATTTTTTATAAAAGTATTTTAAGAATGTTGTAGTGTAACAACATAGACATGAAAATCACTCCATCACAAACCCCAATCCACTAATAAGTTTTATGTGAGAACTTCACTGAAAATCAATGTGAATTATATTAATAAAAGGAAACCAGAAGATATTTATACTTTTTAAAACAAAAATCTATACTAAACTTAAAAATCAAATTTTGTTATCTTTAATTGATATACTTTATATTAATCAAACAATTATGTTGAAAATATACATTGTCACGCAGATACCAAATTGGCCAATATGTTTCAAGAAGGAATTTGATACTAGCTAGCAAAGATGAGTTACAAAAGAAATATATATATATATTTTTTGTTGTTGTTGTTCTATTATTAATTTTATTTTATTTTTAAACTTTACATAATTGTATTAGTTTTGCCAAATATCAAAATGAATCCACCACAGGTATACATGTGTTCCCCATCCTGAACCCTCCTCCCTCCTCCCTCCCCATACCATCAATATATTTTTAAAAAAGAAAGTTAGTAATGCTGGGTTTTGTTTTGCTCTGTGTGTGTGTGTGTGTGTGTGTGCGTGTGTGTGTGTGTGCGTGTGTGAACATGTGTGCATACATTTCCCTTTCTTTGGCACATTTTTCAAATGTAACTATGGTCAGCACTCTGGCTTCCTTTCTACATGTCCTAGAATGTGGAGAAAGGAGAACACCATGTGGAGACAGAGGCAGATATTATAATGATGTGTCTACAAGCTAAGGAACTCTGACAAGCTATGGATTGCTGACACCCACCAGAAGGTGGGTGGGAGTCATGAAATAGATCAAACATTTATAGAATAAGATCACAAAAATAATATTAAAACTGTCTAGAATTGTTAAAGAAAACCTATCACTCTTTACTGAACATAAACAGGGTGTGTATTTACTTTGATGTGGAATTATAGCTTTAATGTCAAATCTTAGTTTCTTCTTTTTGCCACCAAACTGATCTTACTTGAGAATTTAAATACTAATGATAGATTAAGAAAGAGGAAGATTTAGGATGATAGGTTCAAGGGGGAGGAGGTAGAGACAAACAAAAATATTAAAAACATGACTTATGGACATGGCAAGGAACACAAGTCAAAGACTTTCACTTTCCACCTTCTCACCCCTCTATTGAAGTTCAGGGTCAATGTTATATCATACATGTTTCAGGTTAGTATGGGTCATCTAAATAAATGATGAAATCAGGGGCCAGTTTTGTTATTTTATTATAGGACACAGAATAATAGGTTGATTTTTTTGAAAGAAATGAATAAAGAGGATGAACCAACACGATGACAAGAGGAACAGAATCATTGCCCTCTTCTCATCCCCATCCACTGCCCATCCAGAAGGTATTCATAAATGAGTGAGTATCTTCCCAGTTCGTTCTTCTGTGCACCAATAGGAAAGTGCAATACACCTAAGTATCTACACAAAGGTATGTTTACCATAAGATTTGTGTAAGCTGGGCAAAGGGCCCAGACATAACTGGGCATCTTAGTATTGTCATTATGAACCAAAATATCTGTGGTTGGCATATGAACTTGTGTTTTAAAAAACCTTTCCTGTAATGGAACCAGAGTTGGAGGCCATTTAGGCAACCACTCATTAAGTGTTCCATACTATTTCCTCTTCCCATTCTACACTCTGATGCAACAACTATTTGAACAAATCCATACTCATATTATTAGATGTTGAATAAATTAATAAAAGAAAAATATGACTCATAACTAATTTTTGGAATAATTCTTAAAGTAATGAATGAATACACTATTTAAATGTGAATAATGGTATCATTTATTAAAATTTAACATCAGATCTGGTACAGAGGCCACATACTGTATTAGGTGACAAATATATACACTATATATGGGCTTCCCAGGTAGCTCAGCTGGTAAAGAATCCACCTGCAATGCAGGAGAATCCAGTTCAATTCTTGGGTTGGGAAGATCCCCTAAAGAAGGGATAGGTTACCCATTCCAGTATTCATGGGCTTCCCTAGCGGTTCAAATGATAAAGAATCCAGCTCCAATGCAGGAAACCTGGGTTCCATCCTGGGCTGGGAAGATCCCCTGGTGGAGGGCATGGAAACCCATGCCAGTATTCTTGCCTGGACAAGGTGGTGGGCAGAGGTGCCTGGTGGGCTACAGTCCATGGAGTTGCAAAGAGTCAGACATGAATGAGGGACTAAGCATAGTGCAGCATATATACTATATGCATATTAGTTTAACACTCATAACAATGCTATGAGTCCAGTATTACATTATCAGTTTAATTTCTTATGATGTTATGTAGCTTATAAGTAGAATAACCTGGATTTGGCTCCAAACCAAGTATTTATTTTTCTACTTGCTGAAATAGTTTATTGAGTCAAACAATTAATAATCAACACGCCTGGATATAGAGATCAATTTCTTTCACTTAAAATTTACCATCCTACTAAAATTAACTTCATATTGACTGCTTTGCCAGTGCAATACACTGAGAGCAAAAAAAAAAACCTTTCAATAGAAAATAAAAATTAATCTCACCTCTGAACAAAGCAAAGAATCTCATTTGCATGGATACTTATATAATGATGACATAACCTCTGTTCCCAAGCTTGCTATGTTAATGATGTGTGTCAATATGAATTCATTCTCAAACCCATAGTTACATGCAGCTAGTTTAATGACAGACATCAGTCTGGAGCCACATAGAAGCTGTAATTATACCCTAACTTTCTGCTTTTATAAATGAAAGAAATGTGCTCATTCCAAAAACGTATCCAATTTGACATGAGGCCTCTACTATCCTTCCTCACAAAGGACTTATGACCTAAAATTTATTCGACCTCACTCCCAAAAGTTAAATTTTCAATAAATAGTCACTAATGGATGTAATACAAATTTCTATACAAATTTTCCATAACAGTCTTAATTGCCTCATCATAAATCTAGTGTAAGATGAGATCAAATGACACATAAACAAGTATATGCCACATAATTACACAAAAGAACTGCTAGCAAGAAACATTGAGTATGTACCCTGACCAAGATCAATTTTTTATACTTTTGAATGTCTATAGTCTTCTATAATGCCAAATTTCAAAATAGCAGCTTTGAACAACTGCAAATCCTCCAATTTCTTTTGACTTCCAAAGATTATTAATATCTGAATAGCATATAGAATTATTTTCTGCTAAGATATTGAGGTGTTAACAATATTTTATTGTAAATTTAGAAATACAATATTTATTAGCAATAAGTTAATTGCTAATACAGATTATTGTCAGCCATATATCTGACAAACAAAAGAAATTTATTTCCTGAAAATCAAATGAGGAAGATTTTTGCCAGGAGGAAAACTTCAAGAGCCAGATACTTGACTGAAAAAATTAGTTTGAACAGAACCATTAATAATGCAAACCTGGCAGTAAGTGTCACCTGAAATCGGGCCATAGCATGTTCGTTCCCACAATACTAGCTTTCTGTATGCTTCTCTGACTTTGAACTTGGCATGCAATTATGCACTATTTTTTCCATCCAAGGTTTCTTGAAGGGTGGAGCAAATAGATCAAAAATTGTGAATGAGGGAAAGAAGAAAACAGCAGTAAAAATACTCAGAGAGTATGTAAAAAGAGGTAAAGAAAATAAACGGGTCAAAAAGGTAATAAAAATGAAATCTTACTACTGCAGTAGTCACTTTGCTTCTCTCTTTTTTGCACCCATTGTGACAGGTGTCCTTATTTCTAAAAGAGTTTATTACCCTCATAATGTAATGGTTTCTTCTAGAAAAAAAACAAAAAAATCACTATGCCTCATTACTTTCAATCTCATTTGTTTCTCCATGTCACATTTAAGAAAATGAAAACATATTAAAATGCTCACATATCAACTTCACCAGCTAGGGAAGTTCTAGCTGGATTATGCCTGAGGTAGTGCAATATATTAAATCAATTGAAGCAAGAAAATTTATTGTGTAAATGCAATAAAAATATCTAGAATTTCTTCTGCATTTATTTTTTACAATATTCTATAATGAATATGTGCTTCTTGGAATTCTTTTGTAAACAAACAATATAAATAATGCAAAGGAAAATCATGAAGTATATTATTAAATACACTATCTTTCTAATTTGGTAATTGCAAAAACTTCAAACAGCCATTCTATTTTGTGATGTTTCAAGTTACCAGAAAACCAAATTTGCTTGTAAATTTATAATAGCATGTTTTAATATTTTTCTCATATTTTGAATTATATCAGATATTATATTTGGTAATACATTTTAAAGTTCAATGGAGCCAATAAACTACATACTTGTATTCACCAAAGTTCAGAACATTTTGCAACATACAAATGATCAATTAAACAGATAGGAAATATAAGCTTTAGTATGAGTGCTAAGACGTTTCAGTCACGTTCTACTCTTTGTGATCCCATGGACTGTAGACCACCAGGTTCTTCTGTCCACGGAATTCTCCAGGCATGAATACTGGAGTGGATTGCTATACTCTCATCCAGGGGAATCTTCCCCACCCAGGGATCAAACCTGTTGTGTCTTACATCTCCTGCATTGGCAGGCGGGTTCTTACCACTACCACCACCTGGGAAGCGAGGTTAATTTGCAGAATGTGGCTTGATCTTTGGCCACTTTTAGGCTCCCAATATTCTTCCTGATTTATTTATTAATTTTTAATGTTAAATTAAACTTTCATTTTTTTTTAATTTTATTTTATTTTATTTTTTTGAGCTTAGTTTTTTTTTTTAAACTTTACAAATTGTATTAGTTTTGCCAAATATCAAAATGAATCCACCACAGGTATACATGTGTTCCCCATCCTGAACCCTCCTCCCTCCTCCCTCCCCATACCATCCCTCTGGGTTGTCCCAGTGCACTAGCCCCAGGCATCCAGTATCATGCATCGAACCTGGACTGGTAATTCGTTTCATACATGATATTATACATGTTTCAATGCCATTCTCCCAAATCTTCCCACCCTCTCCCTCTCCCACAGAGTCCATAAGACTGTTCTATACATCAGTGTCTCTTTTGCTGTCTCGTATACAGGGTTATTGTTACCATCTTTCTAAATTCCATATATATGCGTTAGTATACTCTATTGGTGTTTTTCTTTCTGGCTTGCTTCACTCTGTTTAATAGGCTCCAGTTTCATCCACCTCATTAGAACTGATTCAAATGTATTCTTTTTAATGGCTGAGTAATACTCCATTGTGTATATGTACCACAGCTTTCTTATCCATTCATCTGCTGATGGACATCTAGGTTGCTTCCATGTCCTGGCTATTATAAACAGTGCTGCAATGAACATTGGGGTACACATGTCTCTTTCCCTTCTGGTTTCCTCAGTGTGTATGCCCAGCAGTGGGATTGCTGGATCATAAGGCAGTTCTATTTCCAGTTGCTTGCTCAACATGGGATATTTCCTTTTAGAGGAGTATATTTGTCTTTATGAGCATTCTCTATAGAGAGATTTATCCAAAAGAGAATATAGAGGAACAGAAGAAGGAATGCACATGCTATCATCCAGAGAAGCAACCACAGAAGATTAAAAACTGCCATCATTCGCTCCTGATATTCTTTCTTATAAAATTTAAGCTTAATAAATATTTTAAATCAACCAGATGTGGGGACGTTGCAGTTTATTATATCTGAAGTTTATTATAATTTTCAGAATTTGTAGGTTGATCTTCTAGTAGCAAATGCCTATACTGTCTACTTTGTGCACCCTCCCAGGTACCTTGCCTGCTCTCTGAGCATATCTAACAGATGGGCTGAAGAAGAATAAAGGCATATTTTTTTTTGTTTATTACTTTGCATTGATTTGGCCTCTAACCTCTGTGTAAGCCTAGAGTTATTATTCCAGAGGTTGAAAGAAAAAACTGAAAAGTCACTTTCCTGGACAAAATCTTTGAGATACTGTAACATAAGCACCACTAACATGAGAACTATATGTCAGACAGAGATGATTTTTCCATTTGTGGACAGAATACAATATAGATTAGTACATTAAGGGTTCTGAGACCAGCACTATATTGATACTTTGAGGATTCAAACTATATGCATGTCATGATGTATCACCCACTGATCCTGTCAGCATGGGCCCTGGCTTCAGCAGATGCAGTGTGGCAGCAGACACAAAGCAGTGATCAGAAAGCAAATAAAACAAGAGAATGTGAGGAAGCCTACAAAAAAAAAATTGTTAACTCATTTAATATGATTACAGGATGCAATACCTTTTTGAGATGGAAAAGTGACTACAGGGGTAGATAGATGTAATATAGAAACAAGTGATGTGTGTGTCCATAAGAACAGAAGTCAGCAAACTATGACCCATGGACCAAATCTGGTTTTGTACCTGTTTTTTTTTTTTTTTTTATAAGTAATGTTAATTGGAACACAAACACTCCCATTTGTTTATGTATTTTCTGTGGATGGTTTCATGCTATAACAGCAGAGTTGTTCAGTTGTCAAGGCAAAGAATAAAATATTTACTCTCTGACATTTTATAGAAAAAGTTTGCTAATCCCTGGTCTGAAGAAGAACACCTGCCAGAGCCGGGCAACATTATATTGACTTAACTTAGTGCCTGCTATAGTTTAAACAAGACAAGTCCAAGAATGGTTTTCATTTTCAAGAAGTTTATAAAAAACATTTTTGAAGAGTGGAGAGTTACAGAGGAGTATATCAGAATTATCTGTGTCCCTAACAATGACATTAATTTAAAAACCTCTCCAGAAGAAAGCAAGTCTGCAAATATACAAAAAGTACCTCCTCAGCTCCATGCCCCATCCTTAGCCACGAGTATGACAGTAGTGAAAAAGTCAAGTACTGTTCATGTTTCAATATAGCTTTTACCCAGGGAAACATAGAAGAAAATAAACACAAAAATAATTTGCATTTACATGGAAATAGGTTCAGAGTAGGAAGAGTAAAATGTAGTAATCTGAGAAAGTAGGAAACATTGAGTCTACTGGATCTAACTCATCATTTGGGACCACATCTACTGAGCCCATCTGGTCCCAGCCAACCTTCAGACGTAGAAGGGAAACACATATGCTAATTTGTGCATGCTACTGATCGTGTGGTTGTTGATTACTCACAATTGTTGTGGTAATAACCATCACACATCACTTTTAGGTCAACATATAAAGTCCTATGCCTTACAAATGTCTATATCTATTCTTAATTCTGTTTCAAGCATCATCAAATATGCCTCTACTTTTTGTTCATTATACTCCAGTTACCCCTCTATGCTTCATGTTGCTTAAATAAGCCAATCATCCTTCTGACTCAAACCTTTAATCATCTCTCTGTAAAATGCTTTTTACCTATATATCTTTCTGTCTCTTCCTCACCTCACTCATATATGAGACTACATCTCATTGCTGTAATATGTAATCTTTCTTCTTAGTTCTTTTGCATATCTGATATTTTATTACACATTTTATTTACTTGTTTATTCATTGTCTCTTCCACCAGAATTTTAACACCATAAAGGCAAGGACTTTTCTTTGTTATATTTTCTTCTTGACCTCAGAGTTATAGAATAGTGGTTAACAAGACTATGGTTGTTCATATATACACACACATATATATATATATATATATATATATATATATATATATATATAATTTATAAATATATAGTTTTGGTTGTTTTCTACAAAATGGTACAAAGCTTAATGCATAGTGAGCTTGCTTATACTGTCCTAGATTTAAAGGCAACAATTTATGATCATGCTTGAGATTAAAATAAAGCACAAAAAAGTCTATGTAAATTATATTCAGAAATGTTTGAGGTGGGGAACTGGAATATCTGCAATTAAATAAGGTCAGAAGTTATTTGTTATCAGAGAATAGCAAAAATATATGTGTGTGTGTATATATGTGTATATATATATAATGTATACATATTATCTGCTGTGAAAAATGTGAGAAATAATTTTGTTAGGATGCAATAGCATGTGGTCTAATAAAGGATGATCTTGGGACTTCCCTGACAGTCCAGTGGTTAAGACTCTGTGCTGTCAATGCAAAGGGTGTACATTCAATCTCTGGTCAGGAAACTAAGATCTTGTGTGCTGCGCAGCATGGCCAAGAGATTAAAAAATAAAAATAAAAAATAAAATAAAAAGGATGGTCTTTTTGAAGCTCTTTAATCTTCATTCAAATATACCATAAAGATATAACATGTTTATAAACTTGATGCTCTAAGAGACATAGTAGAACGCCTAGTGAAGCAGTGAACAAAAAATAATTTTAAAAGAAATACAAAGATTTTGGAAATAGCCTAGAAAATGAACGAAAATAATATTTTTAAAAAGTCCCAAAAGCTACAGAGGAAAAATTTTTAAGCAAATATAAATAAACTAATCATATGATTTTTTACAGTTCTCCAAACATCTCTGTCGGTCAGTCAGTTCAGTCGCTTAGTAGTGTCTGACTCTTTGCAACCCCATGGACTGCAGCACGCCAGGCTTCCCTGTCCATCACCAACTCCTGGAGCTCACTCAAACTCATGTCCATTAAGTCGGTGATGCCATCCAACCATCTCAACCTCTGTCATCCCCTTCTTCTCCTGACTTCAATTTTTCCCAGCATCAGGGTCTTTTCCAATGAGTCAGTTCTTTGCATCAGGTGGCCAAAATATTGGAGGTTCAGCATCAGTCCTTCCAATGAACATTCAGGACTGATTTCCTTTAGGATGGACTGTTTGGATCTCCGTGCAGTCCAAGGGACTCTCGAGAGTCTTCTCCAACACCAGTTCAAAACTGGTTCAAAGCAGTTCAAAAGCATCAGTTCTTCAGCGCTCAGCTTTCTTTATAGTCAATTTAGCAATGGAGACAATATTTCAGCATTTTCAGATCAGATTACTCGCTCAGTCGTGTCCGACTCTTTGCAACCCCATGAATCGCAGCACGCCAGGCCTCCCTGTCCATCCCAACTCCCGGAATTCACTCAGACTCATGTCCATCGAGTCAGTGATGCCATCCAGCCATCTCATCCTCTGTCGTCCCCTTCTGCTCTTGCCCCCAATCCTTCCCAGCATCAGAGTCTTTTCCAATGAGTCAACTCTTCGCATGAGGTGGCCAAAGTACTGGAGTTTCAGCTTTAGCATCATTCCTTCCAAAGAAATCCCAGGGCTGATCTCCTTTAGAATGGACTGGTTGGATCTCCTTGCAGTCCAAGGGACTCTCAAGAGTCTTCTCCAAAACCACAGTTCAACAGCGTCAATTCTTTGGCACTCAGCCTTCTTCACAGTCCAACTCTCACATCCATACATGACCACAGGAAAAACCATAGCCTTGACTAGACAAACCTTTGTTGGCAAAGTAATGTCTCTGCTTTTGAATATGCTATCTAGGTTGGTCATAACTTTCCTTCCAAGGAGTAAGCATCTTTTAATTTCATGGCTGTAGTCACCATCTTCAGTGATTTTGGAGCCCAAAAAAATAAAGTCTGACACTCTTTCCACTGTTTCCCCATCTATTCAGCATTTTAGGAGACTATAATTAGATGCATTATTTTTTTACAATACTGAACCTGTTTTATATTTTGGGACAGTCTATTGTTTCATTTATAGATTATCAGATTTTAATGTGTTAGGTGTCAAGATAGATATTTACAAGTTTTGGAAGGTAGAGTATTGACAGTAGAAAATGATGGTTAACAATTATTAAAGGTGGGAAGAAACAAAAGCCTTAATTAAGATCTATTCAGTTTATACCCTCATAAATGCCACAGCACTATGGCTTAGTTATTGGAGCAGTCTGCAACTGGCTGTCTTGCTGACTGATCCCAGGGCCTTGGCTTGGATGTTATAGGAATTCAAAATAGGTGGAACAGACTGAGCCAGTGAAACTTATTGATCCCATTGCTGTTCCTTCATCCATTTGCTGCAGGCATATACACATAGTTCATGCCTGTATGACCAAAACACTGGATTGTAGCAAGGTCGATTCACTGTTTTCATCCATCGTAATGACTGATTTAGACTGTCACACAGTCAATGTGATTGATTATATAAAAGTTGGCCAACAAAACTCAAAGTTGCCTTTCCATAGCTGCTCTCATTATGGTCTGAAAACAGCATTGTTTTTTATCTCTCCAAAGCAACATTTGAAGGGGAGTTTTGTCAATCACTTTGTTCATTCTAAAGCAGATGTCCAAACCAGGTATTTCTTCCTTTATCTACCATCACAACTTCCTCTCTCAGTACCACTGACACGATCATGTTTAGGGCATTGAAATGCCTGCAGCTGCTGTAAGTTCTTACATTTAGATTATGCCCAGGATTCATACAATAGAGCACTTTTTCCAAGAACTGCTATGTGGGCCTGCTACCTTTTGACAGAGTGCCTTTTATATTCCCACAATACAATACTACCATGTTTGCCTGTCATCAAGGATGTGATAGTGGGTTATCAATGAGTACTCTTTCTTCTAGTCACAGTCTTCAAATTCTACTTTAGGGCTCAAGTATACCCATATCAAATAAACAAACTATATGAGAGATATTAAATTTCAGTTTCACTGGCCCAGTCTGTTCCACCTATTTTGTAAATATTTATCTTGACACCTAACAAAACAAAACAAAGCATTGGACTAGTTTTGAAGGAAACTGCTAAATGTCTTTCAAAATGATTCCACCAGTTTACATCCCCATCAACAATCTGTGAGACTTCCTTTGGCTCCACTTCCTTATCAACATATGATGCTGTCAATTTTTCGATTTCAACCACTATACTAGCTGTGTAGTGGTGTCATATTGTTGTTTTAATTTGCATTTTCCTGACCACATATGATATGGACCATATCCTTACATGTTTATTTTCCCTTTGTATATTTTCTTTGGTAGGGTGCCTGTTAGGATGTTTGCTGCTTTTTCTAATCAGGTTAGTTGTTTGCTTATTATTGAGTTTTAAGAATTCTTTGTGTATTTTGGAAAATAAACCTTAAATCAGTGAGTCTTTTGCAAATGCCTTCTCCTAGTCTGTGGTTTGTCTTTTAATTTTCTTGATATTGTCTTTGAATATTTCACTCCACTCTCTTTAGTTGGCATGGTTTCTGAGAAGTCCAATGCCTTTTTTTGTTTTGTTTTTCTGGCTTCTTTTGGAATTTTTCTTTTTTCTTTATTTTTTTGTAGTTGGAAATATATATGCCTAGGTGTATTTTTTTTTTTTTTTCTCCATTTATTCTGCTTTGCATTTTCTGAGCTTCCTTGACTTGGCTTGTCTCTTTCTTTCTTCTGATATTCCCACGTACGTTACAACTTTTGTAGTTGTTTCAGTTTTTGGACAATCCCTTTTATGTTTCCCCAGTCATTTACTCTTTGCTTTTTGAGGTTCTTTTTTGTTTGTTTGTTTCTAATGATTCAATTGATATATACTCTAGCTAGTAAATGTTTTCCTCAGTGATGTCCAGTCTACTGTTAATAGTAAGTCCATCAATGATGTTTTTAATTTCTGTTACAATGAGTTTAATCTCTAGGATTTCTTTTTGGTCCTTTCCTAGGATTTGCTGTCCTCTGCTTACATTGTCCATCTGTTGTTGAATGCTGTTTACTTTATTCATTAGAGTCCTTGTCATATTAATTATAGTTGTTTTAAATACCTAATCTGATAATTCCCATACCTCTATGACATCTGGTTCAGGGTATTTGCTTGGTATTCTTTTGGTAGATAATTTTCTGTTTATATCCATACATGATGTACCAGGTAAAATGAAGTGCTCCAGATAAGCTTTAGTAATGGGATAGTAGGACTTCACAGGTAGCACTTGTGATAAAGAACCCTCTGACCAATGTAGGAGACATAAGAGATGTGGGTTTGATCCCTGGGTCAGGAAGATTGCTTGGAGGAGGACGTGGCAACCCATTCCAGTTTTCTTGCCTGGAGAATTCCATGGACAGAGGAGCCTGGCAGGCTACAGTCCATAGGGTTGCAAAGAGTCAGACATGACTAAGCAACTTAGCACAGTATGATGGTAAGATGTGGAAAGAAAGGAAGCACTCTACAACTCTATGATTAGGTCTTAATCTTTCAGTGAGCCAGTCAGTGCCTCTGGACTGTGAATTTCACAAGTGTTTCTCAGTTTTTTCTCCCAAATTAATTGGGACAGTTAAGCTAGAGTGGGCTGAAGTAAGGTATTTTCTTTGTCCCATGTTAAAGACTAGTGTTGACTGGAGTTGAGTGTTTCTCTTCTAAATCAGTTATCCTCTGATAATGGGCCAACCGGTTAGTCTCTAGTTAACTAGATTTTCCTGAAGGCATGCCTTTTCTAAGTAGAACAGAGTAATCTGAAATATTTCAAAATGTTTCCTTTTGCCTTCCCCATGCTGAAAACCTGAGTGGATTTCTCTCTGGTTATCAACATTTATTGTGGGAATCTAATGAACTTCATGGAGGTAAATCTTATAAAACCGTGGGGATTTTACTATGGCTGGGTCTTCCTGGAGTTTTTACTCTTAGACTTGCATACATACGAGTCTTGGATACTCACTGACCACATTTCTGGTTTTCCAATTCCTGCACTGATTCCTCTGGAGATTTCCATCTGTGAGTCTCTGTTCTGGTAAATTGTTATTCTCTGCTTTCACTTGTCAGTCTCTCCAGTCTCAAGGGGAGTGGTTTGTTCTCTGTCCTTCCTTTTGTGTCTCTTTTTTTCTCTCATCTTAGCTTACCCAAGAGGATTTGTTACACTGGAGTCTGTTAACCTCTATTTGTTAGAATGAGCTGGTGATTCCAAGATACATGCAAAAGCAGAAACTTGAGGTCTATGTTATTTTTTTAATTCAATGAAAGACATAAGATGTGAAAATGTTAGTATTTTATTTTGTAATAATTAATAACAAGTGTCTTAAGAAGTTGTTTAGATACTCTCTACAGATGTGAAGTGTACATTTTCATAAAACTTGCTAAGCTGTGTCTGACTCTTGTGTCTGCACGGACTGTATCCAGCCAAGCTCCTCTGGCCACAGGATATCCTAGGCAAGAATACTGGAGTGGGTTGCCATTTCCTTCTCCAGGGGGTCTTCCTGACCCAGAGATCGAACTATGGTCTCTTGCACTGCAGGCAAATTCATTACCAACTGAACCACCAAGAAAGCCCCTTCATAATACTTAATAAATAGCAATGAATCTCATTACATTGGACCACTAAAGCACCTACTTATACTGATAAAAATTTTAAAGTGCATAAATAAAACTAATAATTTTAAGGAGTTGTACAAATTACCTTTCCTCAGCAAAAAATTTTCCTATTATCTTTATTGATAGTTCACTTACATTTGTTAGTCCTTGGAGAAGCAAGGTTATAATTTGCTTTTTTTGAGGGCCAATGTTGATAATTAACATGTTATATTTGATTGATAAATAACATGCAAGGTTACACACATGCACACGTTAATAACACGTGTTGTTAAAATCTGAAATTATGGATAACGTTCATCCCAACACTTCATACAGACACTTGAAGAGTAAAAGATTAACTGCCTTAGCATGATCTTCAAAATAAAATCCTAACTGTGGCTAAATTTTCTAACTTTCCTACTCTAATGTAACTGCATTTAATTTCTAATTTCTAGGAATTCTATGCTCCAAGCTAATTTATACAATATTAAAACAGCTAGTTTTATTGTCTCATATATGCTATGCACAACCCATGATTATTTATTTAATGACACATCATTACATACTAACAGAAGCAGAAGATATTAAGAAAAGGTGGCAAGAATATGCAAAAGAACTATACCAAAAAGATCTTCAACCAGATGATGATGATGGTATGATCACTTTTCAAGAGCCAGACATCACGGAATGTGAAATCAAGTGGGCCTTAGGAAGCGTAACTATGAACAAAGTTAGTGGAGATGATGGAATCCCAGTTGAGCTACTTCAAATCCTAAAAGATGACGCTGTTAATTAAAAGTGCTGTACTCAACATGCCAGTAAATTTGGAAAACTCAACAGTGGCCACAGGACTGGAAAAGGTCAGTTTTCATTCAAATCCCACAGAAGAAAAATGCCAAAATATGTTAAAACTACCACACAATTGCACTCATCTCACACGCTAGCAAAGTAATGCTTAAAATTCTCTAAGGCAGGCTTCAACAGTTTGTGAACCATGAACTTCCAGATATTCAAGCTGGATTTAGAAAAGGCAGAGGAACCAGAGATAAAATTGTGAACATCTGTTGTATCATAGGAAAAGAAAAAGAATTCCAGAAAAATACCTACTTCTGCTTTATTGACTATGCCAAAGGCTTTGACTGTGTGGATCACAGCAAACTACAGAAAATTATGAAAGAGATAGGAATACCAGACCACCTGACCTGCCTCCTAGAAATGTGTATGTAGGTTAAGAAGCAACAGTTAGAACCGGACATGGAACAGCAGACTGCTTCCAAATTGGGAAAGGAGTACGTCAAGGCTGTATACTGTGACATTGCTTATTTAACTTATATGCAGAGTACATCATGAGAAACACTGGGCTGGATGAAGCACAGCTGGAATCAAGATTGCTGGGAGAAATATCAATAACCTCAGATATGCAGATGATACCTCCCTTATGGCAGAAAGTGAAGAACTAAAGAGCCTCTTGATGAAAGTGAAAGAGAAGAGTGAAAAAGTTGGCTTAAAACTCAACATTCAAAAACAAATATCATGGCATCTGGTCCCATCACTTCATGGCAAAGAGATGGGAATACAATAGAAACAATGAGAGACTTTCTTTTCTTGGGCTCTAAAATCACGGGAGATGGTGACTGCAGCCATGAAATTAAAAGACGCTTGCTCCTTGGAAGAAAAACTATGACCAACCTAGACAGCATATTAAAAAGCAAAGACATTACTTTGCCAACAAAGGGTCTATCTAGTCAAATCTATGGTTTTTCCAGTAGTCATGTATGGATGTGAGAGTTGGACTATAAAGAAAGCTGAGCGTCAAAGAATTGATGCTTTTGAACTGTGGTATTGGAAAGACTCTTGAGAGTCCCATGGACTGCAAGGAGACCCAACCAGTCAATCCTAAAGGAAATCAGTCCTGAATATTCATTGGAAGGACTGATGCTGAAGTTGAAACTCCAATACTTTGGCCATCTGATGCGAAGAACTGACTCATTGGAAAAGACCCTGATGCTGGGAAAGACTGAAGTCAGGAGAAGAAGGGGATGACAGAGGATGAGATGGTTGGATGGCATCACCAACTTGGTGGACATGAATTTGAGCAAGCTCCGGGAGTTGGTGACGGACAGGGAAGCCTGGTGTGCTGTAGTCCATGGGGTGGCAAAAAGTCGTACATGACTGAGTGACTGAACTGACCTGAACTGTTCATTACATAATTATGTCATACATTACATAAAATTTCAGGGACAGAAGCTGTGTGTTTCCTCCAGTATTCACTTCGTACACGGTACATAATATGTTACATAAGTGCATATATATAACTAATAAATAAATCAATAAAGAAGAGATATTTAGCTAAGTCTATCAAAATCCTAGTAAACGTATGTTTTATTTTATAGTTTATATTACATATTGATGGAAAAATATGAAATTGGCTTGACTAATGCAATTTGTACAAAAGACATTAGTCTGTTAAATTCCAAATTTATATCTCTTTTCTTTATTTCAGTTATAAAAATCAAATGACTGTAAGTCCTACATGTCCGATTTAAAAAGAATAGAAATTAATTAGCTTAAGCTCATTGTTGTCACAAACAAAGTTAGCTAATATGCCAACATTTTCCTATTTTACAAGAGAAGGTGAAAATCACCATTTTAATCTTTCTGTAGCTCTAAATGCCAATTTTTAGTAAGAAAAATATATATTAATACTCTGATCTTTACTACAACAAGGCTTATAGATTTAGATTTGGGACACACAAATATAGCCAAAATTGGATTCTACATAGACCATATGAGACTAGATTATAGAGTAAGAATCAAACAAACATCTTCAAGAAGAGTAAAAAAATTAAAGGATGAACAGGGAAAGAGAAGCCCTATTGGAGAGGCAGCTGGGAGAATAGGAAATCAAGTTATTATAGAAAATGAAGGAATGAAAGTGAAGTCGCTCAGTCGTGTCCGACTCTTTGCGACCCCATGGACTGTAGCCTACCAGGCTACTCTTTCCATGGAATTTTCCAGGCAATAGTACTGGAGTGGGTTGCCATTTCATTCTCCAGGGGATCTTCCTGACCCAGGGATCAAACCCGGGTCTCCTGCATTGTAAACAGACCCTTTACCGTCTGAGCCACCAGGGAAGTCCTCAGATGAAATGGAGTGATTCAAACTCAGTGGTCTATACTGGTAAAGAAAATAGAAAGTTGGAGAGAAATTTTTTAAAAATTTATTTTGTAAACCAGAGCTTGTTACACATATTCAGAACAGTTTCACTTATGTTAAGTAGAAGCTGCTTTGTAGCAGGCTGGGGAGAGAATTTGAGCTAAGAACTTGTGAACATACATAAAAAGGATATTAGGAGCTTGGCTGCAAATTTTAGAAAAATAATAGTTGAGATTTTCTTGTGGATAGTGGTGATTTTATTTGTTTGTTTTAGTTTTTGCGTGTGAAAATATATTTAAATTCTGATGGTAAGAAGACTGTGAATGAAATCTTACAATTTTAGTTGAGAGTAGAGGTCATAGATGGGACTTTCCTGGTGGCTCAGAAGGCAAAGGATTTGCCTACAATGCGGGAGACTAAGGTTCAGTCCCTGAGTTGGGAAGATCCCCTGGAGAAGGGAATGACAACCCACTCCAGTATTCTTGCCTGGAGAATTCCACGGACAGAAGAGCCAGGTGGGCTACAGTCCATGGATTTGCAAAGAGTCAGACACAACTGAGTGATCTTGGCTGGCTGAGGGTTCATAGATGAGCCTCCAGAGGAAGGTGCAGGCTATATCACAGCCCAAAACATTTATAGAAGAGTAACCCAGAAGAGAAGAAATGACACATTTTCTGTTATTTTAAGATGACTATCACATACAAGATAAACTTTTCATCTAGAAATGTGTATAAAATGGCTGTGACAAGAAATTTGGTCTTTCCAAGATACAAACAGCTTAAACATTTGACAATTTCATCAGTATCTCTGAAAATTATTTTTAGCTTTAGGGTTAAAAATAGAAAGTATTTTGTATGTAAGTAATTTAGTAATATTTACCTAAAATCAAATGGAAAAAATAAGTATGCATTACTCCAAGACAGACTTTTATTGATTGACTATGTTTATAAATTTGAGTATAGTGGGAAGAATTGATGCTTTTGAATTGTGGTGCTGGAGAATTCTCTTGAGAGTCCTTTGGACAGCAAGGAGGTCAAACCAGTCAATCCTAAAGGAAATTTTCCCTGAATATTCTTTGGAAGGACTGATGCTGAAGCTCTAATACTTTGGCAACCTGATGCGAAGTGCAGACTCATTAGAAAATACCCTGATGCTGGGAAAGATTGAGGGCAGGAGGAGAAGGGCGTGGCAGACGATAAGATATTTAGGTAGCATGACCAACTTAATGACGTGACTTTAAGTAAACTGGGAGGCAATGGAGGACAGAGGAGCCCGGCGTGCTACAGTCCATGGGATCATAAAGAGTTGAACAAGACTTCATGACTGAACAACACAACAACAACAAATTTACAAATATTGGCTATTCTATTTACTTCTCCTCTGCCCCTTTTCCAGCTCTGGATTAATATCCTGTTGATTCAAGTTACCTAATATATAGCGTAAGAGGAATAAAATATGTTGGGTACTGCTGTCTGATTAGGTATTTGAGATTGCCCAATTTCTGTTAAATTTCTGAATCATAATTTACTACAAACAAATATTTTCAAGAAGAAAATAAGTTAGCTGGCCTCTTAGTTGTCACATATATAATATGACCTCTGTGAGTTTGTAGTAAAGACAATTGAGCATTATGTTCCTTGTACTCTTTTCACTATCCAAAAATTAGCAAAATTATTCACCAAAGTTTCGCTTATTCCTTAAAACTCTAGCAATAGAATTTGCTTTGATTTTGTTACTATGAATTTCTGATAAGTGAAAAATACTATTAGTAAAAATAGCATTTTCATTTACTTTATATAAATCTGAAAGACTTCTTTTTCAGATTCTTCATGTTCATGGATGTCTGGCTTGATCTATAACAATCAGTACTCCGTTTATACTCTAAACAAAACTAGATGCAGCTGTAATACTGGTATGATGTCATGAGTTAACTAAAAATTTAAAATTACATGTAAATTAAACTTTGACAATGGCTTAGAATGTTCTCCATTAATGTCTATTTAAGGAATCACTTTCCAAAAGGGCTAAAAGTCAAGTAAAATAAAATGAACATTTTTGAGTGATGGATGTTCACCTTGTGTGCTGAGATAGAACAAGAATAAATGACTTGCTTTCTACTAATAGATATTAGGAAAACTTTCCAGGTAATGATATACAGTAGTTACTAAAAAGATGATTGCTATTTAAAGATTTGGTAGGAGATAGGAAGCTATATTTTTTAACATCATTTTTGTACTGAATATCTTTGCATATATATATGTATATATATATATATATATATATATATATATATATACTACGCTTAGATATTTATTTTAACAAGGATGTATCCTGCCTTCACAAATATATCATAAAGTATTTGAGGCCAATTGTATCTTTAAATTCTTAATAGCCTACATGAAGATTTTAACATAGTGTGGTCAAAACTGCATTTGCTAACAAATGTTAAATATTGGGAAATATATATTTCAAGGTACACACATTTTCTCTAACCAAACTTTTCTTTCTTTTTGACTTTTAGTAAGATTATGTGTGACTCTTTTGTTTATATCTTTTGTAAATACCTAGGCCAGATGCATTCATGTCTCCTGAGACATTAAAATTTGTCCTAAGCAAAATTAGTAGTGGCAACCTTAGTAGTTTTCACTTACCAAAAACCCGACAATGTTAACTCTGAGATTTATTTTACACAAGTCTTTAAAAAGAAAAAAAAAAAAAAAAACCAACTATTTTCTCAAATGTGTGAATCCATGTTTGAATTAGAATTCAAACTAAATAATGATATATTTGAATTATGCAGAATATTTATTTAAAACAAACTGCTGCTGCTGCTGCTAAGTCTCTTCAGTCATGTCCGACTCTGTGTGAACCCATAGAGGGCAGCCTACCAGGCTCCCCCATCCCTGGGATTCTCCAGGCAAGAACACTGGAGTGGGTTGCCATTTCCTTCTCCAATGCATGAAAGGGAAAAATGAAAGTGAAGTTGCTCAGTTGTGTCCGATTCATAGCAACCCCAGGACTGCATCCTACCAGGCTCCTCCGTCCATGGGATTTCCCCCGCAGAGTACTGGAGTTGGTTGCCATTGCCTTCTCCATTAAAACAAATTAGAAGTTGGTATATATTGTAGATATATAATAAGCAAATGTCAAAAGAAATATCAAAACACACTCAGGGCACACAGATATAAGTTATTTTTTAAAAATTCATTTAAGCAAATAAGAGATAATGTTGTTATTAACATAGGGTACTGGGCTCTTCGATCTGATTTTCTTTCCTAAAGCCCCTAGAAAACCTGCTACACTTTTAATGATTTTCCCCACTTTTATGAGAGAATTTTTTAAAAGATTAAAATAATAAATTATGGTTTAGCTATTATTCTCAAACATAGTATAAAGTAAATATATATCATTTTCCTGAAAGGTACACTTTAAATAATTAAATAAATGTGACTTTTAGTTCTGTATACTGAATCTACTTAAGCTGTTACCACAATATTCTGTTTATTGCTATTTACAGTGGAAACAGTGTTAGACTTTATTTTGGGGGGCTCCAAAATCACTGCAGATGATGATTGCAGCCTTGAAATTAAAAGATGCTTACTCCTTGGAAGGAAAGTTATAACCAACCTAGATAGCATATTAAAAGGCAGAGACATTACTTTGCCAACAAAGGTCTGTCTAGTCAAGGCTATGGTTTTTCCAGTAGTCATGTATGGATGTGAGAGTTGGACTGTGAAGAAAGCTGAACGCCGAAGAATTGATGCTTTTGAACTCTGTTGTTGGAGAAGACTCTTGAGAGTCTTTTTGACTGCAAGGAGATCCAACCAATCCATTCTAAAGGAGATCAGTCCTGGGATTTCTTTGGAAGGACTGATGCTAAGGCTGAAACTCCAATACTTTGGTCACCTCATGTGAAGAGTTGACTCATTAGGAAAGACCCTGATGCTGGGAGGGATTGGGGGCAGAAGGAAAAGAGGACGACAGAGGATGAGATGGCTGGATGGCATCACTGACTTGATGGATGTGAGTTTGAGGGAACTCTGGGAGTTAGTGATTGACAGGGAGGCCTGACGTGCTGCGATTCATGGGGTCGCAAAGAGTCGGACATGACTGAGCAACTAACTGAACTGAACTGAACTCTACAAAAAGAAAGAGGACTATGAACACACATCTGTAGAATCAGAGTGGTAACTGAATAATATCTATAAAGGGCTAAACATCACAGCCACTCTCAGTCCCTTTTTAATAAATATGGAGTTGTGGGCAGAGGCCCAGAGACTGAAGACAGTATTCTGAGATAAAGCATTGAATCAAGTTTCAAGAGAAAATACTTGAAAACTAGATATTCTGTAAAACTTATTTTTATTATTTTTAATTTCTTTTTAATTAAAGGGTAGTTGATTTACAATATTTCAGATGTACAGCAAAGTGATCCAGGCATGAGTGCATGCTGAGTCACTTCAGTCATGTCTGACTTTTTGCAGCCCTATGGACTGTAGCCTTCCAGGCTAGACTACTAGAGTGGTTTGCCATTTCCTATTCTAGAAGATCTTCTTGACCCAGGGAGCAAAACCACATCTCCTGTGGCTCCAGCATTGCAGGCAGAATTCTTTATCGCTGAGTCACCAGGGAAGGCTGATTCAAGGATATGTATGTATACATACATATGTAGTGTTGGCTGTTATTTAATTGCTAAGTCATGTCCGACTCTTGCAACCCCATGGACTATAGCCCCTAGCCTTTTCTGTCCATGGGATTTCCCAGGCAAGAACACTGGAGTGAGTTGTTGTTTTCTTCTCTGGTGGGTCATTCTGACCCAGGAATTGAATCCATATCTCCTGCGTTGTAGTTGGATTACTTACCATTGGGCCACCAGGGAAGCCACATACACATATGTGTGTGTGTGTGTGTGTGTATTTTTTTTATATATATTACAGATTATTATAAGATACTGTGCTATGTGCTGTGTACTTAGTCACTCAGTCATGTCCGATTCTTTGCAACCCTTTGGAGTGTAGTCCACCAGGCTCCTCTCTCCATGGGATTCTCCAGGCAAGAATATTGGAGTGGGTTGCCATGCCCTCCTCCAGGGGATCTTCCCAACCCAGGGATCGGACCCTAGTCTCCCGCATTGAAGGCACATTCTTTACCATCTGAGCCACCAGGGAAGCCCACGAGATACTGAGATACTGAATATAGCTCCCTGGGCTATACACTAGGTCCTCGTTTATCTATTTTTGTGTATAGTATTGTGGTATCTGTAAAACCTAAATTCCCAATTTGTCATTTCCTCTTCTTTCCCTTTTGTTTTCACAGTTCAGTTCAGTCGTTCAGTCATGTCTGACTCATTGCAACCCCATGAACCACAGCACACCAAGTCTCCCTGTCCATCACCAACTCCCAGAGTCCATCCAAACCCATATCCATTGAGTCGGTGATGGCATCCAACCATCTCATCCTCTGTCATCCCCTTCTCCTCCTGCCCTCAATCTTTCCTAGCATCAGGGTCTTTTCCAATGAGTCAGCTCTTCGCATCAGGTGGCCAAAGTATTGGAGTTTCAGCTTCAACATCAGTCCTTCCAATGAACACCCAGGACTGATCTCCTTTAGGATGGACTGGTTGGATCTCCTTGCACTCCAAGGGACTCTCAAGAGTTTTCTCCAACACCACAATTCAAAAGCATCAGTTCTTCGGCTCTGAGTTTTCTTCACAGTCCAACTCTCACATCCATATAGGACCACTGGAAAAACCATAGCCTTGATTAGACAGACCTTTGTTGGCAAAGTAATGTCTCTGCTTTTTAATATGCTGTCTAAGTTGGTCATAACTTTCCTTCCAAGGAGTAAGCATCTTTTAATTTCCCGGCTGCAATCACCATCTGCAGTGATTTTGGAGCCCAGAAAAATAAAGTTAGCTAATTTCCACTGTTTCTTCATCTATTTGCCATGAAGTGATGGGACCAGATGCCACGATCTTAGTTTTCTGAATGTTGAGCTTTAAGCCAACTTTTCACTCTCCTCTTTCACTTTCATCAAGAGGCTCTTTAGTTCTTCTTCACTTTTTGCCATAAGGGTGGTGTCATCTGCATATCTGAGGTTATTGATATTTCTCCCAGCAATCTCGATTCCAGCTTGTGCTTCTTCCAGCCCACCGTTTCTCATGATGTACTCTGCATATAAGTTAAATAAGCAGGGTGACAATATACAGCCTTGACGTACTCCTTTTCCTATTTGGAACCAGTCTGTTGTTCCATGTCCAGTTCTAACTGTTGCTTCCTGACCTGCATACAGATTTCTCAAGAGGCAGGTCAGGTGGTCTGGTATTCCCATCTCTTTCAGAATTTTCCACAGTTTATTGTGATCTACACAGTCAAAGGCTTTGGCATAATCAATAAAGCAGAAATAGATGTTTTCCTGGATCTCTCTTGCTATGTCAAGTCTATTTCTGTTTTGTAAACAAGTTTATTTGTATCATTTTCAAAAAGGTACCACATAAAAGTGATATTATATTTTGTTTGTCTTTGTCTGACTTTCTTCACTTAGCACAATAATCTCATAGCCAAGACACGGACGCCTGATGTCTGTCAACAAATGAATGCATATCACCACTTCTTTGATGGCTCAGTGGTAAAGAATCTGCCTGCAATTCAGGAGACCCAGGTTAGATCCCTGGGTTAGGAAGAGACCCTGGAGAAGAGAGTGGCAACCTTCTCCAGTATTCTTGCTTGGAGAGTTCCATGGACAGGGAAGCCTGGCAGACTACAGTCCATGAGGTCATAAAGAATGGGACACGACTGAGTGACTTTCACTTTGATACTATTATTTACTATATGTAGCATTCTATCAGTGTTTTTAGAAACAATCTTGTAAAAGTAAGTCAGGATGAAATTAAGTCAAGGACTTTCCTGGTGGTGCAGTGGATAAGAATCTGGCTGCCAATGCAGGGAACACAGGTTTCATGCCTAGAAGATCCCACACGCCACAGAACAACTAAGTCCAAGTGCCTAGAGCTAGTGCTCTGCAACAAGAGAAGCCACCGCAATGAGTAGCCTGTGCACTGCAACCAGAGGGCAGTCTTCACTTTCTGGAAATAGAGAAAAGCCCATATATAGCAAAGAAGACTGAGTGCAGCCAAAAATAAAATAAATAATTAAATATATTTGTTTAAAAGAAGTGAAGTCAATATTGCACTATGACCCTTTTAAAATGGCATCTCATGCCCAAACTCTCTAATGAAAAGCTGGCATCCTGAGTCAAGTAAAAAAGCCCCCCATCAAATGATTAAAATAGTTTACAACTACTGGCAATATGAAAAGTGTCAATTAACTTTTCTGTACATAATAGTAGCAGAATCATAAATTTAAGAATCAAGTATTCTTATTTGAAATCCTTGTTTTACTGTGGGAAAAAGGACAACTTGTTGAGGTTTTATGATGATTAAATTAGGTAGTACATATGAGAAGCTGACAAATAATGGATACTTTTTTAATGATGTTTCAGTAACTTCACACCAGAAAAAAATTGTCTATTTCAGGTCACCTTGTTTACTTCTTTATACCATCCCCTGTGATGACAACTTCCCCACCTGATGAAATTGGTGTTAATGATGGAAAAGTGTGATTAGATCTTTCTAACCATCATTAAAATTTTGCTAATGAAGTCTGAACTTGTTCCATCAAAAATAGATTTTATTTTATTTAGACATTTAATTTTTAATTTAATTTTTGAATATAGTTAATATACAGTATTGTGTTAGTTTCTCTTGTACAGCAAATGAATCAGTAATACACATACATATATTGACTCTTTTTAATATTTTTTCCCATATAGATCATTACAGAATATTGAGTAGGGTTCTCTGTGTGATACAGTAAGTTCTTATTAGTTATCTATTTTATATATAGTAGTGTGCATATGTTAATCCCAATATCTCATTTTTATCCCTCCATCATTCCCCCTTGGTAAACCTAAGTTTCTTTCTATATCTGTGATTCTATTTCTGTTTTATAAATAGGTATATTTTAAATAACCATTTTATTTTTCAAGTGGATTAAAAATGATAAACAAAATGAAAGCTTTATCCATAAAATTATCCTGAAAAATGACAAGAATGATGCTAAAATTAGTAAAGGCATCTTTGTATGTTAATATTTTTATGTTCTACAGGATTAATTTGTACTTAACTTTTATTCAGTGAGTCATTATACATGTAATTATGTATTAAAATTAATTTGCATTATTGCACTCTATTATGTAGTTTTGTTTTCATGATCAAGGATAAAGTATGAAAATACAGTCTGGTTATAAAAGAAAACTATTATGGCAGTATGATATACAATGCTGCCTTTGTATATTAAAACCAGAATGTTTTTCTCAAAAGATACATTAACTCTGCAAGTAATACTTCACTCTGTTGAAAAGTAAAAGCGAAGAGATTTTTGATGTAAATTTTCTTAAAGAAGAGGAAATTACATTCATTATGCTTCTATATTTAGATCAGTGTTTTGTTTTGATGTAACATTATCCTATCCACTTCTTTTTTCCTCAAATCAGGCTGCAGATAATTTTAGTTTTACTGGTAGTTTGTCTATTTCTCTTATAGCTATGACTTTTTAAATTACATATTTCTAATAGGGAGGTGGGGCAAGGAGGTTCCAATCTAACCAATAACTACAATTATAGATTTGATACATGGTCTTCTAAATATAGGATATAAGCTTAGTTAGGTTTTTCTCTAATAAAAATGACATTTTGTGCATTTCTATAAAACACTTTAAAAGCTGAAAGTCACACAAGATGTATTTTATTTTTTAAATTGAAGTATAGTTAATTTAAACTATTATATTAATTTCAAATATACAACATAGTAATCCTTTTATTTTTTATTTTTATAGATTCTACTCCATCTAAAGTTATTATAAAATATTGACTATACTCCCTGTGTACAAAATCTATTTTAAAATAGCTATCAAAAGACAAGGACCCCTGAGAGATGGAAAACAAACTGCATAAATCCTACTGTGATGATTCATTTTAATGTGTCAACTTGTCTGAGCCAAGATTCCCAGATATTTGGTTAAACATTATTCTGGAAGTTTTCATGAGGATACTTTTTGAATAAAATTGAGATTTAATCTGCTGGACATTGAGTAAAAGCAGATTATTATCCATAATGTAGGTGGGCCCCATGCAATAAGTTAAGCACCTTAACAGAACACAGACTTTCTTGAGCAAGAAGGAATTCTGTTAGCAGGTTGTCTTTAGATAGAAATTACAAGTGTGTTCTAGGTCTCCAGCCCTCCAGCTTACTCTAAATATTTTGGATTTACCAAAGCCTCCACAGTGCATAAGCCAGTTTCTTAAAATAAATTCTTGTCTCTGGAGAACCCTAGTGAATACAGCTATATCATTATAGATACTGTCATGAAAACAGTTTATAGGCACATAGCAGAAGGATAACAATCAGAATATGGTGGTCTTCATTAATTGAAAAGACTGAGGAAAGTGTCCAGGAAAGCCAGGTTAGTTAAAGTTCTCAGGGCAAGATAGAGAAGTAATAGTAGGGACCTGATTTCCTCTTAGACCAAAAATGATCAACAGGTGAATGCAGGAACTGGAACAATAGATTTCAAAACACTGGGCTTCAGAAAATAAAAGGTAGTAATCACTGAAGATAAGGAAAAGGTAAGTCTTCCTCCTGTCCAAGTTTAGTGCCTTATGACAATTTATGGCCATTGTTTAGAAAAAGCAAACTGTAGAGGAGTCCATGAGACTTCCTTGTTGAGGAGGTTGAGTTGTCATACTAGGGAAAAAAAAAAAGGGCTGAGGTTCAAGGGATAAATTACAGGTGAGGAATAAATAACACTGTGAGAACCTCAGAGATGCAATTTTTTTAAATATAAAATCACATCAAAAATTTCTTCATTTAATGAAATCTATGAACTTATGGGTCCAAAGAGCTCAACCGAATCTAAGTAAATGAAACATAAAAAAAAAAAAAAAATGCACGAACACGTTATAAATCAAATTTCTCAAAACCAATAATAAAGAGAGAAAAATCTTAAAAGCAGCTAGAAGAAAACACAAACACACATTATTCACCTAGCAACAAAGAATGACAGAAGATTTACATGCAATTTTGAAATATAGTAGAACAGCATTCTTAAAGTACTGGGGGGAAAAAAAAGTTAGGATAGAGGTATATAACTACAGAAAAGAGTTTTCAAAAACTAAGAGCATATAAAGAGATCTTAGACGTTTAACAGCTGCAGAATTTATCATTAGCCAATTCTCACCTGAGGAAACGTAAAAGAAGTCCTTCAGACAGGATGATAATGATCAGTAGAAATATAGATGAAAAGAGCAACAGAAAGAAAATATAACTATAAGAAATTTTAATTCCCAAATCTCCTTAAATAGGTAATTCTCTCTAAACATACTGTTAACAAAGTGTATTAATTTTCTTAAACAAAAATAATGGCAATTTAGTCTGAGTCTTTTAAGATATGTAAAAATGTATAATGGCAGTAAGAAAAAATTAGAGGAAAGGAAAGGAAGTGTATTATAGCACATTTTTATACTGTAAGTGAAGTGATGTAATATCACATGAATATGGACCATAAATTAAAGATTAAAACTATAAGCCCAAAAGTAATTAGTAAAATATCAAACCAAAGACTCACAGCAATCAACCAAAGGAGATAAAATAGAATATATTTTAATAAAACAAAATTCATAACATATTAAAAAATGTGGGATTCTGATACTGCAGTACTTATCAAGAGATTTGTTGTATTAAAAATATACCCTAAGAAGGAAGCATGGATTCAAATAATGCTGCTTCTCTCTTAAGAAATAGCAGAATAAATTAAACCCAATCAACTCAGACAACAGAAATCCAAACAAAAAAAAGACAACAGAAAATAATAATAAAGGTCAGAGTGTAACTCAAAATAGAAGCAAAAAATAGTCAATAAAACAGATCATTCTTTGAGAAGTTATGTTTAATAATACCCTAGTCAAAATGACTAGAAAAGAAAAATAATTATCATTATCCAAACTGAGACGGGAAGATTCATTATAAATGATATACAAAGGTGGCTCAGATGGTAAAGCGCCTGCCTGCGATGCAGGAGACCCGGGTTCAATTCCTGGGTCGGGAAGATCCCCTGGAGAAGGAAATAGCAATCCACTGTAGCACTCTTGCCTGGAAAATCCCATGGACGGAGGAGCCTGATAAGCTACAGTCCAGGAGGTCGCAAAGAGTCAGACACAACTGAACGACTTCACTTTCATTTTCACTTTCATAGATGATTTTGAAAATGAAAGTGTTAATCACTCAGTCCTGTCTGACTCTTTGGGACTCCATGGACTGTACCCCACCAGGTTCCTCTGTCTGGAATTCTCCAGGCAAGAATGCTGAAGTGGATAGCCATTCCCTTCTTCAGGGGATCTTCCTGACCCTGGGACTGAACTTGGGTCTCCTACATTGCAAGTGGATTCTTTACTGTCCGAGCCAAGACTTTAGGCTAATAAATTTGACAAGTTATAAAAATAAAAATAAAAAAGTGCAATTCCTTGAAAGACACATACTAACAAGCTCACTTAAGAAGAAATTAATGCCATGAATAGACCCATATTAAAATTTAGTAGGGGTAGGAAACGGCAACCCACTCTAGTATTCTTGCTTGGGAAATTCATGAGGTTGCAGAGTCAGACACGACTAAGCACACACACACAAAATTTAAAGAAATTAATTTATACTGAAAGTCTTCCCTACAAGCAAATCTCCAAATCCAGATGACATAATTGATGAATGGCACAAAATTTTTACAAAGAGACCAACACAAAATGAGATACTTAATCAGGTGACTCTCTAGAGAAAGACATTCCAGGAAGAGGAATAGCATTTTGTAACAGTTTCAGATATCTTTTCTTCCTAGGTTCATGAAACTCTCCTCTAGTACAGGATGGTTTCCTCAATGCATATTTTACCTTTAAGCTGTCTGCATTATGAGAAATCATGGCAATATGGATAATATAGAAAGAACTGCAGTATTTCTCAGTTTTGTTTTTTTTTTTTTTCTTACTAGATTTCAAGCTTCTGTGATACCTAGGAGAGTCTGGCAAGGAAATTGCTAATAATGTAACTGATTGGAGAAATATTCTTTGTCAACTAATTCTTCAGAATTGTTGACTATAAGGCATAGAAAAATCCATCCCATTCTGAGATACATCAGAGAAAAAATGAACTTGAAAAGCTAGGAGACAATATATCTTTTATAGTATCTCTATTAGCTTGATACAATGTTAAAGTGCTCCTGTATTTATTCTAAAATCTAATGTACATGATAGTGGGATATTAATCACTGAGCAGTCCCAAATGTTGAAAATAATGGGCATGGTCTAGAGCTGGATGTTAAAGTATCGTCTGTTTTCTACCGAATGTCAATCCTATTCTCTGTCCATTTTTCTGCTACTTTAAACACAATTTTTTACTTTTTTATTTTGTCTAGGGGTATAGCTGATTAACAATGCAGCGATGATTTCAGGTGAACTTTGAAGGGACTCAGTCATACATATATTCATTGTATTCTTGCCATTAGCACTGGTGCATATTGTTTCAGTGTCAGTCTGATCATTTTGATCTTAATCAGCACTGTTGCTTGTTATGTTGGAGTCTAATCATAACTCATCTCACTCCCAACACTAGAACTTAGAAATACATAGAAGAATTGGAATCAGGCCAAACACTATCTACTTGAAAGAAGGTAGGGGACTTTGAAATTACCTTCCAAATCACTTGTGATTCCATAAATATACAATTTAGACTCCACCCTAACTTCAATCATCATTTTTTTCCCTCAATTTTCTGTCTTTCAGTTTTAGGCGTTATGTGGGTCAGCTTTTTCTTTTTTCTTAAAGAAATCTTCATTTTTTTCAAGTAAACAAAAGCACAGCATAGTGTAAATGGTGTCTAAACAGAAGTGGCTTTTTTTCTGAGTATTTGTGAAAATGAATTAAAATTCAGGCTATTTTGTGGTCTAGGAAACTACAGCATTCTTGCAAATGCAAGCAAAGGGTCAAGTAAATGAACAATGCTTTATATCATTATTCTGAACTCCCTTTTCTATACTGGCTTCATTAAAGTAAACAGTACACCTGGCCTGCTTGATCCTCACACAAATGATAAATAGCTAAGCTTCTGCCAAAGCAATAGATATAGATTTCCTACATCCTGTGCCTTTGGCTAAAGGGAAATAATAGTTAAGTAAATCCAACTGGCAGTGGCAGTCAAGTAGTCCATTTGAAGACAGTTCTAAGTTGAAGCTGTATCAGTGTTGGCATACTAAGCTTCTGGAAGAAATTTGCATAGCCTTCTTTTCATTCAAGTCCTAATAGACAACAACATTCAAATGCATTTGTATAAATAATGATAGTTTTCTAAAAAGCCTCCAAACTAAGCTATTAAAACTGCAATGAGGCCTACAGTTACATATCCAGGAGTGAAACATGTGCATTTGTTGATTAAATTCAAACATTCTTTCACCCTAAATGTGACTAAAAGCAATGCCAATTTGATTGATGAATACTTTACCATAAATCTAAGTCTTGGATCAGAAAGAGCACTAAAAGAATAAAATGCAAAGTGACTGGTGCTTGGATACCAAGATGCAGAAGGCAAATAATCACAGAATACATATGTTGGTGCTTTTCAAGTAACACATTTCAGTAATAGGTCACATTAATTTTGCCACAAACAGGAAATGACCATGCATTTTAATTGGGGCAGCCTCATTTATGTTGGTAACAAAATCATGGCTCACATTTTCTTGTCAAATAATGATAAAGCAACAATATTCAGCTTCATCAAATTTATATTTCTGAAGTCAGTGGTGATGATGACTCTAGGAGACACCACCCTATTACTATCCATGCAGATAAGACTTCTGTTCTAGCTCAAATCTCTCTCATACAGACATACTAAACATCACTTTTTAATTACTTTGGCAATCTATCTAAACAATATAAGGTAGAAACTAAAGTGTAACTCATGGAATTGCAAACATTCAGACATGACTGAGTGACTGAACTGAAAATGTAACTGGTTTAGCTTTATAATTACTTTTCTATGTATTTTTCCTTATTAGTCAAAACAATTATATTTTAATATAAACATTTATAAAAGATTCAAGGTAAGATATTGTTATTTTATACTATTATAAAATTGTCATTTTTGAGTTATTTCCATGATCTAACAGCTGTCAAAGGATTGTTTTGTCCCCAAAATCTCTACATTTGTTAAGTTCAATTCAGTTCAGTAGCTCAGTCACGTCCAACTCTTTGCAACCCCATGGACTGCAGCACGCCAGGCTTCCCTGTCCATCACCAACTCCCAGAATTTGCTCAAACTCATGTCCATCAAGTAGATAATGCCATCAGGCCATCTCATCATCTGTCCTCCCCTTCTCCTCCTGCCTTCAATCTTTCCCAGCATTAGGGTCTTTTCCAATGAGTCAGTTCTTTGTATCAGTTGGCCAAAGTATCGGAGCTGCAGTCTCAGCATCAGTCCTTTCAATGAATATTTGGGACTGATATTTAGGATGGACTGGTTTGATCTCCTTGCAGTACAAGGGACTCTCAAGAGTCTTCTCCAACACCACAGTTCAAAAGCATCAATTCTTCAACACTAAGCTTTCTTTACAGTCCAACTCTCACATCTATACATGACTACTGGAAAAACCATAGCCTTGACTAGATGGACCTTTGTTGGCAAAGTAATGTCTCTGCTTTTTAATCTGCTATCTAGGTTGGTTACAGCTTTTCTTTCAAGGAGCAAGCCTCTTTTAATTTCATGGCTGCAGTTACCATCTGCAGTAATTTTATTAGATAACAATAAAAACAATCATTAGTATCACTAATTTTTTAGTAAAATTTCTGCAAATATTACCTCTATGATGTTGTTAAACACTAGTAATTTATAAATATACATATAAATACATTTTATTTTCAGTTTAATAAAGGATATAGTGCAAATTCCAAATATTCAATCATTAAGATGCTCACTATATACTTTTTATGAATGTATATAGATGCCTTTGATACATTCTTCTTTGACTGAGATCTAATTCAAAGTAATCTGTATGATGAGGAGAGAAGATCACAAAATAAAAATATAAATAATTGAGATTAAAATTAGATTTGCTAGCATTTTACACTTAAAAATAAGAAATATATCATTTTTGGAGGTACAGACTGGATTAACAAGAGATGTCAGGAATTAGTTATTTCTTTAAGGCCTACGTGAAACAAAAGTAAAGAGCAATTATTATCATTTTTAAAACCCTAACTGTTACATTCTTAGAGGGCTGTCCTGACAAGTTATGGGTCAATTTTTCTTTCTTAATGAATATGTATTTAACCAAATTCAATAGTATAAAATTCCTATTTAAGTGTACTTCTGATATATGCAATGATAAAGAAAGATTATTTTATAGTGCGTAGCTATTCATATATTACAGAAAAATGAGACAGAATTTTCAAGTTGTAATAGTCCTGATTATTTAAACATTTCTACAATTACATAGGTGTGCAGACTATACTGTCTAGAAATAATAGAACCTAATTAATATTGGGCATTCCTAAAGCTGTTGACTGTGAACTTTGTTAAATATATATTTTATAAATACATTTGGAATTTTAAATGCTATAATTTTAAAACAGCCTATATTGGTATAATGGTGTACTTCCTCTATATGCTTCTTATTTAAAATCTGAACTACTCTAAAACTACATTTCAGTAGTAATTTTTAGGGATTATATATACATACAGGCTTCCCTGGTGGCTCAGATGGTAAAGTATCTGCCTGTAATGTGGGACACCTGAGTTCGATCCTTGGGTCAGGAAGATCCCCTGGAAAAAGGGAATGCCTACCCACTCCAGTATTTTTGCCTGGAGAATTCCATATACAGAAGAGACTGGCAAGCTACAGTCCATGGGGTCGCAAAGAGTCAGACACTACTGAGCTTCTCTAAATCACTCACTCATACATATAGAGATAGAAATGTGGAAAAGCAATCGTCTTAGTAGAAAATCACTTTAGAATTCTATTACAAACACAAGATAAATACATGTATCTTTTAAAAATTTGTCCCTGATTTTTTTTTTTCTGATCTTGTTTCCATGATTTCATTGTCAGTTATTTCCTGTGTCATGCCATAGAACTTTCCTTCTTCTCAAGCATTTTGACTCCTATCGGTAGAAGGAAATGGCAACCTACTCCAGTACTCTTGCCTGGAAAATCCCATGGATGAAGGAGCCTGGTAGGTTAGAGTCCATGGGGTCAGAAAAAGTCAGACATGACTGAGCGACTTCACTTCAAAGCAAACAAATAGGTAATGTCTCTAGCTTTTGATTGCATTCTCTTTAATTTTTGTTCCTTCTCCCTTCATTCACAGAGAGTTCTAGTTATAAAATGATTGCCTCTCAGCCACAGATTTAAATTTCACTGCCTGTTCTGTGAAAATGAAGCTTGATACTATCAATATTTGTTTTCTTTGTCAACTAGAATGATGATGATCTTTGTCAGTGGCAGACACCAGAGAGATGCTGCAAGGGGGAAGTGATTTCTTTTCTTGCTCTGCTGTGCTCCTCGTCATCATCTCCTGGAGTCACCTGGCTTCTTCAGTATTTGGTTACTGCTACGTGTGTGCTGCTTTTGTGGGACTAGACTTCTGAAACAAGTTCTTTGGTTTCAGACAAGTTCTTTGGTTCCAGGCTTCTTTCTGTAGCACCAGTGGCTTCTGAGAGGCAATCTCCTATAGTGCATTGATTTTTCTAGTGCAAATCTCCTTCATTGTGTGAGCATTGCCAGGACCCAGTTTCTGTAGTGCACACCAGCTCCTAGTGTCAGATTCCTGAATTCCATGGCAGTTAGCAGCATTAATGTGCCATAACTTTTCATAGACTCCCCCTCCAGTGTCTCCTAGCCTAATGCCTCTGGTGAGACGCCTTCCCATCTACAGCTTTTCTCAGCTCCTAGAGAATAAATTCCCATCAAGTTCTACCAGTGAGTTCTCTGCCACTCAGTGAGTCATGGATGTACACTCCTGCTTGGATTCTCTATGTCAGGTCTAAAATTAGTGACTTTATAGCTGCTAATGCTCAAAATTCTCCAAGCCAGGCTTTAGCAATATGTGAACCGTGAACTTCCTGATGTCCAAGCTGGTTTTAGAAAAGGCAGAGGAACCAGAGATCAAATTGCCAACATCCACTGGATCATGGAAAAAGCAAGAGAGTTCCAGAAAAGCATCTATTTCTGCTTTATTGACTATGCCAAAGCCTTTGACTGTGTGGATCACAATAAACTGTGGAAAATTCTGAAAGAGATGGGATTACCAGACCACCTGATCTGCCTCTTGAGAAATTTGTATGCAGGTCAGGAAGCAACAGTTAGAACTGGACATGGAACAACAGACTGGTTCCAAATAGGAAAAGGAGTACGTCAAGGCTGTATACTGTCACCCTGTTTATTTAACTTATATGCAGAGTACATCATGAGAAACACTGGACTGGAAGAAACACAAGCTGGAATCAAGATTGCCCAGAGAAATATCAATAACCTCAGATATGCAGATGATACCACCCTTATGGCAGAAAGTGAAGAGGAACTAAAAAGCCTGTAGATGAAGGTGAAAGTGGAGAGTGAAAAAGTTGGCTTAAAGTCCAACATTCAGAAAATGAATATCGTGGCATCCGGTCCCATCACTTCATGGGAAATAGATTGGCAAATGGTGGAAACAGTGTCAGACTTTATTTTTCTGGGCTCCAAAATCACTGCAGATGGTGACTGCAGCCATGAAATTAAAAGACGCTTACTCCTTGGAAGGAAAGTTATGACCAACCTAGATAGCATATTCAAAAGCAGAGACATTACTTTGCCAACAAAGGTTTGTCTAGTCAAGGCTATGGTTTTTCCTGTGGTCATGTATGGATGTGAGAGTTGGACTGTGAAGAAGGCTGAGTGCAGAAGAATTGATGCTTTTGAACTGTGGTGTTGGAGAAGACTCTTGAGAGTTCCTTGGACTGCAAGGAGATCCAACCAGTCCATTCTGAAGGAGATCAACCCTGGGATTTCTTTGGAAGGAATGATGCTAAAGCTGAAACTCCAGTACTTTGGCCACCTCATGCGAAAAGTTGACTCATTGGAAGACTCTAGTGCTGGGAGGGACTGGGGGCAAGAGGAGAAGGGGACGACAGAGGATGAGATGGCTGGATGGCATCACTGACTCGATGAATGTGAGTCTGAGTGAACTCCGAGAGTTGGTGATGGACAGGGAGGCCTGGCGTGCTGCGATTCATGGGGTCGCAAAGAGTCGGACACGACTGAGCGACTGATCTGATCTGATCTGATCTGATTCCTGTATACTTTAGATTTATCTTTACTTCTTACTGGTCAATACATTTTATTCTCTATTATAGAGAATGTTTTTTTTATATTTAACCTTTCTCCATGAAAGTAAGCATGAGGTTTGTCTTTCTTCATTGGATCCTGACTAGACAAACTTTCTGAAAGAACCAGAAATAGTTCGATTATTTCTATTTCCTTAAATGGAATATTTAGAATATTTCCTTGTATTTGAGGAAGTTACTCTAATCACTTTGCTTAAACTGATATTTAGCTTATTAACTCATTCATTCATTTACTTAATATTGCATCCGTGTTTGCAATGCAACAGGTGCTATGCTGATGGAAGTGTAAACAAATTATATTTATGTAAACTCAGCAATGAATCACACAATTAAGTAAGTGTTAGTCACTCACTTGGTTGACTAAAACATACTCTATGTGTAGTAATTTTGAAATTGAAAATGCTAATTGTTCAATCATGTCCGACTCTTTGCAACCCCATGAACTGTAGCCCACCAGGCTCCACTGTCCATGGAATTTTGCAGGCAAGAATACTGGAGTGGGTAGCCATTCACTTCTCCAGGGGATCTTCCTGACCCAGAGATCGAACCCTGGGTCTCCTGAATTGAAGGCAGATTTTTTACCCTCTGAGCCATCAGGGAAGTTATTTTGTTTCATTTTAATTTATATCATCAATAGTTTTTTGAACATTAACTTTTCTAAAACTCATCAAAGGAGCACATGTAAAGTAGGAAAATAACAGATAACATTGTTGTCTTTCCGCTTCTAAGTAGGAGAGAAATCTAGATCTATCTATCAAAAACAAAAACCTGATACGCACTGCAAATATCATCTGAGCCCTTCCCAGTTGTATTTATTGTACCTTTTAAACTTCTAGGCATTTATTTTTTAATAGAAGTAGTCCCTTCCCCCTCAAGCAGTTCAGTCAACAATTATATTAAATGTTTCATTTGTATCTGGCAAAATACCATGTTCTGGATTGTCAAAGACACATAAGTTCTATATCTTCTTTTTGCTTAAAGAGGTCATATTCTGATGAAGGACTTTCATGGTTTAGGCAACACCTCAAGAGTAATCTCCAAAATGAAAAAAGGAAATAAAAGGCATCCCAGGTAGAGCAGATAGAGGAAATAGTGCATGCCAACATTTAAGGATATGAAAAGACAAACAAAAATAGTACAGAATGAATGTAAAGAAAATGAGTAGTTTGTTGCTGCTGCTGCTGCTAAGTTGCTTCAGTCGTGTCTGACTCTGTGCGACCCCATAGACGGCAGCCCACCAGGCTCCTTCGTCCCTAGGATTCTCCAGGCAAGAACACTGGAGTGGGTTGCCTTCTCCAGTGCATGAAAGTGAAAAGTGAAAGTGAAGTCGCTCAGTCGTGTCTGACTCTTAGCGACCTCATGGACTGCAGCCTACCAGGCTCCTCTGCCCATGGGATTTTCCAGGCAAGAGTACTAGAGCTGGTTGCCATTGCCTTCTCTGGAGTAGTTTAGCAATCTTTAAAAGACGCAAGATGACCTATGGAAAATGCATTTGGAGAAGTTAGCAGGGCAGATTTCGAAAGATTTTATGTCATGTTCTATTTAAAAGTTATAGAGCATAACCCTGTGACTATGGATCTTAATTGTTCCAATGATTAATGTAACTTGGTCCTATTATTTGTAGTAATCTGTTAAAAATAAATATTGTGATTAATCAGAAAAAAATTCTATAATACAAAATGAGTATAATACAAACTGCTAACTACTTATTTACTTAATTTTTGGTAAAAATCAATTCATCTTAAATAGCAAAATTACTATAGGTGCCTATAGTGCCTAAACACAGCAAAACCGCAAAGAAAATAAAAATGTAAAATAGATGTGTGAACTACTTCTTTCTTAAAATAGCTTTTAAAAGTAGGATAAAAGAATTAAATAGCCCTTGTATTACCCCACAGATTATAAAGTAGTTCTTGAATACCACTTAATCCTCCCTTAATCAGTGCCTTGAATTTAGTAGACCAATTTGAGGAAGTTTATGCTGGGACTTAACCTACATCTAATCATCGGTTCACCTTATCAAATGCCTTATAAATTACTTCAGTGCATATTTAAGACTCCAAGTCTCAGTGCAGAATTGTCAAATGCTAATTATTATTTTGTCCCTATCATACAGAGACAAGCACATATTCTTCAAAGAGGGAGGCTTTCAGAAAAGTAGATATGATTCGCTTCTAAGTTGAGAAAGGCTAATTGAGGCATTTTCTTTTTTATTGCTATCACTTATATAAGAGATAATAAAATTGTATGCTTTTCAAATCATGCAAGTAAACTATGGAACACTATGTCAAAAATAAATCATGCTACTTTGTTTCAATGTTGTTAAACATATTAACATGGAGCCTTAGCATTACTATGTCACTATATTCAGCAATATTTAAGAACCAAGTATATGGATAGCAACTGTCTGCTTTCCAGGGACTTACAGTAAAAGACAGTCAAGAGTTAATTACAGTGAAAAAGAATGTCACAAGTTTTATACACTTTGTACTGATCTTCTGGAAGGTTTAACACACAAGCCATACCTTGAAATATAAAAACACATAATGAGAACTGAGTGAGCCAAGCCAAGGGGATGTGGAAAACAAAACTGTGTTTTAAGAGATATTTCATTTTGGCTGAAATAGAGAATGGTATAAAAGATTGGAACTTTGACACTGCAAATAATCTTGTATGTTAGAACTATGTGTTTTTTACTTTGTTCAATAGGAAAAAAACGGGAACCAGAAAAATCCACTGGGAAGAAAGTTGTAATATCCAAACAATGCCTTATAATGACTGATATTCAGCAGTTTGAAGATATACAAGACCGTGGAGATCATGAAGGCATTTTGCTTATGTGACTGATACAAATCTATGTAGTTTCAGAAATGGCTTAGGATAGCCCCCAACACTCTGAGAATTAAAAGCACAGAACAATATGATACACATTTCAAGAGAAGAACCTTGATGACTTAATTACCACCTGTTTTGAGGGAAGAAGGAAATGTCAACAAAAACTAACACATTTCAGTTTGAGTGTTAACAAACTGAGCACAGAAAAATGGAGAATGACACCACTTAGAATAATCTTTGAGAGCACAACTGGTGCATTAGATGAATTAAGAATAATTTTCACCAGGAGGTAAAATGTTACAAAAGCCCAAGGAAAGGAATATTTTTTTAATTTAATTTTTATTTATTTATTTTTTAATGTTACATTATTGTATTGGTTTTGCCATATATCAACATAAATCCACCACAGGTATACACATGTTCCCCATCCTGAACCCTCCTCCCTCCTCCCTCCCCGTACGATGCTGGGAAAGATTGAGGGCAGGAGGAGAAGGGGACGACAGAGGATGAGATGGTTGGATGGCATCACTGACTCAATGGAAATGGAAAGGAATGTTTTTTAAAAGCCAACAGCGACCATTTTGCAATCAGCACTATCTCATGTATTACAAAGAGCAAAACAAACAAAAATGGTGGATTTTTTTCACTTTAAATAGTTTATATAATGAGTATTAATTTATTACTGTATATTAATCTCCCAGGTGATGAAGCGGTAAAGAAGGGCCTGTCAATGCAGGAGATGCAAAAGACAAGGGGTTCTCTCCCTGTGTTGGGAAGATCCCCTGAGGTAGGAAATGGTAACCTGCTCCAGAATCCTTGCCTGAAAAATTCCAGAGACAGAGGGGCCTGGTAAGCTGTAATCCTTGGGCTCGCAAGAAGTCAGACATGACTTAGCGCACCCTTGATTTGACTTACATGGCCTAATAGTCTGAATTTCACTTGTCTTCTTTATGTTATATATAGTAACCTGCACTTTTTCTACCTAACTATCCAATTATATATTCTAAAAATGAACCATTAAACTAAAATTAATATTACTGGTAAATTAAGCATAAAGAAAAAATAATAATATATGTTAGGATAAACTAAGCTATCCTAAGAGCTTTAAGACAAAACCCTCAGATTTTAGTGGCGTAAACTGACAGAGGCTTATTTTGCACCCTTGTGGAGACTGGTGTAACAGTAGGTGCTCTAGTGGTGACTGTACTGTGGTCAGCTGCTTCAGCGTGTCTGACTCTGTGTGACCTATAGATTATAGCCTGCTAAGCTCCTCTGTCCATGGGATTCTACATGCAAGAATACTGGAGTGGGTTGCTGTGCCTTCCTCCAGGAGATCTTCCCCAACCATTGAATATTCATCTCCTGCATCTTCTTTGCAGGTAGATTCTTTACTGCTGAGCTACCTGGGAAGCCCCTAGTGGTGACTAAGAGACGCTGATTGTTCCTATGGCTTTATCCTCCCAACTACAGGGCAGGAGAAAGAAGCAGAAGCTCTCATATCAGCAATTAAATGTTTCCACAAGAAAGCGACTATTCACTTTACACCAACAATGAAATGTTCCAGTATTCATAGACTATTCAAGTCTACTCCCAGCCCATAGTATAACCTGTGGAATACATCAGCCTTAGGACAAAGTATAAAGGACTGTCATCCTTCTCACTTAGAGGGAAAGAGCACCAGACTTCATTGAGAAGAATTTATATTTGCCAAAATTATAATACTGAAAAGTACTAAAGAATCATCCCAAGAGTCACACTATAATCAGTTGGCTCATTTATATTTATTTGTATTATTTATATAAAGATTAGTTTTTCCCAAACATTATCTGGGGTATTATAATACATTCATTCTCTGATCACCATGTACCTCCTGTAATGAGAATTTTTGCCAAAGCAAAGAAATATATTGTGTACAGAGTCTTCAGCATTTTATGAGCTATTATTTTTGAAATGCTAAAAATAGTTTACAAGTTTTAATTGCTTCATTGCACAATTCTTAGACTGCTTTACAAGTATCCATTAGGAAGTTATCTATGAGAGGTTAGTTGTATGTGAGTGTGTGTGTGTGACTGATCTTTTAACTTTCTCACTTAGATGGCCTAGTATTCTTAGGTTAAAGTTCATAAAATTTAACGATTCTTTTTATATCCATCATAATTTTGCCTTTACACATTTTTTTTTATTCTTGGCCTATTCTCCTCCTTCCTTATTAAACTTCTCTTTAAATATGTCAAGCATCTTCCATCTCAAGATCCTCAGAGTATTTTGTCAGTTCCTACTTTCATAAATTTGCTCAATCAACTTCAATTCAATCTTTATGTTTCAGATTAAGCCATTCAGAAGCTTTTTATCTCAACATAGCCCAACTTGCATCAAAAGATCTTGATATTCCCATATGTTGTTAAAGTAATAGAGATATTTTCCCACTATTAAATATGTCTTTGTCTGTTTCATATTTACCTTTCTCCTATTTAAACACCCTGAAAACTGGGTAATGGTTACTACATCTAAAGCATCTATCAGAATGGCCATTCTAAATAATGGTATTCTTATATGAAGGATTACATGAAAATATTTAAACTCCATATGAGTTTTTCTAATATATCACATAAGGTTTGTACTTTAAATGTTAATCAAGATAGTATACTGAGTTATTTCCTCACACGTTTATAAGATGAACATACTCTCCTCTTCCAATGTGTTTAGAAAGGTAAAACAAGTCTTTGAAATTTGAATATGTAAAACAATCCTAATTGCATTGGTGTTTGAATATATATACATACAGAGCTGTACAATATTTAGAGGGAAGAAGAGGAGGACGAGAAGGAGGATGAACAAAAACGACCGTTCTGAGAAGGAAGAAGCAGCAGCAATTGCCAGTTGACATATCCGTGTTCTATGAAAAGGACATTCAAATCTGAAGACTCAATTTCCTCAAGATTCAGGGTAGGAATTAAGCTTACAATAGAATATGTCCACTTGCAATATGTGAGTATTCTGCCTGCTTCCTTGGGATTGTGGCCACAGTCCAGACTTCTTTTGGATATCTAGTGCTGGCTGGACTCCCAGAATTGGCTCCCAGCCCTGGTCTATCTTGTTGGTCTGTGGAATACTCCTCTGAGAGGTTTTATTTGGATACACAAGCTCTCTAGTTAGTATCACAGCACTTAGATTTTCAGGTATGACAACAGTGTATGCAGTTATAAAACTGTACTTCCCCAAATCATTCCTAGAGTAAGAAGGTAAATGCCATAATTTCAAGTGTCTGGGATTCCATTTGAAGTGGAAATGTGGGACATATTTGGGAATACTTGGAACCAGAAAAAAAAGAACCATAGAAAACAATAAGAATATAAACTGTTAAGTAACAGACTTGGGATCAGATGCAGTCAGAGACCAAATATTATGCTAGAACAGTTTGTTGAATGTTTCGTTTCCTATTGCTCCCATAAAAATTACCACTAATTCCATCTCTTAAAACAAGAGAAATTCATTATCCCACAGTTCTATAGGTCAAAATCTGATAGATTATCTTGATTTCTCTGCTTAGGGTGTCTCACAAGAGCAAAATCAAAGTGTCAGCTGACCCAGGTCCTTGTCTATACATTCTGGAGGATAATTTACTTTAAGCTTATTCAGATTTCTGGTTGAATCCAGTTTCATGCAATTGTAAATCCTGTTCACTTGCTAGTTCTAGGCCCAGGAGTCATTTTCAGTTGCTAAAGGCTGCCTGCGTTCTCTGGCACACAGCTTCCTCATCTTCAAGGCCAATAATGGCAGATGAAGTCCTTTCCATACTTTAGATCATTCTTGTACCACATCAGTCTAACTAGGATAAACGTTTCCTACTTTTATTGGTCCATGTAATTTGAATTACTCCAGTCTGGTTAATCCAAGATAATTTTTCCATCTCCAGGTTTGTAATCTTAACTACATCTATAAAGTCCTTTTTCCCATGTAACCTAAATATATTCACAGCTTCCAGAGAGGAGAGTATGATTATTTGGGGGAAACCATTGTTCAGCAGTTATTAGCCTACATTAGTCTAATAGAATGGAGTAATCATACCTGCATTCTTTTGAAATCAAGGATGAAAAAAGGATCAGAAAAGCAGTCAAAATAAACCATGATTGAGCTATGTTAAAACTGAAACAACTTTCTTTTACTAATATAAGTGTACCAAGATTAGATGCCTAGAGTTTTAGTGAAACTGTTATTTCAAACGTATGGTTTAGAGATGTCTTTAAAAAATATGTTTCTGAGAGAAAAATGCAATTACAAAACAAACCTAATCCTTTCTACTTTTCCTAGCCATAATTATTATATATGGTATGATATGGTCAAAAGCTGGCCCTTAGTGCAGACCTTTGGAATGTACATTCTGGACTAACTTCTTCAGTAATACAATATTAAGGTATATTAAGGACTAGAATGAATGTGCACTACTTATTCAAAGTTGCATTAGGGAACTGAGTTATACTGGATTTTTAAAAAAATTTTATTTCTCAATGTCTCTGTTGTCTCAATGAAATGGCAGTGGTATATATATTGATATATTAAGGTGCTGAAGAATTTCATGCTGACTTCTCTCCAAGCATTAGCACAAAAGGCACCTTAGAGTTCTTTAAGGGAAATACTGACCTAATGAATCTCTTCTTAATGACAGATAATGTGATAAAGCATGAATTCTGGCAAGCATAGGGTTTGTATCTGCTTGACAATTTGTGGTAAATCTGGTATTCCTTATTAGAAATGGAGGCAGTATTCTTTTGGCAGTGTGTACAATGTCCAACTACCTGTAAATTCACTTTGGCATTGATACCACTGTATTTTCCACTTGTCTATTTTCGGGAGTTCATAAACACAGCTTGACTTGTTTATTAGAGTTCAAAACCTGGCAAAGTACATCACTGCAGCTCTTTTTCATCTGCTGGGTTGACATGAAGATCAGTGACCCTTTTTGAATGATCGAGACTTTGACAGCTTAATTTCTATGTCATGAGTTGCTAAGGTAACACTATTTTTGTGAATTTCACAGTTAATAAATCCTTAAGAAATGTCTTCCATTTTTAGTATTGAAAGTAATTTAAAGTTAAAGTTAAAAGACTATTTCTTGGTTCACCTTGCATTCACTGAGGAATCTCAATCTACTTATCAGCTATTGCCCTCTTCCATGGAATATCTGATTCAACCGGACAGAAAAAGAAAACACAACGACATTACCCAGAAAGGAAATAAGGTATCTCTAAGAAGAAAATAAAGCAACATCTTTTTGATAGCTGAAATAGGTTTATGAGAGGAGAGTATGAGAAAGTACAATATTCAAAGCTACATTTAGATTTCAGAGTTTGCTTTTTATATTCAAATTTTGATACAGCTCTCAATTTTTATTTGCATATACTCAAAGTTGCAAAGAAAGGTGAGTATTCACTTTGTGATGCTATTTAACAAACTACCACGCATTTAGCTATTTAGCATTCATTTATTATCTCACAATTTCTACAGGTCAGAAATCCATGCATGGCTCAATTGAGTTTCCCACTCAGGGTCTCAAGGCTGAAAGCAAGCTGTTATCTGAATAACCTTTTCTGGAGCTCCTGGTCTTCTTTCAAATTCAAATCATTTTGGGAAGAATCCCATTCTTGTGTTTGCCTAACCATTTTCCTGCTGTTTGTTTGACAGGAACCATTTTCAGTTCCAAGAGGCTACATGCAGCTCTTAGCTACCTGCCTTCTTTACAGTGTATTTCAACTGCCAGTGTCTGAAATGAGCAAGAACCTAGTTTTTTAAGGGTTCCCTTGATCAAATCAAGCCCAATGGGATCATTGTTTTGATTAAATTAACAGGATCACAGGTGTGACATCCCCCATATTCACAGTTTCTGCCAGAACTCAAGAAGAGAGAGCATGCAAGATTATGCAGCAGAGGGCAGAAATCATGGGGACCATGTTAAGATCCTGTCTACCCAAAGTACTTTCAAATACAGAATATTGCTATTCATAAGAGAAATCTTTCCAAGTCCATTTTGGGTTGGTTGAAGCCATCCTAAAGGAAATCAGTCCTGAATATTCATTGGAAGATGATAAAGATGAACTCCAATACTCGGGCCACCTAATTCAAAGAACTGATATTGGAAAAGACCCTGATGCTGGGAAAGATTGAAGGCAGGAGGAGAAGGGGACAACAGAGGATGAGATGGCTGGATGGCATCACTGACACCATGGACATGAGTTTGAGTAGGCTCCGGGAGTTGCTGATGGACAGGGAAGCCTGGCATGTTGCAGTCCATGGGGTTGCAAAGAGACGGACACTACTGAGCGACTGAGATGAACTGAACTGAAGCCATCTTAAAAGATAAAATTGTCAATTTTTTGCAAAAGTTCTTACTGTTTTCCTATTGTGAGTCTTTACACTTATAAAATAGAAAATGATATTCTGGCACACCTGCCTGCTATTAGCTAATAATCTAGACAGATAATTGAACTATCAATATTGCAAGTTAATATTTAAGTAATAGCCATAATAACATCTTTGCAACTATATGAATATATATATATATACATATATATATATCAATTTGGTACATTTAAAAAATTATTTCATATATTTCTGGACTTTCAAAAAATAAAATATTCTGAGAAAAATTTCAATTTCCAGGAAAACATTGAATTTCTAAAAAGTGTATACAGTATGAAACAGAAATATAAAATAAGTACACAGCTTGAGAAATGTACACCAGGCACAAGCCATTTCAAGCGTTTTATAGAAATTAGATGCCTTGCTGGAGAAAAAAAAAAGATAATTGATTAGACATGTAAATCCAGGGAGATTTATGAGATGACAGTAAACATCATTGAGAAATTATATTTGTTACAGGCAATGAGCAGCATTATCCTGAGGATTCAGAATAGAATCATGTCATTTATATCAAATTTGGAAGTAAGTTACCTGTCAATTCAAAGTACTCAAATGGACTACCAACCCAGTGATAAAAAAAATATTAAAATAAACAACACAAATATCTCTATGAATCTCTTCTAGGAAAATGAAAGAACCATTTTTGGTCAAAATATCATGGAAACTGCAATATCACATAAATGACACCAGTAGCATATAAAAACTTTTACATGAAGCATAAAGCTGTGCCTCTTAAATCTGTATAAATGTACACAGATGATGAAGAATCCATAGGTGAATTAAACAAATTTGTAAATTATTATCATGATGAAATATAATATCTATATATTGAAAATTGAATTTCCTTTCTACTCTTTCAAAGATTTTCCCCTCCTGTGTTCTAATATGTTCAAATGTTGATATAATTGCTATCTACTTAATTATAACCAACACAGAATTATACTCCAACCATTAGAATACATCAAAGTATATTGATTTCAGTTCGTAAAAGTGTCTTGAATCTATTCCTGTCTTCTGTGTTCACTGTAATTATCCAATGGTTCTTTACAAATCATGGGCATCAGACAAAAGTATTGAAAATTTTAATATACACAAGATCAGTTCCCTTATCTTAAAATCTTGATTCAGAAAACATGAGTTGGAGCTCAAACATCTATCTTTTCTAAAAGCTTCAGATGTTATACTAATGAGGCTTTTTGGTGAAAATTATTATTGGTTTCTGGCTTTCACCAAATGCTCCTAAATGGCTTTCTTTTTAATAATTTATTTCCTCATAAGCATATACCTATAAGTTTCTCAGAATACCCAAACTTAAAAACATTGTCATATTAATTCTCGATTTGCACATTTCTATATTATCCCATCCTTAGATGACAAAGCTAAAACTCATAAGTATAGTATCTGCGATCTATCAAAATGTATTGTTGTTGGTCTCATCTTGCACCTATTGTAAGCCTTTCTTTCAGTAGCGTTGAACTCTCATTATTTGCTGGCATTGTATATACATTTTCAGACTCTCATGACATTTTTATACTTCTGTAGAAGTTGTTCCCTTTCTCAAAATATTATCTGCCACATTTTCTGTCTATGAAAATTTCTATTCATTAAGATGTGGCTTAAGTGTTATATTCTGCATGAAATCTTACCTTATATGTCCAAACTAAATTGGTTTACTATTTCTCTGTGGTTCCCTCCAAGGTTTCTTTATTTTTTAATTAAGTGCTTATATTTTAACAAATTTGTCTTACACCAAATTTTTACTTATTCAGATAGAAGCTATGTATTTTTATCCTTTTGCTAGCCATGCTTCTTATAATTTCATACAGATCAAGTCACACAGACTTTCCTCAATACATGTTTATTTGATGTATAATGAATGAATAAATGCATGTGCATGTCTGTATTAGTGGGAAAAGTACATTTCTTTTGATCGAATTTTTTCCAGGTCTATTTCAATAGAGTTGAAATGATGGTGATAAGTTATGATAATTTGATTAAGCACAGAAAATACTTGTTCAGTTGCTCAGACGTATCCAACTCTTTATGACCCCATTGACTGTGGTACCCAGCTTCCCTGTCCTTCACAATCTCCCAGACTTTGCTCCAACTCATGTCCATTGAGTCAGTGATGCTCATGCTCTACTGGCCACTTCTCCTGCCCTTAATCTTTTCAACATCAGGGTCTTTTCCAAGGAGTCGGGTCTTCACAACAGGTAGCCAAAGTACTGGAGCTTCAAATTCAGTATCAGTCTTTCCAATGAACATTCGGAGTTGATCTCCTTTAGTTGACAGGTTTAATCTCCTTGCTATCTAAGGGACTCTCAAGAGTCTTCTCCAGCACCAAAATTCAAATGCATCAATTCTTTGACACTCAGCCTTCTTTATGGTTCAACTCTCACACCCATACCTGACTACTGGAAAAACCATAGCTTTGACTATACAGACCTTTGTCAGCAAAGTGATGCCTTTGCTTTTTAATATACTGCCTAGATTTGTCACAGCTTTCCTTCCAAAGAGCAAGCATCTTTGAATTTAGTGGCTGCAGTCACCTCTGCAGTGATTTTAGAGCCCAAGAAAGTAAAATCTGTCCTTGTTTCCGCTCTTTGCTCCCATCTCTTTGCCATGAAGTGATAGGACCAGATGTGATGATCTTAGTTTAAGCCAGCTTTTTTCACTGTCCTCCATCACCCTAATCAAGAGAATCTTTAGTTCCTCTTTGCTGTCTACCATTAGAGTAGTAGCATATCTGAGGTTGTTGATATTTCTCCCAGCAATCTTGATTCCAGCTTGTGCTTCATCCAGCCTGGCATTTTACATGATGTACTCTGAACATAAGTTAAATAAACAAGGTGACAATACACAGCCTTGATGTACTCCTTTCCCAATTTAGAACCACTCAGTCATTCCATGTCTTGTTCTGTTGCTTCTTGACCTGCATACAGGTTTCACAGGAGGCAGATATGGTGTTCTGGTATTTCCTTCTCTTTAAGAATTTTCCACAGTTTGTTATGATTCACACATTCAAAGGCTTTATTATAGTTGATGAAGCAGAAGTAGATGTATTTCTGGAATTATTTTGCTTTTTCTATGACCCAGTGGATGCTGGCAATTTGATCTTTGGTTCCTCTCCCTTTTCTACATCCAGCTTGTACATCTGGAAGTTCATGGTTCACATACTGTTGAAGCCTATCTTGAAGGATTTCGTATTTGACTCCAAATTAGTTGTGGAGGTATATATGTGGACCTTTATCAATTTGTCTGAAGTGAGAAATATTAAAAGCCCTAGTGTAAAGAAGTGATCAGGCCAATTGCTTTGACTTAAAGAAGTATCATTGTAATTAGCCTCTATATTTTGTCAGGAGCATAGCTGAGTCAAAAGAGAAAACTGAGCTGCGAGTATTAGAGTAGCTGATTAAAGCATTGAGTCAAAAATGAATGAGGTAAGTTTTCAATCATTTAGGGCAATGCTACAAGCAAGAGGCTAAAGCCCAAGAAAGCTCCAGTTCCCCACTGTTGAATTTTCTCCCACAGAACAGCACGCCAGTAGAAGGTCACATAGATCAGCACAGAGGTGAAGGCTGTGGCAGTTTTATGGACCTTGGGATTGGACTAAAGAAAAAGAGTAAGGATAAGATGGCAGCTACTGAGCAGTGAGTCACAGTGGGAAAAGTTGTCTTCAGTGTTTTCCCGCCTCCATCTCACCAAGGAGAAGCCCTCAGCAAAGTCTCCTGGAAGACTTCTGGCCAGGGCCTCAGGTAAGGGAATGAAGGAGTGAAATCAGGAATAAAGGCTCTGAGCTAGAAATCCAAATATGTAAAACAGCAAGACCTGCCAGAGGTCCTTTACTGCAGTATATTGCCTGTCCATTGTCCAGGGGTAGAGTGTAGCTTTCCCTGCTAAGGCCTTCCACGTAAAACCTTTGGTGATTGCTTATTATCTAACCTGAGAAATCATGTAGCGTTTTGGCCTCAGGCTGGACTCCTCACTCCTCACTCCTGTCATATGACAAGAAATCAAGTGACAAATAAATGTACTTGGTATTAAAAAAAAAAAAAAAGCAGCAATATGTATTTAGCAGCAAATTCATGTTTCATACGATGAATATTGTCATCCATTAGTTAATTATGCCTATTTGCATCATAACTTAGATAAATCTTCAGCTGGTAAAAATCTAGAAGGGACTGAGGAATGAAGTGGAAACACTGGTTGAGAAAATCCAGTAGGATCCGTGACCAGAGCCAGAAATCAGAACAGTAGCTAAATAAAAAACAAACCTGAATACTTTATTTGTGAGGGATGTTATAGGTTGTTAACATCATATATCAGATATTAAAAAAAAAAAAAAAGATTTCCTATGTATCAGAGACATATCTCTAATTTCACAGACTTTAAATGAGATCCCATTAGGACAAAAAATTTTATAGGTGAGGAAGACTGTAAAACTGAGTTGAATGCTTAGGGGGAAAATGGTGTGATACAGTGAACAGAAATCTGAGATCTAGGTACTTGTTATATTTGTTACTCATTTATTTTAAAAGTTATTTGTAGATAAGTTTAATAAAAACAGTAAATAATAAGATAATCAGTTACATCATTTGGGCATCTAAGGTTTCCTTATTCCAATATGCAACTAAGCATTACAATCTTGAGCTACTGACTTGCAGAGAGTTTGCGGGCAGTGGACTAGATTTTAGATACTCCTTTCAGATGAACATTCTTGAAATTAACTTAAAATACACCATTTGTGATGACTAATCTTGTGTGTCTAAGTTATTAGGCCATGGTACCCAGATGGTTGGTCAAAAAGTCAGTCTAGATGTCAGTCAAAAACACTGCGAAGGTGTTTTTAAAATGAGGTGAAATTTTAATCAGTAGACTTTGAGTAAAGCAGAGGACCTTCCATAATGTAGATGGGCCTCCTCCTGAAAGTCAAAGGCCTTGCAGAGAAAAATCTGCGGTTCTCTAATGAAGAAGGAATTCTGCCTCTAGATGACTCTTCAGGCTCATGCTGCAACATCATCTCCTTCCTGGATCTCCAGCCTGCTGAACTGCCCTGTAAATTTTATACTTGTCAGCTTCCTCTGCCTCACCCACCTTGCCACCCTTCAAATTTCTTAACCTCTTTCTTTCTGCTTCTCATCCTATTGATTCTCTTTCTCTGGAAAACCATAACCAATATACCATCTAGTCTTCATTTTTTCCTAAAAATTATTGGCCATACTCTCTCCTTCCATCTAATCAAATTATTTGCTCTGCCAGTAACATTTAAGCATATGTTACACTGGTCATTTCTTGATCTATTACTTAAATGAATTTTAAATTTCTAAACTTCTTCAAATTTCTCCAAGCCAGACTTCAACAGTACATGAACTGTGAACTTTCAGATGTTCAAGCTGAGTTTTTAGAAAAGGCAGAGGAAACAGAGATCAAATTGCCAACCTCTGTTGGATCATCAAAAAAGCAAGAGAGTTTCAGAAAAATCATCTATTTCTGCTTTATTGACTACACCAAAGCCTTGGACTGTGTGGGTCACAACAAACTGTGATCACAACAAACAAAATTCTTAAAGAGATGGGAATACCAGACCACCTTACTTGCCTCCTGAGAAATCTGTATGCATGCCAAGAAGCAACAGTTAGAACTGGACATTGAACAACAGACTGGTTCCAAATCGGGAAAGGAGCACTTCAAGGCTGGATTTTGGCACTGTGCTTACTTAACTTATATGCAAGTACATTAGGCAGGGCTGGATGATTGCTGGGAGAAATATCAATAACCTCAGATATGCAGATGACACCACCCTTATGGCAGAAAGCAAAGAAGAACTAAAGAGCTTCTTGATGAAACTGAAAGAAGAGAGTGAAAATGCTTGCTTAAACTCAACATTCAGAAAACTAAGATCATGGCATCTGGTCCAATCACTTCATGGCAAATAGATGGGGAGAAAATGGAAACAGTGACAGACTTTATTTTGGGGGGCTCCAAAATCACTGCAGATGGTGACTGCAGCCATGAAATTAAAAGATGCTTGCTTTTTGGAAGAAAAACTATGACCAACCTGAACTTCTTTTAACCTCTTTTTGTTTAGTCATTTTTCAAAAAAGATAAATGCTTTTTATAAGTAGATATTTCATACTGTTTCTTACAACACTTGGCAAATTAGTTTTATGTAAAAAGCATTCAATATGTGGATTATAATTCACTTTAGTAGCAGTTTAGAAGTAATTTTGCTTCTATTCATTTTTCTGATGAGCCTTGCTATTCTATTTAGCTGCCAAATACAGCTGTGTGGGGTCTTATTTATGTGCCCTATATGATGGCTCTCATAAACAAAAACAGCCCAATGATACATTAAAAAAAAAAAAGTCTAGGAATGCACTTGTGATCCATCTACCTTGACCAATATATATCCTTAAAGTATACCTAATTCCAAAAAGAAACAGTGTCTTCTAGAGAAATTCTAGACTTAAAAACATTAGCTTGCGAGAAAGCAAGTTATCACAATTGCCTGGTTTAGGTTATAATCCCTTATTATAATAGAAGAAAAATAATTTTATAAATTAAATTACTTTTTTTCCCTCTGTTTTTATAGAGTTCCTTTTCATTATGTATTTCATAGATATATACTCAATTAATGAAACCACTGATTCTCTACGAGTTACATACTTCAATTATAATAAACTCCAATTCAATATTTATTGATCCAAATATTGGTTATTCCTGAATAACAACTTTAGAAAAGTTTATAAGGTCCTTGAAATCTTTACTTCATTCAATCTAGAAAATGAAATAATGGGTTACATATTTTATATTAAAACTTTTAAATGATTCATAAAAGATTTTTTTCTCCCTTCATAGTGTTTATAATGTTTTCATGGGCTATTAGACTTCTAGGTACTTGTTGAATATGTAAGAAATCCCATGAATACAGAATAAACTATTGACCTATATTGTATTTAAATTATTTTACATACAACTCATTTCTAAAAAATATAGATTTATATGTATTCAATGCATATTAAAACACAATTTATATCTTACATGCTATATATTACTATGATGTAAAAACAATTATCCTGGCTTAGTCTCATGTTTTTAGTTTTTCAAGAGTATATAAAATACTGAATAAAATTCTAATATGCATATGTCTGACCATGCCCAGAAAAAAATACATCAACCTTGTAGTAAAAACACAGATTGGCTTCTATCATAAAGGAATTAATGTAAAGTAAATTTTCTTGCATATTTATTTTTTGATAACTGTAATAACCATCTTAACACAATTAAGTAGGTTCACTTTCTTTTGAGATCCAATTATTGCCAAAAGCAGCTTATCTTTATTTAAAAAGAGAAATAATAGAATTTGCCACACACATTCATGGAAGATAAGTACAAGAAATACAATTTGGGGACTTCCCTGGTAGTCCAGTGGTTAAGAGTCTGTGCTTCTACTGCAGGTGGAATCCCTGATCAAGGAACTAAGATCCCACATGCATAGCCAAAAAAAAAAGGAAATGCTGTTTTAAACATATAAATATATTGCTTAAAAATGTGCATCATTTATTATCAAATATTTTATTTGATTATATATATGATAATATTTCATTATCATATATACTGAATATGCTTTCTTGGATTCACACATATTTAAGGTATATGTCAAATAGACATCTACTTAACATAGTTATTATTTACATCAATTTATTTTCTTTTACATATTGTCAATAGAAAATAAACTATCCAAAGAATAAATTTGATACAAATATTAAAAGTGAATTACATAATGACATTTGAGCATTGGTTGGCTGAATCTGACTTATCCATCATTTTGTTTACAGCAAATTATGCTCAGAGACTGAGACTGTCTTTGCCAATACTTAATTAACACAGATTCACTATGGGAATTATAATTTATAGCAATATTTTACAAGTCAATAGCATATAAAATAATGTCTTTTAATAAGCCAAAAAGAAAATAACATACTAAAACAAGGACTGATTAATAACACTATTGTTTCAGGAAAAGGGTAGATTAAAGAAATAAGTCTAAATTCATTTGCGGCATACCTTTCTACAAGTTGGTTCTTGGAAGAGTTACTTTAACTAACCAAGAGCTGCTGTCCAGCTGCCAAAGCAGACCCAAAGCCCCTTGTTATTAGAGCACAATGCTAGTGGAAGAAAGGCACCACTGATGGCTGCCAAGACCATCTCCTTCAGGAAAACTCTGCATGATTTTCATCCCTGCCAGCAGAGTAGCCTTGCCACAGCAGGATCTAATGTCTCAAGGTCTTTTGAGAGCTATTTAAATTAGCAAAGAGTAGCCTTGCCCAGACTAAATGCTCTCCCTAAACCCTCACAATTTCTTGGTATATTATTATATTAATGTCATAGTCTGTCCTTTGTATGTTCATATCCATAAGCACTCAGTGGTTGTTTAGTCAGTAAGTCATGAACAAAGCAATTTTGATGACATCATCTTAAAAAGCACCCCCCTCTAATGTAAACTCGTGTGTGTGTGTGTGTGCGTGTGCGCGTGAGTGTGTGCTCAGTCACTTCAGACTCTTTGCGACCTCATGAACTGTTGCTGGCCGGGCTCCTCTGTCCGTGGACTCTTCCAGGCAAGAATGGGAAGGTTGACATTTCCTACCCCGGGGGATCTTCCTAAGATAAGGATGAAAATTGCATCTCTTGTCTCTTTCATTGGCAAGTGCATTTCTTACCACTACACCATCTGACTGCTTCCCTTGTGGCTCAGCTGGTAAAGAATCCACCTGCAATGCGGGACATCTGGGTTCGATTCCTGGGTTGGGAAGATCACCTGGAGAATGGGAAGGCTACCGACTCCACTATGCTGGCCTGGAGAATTCCATGGACTGTATAGTCTATGGGGTTGCAAAAAGTCGGACACAACTGGACGACTTTCACTCACTCACACCATCTGAAAAGCCCTGTAAACAACTTTACTTAAAGGTCAATACAACTTCACTTAAGCCATTTTTACTGTTATTCTTTATTAGCAGAGTTATGCCTGACTCTTTTGTGACCCTGTGGACTGTAGCCTGCCAGGCTCCTCTGTCTATGGGATCCCCAGGCAAGAACATTGGAGTGAGTTGCCATTTCTTTCTCCAGGGGCTCTTCCTGACCCAAGGATGCAACCCTTTTCTCCTGCATTGGCAGGTGATTCTTTACCACTGAAGCCCTCAGGTGCTTCCCAGGTGACTCAGCCATAAATAGGTGGATTTGTAATCATGACAGGATTTCCCAGGTGGCACTAGGGGTAAAGAACCTGCCTGCCAATGCTGGAGACACGAGATGCAGATTTGGGATTCTTGGGTCAGGAAGATACTCTGGAGGAGGGCATAACAACCCATTTGAGTATTCTTGCCTGGAGAATCCCATAGACAGAGGAGCCTCATGGGCTATAGTCCATAGGGTCGCAAAGAGTCAAACAGGACTGAAGCAACTTAGCATGCATGCATGTAATCATGACAAACAAATACACACACTCTTTACCTTTTTCCCTGGTGTTGTGGTTTGAAAAAATATTCCAAGGAGCTTCTGCTAACTGACAACTACCTGAATCACATGTACTGAAAGACGCCTTTCTGATCAATGATTCTAAGTCTGGCTGGCAGACTAACATTTTATGGAATCAAGAGAGTATTGAAGTAGCTTCAAACTTGTGTAAGCAGAATCTGTGCCTACAGCACATTCTGAGCCATGGCAAATGTTTCCAAAACCTCTTCTCTAACAAAAAGAGAAAAGCACAGATTGAAGTGTGGAAAGGGATATTTTATAACGAAAAATTTGAAAAGAGCTAAGAAAGAAACAAGGAAAGGCACCAGGTACAATTTCACAAAACTCAATCACATACAAACAGTGGAAAATTTTCTGAATTTAACACATCTTTAGTTCCTTTAGTGCTTCTCATTTCTCAGCATACTCTCTGCCATCATATAATCTTTTTGATTGTTTTTAAAACTATTGCCCTAGTTTTTCTAATCCTATAGAAGTTCCCAACAAAAATACTCTTTTAACCACATAGAGTACAATCAACTAGATTCATACTTAGACTACAAAGCACACAAAACCTAAGTGTTCTTTATTTTACACTTTTTTGTTGTTTTTATTGTCCCTTATTTACTGTGAACATACTTGTAATTGTTTATATATCTGTTCATTTATTATACAATAACATATATATCCTTAGGGCAGAATAATATTACTAGTATTTAGTAACTTACCAGTATATTTTTGTTGAGTGAATATTTCTCTAACACATCTAGAATATTGCCAAAAGCTAGTTTTCTGTTTTATTTGCTTTGCATTGAATCTAAATAAACATTACAGTTGTTGTTGTGATGGGTTCTCAAAAGAGTCAGACACAACTTAGCAACTAAACAACAACAAGACATTAGGGTATAATTTGGAAAGTAGGGAAGTCTGTCTTCCAATCAAATAACTGCCATTTTTTGTTTGTTGGGTTTCAGTATAGTTTGGAAGACATAGAGGAAAAAACATAAAAAAAAAAAAAAAAGAAAACCAAAAACCCTAAAAAAAACTGTACAATATAGGGCTGGAAGGTTTTGTTGTTGTTTTAAATAAATAAACTCTTTGAAAAGTGAGGAGAAATCTATTGTTTTTCTCCATTATGTAAATTGACAGTGGTGCATTAAGCAAATATCGTGTCTCTTTGGAGTTAGTCACAAAATTAGTGTCTCTTTGGATTTACTCACAGTTCACTCTTATGCAAGTGAAAATAATGCAAAAACAACTTTTCCTGAACTGTTCAACAGGCCTACAGCTAAATGACTCAGTTTTCACTTTAGCTGTGTGACTTTGGGATAGTTCATGTTTTCTAATTGAACAATTCTTGTATTTAGATGCCTTGAAAAACAGTGCCTACTTTGGAAGGAGGAAAAAAAATGGTTTAGGTTTTGCTTTTAAAAACAATAGGAATAAGAGAATAAAAGCAATGGAGATCTTTTTCTTTTTTGAAGCTCAAAAAAGACCTGAAGAAATGAAGAAACTGCCACAAGAATGCTAGAGATCCTCCATATAGGATATTGATTAATGTTATTTTGGAAAATCAAGTTCAAAATATCCAAACAGACAAAAATCTTGAATTTTCAAGATAATTCTGAAAAAATGACCGGTAAATTGACTGATTTCTGCAATTAGTTTCTGGGCTTCTCTAGTGGCTCTGACGGTAAAGAATCTGCCAGCAATGCAGCAGTCCCAGGTTTGATCCCTGGGTTGGTAAGATCACCTGGAGAAGCGAATGGCAATCCACTTCAGTATTCTTGCCTGGGAAATTCTATGGACAGAGGAGGCTGGAATGCTACAGTCCATTGCAAAGAGTTTGCAAAGGACTACGTTTGCAAATGCTACAGTGATTACAAAGAGTTGGGCACAATAGAGCAATTAACACTTGTGTATGTATGTTTCACTTATTTATTTTCAGACTATGTACTATAGAAGCAAACTCACTTAACCATCTCAGCATGAGGATGCACGATGAGAATTAATATATATTTTTTGTCATTAAATATTATCTGTAAGATGAAACATGCCATCTACATTCTTTTAAACTATAGCAATTTTATGCTTTTAAATAATGTAAAATAAACATTTCAATATAAAGACATTTAGCAACTAAAATGTTGTGGCATAAGTTCTAAATGTTAATCTAACAAAGATCCCATTAAGAATAATCTGAAGATTTTCAAGCAGTAGTGTATCCATGCTCAGTCATGTCCAATTCTTTGCAACTCCATAGACTGTAACCTACCAGGCTCCTCTGTCCATGGAATTCTCCAGGAAAAAATGCTGGAACAGGTTTTCCTACTTCAGGATATCTTTCCAATCCAAGGATTGAAACTGCATTGGCGGTTTTCCTTGATAGCTCAGTTTGTAAAGAATCTGCCTGCAATGGAGACCCAGGTTCAATTCCTGGGTTGGGAAGATCAGCTGGAGAAAGAATGGGCTGCCCACTCCAGTATTCTTGGGCTTCCCTTGTAGCTCAGCTGGTAAAGAATCTGCCCCCTATGCAGGAGACCTAGGTTTGATCCCTGGGCTGGGAAGGTCCCCTGGAGAAGGGAAAGGCTACCTACTCCAGTATTCTGGCCTGGAGAATTCCAATGGACTATAAGGCTACCCACTCCAGTGTTCTGGTCTGGAGAATTCCAATGGACTATACAGCCCATGGGGTCACAAAAAGGCAGACAGAACTGAGTGACTTTCACTCACTCCTGCTTTGGCAGGCACATTCTTTACCACTAGCACCACCTGGGAAACCCAAGCATAGCTCCTATTCTCTCTTGACATCCTTTTCTTTACAAGGGAAATCTAATTTCTGTTTATTACTGAATATAGATTTAAAAAAGTGATGCATTTGTTTGCTCTCCATCAAGTTATAAAGGACTATGTCATCACAAGTCTTACTCTAAAAGCATAAACACATAGGACCTGTAGACTATTTGGGACAGTGATTTTTCTCATGCTTATGATCTTCGCTGGATCATACAGATTCTAGCAGTGAATGCTGTACACAATTTGACAAAAGTAAATTATCAGTAGGCACACTAGTATATGGTAGCAAGCTATAGAAATTAGAACTAGTTGCAAATTTTAAAGTACTAATAAAATACTTGACATGCACAGCCTGGATAGTGAAGAGAGGTAATAAATGCTTGAATATTATTTTCTTATCATTAGAAAAATGTTAAAACACTAATGTGATTGTATAACTAGACAGCCTTAAAGCAATGAAAAGAGAAAATGATGTTTATTGAAATAATTATTTGTATCGTGCATTTGACATTATTCCATCAGGTCTTCAGTAGCCTAAGGCAGAATCCTACACAACGTTTCACAGACAGAAGAGTATTTTTAAATTATGAAAACATCACAATGGCACAGAAGTATGCTAAGTTCAGTTATTTGAAGGAATAAGAGGAGTACTTAGTCGAGGAGCACAATGGTGGTAACTTTAATATGAAAGAGTCTTTGACAAACTAGTTCTCATCAGAACCTCTTTTACTGAAAGCATTGTAAGATGCATAATGCTAACCAATGAATAAACCTAAATTAGAAATATTACATGGTACATTTTAAAAGCCAAAGAAAGAAGTATCATATAGGCAGTTTTGCTCTTACAAGGGGGACAAAAAGGGAAAGAACTTAGGACAATGTAAATTATCACTTTTCTACTATTAGGTCCAAGCCAAGAGCATGTCTATGTAGATGAATAAAGGCCTGATTTCCTTACCACTTTTTTTCCTTTGGGTGGCTATTTTATGATAACAGTGGGATTAGGCAACCTGATAGCTTTACTTATTCTTCAGCTTTTCTAACTTGCAATGACTTGATGACAGTAAATTGTCCAGTTCTTTGTGTCCTTCACCAGGACTAAAAAGCTTCTTTTGTGAATAAGTAGTTAAAATATTTGCTGAATGAAATAGTAATAATCCAACTAGGAGTGCTTAGGAAGAATGTTCTTTCTTGTGTCCATTTTGTTTGTCCTTGACTTTATTTAATTTTATTTTTCTCATTTCATTTTTGTTTATAATTTTTATATTATCATGGTATATTATCATTTTGGAAGCACTGTTTAAGTAGCTTGCTACTTTTGCCTTTTGTATTATTTTACATCTCTCTCTATATATGTGTGTGTGTGTGTGTGTGTATAATTCATAGACTGAATATACATATTGTGTGCAAGTGTGTAAATCTATTTTGATCATGTGATTAATGAGTGCTTATTATATATTGTTATCTGTTCAAGATACTAGACAACAGATTAGATAATAATACCAAATAATAGATAACAGCTAATTAGCAATTTATTTTTTACCTGAAAGTCTTTCATATGTATTATCTCATTTTCTTATAGTGACAGTCACTCTTTGTGACCCCATGGAGTGTAGTCCACTAGGATTCTCTGTCCATGAATTCTCCAGGCATGAATACTGGAGTGAGTAGCCATTCCCTTTTCCAGGGTATCTTCCCAACCCAGGGATTGAAGCTGGTCTCTTGCATTGCAGGTAGATTTTTTACTGTCTGAGCCACCAGGGAATCTTATTTACGCATGTAAATATTAGATGAATTTTTACATTAAAAGATATTATAGGTTCTTCAGATTTTTGTTTCTTATAAAGATGTGTTCAAGGAAATGGAACATATCATGAAAAACAAGGATTCAAAAGTTGAAGGATTGATATTAAAATTAATGCAGCTGAAAGTTTACCCAGAACTTCCCCAAAAAAATTAAGTGAAGATTTTCTCAGTTCAACTAAAGTGTCTACATTTCTTAAAATGTATTTTTACAAAATACATATAATATTTTTACTTTTAGTAATTGTATCTATCTATATAGATATGTATATCTATATATATATATAATGTGTATTAAAATATGTGTGAATACTATATGTATTTCCACACATGTATTGCAATATGTATGAATACTATGTGTGTGTGTATATATATATAAGGATTTGGCTTATGCGATTATAAAGACTAATGAGTCCTAAGATGTGCAGAATGAGAGTGAATAAGTAAAGTAGATACCCAAGTGACCCAGAGGTATAATTACCATGCAAAGGCCAGCAAGCTTGTGACTGAAAAAGCTAATAATTCAAGGATGTCAGGCAAGAGGAATTTCTCATACCCAGGAGAGGATATTTGTCCTATTCAGCCTAAAACTAATTGGATGAGGCCCTGTCACAGTAAGGAGGGCAATCTGCTTTATTAATTCTACCAATTTAATGTTTATCTCATCACAAACACTCTTACAGACATACCCAGAATAAGTTTGGCCAATTATTTAGGAAACCCATGGCTCAGTATAGTTGACGCAGAAAACTAACCTTCACAGTAATGAATGGCTATTTCTTCATCCATGTAGATTAAAATCATAACGTAGTAGTAGATCTCTTGCTCTCTTTCTTCCTCTCTTCTTTGTTCCTCTCTTTCTCTTTCATTTGTCAAAATCCAGTTAGAATGTTATATAATTTTTCAATTGACATAACTGTATCAAAATTATTTATTGCCTTGAATTTACATGATTATTATATGTACACTAGAATAAAATATGTATTTGCATGGTAGAATATAGCTACTAAATAAATAGTAGTTGAAAGAAGTAATTTTTCTTTGTATCAGCAAAAGATGGACACACCAAAGACTAGTTCTGACTGACCATATATGAGTTTGTCTATGAAATCATCCCCCTTAAAAAATTAAATAGTATAAATATGTAGAGAAAACATACACACATAAATTCAATTATAGTGGACAAGGCATCATCAAACAGACAAATGACAACCAAAAAATACATAAACAAATATACAAAAAATGAGTGAAAAAAGAGAGAAGGACTAGATAAATATATACCTAGGGGATAGAGATGAAAATGTCAGAAAATAAAATGTCATAAATCATCTCAATAATAAAAATGGAAGCTAGAGTACACTAACACAGCAGATTTAAAAATTTTGAAATATTGGTTTCCATTAAAGGATTTATTAAAAAAATTTATTTTCTCCAAATAACATCTAGGTTAGAAAGTGAAAAAGGTATTAAAATATGCATAAAATCTCAAAACAATTACTTCCACTTGATTATTCTATGGACACTAGTGAAGAATTTGTATGCACCAAAGAGAAGTAATAAAGGGAAGGGGGAGAATGTTATAAAATAATTAATTAATTTAATACAGAAATGTTATATCTATCTACCTGTATATATTCTAATTCTGTAGAAAATTATACCACCAATACAAATATCAGTAGTACATACTTTTGAATACTAATCAGCTATTATAAGATGAAATCATCTGTTCTATAAAGTTTCAGAAGTATATTTATCACTATATGTATGGTGCAATTAAAAAAATAGTAATAGAAAGAATGTTTATACAATGACTTTTCAAGTTTTCACACTTTCAGCATCATGAAGCTACACAAAAATGATAAATGTCTTCCATAAAGCATTCATAGTGAATTCATATATGTTATTCAAATTAAAAAGAGTGCATTCAGACTCTGGGACTTTTCTGCATTAAATATGTTATCATATTAATACAGGCATATTAGAAATTTACATAAAGAAAATAGTGTAGCTGATTATGGCTATAAATTAAAGAATAAAGGGAATATCTAAGTTACATTTGTGAAAATGATTTTATTTGTATTAAAATCACTCATGTGGATGGTTATAAATAAGCCAGAAATATAAAATATGTATTCAGAATCCACAAGATGTCCTCCACCTAGCACCATCCTTTTTCTAAGTGCCATCAATTTGACAACTTTTTCAAATTTTTTTTCTTTCTTTTCATGGTTCTAAAAATGTATTTTTCTAAATAATATAGATTTCTGCTATTTTTACTTGTTAATTTGATATGATGATTTGTTTTCTACTACTGATGATGAGATTTTCATTTCTTTTTCACATCCATATCTGTATTTTCTCAAAACTTATTCCATTTTAATTCAATATGTAATGCTTAATTACTCTGTATACGAAAGCATTTCATGTTAAACTAAGAGATACTTTGTATTGTTGGTTACATACAGGTTTTACTTTCTTTCTAGGGTTAATTATTCATTTGCCATTTTCCCATTTAATTGTCAAGTCCCTTAAATGCCTGGAAATCTGTGCCTTAATAAGCTATTTGGTGATTCTAATGCAAGCTAAAGTTTAGGATTCATTGTTGTAATATTATTAGGAAATAAGTGATTTTTTTTAAATTGTAGTATCCCAATTAGTAACCCATGATAGTCTTTCTCTCAGTGGTCTTATGTCAGATTCTCTGAGTGAGTCATGTTACACATGTAGTCATGTGGTAAATGGAATTCTCCAATGAAGTTCAAAGTTCATCAGGTAAATTTCTGATTAAAACTCTGTTTCTTTTTCTGTGCTTATTTTATCTAGTTTTCTTGACTCCAAAGTTTCCTTATGCCATTTCTCCAGAAAGTAAGCCTTCTCTCTACCTTTAAAGATGTTCAAGGGAGAAGATTGATGCACACTGAGGAGGTGTTGGGACTACTAACATGTGAAATTGTTTTCACATTTCAACCCATACTTTCATTCCTGTTTTCTGAAGTACCTAGTGTTAAAAAAACACTTGGAAAAATTTACATTAAGAGATAATTTTTCTTTCTTTTTCCCCTTATAAATATATGGTAATTGATTTTCTTATTGTTTTGGGATTTGTGATGATAAAATGTTGAAAATTAACCTCTAGAAACTGGAGAAGGAAATGCCAACCCACTTCAGTTTTCTTGCTTGGAAAATCTCATGGACAGAGGAGCCTGGAAGGTCACAGTCCATGGGGTCACAAAGAGAGGACACGACAGAAGCGACTTAGCAAAACTGTTAAAAAAGTTATTTTTCATTGTCTGATTGTTCCTTTGCTAAATAAAAATTACTCTGTCTACCAGATTTAATTTGATTCTGGAAAAATAATTTCTTTGAGACACTTAGGTTTGTGAAGTTAAGATACAATAGTTCCTACACAAATAATTGCAACCCCATGGACTATACAGTCCATGGAATTCTCCAGGCAAGAGTACTGGAGTGGGTAGCCATACCCTTCTCCAGAGCATCTGCCCAACCCAGGGATCAAACCCAGGTCTCCCGCATTGCAAGTGGATTCTTTACCAGCTGTGACACTAGGGAAGCCCAAGAGTACTGGAGTCGGTAGCCTATTTGGTCCCATCACTTCATGGCAAATAGATGGGGAAACAGTGACAGATTTTATTATCTTGGGCTCCAAATCACTGCAGATGGTGACTGCAGCCATGAAATCAAAAGACACTTGCTCCTTGGAAGGGAAACTATCACCAACCTAGACAGCATATTAAAAAGCAGAGACACTACCTTTTTGACAAAAGTCCGTCTAGTCAAAGCTATGGTTTTTCCAATAGTCGTGTATGGCTGTGACAGTTGGACTATAAAGAACGCTGAGTGAAAACGAATTAATGTTTTTGAAGTGTGGTGTTGGAGAAGACTCTTGAGAGTCCCCTGGACTGCAAGATCCAACCAGTCAATCCTAAAGGCAATCAGTTATGAATGTTCATTGGAAGGACTGATGCTGAAGCTGAAATTCTAATACTTTGGCCACCTGATGCAAAGAACTAACACATTGGAAAAGACCCTGAGGGAGGAGTCTGGTAGGCTACAGTCCATGGGGGTTGCAAAGAGTCGGACACAACTGAGCAACTTCATTTTCTTTCTTTCTATACCCATTCATAAGAGACCAAATAATATAATTAGTACTATTATGTTATTTTGGAATAGGTAGATATTAGTGGGAATTACAATTACTAAAATGGTTTATTGAACTGGAATGAAGATTTGGGTGGAAAGGAGCAAGAACATGTTCCAGGCAGGTTAAATTATTATCATGTGATGTAAAGAAACTGAAAAAAAATCATGTAAACATCTTTCTAATACTTTTCCTCTCTAAATATCCCCAGATATATTTTTCTAAAATAACTCACATTGTATCTATATTTATGTCTACACATATGTGTCTTTATGCACATTTATGAGTATATGTCTAAAGACATAGGGCACTGTACTAAGCTTTAATATTTTTTTCTCATTTAATCAACACAATCTTATTGGTTAAGTACTATTTTTATCATAGTTTTTGTCAGATAAAAAACTTTAAATCTGATGTTACACAGTTAATTAGTTAATGGAAAAGGAGGATTCACACCCAGATGGTTCAATGTGAGTCCAATAATAAAAGAGTCTGCTAACCAGAACTGCCTCTCATTCCAATTAACCATATTAAATAAATGCATAATTTAAATACATTATTCCCCAAGGAACCAGAGTGACTCATGTTTTGAGGAAGTAGAAAAATTGAGTTTTCTATCTAGTCAGAGCTAGATGAGAAAGTAAAGCATAATTTTTTAAGAACTGTTGAGCAGGTTGAGAAGTATGTGCCCCAGAAGGCAATTACTTGGGGAGCAGCCAAATTAAAAAGGATAAACCTGAATAAGTCATAAATTGAAAGTGGTAGGCAAAGAGGGAGAATCTGAGTAGGAGCCAAAGAAATCGAGAATAGCATATAATAGAAAAACTCTGTACAGCCAGGCAAAGGCAGGAATGAGCAAATTCCCAAGGAGGAATTATACTCAGCAAAAGCATCTGGAGATTATTTATAAATTATTCTTTTTGAATAATTAAAAATGTACCTCATATAGTTCCATTACTATAGATGTATTTCAAATACAGATCATTTCCTGATTGTAAAATAAATCAATGCCATTAATTTTAACCAGAAAAAAAATAAGTAAAATCTGAGATATTCAATGCCTGTTAAGGATTTACATCACCATAGCTGGCACCCCACTCCAGTACTTTTGCCTGGCAAATCCCATGGAGGGAGGAGCCTGGTAGGCTGCAGCCCATGGGGTCACGAAGATTCGGACACGACTGAGCGACTTCCCTTTCACTTTTCACTTTCATGCATTGGAGAAGGAAATGGCAACCCACTCCAGTGTTCTTGCCTGGAGAATCCCAGGGATGGCGGAGCCTGGTGGGCTGCCATCTCTGGGGTCACACAGAGTTGGACACGACTGATGTGACTTAGCAGCAGCAGCAGCAGCTGTTACCTCTTGGAGACGTCGCTGTAGCTCCAACAGTAAAGAATCTGCCTGTGAGGCAGGAGACCAGGATTCAATCCCTGAGTTGGGAAGTTCCTCTGGAGAAGGGAATGGCAATCCACTCCAGTATTCTTGCCTAGAGAATTCCATGGACAGAGAAGCCTGGCAGGCTACAGTCCGTGGGGTCACAGAGACCGAGTGACTAACACAATCCAACTGTTACCTCTCTTCAACTTGTTTTTTTTTTTTTTCAGTACATTATTTCCTAAAGGCTAATTAAAATGAAAAAAAAAATAGGATAGAATTCTTATTTCTGTTAATATGGCACACTGACTATTCTCTCTCAACATGCTGAATAGTTTTTTAAAAAATCTTTAAGTGCATAGCTTAGTTATCAAGAAAGTTTTAAAAGTTAAAATAAGTTAAATTTAAAAAATAAATCTAGAAGAAAGCAAAAATTCAAAGAGGAAAGCCCACAGAAAAGCCACAGTTGCTATGAAGAAAGTTGCAAATCTAGAAGGTATTAGGCCTATGCTTTTAATCTAACAAGTGTAAAGATAATAAAAATCCTCAGACTGATAGAGTCAAACTAAGAGCCCCTCAATATAAGTCATGATCCCAAGATATCAACACTCAATAAAATATACAAGTGGGGGAAAACAGCAGTCCCAACACAATGATTAAACTTGACAATTGAGGGAGTTTGATGATTTATAACCTCTCGTTTGGCCTGAAGCAAGTTTGAGATCAGAAATCATATTTCCTACAGAATCCAAAGTATCTAAAATAGAAATTTTGTTTAGAATTTCTGTATTGTTAATACTCCAGATACACTGTATAATTAAACACAGCTATAATATTTGTATGTAAAACATTACAGCAACACATGTTATCATACCCCTCCAAGTTTTCTGAATAATGTAATGCAATAGTCATTAAGATTCTTATAAGTTTTGTTTTCAAGAAAATAAAATCACCAAACGAACAGCCTACTGTAAGCAAGAATTAGTAGAATATACACAAACAAAAGAATCAGACATAGAGTATCAAAAAATATGCATATCAAACAAATTAATATGTTTTAATAATAAAAGTGAAAGTTCAAGTAGGTAAAATAAAGATTTAAAAATGCTGATTTTGATCTGGAAAAGTAACAAAGTTAAAATTCTAGAAATGATAAAAGAGCTCACAGAGTAAATAAATAAAGACTATACTTTCAGGGGTCATTTCTATAGGTTGCTCACAGATGAAATAAATAGAATAAACACCATGAGGAAAGAATGAATGAACTAGAATACAGATTTTCATAGAATTACTCAGAATACAGCATAGAGAAAAATGGAGATAAAATTAAAATGAAGTCAAGAGATTTGAGAATAAAATAAAAGATTTTAGAATTTATATACTAGGAAAACCAGAATAAGATGGTGAATAAGCTAGATATAAAGATGTAATGGATGAGAAAACATCAAATTAATTTCATATAAACCTTCTCACGTTCTGGAAATTTCATGAGTCTTATGCAGGGTAAATTACTGTATTAGTAATTCCTCAACTAGAGTCATCCTAACCTAACTACATTATGGAGAGAGAAGACCTTAAATGAATTAGGGAATAAATACATATAATCCTCAAAGGAACAAAGGTCTGAGTACTTCCACCAACAGTATCAGTGAAAATCAATGGAATAATATCTCAAAGTATTAACTTCAAAAACTTTATCTAGACTTGAATAAACATCAAATATGTTAGAAATCAAAAATAAAACACAGTCACTGTGGAAAAACAAAACTTGAGAAAAGAGTGCCAATATGTCTTTAATCAATAAGAGTGAGACAAACAACTTAATGGGAGAATGAGTTCAAAACAAGAATACAGAAAAACAATTATGGCTGAAGCATAGGAAAAGATAGGAATAATAGACAAATTGTAAATGACTGCTTAATGGGTACAGACTTTCCTTTCGGGAAGAAGAAAATGTTGTGGAACTAGATATTGCTGATGTTTGCCCAACACTGTGAACATACTAAATCCTATTCAAGTATATATACTAAAATGGTTAAAGCAGACAATTCTATGTTATGTGTATCTTACTTCAATAAAAATTGTTTACAGATATATATTTCCAGAAGAGTGGTAGTATATCATTGCTTAAAGTTTAATTTATAAGCTATAGCATTTTATGAGTTTTTGATTTCATGACCTGGCTTCACAACTTGTTAGCTGGGTATTTTTGTGCTGTTTGTGAGCCCTTCTTTTACTCAGTCATCTTATATTACAAAACAGAGGTGATTGTAATGGTAACTGTACTGTGAAGATGAATAATTAACAAGGCTTGAAAACCACTATCAATTTGTTTTATCTACTGTTAATTATAATTTATTGTTATCATTGACATCATCATTATTATTACTAAGATCTTGGTTCTAATATTTTCTGAGCTTAAGGTTTTGATCCCAAATTTTTGTGCCATCCTTCACCATTCAGGTTTTGGATCAGTCGTCTAGAATGCCTTTCATTGCTGCTACTACTGCTAAGTCACTTCAGTTGTATCCGACTCTGTGCGGCCCCATAGTCGGCAGCCCACCAGGCTACCCCGTCCCTGGGATTCTCCAGGCAAGAACACTGAAGTGGGTTGCCATTTCCTTCTCCAATGCATGAAAGTGAAAAGTCAAAGTGAAGTCACTCAGTCATGTCCGACTCCTAGCGACCCCATAGACCGCAGCCTACCAGGGATTTTCCAGGCAAGAGTACTGGAGTGGGGTGCCATTGCCTTCTCCGTGCCTTTCATTAACCCTCAGGTTATATGTATGTCTTTTCTCTCCACTTCCCTGAGTTGCTGAATATAACAGCTCCTTAAGATTTATGTTATATAGAAATTATTAGTTTTGTCTAGTTTTTCCATTGGGCTTCCCTGGTGGCTTAGTCAGTAAAGAATCTGCCTGCAGTGCAGGAGACTCAGCTTCAATTCCTGGGTCAGGAAGGTCCCCTGGAGAAGGAAATGGTAACCCACTCCAGTATTCCTGCTTGGGAAAGTCCATGTACAGAGGAGCCTGGTGGGTACAGTCCATGGGGTCACAGAAGTCGGACACTATTAGCAACTAAACCACCAGCTTCACAGGGTCAAAGTATTGTTCACCTTTGTCTCATGAGCACATATTGGAACATAACGTACACACACACACATGATCACATGTCCTGAACTCATTTTTGCTCATTTGAGCAGTATCATCTATATAATTGGCACATATTTTGTTTCTTTCATTGAATATATTTTGTCATTTAAAATATGCCAAATTATAGCACTGAAAATGTGTGAACCTCTTGAGATTTCCCATATTAGAGAACAATTAATGCATTAATTTAACAAAAGTAGCACTAACTGTTTGCACAGCACAGGGCTGTGATAAGTATTTCAAATATTAATTCTCAAACTGTTTTATAATTCTACAATTTGTATGTAAGTTTAGATATAAGTACTTTATGAGCCAAAATGAAACTTCAGATACTAGCTAAAGTCTTTTTGCATGCTGGCTAGGTGTTGCACTGATTCTCAGCCAGTTATTTTATTTTTTTTCCCTCAGTGGGGGTGGGGGTAGGAATTTCTTAAATAACAAGAAAAGATGAAAAATTAGAAGTTAAAGCAGACACATATGCTTTTTGCAAAGTGCTTCTGTCTAACTATATGCTTGTCTAGTTCTTAGAATATGACTGAAATACCTGGCATGATTAGAATGAGAAGAGCTATGGTACAATCAACCTGGATAGCCATTATGTGATCAGTTTTGCAGAAAGAAACAGAGAAATGGTGAGTTACATCAGCATGCCATTAATCTATTAGGAAATAGAAAGAAAGCACAAGAAACCATCATTCATGATCTTGTTAATTCTGAGGATGGAAATAAACATATATTAGCAATTGCTTTTTATCCAGATACTGAAAATTATAATGACATATAATAGTATGTCTGACTGATTTCATTTTAATTTTTATTTTGAATAGTGGTTGACAATTTCAGCAGACACTAACTAAATTGTTGTCAACACATTTTAATTATTATATACATACACAGCAGTCAATTCATGAAGCTTTAGGGAGTAAAGGTGCATCAATTAGTGATCCTGGTTCTACTTTATTTAAACAAATGATTTTCCATTTTGAGATACATTTAATGCAGAATTTGTACTCTCCTTCTTGCATTTGCTTTTAGAGCTTATTAACTGGGATATCAAATATTTTGCCTTAATCATATATAATAAAATCAAAGCAATAAAGAACAATGTGATAAAGAGGGATCCTGAAAGTTCTTTCAAAACCAGCATATATTTAAAGATATCTCCACCAAGCTAGTCAGTCAGGAAAGCAATTTACTTCTTTAGAGTCAGGCATTTGAAAAATTTCAAACAAAATGGAGAAATCATTTTTATCTGGCAAGTTTGAATTAAAGATTCACACCCTAGGAGGACTTATATTTTGGGAATGGTTTACAGGTCTACAAAGATATCAGCTAGATTAGGAAATGTTTTGGATATCCAGAGGATGCTTAGATGGCTACGTCATGACTCAGGAGGTTTGTTAAACTGTCTAGACTTTTGTATAAATAATGTAGTTTCCTTTGTGAGAGATTATGCTGAAACCTGTGGGAGTTATCACAGCTACTGTCTTCTGCACAAAATAAACTGGTAAAATGAGCAAGAGGGGACACAAATCTAATTCCAGTTATATTTCATCCACCAAGAAAAACAGGTGTTTCAATAATTTATGTGTGTATTTTACTTCTACTTCATGTTCAATGCCCACAAAGGGTGTATCTGCCATAATATGAAGATAAAAAAAATAGTGAGACTTTAGGGACACAATAAACAATGCAAATTATAATTATGATAGCCAGAATTTGAATATTCTTCTTGTTAGACATTAACATATATTTATCTATTTAAATTTTACTACTATTCAAAAAGGCAATTACCATTATTTATTTCTAACAATAAATATTATCAGATATCATGATGAACTATGTACATTTTCAACTACATTGTTAAAAAGTGTAAAAAAAACCACATCATCAACAACAACAACAAATCAACCAAACAAAACCAAAACAAAAACCTGATCTCCTTTCAAAGAACTTTCATTCCAGTAGCGGAGGCAACTAATAGAATGCCAACAAATAGAGAAGGTTTATAAATGTAGCAGCAGAGGAAAAAGCATCATACTGTGAAATAACAACAAAAATTTATAGTAAATGATTCTGATTGAGTACTCAAGGAATATTATTTTAACTAAAATTAAAATCCCTTGTCACTTAAAAGCACATAAATTATGTGAGTGAAGTCAACACAGAACAAAATGAAATGTGAAATTATTTGAAACTCAGCTCAAAATCAATGGTTAAACTGAAAATCAGTTTTATTGTCACCAATTTTATTCTTCAAGCCAATTCCATTCAACAAACTTGTCACCAAAGTAATCCTAAAGGACAGATTGCTGACTGTAAATGTCAGTAAATGTAAATAACACAAAATTACCTTTCTTCTCTTAAATTCTTTTTTCTTCCTCTGTATGTTGCACACATTTACAGAGGTGAGTTAAATTTTCATGTTGTCTTCATACTCTTGAAATAAAATCTTTAGGTCATGAATTCTTTTTAATTGCTGGATTAAGTTTGTTATTGGTTTAATTAAAACTTTTGCATATAGATGCATAAATGAAATTGGATTTACTCTTACATTTTGGTTTGTTATTGTATTAGTTCAATACTATTGAATAGCAAATTTCTACAAATTTAGCAAGTTAAAAGAATATCCATTTATTGTGCCACAGTGACTCTTGGCTTGTTCAACTGGATTCTCTGCTCAGGATCTTACATCAAGATGCCATTAATACTGTCATCAAGATTTAGGGGAGGTTGAGTTCTTATCTTCCAATTTGCCTTGATTCATGGACCTAATATTCCAGGTTCCTATCATCGACATTTTAGGAATCAGTGAACTAAAATGGACTGGAATGGGTGGAATTATATCTACGACTGTGGGCAAGAATTCCTTAGAAGTAATGGAGGAGCCATCGTGGTCAACAAAAGAGTTCAAAATGCAGTACTTGGATGCAATCTCAAAAATGACAGAATGATCTCTGTTCATTTCCAAGAGAAGCCATTCAATATCACGGTAATCCAAGCCTATGCCCCAAACAGAAATGATGAAGAAGCTGAAGTTGAACGGTTCTATGAAGACCTACAAGACCTTTTAGAACTAACACCCAAAAAAAGATGTCCTTTTCATTATAGAGGATTGGAATGCAAAAGTAGGAAGTCAAGAAACACCTGGGGTAACAGGCAAATCTGGCCTTGGAATACAGAATGAAGCAGGGCAAAGGCTAATAGAGTTTTGCCAAGAGAATGCACTTATCATAGAAAACACCCTCTTCCAACAACACAAGAGAAGACTCTAAACATGGACATCACCAGATGGTTAACACCAAAATCAGATTGATTATATTCTTTGCAGCCAAAGATGGAGAAGCTCTATACAGTCAGCAAAAACAAGACCGGGAGCTGACTATGGCTCAGATCATGAACTCCTTATTGCTAAATTCAGACTGAAATTGAAGAAAGTAGGGAAAACCACTAGACCATTCAGGTATGACCTAAATCAAATCCCTTATGATTGTACAGTGGAAGTGAGAATTAGACTTAAAGCACTAGATCTGATAGATAGAGTGCATGATGAACTATAGACGGAGGTTTGTGACACTGTACAGGAGACAGGGATCAAGATCATTGCCATGGAAAAGAAATGCAAAAAAGCAAAATGGCTTTCTGGGGAGGCCTTACAAATAGCTGTGAAAAGAAGAGAAGCAAAGAGCAGAGGAGAAAAGGAAAAATATAAGCATCTCAATGCACCGTTCCAAAGAATAGCAAGGGGAGAAGAGAAAGCCTTCCTCAGCGATCAATGCAAAGAAATAGAGGAAAACAACAGAATGGGAAAGACTAGAGATCTCTTCAAGAAAATTAGAGATACCAAGGCAACATTTCATGCAAAGATGGGCTCGATAAAGGACAGAAATGGTATGGACCTAACAGAAGCAGAAGCTATTAAGAAGAGGTGGCAAGAATACACAGAAGAACTGTACAAAAAAGATTTTCATGACCCAGATAACCACAATGGTGTGATCACTCACCTAGAGCCAGACATCCTGGAACGTGAAGTCAAGTGGGCCTTAGAAAGCATCACTACGAACAAAGCTAGTGGAGGTGATGGAATTCCAGTTGAGCTATTCCAAATCCTGAAAGATGATGCTGTTAAAGTGCTGCACTCAATATGCCAGCAAATTTGGAAAACTCAGCAGTGGCCACAGGAATGGAAAAGGTCAGTTTTCATTCCAATCTCAAAGAAAGGCAATGCCAAGGAATGCTCAAACTACCACACAATTGCACTCATCTCACACGCTAGTAAAGTAATGCTCAAAATTCTCTTTTCAGCAATACGTCAACTGTGAACTTCCAGATGTTCAAGCTGGTTTTAGAAAAGGCAGAGGAACCAGAGATCAAACTGCCAACATCCGCTGGATCATGGAAAAAGCAAGAGAGTTCCAGAAAAACATCTATTTCTCTTTATTGACTATGCCAAGTCTTTGATTGTGTGGATCACAATAAATTGTGGAAAGTTCTGAAAGAGATGGTAATACCAGACCACCTCACCTGTCTCTTGAGAAACCTATATGCAGGTCAGGAAGAAACAGGTAGAACTGGACATGGAACAACAGACTGGTTCCAAAAAGGAAAAGGAGTACGTCAAGGCTGTATATTGTCACCCTGCTTATTTAATTTATATACAGAGTACATCATGAGAAATGCTGGTCTGGATGAAGCACAAGCTGGAATCAAGATTGCCAGGAGAAATATCAATAACCTCAGATATGCAGATGATACCACCCTTATGGCAGAAAGTGTTTGTGATGAGATAAACATTAAATTGGTAGAATTAATAAAGCAGATTGCCCTCCTTACTGTGACTGAACTGAACTGAACTGAGTTCTTATCTGGAGACCAAAGGGTAGAAGCACTTTTATGTTTATCAGATTTCCTTGGGTTGGAAAACAGACGACCTGATTTCCTTGTTGATGATCAACATGGGGACAGCTTTCAACTTTTTGAAGCTTTCTTCATACCTCATCAATGTTTTCCTCATGGTCTTTGAGCCAAAAGTAATGCATAGTATCCTTCTAGTAATTCAAATCACTCAATTTTTTTCTGTTTTTAAAGTGCTCATGGAATTAGGTTCAATTCAGTTGAGTTCAGTCACTCAGTCATCTCCCATTCTTTGTGACCTCATGATTTGCAGCAGGCCAGGCTTCCCTGTCAATCACCAGCTCCCAGATTGTGCTCAAATTCATGTCCAGTGAATCAGTAACACCATCCAACCACCTCATCCTCTGTTGTCCACTTCTCCTCCTACCTTCAATCTTTCCCAGCATCAGGGTCTTTTCCAGTGAGTCAGTTCTTCCCACCTGGTGGCCAAAGTATTGAGCTTCAGCTTGAGCATTAGTCCCTCTAATGAATAATTTAGAACTGATTTCCTTTAGGATTGACTGGTTTGATCTCTTTGCTGTGAAAGGGATTCTCAAGACTCTTCTCCAACACCACATCTCATAAGCATCAATTATTCAGCACTCAGCTTTCTTTGTTGTCTAACTCTCACGTCCATACATGACTACTGGAAAAACCATAGCCTTGACTATATGGACCTTAGTCAGCAAAGTAATGTCTTTGCTTTTTAATATGCTGTATAGGTTTGTCATAACTTTTCTTCCAAGGAGCAAGTGTCTTTTAATTTAATGGCTGCAATCACCAACTGCAGTGATTTTGGAGCCCCCAAAATAAGGTGTGTAACTGTTTGCATTGTTTCCCCATCTATTTGCCATGAAGTGATGAGACCAGATGCCATGATTTAACTTTTTGAATGTTGAGTTTTAAGACAGGTTTTTTTAAGTTCCTCTTACATTTTCACCAAAAGGCTTTTTAGTTCCTCTTCACTTTCTGCCATAAGGGTGGTGTCATCTGCATATCTGAGGTTATTGATATTTCTACTGGCAATCTTAATTCCAGCTTGTGCTTCATACAACCCAGCATATCACATGGTGTACTCTGCATATGAATTAAGTAAGCAGGGTGACAATATATAGCCTTTACATAATCCTTTCCCAATTTTGAACCAGACCATTGTTCAATGTTTGGTTCTAACTGTTGCTTCTTGACCCACATACAGTTTTCTCAGGAGGCAGGTCAGGTGGTCTGGTAGTCCCATCTCTTTAAGAATTTTCCACAGTGTGTTGCAATCCACACAGTCAAAAGCTTTGACATAGTCAATAAAGCAGAAGTAGACTTTTTTCTGGAATTCTCTTGCTTTTTCTATGCTCCAAAGGATGTTGGCAACTTGACCTCTGGTTCCTCTGCCTTTTCTAAATCCAGCTTGTTCATCTGGAAGTTCTCAGTTCACGTACTTTTGAAGTGCATCTTGGAGAATTTTGAGCATTACTTTGCTAGCATGAGAGATGAGTGCAATTGTAGTAGTTTGAACATTCTTTGGCATTGTCTATCCTTGGGATTGGAATGAAAACTGACCTTTGGCCACTGCTGAATTTTCCAAACTTGCTGGCATATTGAGTGCAGCACTTTCACAGCATCATCTTTTAGGATTTGAAAGAGCTCAACTGGAATTCCATCACCTCCACTAGCTTTGTTTGTAGTGATGCTTCCTAAGGACCACTTGACCTCATACTCCAGGATGTCTGGCTCTAGGTGACTGATGACACCATTGTGGTTACCTGGGTCATTAAGATTTTTTTGTTCAGTTATTCTGTGTATTCCTGCCACGTCTTCTTAATAGCTTCTGCTTCTGTTAGGTCCATATCATTTCTCTCCTGCATTGTGCCCACCTTTGTATGAAATGTTCCCTTGATATCTCTAATTTTCTTGAAGAAATCTCTAGTCTTTCCCATTCTATCATTTCCTTCTGTTTCTTTGCATTGATCACTGAGGAAAGGCTTTCTTATCTCTCATTGCTATTCTTTGGAAGTCTGAATTTAAATGAGAGTATCTTTCTTTTTCTCCTTTGCCTTTCTTTTTCTTCTTTTCTCAGCTATTTGTAAGGCTTCCTCAATCATTTTGCATTTCTTTTCCTTGTGGATGGTCTTGATCACTGCCTTCTGTACAATATCATGAACATCTGTCCACAGTTCTTCAGGCACTATCTCTATCAGATCTAATCCCTTGAATCTATTTGTCACTTTTACTGTATAATCTTAAGGTATTTGATTTAGGTCATACTTGAATGGTCTAGTGATTTTCCCTACTTTCTTCAATTTAAGTCTGAATTTTGCAATAAGGAGTTCATGATCTGAGCCACACTCCCAGTCTTGTTATCTTTGCAATTTAAAGCCAAGTGATTTAGGGTTTTCTCTGCAAAATCTCTTTGTAGCACTTAGATTACCATTAGAATATCAGGGATTGAAATCTTAGAAACCCATCTTTAGAATTCTACCTACCACAGGTAGCAAGGTTACTAAGTTTTTCTAAAATGAGATATAGATTTGAGCAAACTCCTCTGGGAGATGGTGAAGGACAGGGAAACCTGATGTGCTGCAACTGGGTCACAGAGTTGGACAGGACTTAGTGAGTGAAAACAAACAACAAGCATAAAGTTAGTTACCATCTTTTTACTTTCTGAAAGTATTTACCCATGCTCTAATCTTTGAATATTCAAAATACTTACTGGTAAAAGTCCATTTATTGAGTATAGGTAGAATTTACTACCTATAAATAGCTATAGTTTGTGTTTTATTATTTTGTCTTGTATTCTGTGGCTAGATTTTGTTTCTTTTATTTTTTTATGATTTTATTTATAGATTTATTTATTTTTGGCTCTGCGGGTCTTAGTTGTTGTGCCAGTCTCCTCCAGTTGCGGAGAGTGGGGGTTACTGTCTAGAGCACAGGCTCAGTAGCTGTGGCACCAGGGGATTAGTTACTCTGCTGCACGTGGGATCGTCTAGGATCAGGGACCGAACCTGTATCTCTGCATTGCGAGGCCAATTCTTTACTTGTGAGGCACCAGGGAAGCCCTCCATTTCTTTAATCATTGTTTTTCTTGTGCAGGTTTACAATTCTTGTTTTAGTTCTGGCAAGGTTTTGATTTAGTTGGCATAAAGTTACTGAATATTCACTGATTTCTAAATTACTTCCTCGTATGTAATCATGCCCCCTTTCAGTTCTAATGTTTATCTGTGATGTTTTTCTCTCCTCTTCCTCTCTTGATTAAAATCTATATGGGGTAAACTGTTTTTTATTTTTCAAATAAAATACTTTGGCCTTTGTTGATCCTCTAAAATATGTTAAATATTCCTTTGATTCTGAACTTCTTTGGCTATTTCTTTCCTTTCAATTACTTGGATTAATTTATTTTATTTTCAAAACTTTTACATTGGGTGATTAGATCATTCATTTTCAAACTTTCTTTTTTCCAAACATAAACTTTAAAAGATATATTTCCCCTGTATTTTATATGCATTTTATACATTTTACACATTTTACAGTGTTGAAATGATGTATCAAAAATATATGTATTTCTAATATATTTAAAGATTAGTTTTTGATGCATGAATTCTCTGTTGTTTTGTTTTAAGTTCCAAACATATCCAATTTACATTTGCAATATGGTAAATGTTGCCAAAATTAATTATTCTTTATGTTCAAGATGCCTATATATGTATTGATAGTTGTTTTGTGACCAGACAGTCTACCTCCACAAATACCCCACAATATCTCAAGGACAGTGACTATTTTACCATTTTTTAAATATAAGATTCACTATGTATTCATTGCATCAAGCTTATTACTTGTTTCTACTTGTTCCTATTCTTAATATTCTTTTCTTTATTTTTCTTTTTTACTAATTAGATTTCTTAGAAGTTTTATTTTAATTAAACAAAATTTTAATGAAAATTCTTTTGCAAATTTTATCCATTCATCTTGCATATGTTAACTATATTTAAATTTTCATTTAAAATGACTTTCCATAAAATGTACTTTGCAGTTATTAAAATTGCTTTCAAGAACATTTCATGTTATGGAAAATGGAGTATAATACTAAGGAAAAAAGAATGATGCAAAACTTTATATGTAGTATAGCAATTTTAGCATATCAAATTATCACCAGCAATTATCTTTAAAATACAAGTGTTTCTTCTTTATAGGTGGGTCATACTGCAATTTCCTAAAATTTATTTTGGCTTCCCAAGTGGCGCTAGTGGTAAAGAACCCCCTGCCAATGCAGGAGACATAAGAGATGTGGGTTGGATCCCTGGGTTGGGAAGATCCCCTGAAAGAGGGCATGATAACCCATTACAGTATTCTTGCCTGGAATATCCCATGAACAGAGGAGCCTGGAGGGCTATAGTCCATGGGGTCGCAAAGAGTCAGACACAATTGAAATCACTTAGCATGCACATGCAGGAAAATATTATTTCAATAAGGCATTGTTGAACCTAATTTGTAGATTATTTTCTGTAGGAAACTTTTTTTTACAACTTTTTTTGTTTATTGTGATAAAAACTTTTAAAATCTATTTTTTAAGCAACATTCAAACATACAGCACAGTATTATTAACTATTGTCAGTACGTTGTACATAAAATCCTCAGGACTTATCGTATGCCTGTAAGTTTGTATCTTCGACCACATTAATTAATTTTACCTATTTCACCCACCTGCTTCCCCATTTCTCTGGCAACCAACAGTCTATTCTTTGTTTCTTTTCTTTTTTTTTTTATTATAGTTTCCAAAAAACTCTGTAGACTTCAATTTAATTATTCCAGGCTGGAAAGGAAATGATATTGTTTTACATACTGAAAGTTATCAGTGGAATACATAATACATTAAGACTCAGACACCTAATAGCTTATCCTTAGTCTTAACATTTACTGTTACTAAACTTTCCCTAAGATATTTCACTCTTTTAGCCTACCTTCTTATATGATTGGTTTAATTCTACTGATAAAGTCATGGTTATTTTAAAATCATGTAATGTAATATACAATGTGGTATATACTTTGGTCATTAAATTTCTATTTCTTGGTATCAATGATATCTGAAGTAAGTTCTTTTTCCAGGTCATTCTTTAAAAACTTGAAACTAACTATTCTAATTTTGTGTTCTCTTTCTGCCAATGAATAATTGGCCTACATAGAAAAAATGGCAAATTTTTCTTTGACTCACTCCCTTCCTCTCTTTATGATATAAGCCCTGGCCTGGAAAGAGATTTTTAAAAAAATACATAAAAATATTTCATGTTGTGTTAAATTTGCAAAATTACTGTGGGTATGTCTGTAGGTAAATCTACCAGATAAGTCTTAATGTGAGAATTATGTGTTACTGATCTTATGAGGGTTGTGAGTGAAACAACTGAATTTTTTTCCAGTATGTAGAGATATGTAGGAAATATCACATTGTTCTTAAGAGAACAATTCACTTTCAATATAGGTGTGAGTCAAAATCTTGTCACTTTTGAACATGGGAAGATTATAATTAATTTTGTTGAATAAAGGAAATATTTCCTCTGCCAACTCTGATGAGATATAGTCCATAATCATGATCAAACTTTTTTTTTTCCAAGCATATATGTTGCTTTTAACTTAGCAACTGCCAGTAGTTACATAGTTAAATGTTTTATACAAGATTGGTTCCAATTGTATGACAAGACACCTAAACAAATAAGATTATTATATAGGTATTTAGAGCTACAGTTATTCATTTAACGTCTGTGATCCAAGAGGTCTGACTGGATGATTGTATTTTGCCAGACATTATGCTTGTCACTAAGGAGTCAGTTAAAAGACATTTCTCCCATAACCTCTGCCACTACAGAACCGACCCACCTCAAAAAATAAAATAAAGTGGAGAAATTGTACAGATCATTTGGATTATGTATACACATTCCTAAAACAGAAAGTGATATTCATGGAATATATGATTATTAAAAAAGCCATGAAGTATCATCTGTTTTATGGTTTTAAATGTCTGCATGTTTAAAGAATAATTCATTTATGTGTTTTAAAATGATCATGGGCTCAAATAGCTTATTTAAGAAAACATATACATGTATTAACATAAACATATAGATATTTATCTGGGGCTTCCCTGGTAGCTCAATTGGTAAAGAATCTGCCTGCAATGCAGGAGATCACATTTCGATTCCTGGGTCAGGAAGATTCCCTGGAGATAAGATCAGCTACCCACTCCAGTGTTCTTGGGCTTCGCTGGTGGCTCAGATCATAAAGAATCTGCCTGCAATGCAGGAAACCTGGGTTCAATCCCTGGGTTGGGAAGATCCCTTGGAGGAGAGCATGGCAAACCACTCCAGTTACTTTTACCTGAGGAAAACCCACGAACAGAGGAGCCTATTGGGCTATAGTCCATGGGGTCGCAAAGGGTCAAACATGACTGAGTAACTAAACACAGCACAGCACACACACACACACACCCACACACACACACACACCCCCACTATATATATATATATATATATATATATATATATATATTCAGTGTGAATATTTTATTTAGTTACAAATATTTTTACCAGAAAGAAACTTTAACCAAAACAGGAAAGTATTTTCCTATGACCCAAAGACCCAAAGATCAAAATACAGGATAGGTTTTTTGTTTTTGTTTTTTTTTTAAATTGGAAATAAGTCTTGAGAGATTCAGGAAATAAAACATAAATTAAAGAAGTCAATTTTGTTGGAAGCAGTGCCTTTGACAGATTCATGACGAGATGGAAGAATAATTTTTGTTTTGAACAGTAGGTTGAAAGATTAATAGTAAGAAATAGAAAATTGGAAGAGGTAAAGCTTTGAGATTTGTGATTTAAGAATCTTATTTTTCTTTATTTTTGGAAACAGAATTTAAGAGATTTATTTAAATACATCCTTTTAATTTTCCTAGTTTTTTTTTAAAGATCTCAGCTAAAGGCAAGTTTACTGATCACTTTCTTTGCATGAAGGTTATGTTAAATCTATCATAAGAAAGTTAATTTACTAATGTATGTTTATTTCTATATGTTTATATCAAAGCAAAACATGGGAGACTTAAGTCATTGAAAGGTCAGCATTTGTGCATATGGTATTAAATTCTGTATTTTTCAAGGTCTGGTTTCTTATATTAAAAAACGTGCCTTTGCTGATAGGTAAGGCATACATAAAGTCTCTGGATTTAAGTGGTTTAAATTTTTGTCAGTAAAAAAATAAAAATTAAAAAAAATGTAGACATATTTATCATAAGCATTGTCTGCAGTCAATTCCTCAAATTCCAGAGAGTTATTTTCCTCAAAATACAGTTGAGAAATAATGTTTGAGTCCCTGCATAATTTAAAGATATTAGAATCTGAAGTCATTGGATCATACCAATTTAGAATTGAAAGGGGCTATATTTTATTATTCAAAGTTTTCCATTTATAGTAGTGGCTCAAAAAGAAAAGTTTTAACATAGTGAATATGTTCACACTACACTTTAGTTGCTATATTTAGACTAAGTACAAATGATCTTGAATCCTGACTCTTCCAAGTTCTTCCTGTGGGAATCTGACCAGGTTTTTGAACTTTGTGAAGTCTCTTTTTCCATGTGTAAAATGAAAATAGGGGTAATTCATAATTCATTTCCTTGTTATGAGCCTCAAATTACTCATTGCTTTGAAAGTGGTTATTGTGATGTCTACCATAACCTAAGAACCCATTAAGTGGTAGAATTATTTAGTAGTAGTTCTAGTCAGCAATACTGCAGTAGTGATAGGTAGTTAATAATAACATGGAAGAGAACCAAGATTTCCTGTTTCCCCCTAAATGGCTCCTTGTTAGATATGTCATTGAGCTGAATCTTTCAAAGGACATTTTGAACATATTATTTCTTATTACTATTCTGGCAAAAGGCTGCTAATTCAGGAAATCCCTCCATATGACAAAATTTTTAGTCTTTTTTTCTGTCCCTGCCCTAAAAGGGTCTTACTGCCTACAATGTAAAATTATAAACCTGGCATCATTCTTACCACATCTTTTGGCAAGACGGGTCTCACTTTGCACATCTCCCCTACATAAACTGCTTAAGACAAACTGTAGTTACTTGAAAGACATTCTACTAGTTCTGTATTTCAGGTTGTTTATGTCATCAAAGTTTTGTTACTATTATCTTTGCTTGCTGAAAATATTCCTATGGTGCTTTTCTTCTTCTCTTCTCCCAAATAAATAATGTTACATATCTTTGCAGGTTTCCATTAGTTCTAACTTTTCCATTTATGTTGCACTGAACCCTTTGCACGCTAAGTTTTGCTTCAGTCATGTCTGACTCTTTACAACCCTACGGACTGTAGCCCTCCAGAATCCTCTGTCCATGGGATTCTCCAGGCAAGAATACCGGAGAGGATTGACACGCCCTGCTCCAGGATATCCTTCTATATTAGCAGGCAGGTTTTTTACCAGTAGCACCACCTGGAAAGTTCACTGAACCTTTTAGTTTATACCAATCCACATATTCCTCTGGAGATCTTTATGAAACATAATTTATTAATCATTGAATCATTTCCTGTATAATCTCTCACCATGAATGATGAAAACTGGTAACATTTTCAGTTATAAGTGATTCTACTTCGACTAAATTTGTAATGTTTTAAAGATATAAACCTTAACCTGAATGAAGTCAACCTGGATGTAGCTTAATTAGGCAGATTTACAATTTAGAGTAGAGTTCATAGACCAGAGTAGATGACTTGCTTATTTACACTCTTGTTAGAGAATACCCACTCATGGATTTATTAGTTTGCTTTAAAAATTACTAAATATACATTTCTGTTATTGTCAATGCCTTTGGAGATGAAACAGAAACAAGATTTGAAAAAGTATCTGCTCTCATGAAGATTATGTTTACATGATCAAAACGGCAACATGTCTGTGATAAATAAACAAATTTATTTATATTTATGAAGCCTCTGTAAAGACAAAAAAGGAAAAGAAAATGTCCTGTGAGAGTGATTTTTTTCTTGATTAGGATTGTCAAGGAAAAGAGAAGGTGTTTTTTTGTTTTGTTTTGTTTTGTTTTGTTTTACCAAAAGCCAAATAAAGAGGCTTCCTGAGAACATCACTCCTGAGCCTGAGGTTGTCTGAAAGAAGTTGAGGCCAAATCTCACTCCCAAGGACTCAATAACCTGGAAACATCAGTTGAACCTTGGCATTCCCCACTCAGTATCTGTTGAGAAATTGGTGAGAGAGCTTGACCTGTGTCCCTAGGAATGTGTTGTCATATGAAAAAATAGGGACTGATAATTGTTTCTTCCCTGTCCTCTTCTGGTGTCATGAGTTTGTGGAGCCATTTTTTGCCATCAGGGTTAGTAAGAACTGTGGTGTAGGGAGGCTGGGAAGAAATGGATAAGAGTAGTAGGTTCCATCCCTCTAGGAAGACAGAATGAATCTCATAGGTTCCTGCAACTACTGTGAAAGAGCATAAGAAATAAAGAAAGAAACAGCCTAAGGATGTTCAGCATTATTTGAAAAGAATATTTGAAGTCTCGGATATTTTTGTGGCACTGGGGAAGACAGGGTTATAAACTCTATAGAGTCATCAGTGAAGGAGGGACTTGACATGAGACCCTGCATTTCCAAGGGGACCACACACCCAAGAACATATTATCTTTGTGCAATCATATCAGTAAAGGACAGCAGATGGAATGAAATGAGGATGACCCAGAGAGTTCCAAAAACACGTGGGACTACTGACTGATAATAATCTCAAGCTGCTCAAAATGCATTTGTTACCCAATAAAATATTCAGGCACTTGGAATTTGTAGAAAATGTCCACCTACAATCCAGCCCATTAGCAGGACAGGATTCACAGTGGGTTCAGAACCAGTTCAGACAACACTGAGGGTTAATCCATTCTCTGAAGTAGTTCAGGGAATACATACATCTCCCCCAAATGCATTCACTGAAGGAAAATAGAAGAGGTTGAAAGAGTATCAATGGATTAGTGCAACTCATTCCAGTTATTAGAAAAACAACCCAGATATTTGAGATGGCTCAGTAGATAATCCCAAGATGTTAAAAATAATTCCTAGGGAAGCACAATTTCTTAATTAAATTTGGACTTGTCTAAAAAAGTAATCTCTAAGATTATTTTATTTAATTTATAATTCAGTTTTGATTTTTAATTCAACTTCATATGGCCCAATTGCTTTTCATGTTAATAAAAACTGTTTCAAGACACTGGAGCCTCAATATAAAGAGAAAACTTTTTTGCTTCTTATAGTTTTTTTTTTCAGTTTTTTCTATTCATATTACAGTTACAAAAGAAAGAAGTCTCAGCCACTAATTTTTATGTTCAGCATCTTGAATTTAAAAAGAATGGTGGAGGTGTAAAATTATGTATGCTTTTTAAGATATGATAGATACAATAGAATCCATTTTGCTTTTCAAATAATTTTACTGTCATTCTGAAAGTAAAATATCTGAATTATTTTATTGGAAAAAGAAAAGTGATCTTGGTAAAAATTTTACTTTATAATAACTGTAAAGTGAAAATATGAGATAAAGTCACAACTGTATTGTTAAGATATCTTGGTAAATTACACAAAAATATTAGAAATCATTACACATATAGTAATCAAATGTAATAAGCTGTATATCCAAATAGTGCTCTGGTCAAGGAAGAATAGGTAAGAACCATAGTAGAATTCTTTGTCCCCTCTCCATTTCTTGTTTAGTTTCCAACAAAATAAGTGATTTTTTTTTTAACATTGTTCTACAGTAGGTCTTGAATGAAAGAGTCATTATTTTGAAATTGTTTAATGTGATGCTTCCACTTCAGTGAAAGAACTAAGCAGGAATAATGAGCAATTAGAAGATTCATATTGGTATTACATCAACCTAAAACATTTCACAAGGAAAGTAATGATTTAATTTGGGCTCCAGAGACTAGAAATTAGACTCTGTCAGAATTAGGTAAGTTTATCTTTCAGTGTCTAAATTATCATCATGTGCTCTTTCCTAAATGTGGTAATTTTAGGTCTCTAACATATGTTCTATAGAGAAAAAAAGAAAGAAAAAAGTAGGTAGATATTCTAAAGTAAAACCAAGATTATTTCATAAGAAAAGTGACACCAGAGACACTGACATGTAAAAAGGAATATATTTCTTTTTTCCCCCAGTAAATTTAAGTGCAATCTGGAAGGAAACTGGATGAGCAAGCAAATTCTTGCTTGCTGGACTCTTAGCTGGTGTACTTTTCCTCTCAGGGGATTTCCCCCACAGTGTCATTACTTATCAAATGGAAGAAGTGACCAAGGAGATCTCAGAGAGATGATGTGTGTGCTCATAAATAAAAAGTAGAAACATCCCAAAGGTGACAAGACAGAATAAATAAGTTTGAAGTGTGTCATAGAGTAATAAAAGAAGAATTCAAAGTGAGAAGCTAAGTGAGATTGCTCAGAGAACAGAGGTAAAATTTTTGAGACTATGATAAATCAAGCAAGTTTAGAACGACATTTATCAAGTCACAAACTGAAACTAGCATAGTGCCTAAAAAATCCAGTGGGAGAATAGGCTGTTCCATTGAAGAATGATGATGCAGAAAGAGTCAAAAAGAGGATAGAATATGATTTCTGCCACAATTGCACATTCCGTCAAAAATCTGATGTACTCAGGAGAGTACTGTGATTATCTTAGCTTTGCTATAAATGGGAGAAACAGCTATCTGTTTAGTTTACTTCAATCTAATTCAATTTACATCTCATCTGTTAATTCCCTGAAGAATTCATCTTCCTGCATTCCTTGTCCAATGTCTGGAAACAATTGCTCCATATTTTTATTTGCTATTCTGGTTGTTTATAGTAGAAGGGTAATTTTAGTACCAATTCCTCTATTATCTTGGGAAACAGAAATCCCATTTAACAGTGTTTAAATAATAATGCTGTTTTGCTTCATCATACAATGATATATGTTAACTTTAGAAAGAATTCATTTTGAAAACAGGTTTTGAATATAACCTCTTTATAATTGACCAATATAATAAAAAAGTCAATCAAAAAATAAGTATTTTGAAAAATATTCAATACTAATTTTTTTAATGCTTCCTTTTACTATCAATAATGTTCCTATTTTAAGTGACAGATATGATTATCCTACTTCTAAGTCTTTTAAAAGTAGCTTCAAATCTCCACTTTTATGTCTTTGAATGTGACAACTCAGATACTAATGCAGGTTTTGTATGTTAAACCAGCAACCCAAATACCAGAAGAAAGACTACTAGATATGCTTTAACTGGTGAATAACAATTTTAAATGATGTTCTGATGGAAGCAAAGCACAGTCTCTTTTCCATTAAATTATATCATCACAGGAAGATTAACTGTGTATAAAAACATTAAAGTACTTAGTCATCTTATGTTAAAAACAATTGGATTCTGGGCTCAGATAATTATGAGTGGTTCTGGTGTTTATGATTCTATTTGTTTTGCTTTGTCTTACCTGATTATTTGGTGAGATTGCTTCCATCTGCATGGAAAATCAAAGTTGTAATATGCAGGATGCTCTATTTTTTTTTCTTTTACTTTGTAGTATTCTTCCATGTAGAAAGGAAATCATAGAGCCCTGGTTCCACATACTGAATGCTATAGAATTTCCCAATTATTGTTGGGGAAAAAAAAAAAACAATCATAAAATAGTTTATGAAAGTGGTTCTGTCTCCTTTGAAAACCACTGCATAGCGTTTTATGGGGTTTACATTAACTTTAACGAAGTAGAGACTTGTTAAGGGACAGTAACTTGTGTGGAAATGTGGCAGAATGTGACATAAACAAGTAGGTATTTTAGTAGATGTGTGCTGGATTAGGAATGGAAGTTTGGCAGGATAATGGCAACAAGGAGAGAGTAGATTGACTAGGAAGTTACTGCAGAAATTTAGCTCTGAAGTTATGAATATCTACATACCCTGTCTAAATATACCAGCATGGAACAGAAGGTAAAAATGAAAACAAAGGATATACTTTCTGGGCTGACTCAAACTACACAGAGGAAGAAAAGTGATGATCATAGATAGAAGGAAAGTTGGAAGAGGAAAAGGAGAAGGGCAACAAAGATAAACTGAGAGCTTGCTCAGGTATTAGAGGAAATCTACTGTCCTCACCAAAGAAGTAGAATGACAATGTCATACTTTGAACAGAAAAAGGAAAAAGATCAAAAGTTACAGTATATTTAAAAGAGCAGTCTTATAGAAGGACTTAGATAAATGTAGGGAAGTAATTTATATATTAAAATAAGGCAGCATTTGGATGGGGTTTAAAAAGGGCTATTGATGTTTTTGTGAGTATTAATAGCTGACATGTTTCCCACTTTCTTGTCAGTGATACCAAGAAAAGTAAATGGAATGATTCAAAATTAATTAACAGACTTTTCAGTTCCAAACCAAATGTTACTGTTTTTAGGAATAAAGAAGTTGTACAAAATCTTGGGCTTTATAATAAATGTTACTCTGCAACATATCTTGAATTCCATACAATTCTGAGAAGAACTTAATCCATATTTCTTCTAACTTATTGTATATTCCAGGTTGCTGGGTTCAGTGTAACATTCTAAGATTCAGTTCCTCAGGATGGGGATGTGGTAACATAACCTAAGATACATACTTCTATTTATTAAAAATAAATTTTGAGAGAATACTGTTGCATTATTATGGGTGCAGGATTTTAAATATTCACTGTTCAGTTTATCAATTATTGTTAAGAATCTGAAATCCTAGAAGAAGAGAAGAGGAAGGAGGAAGAGGAGAGGAAGGAGGAAGAGGAGGAAATATAAGAAGGAAAGACACTTAAGGATAAGAGAGAAGATGGAAATGTTCAGATCATAAAATAAATGATAGCATATTGGACAAAGAAACCAAAACTCCTAGAAACTGATCTACTAGAATGTAATATCTACATGATATCAGCAGTATATCTCTCAAACAGACTCACATCTATACCTAAGACCTGTATATTTGTGAAAATAACAAAACAAATACTGTAAAAACAAAACAATGATATAATATTTATAAAGCCTTCACTATGTTCTATGCATAGTTTAATGATCTTTACAAATGCTAAAACATTGAATTCTCATGTAAAAATTTGAAGTAAATATTTTTTATTATTTTTACATAGGCACATAAACGCTGTTCTCATTGCTCATCTTTGATCAGTGGACATCTTTATTGATTTCAAGTAGTGCTTTTCCAGGTAATTTTTAAAGATGAATAAAAAATGATAAATGTTTGGGTTTCTTGAGTTCATTATCTTTGGGTTTTATAATGCTTACATATCCACCACATTAAATTTGATGGGCTTCTCTGGTGGCTCAGACGGTAAAGAATCTGCCAGCAATGCAGGAGACCTGGTTTTGATCCCTGGTCAGGAAGACCCTGTGGAGAAAGGAATAGCTACCCACTCCAGTATTCTTGCCCAGAGAATTCTATGGACAGAGGAGACTGTTGGGCTATAGTTCATGGGGTTGCAAAAAGTCTGGCAGGACAGAGCAACTAACACACACACACATTAAATTTGAAGTCGTACAGACTTGGGTTCAAACTGTGTCTTCTTCAATGCTACATAAAAAATTTGCCAATACTTTCTTAGTTTAGAATAAAATTAGAATTAAAATATCTATTTCACACGTTTTAAAAAAATAATTTTATCGAAGTACAGTTGATTTACAATGTTGTGTTAGTTTATGCTGTAGAGCAAAGTAAGTCAGTTATACGTATGTCCACTCTTATAGATTCTTTTCTATATAGGTAATTATGGATAAATCAGCTTATTAAAGAAATATTTATTGGTCCTTAAAAGCCATACAAGGATCATTATAATATTTGTTTAATAAACTTATTTAATCATTCAGAACATTAATAATTCTATTTAAATTGAGATATGAAAATGCACAAACAGCTCATTATTGAAAACCTGCATAATTTCTTCTGTAAGATAGACACAAATTAAGAAAATCCATTTTAAAATCATGAGGATTATTTTGAATAAAAAACAAGAAGCCTATTATAAAACAGTTGATAAAGCATTTTAAGTTCCCACATTCACATATATACGTGTTTTTGTTGTGTACCTCTGTCCATTCAAGCCACTATAACAAAATACCATCAACTCAGTGTCTTATAAATAGGGGAAATTTATTTCTTACAGTTCCAGAGGCTAGGGAGTCCAAGACCAAAGCGCTAACAGATTCAGTCATGTGCAGTCCTGTTTTCTGGTTCACAGGCAGCTGTCTTCTTACTGTGTCTTCACATGGTGGAAGGAGCAGGAAAGTTGTCTTGGCTTTCTTTATAAGGGCACTAACCCCATTCATGAGGCCTTTATTGTTATGACTTGATCTCCCAAAGGCCCCACTTCCAAATTTCATCACATGGGGGATTAGTTTTCAACATATGAATTTTAGGGAGGCACAAACATTCAGGCTTTATCAGTATTTAATTACTTATGTCATGTGGTACCTTACTAAAGCTAAAGCAAATATTAAAAATGCATTTTTATTAATATAAAAGCACTATCAAGGAAACTGAATATATAAATGAATAAGGGATCAAAAATGCCTCCAGTTCATAGATACATGACTCAAAATACACTTTAAGAATTTGCAGGAGATCTTGCATTGCCATAATTCAGGGCTTTCAATACTCAAAACATATTTTTTTTTAATTTCCATAATGACTTTATTCATATTTTAAAAGGTACTTTATTATTGCTTCTTTTATAGCTTTTTTTTTTTAAGTGATTCTCTCTTCATTTGCATGTCTAACTCCATAAAAGAGTACATTATAAGAAATGGCCCACAGCCAAACTCTACATTCCATTCCTTTTCATTCTATTCCGAGAGAGAGTCAATTCCTAGGTAGGTTGATAAGAAGTGCAGGGATCCCCAGGGAGAGAGGGGTCTGGAATTTTCAAGGAGGAGGAAAGGACAAACTTTTTTTTTTTTCCTCTACGTTCCTTAGTCTTAGTCACAAAAAATGTTTTTATCTTTAAGCCTGGGACTGATGATTACACAACTAACAACTCGGTCTGGACTCTGTACTAAGGATTATATAGCAGCAATGTATCCTGCTTGAGGACAGTTTCTCCTTCCTGAGGGCCTTCTGGCTAATCCTGTTATCTTGAAAAGTGGATTGTGGGAGTGGGTCTAGTAAGATCTTTGCAACCTCTGGACATTCTTCTGATTCATTGTAATAACTAATTGGAGAGTATATAACTCCCTTGCTAACACTGGCAACGGTGGGTTGGGGGGCACTATTTCTGCTCCCTTCTGATGTCTATGTCAGAAGCTTTCTCTATCTCTTTATACTTTAATAAAACTTTATTACACAAAAGCTCTGAGTAATCAAGCCCCGTCTCTGACCCTGGAGTGAATTCTCCTCCAGAGGCCAAGAATCCCAGCAGTGTCTTTTGTGGTTCAGCAACAACCTTTCATTCCATTCCACTTCACTTTGGTGTGATAATATTTTGAGAAATATTATTTAAAAGATAAGGTGAATATTTTTAGCATGAAATGAATAGTGTGAATGATTTTTATGAATAGCAAAATATGTGTGGGGAGTTAGTCATTAAAGTAATAAAAAATAAACTCTGCTTTTAAATATAACAGATATAATTCAAATTTTTTCTTAGCCTTTGTTTTCAGCAAGGGAACTACAGTCTCATATTATAGCATCATATGTCATCCCCTCATCAATGAAATCTCTCAGTACTCCATATGTGACATAAATATGGCTTTTAATCAGTTGCCTTTTCTTGAGTGTATTCTAATGAACTTCATCAACTAGATTGCCAACTCTCAGGAAGGAAGGGTTAGATTTGGTTTGTTTTCTAACTCGGTGAATATTAAGAGAGTAACTTGCCCAGAGAAGTGTATAGATTTGCAAATGTTTGGGTTATTTTTCCTTAGAATATTTAGCAATCTATTATATAAACATCTAGAATCAAATTGTATGTCAGCCACATACAAAAATCAATAACTTTTTATTACCTCATAGACTTAGAAAATAATCACAACCTAAAAGTTGAGATATGTTTTGTTTTTTTTTTTGGTGGGAATGTTTAGTATTTCAAGCCCAGGAGACAGCATCTCAAGTAACCCTGAGAAAACTGCTCCAGGAAGGTGAGTGGAGAAGCCAGGTATATAGGAATTCTGTAACAGAGTGCATTGTTAAAGAAAACAAGATACCACAAGTTAAGGAATTTAACATTTTTCTATACATGCAAAGATGCCAGAGCCTAGGCTCACTGAAATTATTCCTTTCATATGCATATCAGCTATCCTGGACCAGTACCCTGTGTTTTTTCACATCCCATCCTGAACTCCCTGAGGCTCATTGTAGGGGGTGGCTGAAGTCCTGATGGCTGCTAGATCCCAGGAACTCTTCTCTTTCCTGAGTGCTCTTAGGGCTCACCAACTTGTACTGATGACTGGAATCCCTGATGATTGTGACATCTTTGTTTTATTGACACGGCAGGAAACACTCCATTTCTCAACCTATGGCTACTTAGAAATACACATAATTCACATACCATTTTACCATAATTCATATACCATTTTACCAATAAATTGGCCACACTCCATTCCATACACTGGACAATTGAAACCCAAGATAAACATTTTCAATATTAATATAATGATGAAAGTAAATTTTATTTTTTCTAAATCAACAAATTATTACTACATTTTCTAGTACTTTCTAAATTACTAATATAGCTATATTTCCTTCTTCTTTAGAACATGTCAAAGTAGTCTAAATTATTTCCATTTTACACTGGACTATCTTGTTTAATCTTCGGCCATAGCATATCTTTTCCATATGCTCTTTTCTCTACTGCCACATCCTTAGCCATGCTATATTATCATAGCAAACATATACCCATCATTCCAGACCCATATTCATTGCCACATCTCTAAAATTTTAAATCCTGAAGCCAAGATCATCTTTACCTTCTATGAACTTTCACATAATTACCTATTTTGTATAAAGGAATTACTTTATATCTCTTGGTTCCTGGAGAGCAGAGTTCAAGTTCTATTAATCATTTCCATGATGTGAAACTGCACCTGACATGAAGTAGGTTCTTGTCATCATTGTTGTTGTTCAGTCGCTAAATCATGTCAGACTCCTTGTGACCCCATGAACTGCAACACACCAGGCTTCCCTGTCTTTCACTATTTCTGGGAGCTTGCTCAAACTCATGCCCACTAAGTTGGTGATTCCATCTAATCATCTCATCTTCTGTCACCCTCTTTTCCTCATGCCCTCAATCTTTCCCAGCATCAGGGTCTTTTCCAATAAGTGGGCCCTTCACATCAGGTGGCCAAAATATTGGAGCTTCAGCTTCAGCATCAATCCTCCCAATTAATATTCAAGACTGATTTCTTTTAGGATTGACTGGTTTGATCTCCTTACAATCCAAAGGACTCTCAAGAATCTTCTCCAGCACCATAATTCAAAAGCATCAATTCTTCACACTCAGCCTTCTTTATAGCCCCACTCCCACATCCATACATGACTACTGGAAAAACCATAGCTTTGATAAGATAGACCTTTGTCAGCAAAGCGATGTCTCTGCTTTTTAATATACTGTCTAGGTTTATCACAGCTTTCCTTCCAAGGACCAAGTAAGTGTCTTTGAATTTCATGCCTTCTGTCACTGTCCATGGCCATTTTGGAGCCCAAGAATAGAAAATTTGTCACTGTTTCCATTTTTTCCCCAATTATTTGCCATTAAATGATGGGACTGGATGCCATGATTTTAGTTTCTTAGTTTTTTTTTTTTGGAATGTTGAGTTTTAAGCTGGCTTTCCACTCTCCTCTTTCATGCTCATCATGAGGCTCTTGGGTTCCTCTTCACTTTCTGCCATTAGAGTGGTATCATCTGCATATCTGAAGTTGCTGATATTTCTCCTATCTTGATTCTAGCTTGTGAGTCATGGATGCCTAACATTTCATACAAACATTGGATCATACAAACATGGATGCCTAACATTGTATACAAATTAAATTAGCAGGGTAGCAACATAGAACCTTGATGAACTCCTTTCTCAATTTTGAACCAGTTTGCTGTTCCATCTCCAGTTCTAAGTGTTGCTTCTTAACCTGAACACAGCAGACAGGAGTGTCCTGTTTTCTCAGGAGATAGGTAAGGTGGTCTAGTATTCCCATCTCTTTAAGAATTTTCCACCATTTGTTGTGATCCACGGTCAAAAGATTTTGTGTAATCAATAAAGCAGAAGTAGGTGTTTTTCTAGAATTCCCTTGCTTTTTCTATGATCCAATGGATGTTGGCAATTTGATTTCTGGTTCCTCTACTTTTCTAAATCCAACTTGTACATCTGGAAATTCTTGGTTCACGTACTATTGAAGCCTAGCTTGAGGGATTTTGAGCACACCTTGCTACCATGTGAAATGAGCACAATTGTATGGCAGTTTGAATATTCTTTGGCATTACCTTTCTTTGAGATTGGAATGAAAACTAAGTAGAGTAACCATACTGATTCAGAATGACTACAAGTTCCCTTCAGGTAATAAGTAAAATAAAATTGTTACTTCTAAAATAAAAATTAAGCAATTATTAATAACCTACAACAAACACATTTCTTTTGTAGTAAAGGTCTGTTGTAGTAAGAGAAAGATTGCTTGAAAATGAGTCGCTCAGTCATGTCCGACTACTTGCAACCCCATGTACTATACAGTCTATTGAATTCTCTAGGCCAGGATACTAGAGAGGGTAGCCTTTCCCTTCTCCAGTGGATCTTCCCCACCCAGGAATCTAAGCAGGGTCTCCTGCATTGTAGGTGAATGCTTTACCAACTGAGTTATCAGGGAAGCCCAAAGAAATGGAAATTTCATATTTTTAAGTATATAAGACAGATGGGGAACATCAATGATAGGAGAAGAATTGGATGTGCAAATAATAAAATGTGTAAGTGTTCTTCTTCTCCTTAGGAGACAGACTCTAGTGCATTGACTTAAGAGAGACAGATATGGAATAAAGAGAAGAAACTCAAAATATGAGAAAATCACTGAATTTACCATTGAAATAAATCTATCTTTAAATCACCATATGACACTATTATGTGACTAGAGGTTTAAAGTAGCAAATGCAAAGCCTTCATTCCAAATGATAATTTAAAAAATAATAGGTTTACCCTCCAATTTCTTTTTTTTTTCTATCAAAGTACCTAAAGTATATTTATCAAATGAATGGAATCTTGTATTTTGTTCTAGAAGTTTTAGTGTAAATAAAATTTGAAGAAGAACATGGTTAGTAACTATTTGGATAAAAGTAACAGGTTATTTTGGAGAAGGCAATGGCACCCCACTCTAGTATTCTTGCCTGGGAAATCTCATGGACCGAGGAGCACGGTTAGGCTGCAGTCCATGGGGTCTCAAAGAGTCGGACACGACTTCACTTTCACTTTCACTTTTCACTTTCGTGCACTGGAGAAGGAAATGGCAACCCACTCCAGTGTTCTTACCTAGAGAATCCCAGGGACGGGGAGCCTGGTGGGCTGCTGTCTATGGGGTCACACAGAGTTGGACACGACTGACTCGACTTAGCAGCAGCAGCAGCAACAGGTTATTTATAGTGATGGTACTATATTCTAAGTTTACTTTTTATTTATGTACAGTAGAGCTTATTCTCTTTGATGAACAGTTTTATGAGTTTAGATATATGTATGCAGTCATATAATAAACACGACCACAGTCAAGATAAAGACTTCCTAAATTCCCTCATGGTGCTCCCTTTGTAGTCTACACCTCCCCTGAAATCAACTCCTGGAAATGACTGATCTGCTTTTTTTAACCTATATTTTACCTTTTCCCAAAATGTCACATAAGTGGATTAATAACATATGTAAGCTTTTGGATTGTCCTCTTTCATTTAGGATGATACTTTCGAGATTCATCAATGTTGCTCCATCCATTAGCAGTTCTCAAACAGAATTCTATTGGTGAGCATTACATTCTGTACTACAATTTGTATACTCATTCATCAAGAATTTTTTCACTAAGTACATTTCAGATTCTAATATCAAATTATTTCTAGGATTAAAAACAAAAATTTGGAAGTATTTAGGACATACAGCATATAAGGTAGTTTATTTTATATTTATAATTATTTAAATATTTGATAATGAAATCTAATTTAACAATATTTTGTTTTATACTTTTATTTATTATAATTTTTTTGGCTATGCAATTCATTTTATAGAATGTCAGTTCCCTCACCAGGGATTGAACTTGTGCCAAGACAGTGAAAGCTTGGAGTGAATCACTTGGCCACCTGGGTACTCCCAACAATTTTTTAATTTTTTAATTAATTTTTTACTGAAGTTATTTCAGTACATTAAAATAGTGCTAAATATTATATAAGAAAGGATAAAAATGATATATAACTACATAGATGATATAGAAATATATAGAATATATATATCATATGTAACTATTACTCAATATATATATGTATATTTATATACAGTGCACATACATATTTCACCAACCTTCTTATCTATTAAATTCATAATTTTTTATTATAATCTTGTTTGTTTTATTTCTTTAGAATGTTTATTCAATTCTTTAGAAGACATAATTATTAAAGATTCATTAATATTATATGTGTAATACTATAACATTTTAATCTTCCTTATTAAACTAACTGAAAGTCTTCAGGACTTAAGTGCCTTCAATTTAATGCACACTAGTTAACAGAATTCCCATCAAAAAAATTATTTGGGACCATTTAAAAATGGCAACTAGCCAATAATATACTTAACCAAGTTGTTTTTTAAATTAATCTATCCATCTCTCAAGTTAGATTAGACAAGTTAAACAATAATACAGTACTGCTATCTGCCTGGAATTTGAGCTTCTTTAGAGAAATGCATATAGATGGATATTTAGACATCTAATATTAATTGTTTGCCAAATTCTGTTATCCCCCAATAGATATTAGTATATTACGCAGATGTGTCACATTCCTCATACCTTTATTTATATTGGCATTATACAATTAAAAATATAACATATGTTTTAAAATTATTTTATTTGTAAATTTTAAAGTAAATAAAATAAATTAATAAGGTTTAGATCAATTTTTTTAACATTCATCATCTACAAGGTAAGTGTGACATGTATAATCATATATAATATAATCACATTAAAGAGAAAATATGTCAAGTTTTAATGGAATTAAATACTGGATTATCACAGCTGGTTCCTAAGATTAATAGTAGTGCAAAGGGGAAAGAAAATTGAGTAACACTGTGCATTGATATTAATAAAACAATTTAGGATATAGCACCTGCTAAGTATGGATGGGAGCTCATTTCTCAATTTTTTTCAACTACATTATTTCAAGGCTCTTTTACCAATCAAAACAAAACACTGGAATTGAAAAATAGACAAGAAATATTAACACAGCAATTACTCTTGAAAAATGAGCAGTTCCTAAAGTTGGAGTCAAAAACATTCACCAAAACTTTTAGAGGAAAACAAAATTATGAACATATTACTTATCTTATTCACTCTATTCTTTTCATGTGTGTATCAGATTCTGTGCTAGAAAATTAATATTATTGAAGAAAAATTTAGCAATATTATTAGCAATATTACTGAGGCAAAACTAGCAAAGTTTTGATGTTGTAGGATGAATGCTTGGGAATCATGAGATTATAAGAGAAGAGCATAAACCATTCTAGAAATAGGTGGAGGAAAAATAGAAAATATTCCCCAGAAAGACTAGGTGTGAAGATGAAGCCATGAACAGCACTTAGTCAACAAAGGAGGAAGGAGAAAGTCATTTCAGAAAAAGGTAAAAGGATATGAAAGTTATGGAGATATAAGAAAAGCAGAGTGAGTTCAGGAATTTCAGTTAATTCAATGTGACTGAAGGTGCTCATATTTAAGCATGAATAGTGGAATTAAACGAGATAAATAGAAAAAGTTCAGTTCAGATAGGACTTTGGAATTTATCTTAGAAGCAATAAAGAACCATTTAATGCTTTGAGTGCAGGAAGTAAATAATCAGAATTACAAATAGGATTCAAACCTTCTTAAAATGTTTTGGAGGAAGTCAGTCTGAAGAAAGAGCAAGACTGATGCTATTGCATTAAATTTTGCTGCTTAGAATTTCACAGTGAGTGTTCAGTAGAATTATTTACCAATGAGATTCTCAGCATGGAAGATTTTGTTAAACACTATATACTTTCTAGTACTACTGGAAATTCACAAAGTATTCTGAAGGATCCTACAATTAAGAAATGTATATGTTTAATGCAGTCCCCCATTTTACATATTTTTTCTCTTTCTTTTTATTTTTTAACAAGAAATCAGATGGAACCCTGATTCCTCCTTGAGCTACAAAATTGTATCTCTAAGCATCTACTGCTCATATCCCTGTAGATGTTTCTCATGCTTCATATGTTATAAATGTACAACTGAAACATGTTTTTAGAATGAAAGATCATCTCACTCCACTGGTGAAAATCATCTAATTGCTTCTCAACTTAAACTCCTCTAAACACAGAAGCCCTTAGCTAGGAGCAAGGTCTGTAAGATCTCAAAAGCTAATGCCTTTCTGACCTCAACCTCTGTTAGGTCTTTTATTCTCTCCTCTAAGCTACTTTCAGACTCCAGTTCAATCCCTGGGTTGGGAAGATCCCCTAGAGGAGAAAATGGCAACCCACTCCAGTATTCATGCTTGAGAAATTCCATGGACAGAGGAGCCTGAGGGGCTACAGTTCATGGGGTGGCAAAGAGTTGGACAGACAGAGCACAACAGCAAAAGCTACTTTGTCTTCCACATTTAAACTATAGCTACTTCTACCTCATCAGGCCCAAAAGATTTTCCCTCGCTGTGTGTCTTCTCTGCAATGTTGTGGGCACTTATGTGACTGCATGGCTCACTCCTTTATGTCATCAGATTTGTCCACTTTATCAAAAAAGCTTTTCCTCAACCACTCATTGGAAACTGGCATTCCTTCCTCCATACTCAAGAACTCTCTACCTTTCTTTATTATTATATCTCCTAATAACCATCAAACACACTATATGTTATATATATATTTTTTAACCAGCTATCTTTTCTTAATTGATTGTAAACAAGCTCCTTGAGGGCAGTTCTGTCTCTTAGTACAGTATTAGAGCATTGGCACACAGAGCAAGCTCTGACTTCTAAAAAATGTTCAAAATATTTATTAATTAATATTTAAATGCAATTTCAGTAAGGGAATTTACAAAGTTCAATAGATGTGAGATAATTTGATTCTTTTAGATATTGATTTAATTTATTAATTGTCTAAGGTATTTCAGTTCAGTTCAGTTGCTCAGTCGTGTCCAACTCTTAAGGTATTTACTGGGATGAATAAAATATCAAGTATTTATTTTATCAATAAGGAACTGGGGATAAAGAAAAAACTGATAAATTTAAAAATCTGTGATCACATTGGAGCCTAAATAATCATTCATTCACTTTAAAGAATTAGAGATAGGGTTCATTATGTTGATGTGAAAAATAAGGTTAAATTAAAGTAATGAGTTATGAGAGAAGAGTAGTTTAAGTTCCTTTGATGTGGCAGAATGCTAGAGATACTGGTTACTTTCATGTTAAATGAAATATCTAACTTCCCAATCAGGAAGAAAATAAAATACAGTTCATATGTTTGTTCAACAAATCAGTGTTTACTGAGAATCTCCTATGTGCAAGGCACATATAGACACTCGTTTGTATGATTATGACTCCCGTAAACATGGTATCAAGTCTGTATTTTTCCAGATTATCTGTTAAAGTTTAATGAGATATTTTGCAAGCTTCAAAAAAATGCAGTTTTAAAAATTAAATTAATACAACTAGATTCAGCATATAATAAAAACATAAAGAACTAAATATCAGGTGAAAAGATAAGTTTGATAAAAGCGATAAAAATATATTATTAATCATAACTATTTAGTGAAGAAAGTTATTCTAAACATCCTAACCAGTAGGATAAGAGAACAAACAATGAGGAAAAAAATCATTAGATTTGGAAACAAAGAGACAACATTATTGTTATTTGTAGAAAATGCAACTGCATATATAGAAAGTTCAAATGACTATATCAGTAAATACTAGAAAACATACAGAGTTCCACAAGTTGGCTGAATGAAAACAACAACAACAACAACAAAAAAAGATCCACAGAAACAAAAGTAATAGCATTCCTTTAAATATAAAACCACAGTGTATAAATAGAATAATATAATTACCCCCAAAGTTACTTGGGGCTTCCCTGGTGGCTCAGTTGGTAAAGAATCTCCCATAATAAGACCAGGGTTTGATCCCTGGGTTGGGAAGATCCCCTGAGAAGGAAATGATAACCCACTCCAGTACTCTTGCCTGGGAAATCCCGTGGGCAGAGGACAGAAGGGCCTGAGTTAGCTACAATCCGTGGAGTAGAGTCAAACATGACTTAATGACTAAATCACCACCACCATCACCAAAGTTACTTAAGTATAAACCTAACAAAATAATTTCAAAATGACATTGAAGTAACTATAAAAAGTTATGAATAAACAAACCATATTATACTCAGGGATGGACTCAATGCTTAAAAAAAAAAATTCTTCCTACATCAGCTGACTATAAATACTTCACTATCAAGCTACCTAAAATACATATAACAATATAACAGATTCTTGCAGACATTAAAAATAAACAAATTTTCAAAAATAAAACATTTTATAATATATAATATATTACATATGGCTTAAAATTGTGTATGTGTGTGTGTTTATTGTCTACATATTGTCAAGAATAGTAGTAATGGAATCAAAGACTAATTCCAATTAGTCTTTAAGGAACTAAAGGGTAGTAATTAACTAATTTCAAATCATAGTAATGGGACTCTATCAGACTACTGCATCTCATTCTGGCAGCAAAAATTAGACAAAATACCATGAAAATGGTATTATATAGAAAATTGTGCATGAAGACGACTTTTTTCTACTCTTGCCTTTGAACATTAACCAAGCACAAAGAAGCCTTGAAATCTATCATGTTGACATCAGCATTGACAAAAAAATAGTTCTTAAGATTTTTTTTTTAATAATAAATCTCCTGGAAATACTGATAAAAACCATTGATTCTTGGGTTGAAAAATTTCCGGGCACCCAATTTTGAACAGATTTCAGGGTGTATAGTTCCCTCAATTGAAAAGACTGATTGAAACATGTATAATTTTTTTTAATTAAAATTGAATAAAAAAAAATAAAAAATAAAATATTTCATCAATTAAAAAAAAAAAGAAAAGACTGATTGAAACAATTTTGATGATAATTCAATACTGTATTAGGTAATAGGTAAATAAATATAGCCAAATTTTAACAGTGATTATACCCACTCCAGTATTCTTGCCTGGAGAATCCCAGGGACGGGGGAGCCTGGTGGGCTGCCGTCTATGGGGTCGCACAGAGTTGGACACGACTGAAGCGACTTAGCAGTAGCAGCAGCATATGTTTGCATTGTGCTCAGTCACTTCTGTCTCCTCCTGATTGTATTTTCCTCTCTTGTAATAACTGTGATCATTGTAATAGTTTTGCTCTGATTTATTTCTTATGCAACAAAAATACTCAATCAAAAGCAAATTAGATAACCCAGCATGGTTACCTATTTAATTGATATGAGGACTTTTTTATGTTTTTCAAAAATTTAAAATATGAATGAATAAAAATAATTCTAGTCAGATAATTGTACCCTCTGACAATAAGTACCTACTTTGTAACTATTTTCTATTTTAATATTACACCTATACTTACTCTAAGATTATGCCACATGCAGAGCTTCTCTGAGGGAAGATCTTTCTTTCGTTTCCCACACCTAGAACAAAAGACACATTCTGTGATTCTCATTTAGAAGTTTCATATATTCTATGACTCTTTGACATACATATAAAACAGTCTCACCATCATGTTATCTGCATAATTCAGTCATCCAATAAATATTTATTAAATATCCATTGTACCAGGTCTGGAGATGTACACAAAGATGAACCAAACAGACATTTGTCTCTGTCCTTAAGGAGGTACAGATTAGCAAAAATACACATCAAAGAAATAATTACCTACCTCTTACTAGCCTTGTCACCTTGGACAAGTAACTCCAGTTAGAATCTAATACACAGTTTGAAATGGGGATAATAAAGGAGTAGTATCTACCTCATGGAGTTGCAGTAATGACTAAAAGAGCTAATGATTATCTGATATGCAGTGTGTGAGTGCATGCTGTCTCTTCAGTCCTGTATGACTCCTTGAGGCCCTATAGATCCTATTCCTCCATTGAATTCTCTGGAGAGAATTGTCCTCTGTCCATAGAATTCTCCAGGCAAGAATAGTGGAGTGGGTTGCTATGCCCTTCTCCAGGAGATCTTCTGGACCCAGGGATGGAACTCATGTCTCTTATGTATCTGCATTGGCAGGCAGGTTCTTTACCACCAGTGCCACTTGGGAAAGAAAGTGAAGTCTCTCAGTCATGTCCGACTCTTTGCAACCCCATGGACTGTACCCCACCAGATGCCTTCATCCATGGAATTTTCCAAGCAAGAAAACTGGATTGGGTTGCCAACACTTGGGAGGACCCTATATTTAGTGAGAGTTCAGTAAATATTATTTGCTCAGTTCTAGGGCTTCCCCGGTGGCTCAGAGGGTAAAGAATCTGCCAGCAATGGAGAAGACCTGGGTTGGGAAGATTCCCTGGAGATGGGAAGAGCTACCTACTCCAGTATTCTGGCCCTGAGAATTCCAGGGACAGAGGAGCCTGGCAGACTACAGTCCATGATCTTTCTCATAAAAAGGCTTCAGGATTTTAAAACAAATGCAGATGAATCCAGATTAAAAGAAGGCTTCCTGAAGAAGTGACACTAAAGTTGAGACCTGATGACGTAATGGAAATGAGATACAGACTTCAGAATATCTCAGGCTGAAGAAGCAATGTGTCTGAAGACCCTGGGCTCTAAGAAAATATGGCGACAACCAGAAGGGAACTTTAAGAGTCCAGTGAAATAACAAAAGGAAGGAAAGTGAACAAATTTCAGGAAATGTCCATTCAAAGTTTTGACATCTTGAATGCCCCATAATGCCTTTGTGTTTCATCCAAGGGAAAATGAGATTCTGGGGAAGAAACTTCCTTGCCCTCATGTCCATGACTTCTAAGCACTTCACGTCCAGTGTATGTTGGCAATGGTATTGCAAGCATTGGAACCCTGGCAGTGGCCTGGGGCAGTGGCCTGGGGCATTGCCCCTTTAACTTCTTTTCAGAAGAATATTAAAATTAAAATGACGTTATGCTAAGGAGTCTGTGGAAATTCTGTAAACTTGGCTTCTTTTCAAGCAGAATTTTCTTTGGCAACTACTTACAGTAAGTAGCCCAGGCAGCTCACCTCGTTTTGGCAATGACCCTGGTCCCTGGCATCCTTGTTTGCTGTGTCTATAATCTGACTAGGAGTTATTGATATGATCCGAAGGCCATTGTCAGGTGGAGAAAAAATAATAAAAAACGATGATAATAAATATGGATAATTATAGTAAAAACAGAATCTTATGACCAAGCTGAAACAATTTCTAAACTTAGCAATGAATATGATATTCCATTTCCATAAATATTTTCCACATGTGTATGATTGTTAGAAGTTAAATCACACTTCTTATATATTTTCTAATTTATTTTATAAGAAGGAATAAAGTGTTGGAAAGAATTCTTTTATTTCATAAACATATGAGTGAATAGGAGGTTCTATAAAAATACTGACAGCCAGATTTCAAGATATTTAACATCATTTAGTAAATAAATACATTTACAGAAAAAATGTATGTTAAATAAACTAAAGGCTCTAGAAACTTTCTGGAGTCATTTTAAAATGCGAACTTTTTTGGTATGGTCTGTTAGATTTAATATAAAAGCTATTATAAACATGGGACCACAGCCTTCCTTCTGATTCTATAATGGTAGTAAAAATTAGTGTTCTATTTGAATTTTTGACATATGTACTTTCCAAAGGAATTATATGTCCCATTCATATTTTTGGCTTAACATTTAAAATTTAATTTGAAATACAAATCTAGGTGATTTTAAGATATTTCCATTCAACTTCCCAACAGAATTTTGTCTTAATAAAATGCAATACTTGCCCAAAAGAGTATTTACTACCATATCAATTTTCTCTTCAAATATATACACAAAATATATATTGTTTTTAACATTTCTTGTGACAACAGGTATCTTACTGTACAAAATAAATCTTACACAAGACATGTTTATTTATTTATATTGATCGATGAGAACAGTATTATAAAACACCTATACACCAATTTTTTTAAAAAAAATGATTTTTTCAATGTCAAATTTTGTTAGAAAAGCTTCTTTTAATAAGATAGAAGAGATTCCATTCTTTAATTATTATTTCTTGTACTTGTGAATGAAGCTTACTTATTGTTGGAATGGGGCTGAACTTAGTATCCTTTTTATTTTATTTTTCCATATTTTAGATGTAATTTCCTAGGCAATCTATGAAAATAAGAAAATGATGAAAACATTTGGAACTGGGCTTTCATTTTTCTGAAATCCTTTTGAGTCATAGAGTAAATATCATTGAATAATTAATTATTGAAAAAAATCTTAAGGATATGTCAACCAAAGATTTAATTAGGCACTCCTTGATGTGTTTGGGCTTCCATCTTGGCTCAGACAGTAAAGACTCTGATTTGATTAAGGTAGACATTTGGAAACCAACTAGTTGTAAAACCCTTTGTCACCCAGTCCATATTATTTCCATATATTTCTATGTTTGATGACCTAGAGAAATTCATATCTACACCAATGATCCAGAGTTAAGATTTAAGACTGTTGAGAGGTGTGTTTATAATTGCAAAGTTGAAGAACACAGGAGAAAGAGAGATGGGTGAGGAGAAGTTGCACCTCATTATGGAGTGTGTTCTTAAGACACTGAGTTTTGAAAAAAATCATACATGAAGTTTGAGAATCTGGAAACTGATTCTCTTTAAAGTAATTGTGTGCAAAGTATGATTAGAAAGCTCTTTTTAAAGATCCCTTGTTCAGTTGCTGTCGACTCCATGAACTGCAGCACAGCATTCCTCCCTGTCCTTCACTATCTCCCTGAGTTTGCTCAAACTCAGAAAGAATACTTAGAAAATATTATTATTTTTTATGATTAACTCAAAAAACTTTGGTCTGAAAGGAAAGATATAGCTTTCTAAAGAGTGTGTGTGCATGCTCAGATGTGCCCAACTTTTTGCCATCTCCATGTGCTATAGTCCACCAGGTTCATCTATCCATGGAACTTTCCAGGCAAGAATAAGGATCAGGTTGCCATTTCCTACTCCAGAGGATCTTCCTGTCCCACGGAACAAACCCACATCTCCTGGTGTCTCCTGCATTGTAGGCAAATTCTTTACTACTGAGCAAACAGAGGCCACAGTTTGTGACTGTCCTGTTGCTGTAAAACCCTCCCATCACTGTCACTTGCTTAAGTTTGGGATAGATTTCATTTGTGTAATGCATTTGTCCTATCTTCACCACAAATTCTAGGTAAAAGGTAGTTCCATGAAGCTATAGAAGAAGTTGAGGAATGAGGTAAAGATACCATTGCCAACAGCCTCAAGATCCTGCTTTAACTCTCTCCTGAAATTGTGTATACTTAATTAAGCAACAAGATTTTTATTCTTAAAAAAAAAAAACAAAAAACAAAAAAGATGAGCTCTAGTTCCTTTTAGCTCAAACATGCCTGGATAAAGACAATCACTAGGATCCTTTTTTGACATGTTTTATTTCAGTAATTTCAACAGAACATAATGCCAAAGAAAAATTGTACCAAAGTGAAACAAACAAGAAAGATTTTATCCAGGAGTTTTGCAATAGAGGAGAGGGATTGAACTCAACTTTGTTATAGCCAAAGTTAAGAATGTTTTTAAGCACTGGTTTAGGTTGGGGACAGTGGAGAGTAGGGGGATAGAGTGGAGGTAAGCAGGTAGAAAAATACTAGAGGACATTAAGAGAAGTGTTGTTCAATGTGATTAGACCCTCTGTGTTTGCTAACTGATACTTATCTGTTTGATCACTACCTTCCCACTGAAGCTAGAGTACAGGAGTTTTACCTTTCTTGAAAGTTAGGCTTAAACATGATGGCTCCGAGGTCCTTAAGAAAAACAAAATTGTCAAGAGGATAGGAAAGATTTACATCTCAAAGAAATAAAGAAAGAATTTACAATTGTTAGTTTTCTAAAGCAAATGCTCTAAGAAAAGGGAAGTCAAAGGATAATATTCTGGAAGAAACCTGTCTAAAGTTTAATCAAGCTGAGAGGAATGCTAAAGATGTCTTATTAGTAAGCAGCGTGGAAAATAGGTGTAATAGCTGAAGTTTCACCTTTGATACTAAATAACAATAATAAGAAATGACAAATGTTCTTTAAACAGGTAAAATTAAAGGTTAGGAAATAAGTTTGGATACAGTTATGTAGATTTGAAATAATTTGGATTAAATTATTAAATTAAAATATGTTAAAATGGTTTATCGGGTTTGGCTTTGGTTCCGAATGAACAAAAGGTAGGTAAGAGGACAAGACCGTCAAAGAAAACTATTGTCTTTTAATACAATAGACAGCAAAAAGACTATCAGAGAAAACTAGATTTTAATACAATAGTGAGGGTAATCAATAGTTCAGTTAATTATTCCATGCTCAAAAATTCAGTGGAACTTAATGCTGTTGTATTTAAACATGACAATCTATTTCCTTTATATTGATGGTGTATTAATTAGAAATACTTGGTTGCAATCTTTGTTAGAGCTGGAGTTTAAACTTTTGAGCCTAATGGAACGTTTTAAGATTCATCCTCACTTTAGCACATAGGAAAGCACATATACTGTTCAAAGAACAGTAAGTTCTTTGAAATGAAATCAAGATCATTGTATTAATAGAAAGGTAGCTCCACAGGTTTTCAAAAATCTGTCTTCAGTGAGATTCATATGCAAGCGATAAACAAAGCCAGGATGGAATATGAAGAGTATTTAAAATACCCACTCAGTATGCTTCATTGGACACTATTACAGGCCTTTTATTTCTTAAATTACTTTAAAAAGAAAAAGCTGATTTAGAGATCAAAAATTAAAATATTTATTGGAAATCTGTTAATATTGAATACAGTTCTACTCTTAAAATATAAAAATTGTATCCAACAGATTTTTACTATCATGAAAACAAATACTAAATCCTATAGTAAAATAATACTTGATGAAGCACTGCCATCTTTTGGTTGTATAAATTAAGGATATGGACACTATAAAGAAGTTAAATATAAGAATGTGACATGCCATCTTAAATGTTCAGAAATTAAAGTGTTCATAAATGGCAAAATAATATAGTAGGTGATAAAAATTAGATTTTGGTCAATACAAGCACAAATAGCAGAAGAATTCTCAAAGGAAACTTAAAGAAATACCAATTTCTAGCCTGTTGGTGTGGGTAGAAAATAAGATAGAGCTAAAGTTATTTAGAAATCCTGTTATATAACTCTTTGCTCCACATGATGAAAGTTGCTTATAATTGAAAATAAACAACTTTTAAAATAACATATCTATAAAAATATGTGATTTGGAAGTAGATGTGTGACACAGTGCTTACTGAAAAACAGTTATTCAGCAAGTGTCAACTTTTTTAGAAGCCAAATTGGTGCCACTATAATAAACCAATAATAATATTTTAAAACATTTATTAAATCCAGGCTATGTTTGCTTTACATGTTATAAATCTAATATAAATCCTTGAAAATCCACATTTTTTCATTTTTTTCCAATTGATAATGTAGAATTAAGCATTCTAACAGTTACTCCAGAATTTATTATTGTTTTCAGTATTTTGATTATGTTTTTACAAGAACAACAATTGGGAATCTTAAGTTTCTTGCTAAGTTATAATGGTAAGCATATAGTAGCTTCACATCTATATTTGAGAAATCAAGGTGTCTGTCTAATAGAGCTTATAAGAAAGTCAATCTAAGCAGATTGCCTAATTCTATTTTAACTGAATCTTCCCTACACAAACTAGTTTGCTGTACAGAGTATGTCAGTTAATTACTTTATATTACACACTTAATTGGTTATTAAACCTAAATTATATAAAGTGAGGACTTGCTGAGAAATTTTGTAGATTATATGGCTGTTGGTATATATAGTGTGTGTGTGTATGTGTAGTTCCTCAGTCGTGTCTTGCTCTTTTATGACCTCATGGATTACAGCCTGCCAGGCTCCTCTGTCAGTGGGATTTTCCAAGCAAGAATAATGCAGTGGCTTACCATTTCCTTCTCCAGGGCATCTTCCTAACCCAGAGATTGAACCCAAGTCTCCTGCATTGGCAGGTGGATTCTTTATTGCTGAGCCATGAGGGAAGCCCATTTTTTAGAATCAGATCAGATCAGATCAGATTAGTCGCTCAGTCGTGTCCAACTCTTTGCGACCTCATGAATCGCAGCACGCCAGGCCTCCCTGTCCATCACCAACTCCCGGAGTTCACTCAGACTCACTTCCATTGAGTCAGTGATGCCATCCAGCCATCTCATCCTCTGTCGTCCCCTTCTCCTCCTGCCCCAATCCCTCCCAGCATCAGAGTCTTTTCCAATGAGTCAACTCGTCGCACGAGGTGGCCAAAGTACTGGAGTTTCAGCTTTAGCATCATTCCTTCCAACGAAATCCCAGGGCTGATCTTCAGATTTTTTAAAATTTAAAAATAAAATTTTTAGTATAGCGCCCTAAAAATCTCAGTGCCTAGAACAGGGCCTGAGATATGAATAATTCAACTATCAAATGAATGAATGGCTTAATTCAGGCCTACGACCTCATTTTTAAGCTAAAGAATTGAGTAAATCTGAAACCAAACTTTCCTCCTGTTTTCCTGCTATGAACTATCTTTGTAACCTACTTGATTCTGATTTTCTTATAGTTAAAACCAACCTAACTTGTAAATGGATTATCAAAACCCAGTGTATCTCAGATTAACAAAAATATGCTGAAATTATTATCTATACTCATTGTTACTTAGCCTCTAGGCCACGTCCAACTCTTTTCAACCCCATGGACTGCAACATGCAGGCAATGCTCATTAAACTTGTATACTCACTGAAGTTGCCTAAATCTCTCAACCTTCTCCTTTCAGGTAAGTCTTATCTAAATGTGACTTCTGTGTGTGTGTGTGTGTGTGTGTGTGTGTGTGTGCATGTGCTGTCAATCATGTCCAGCTTTTTGCAACCCTATGGACCATAGCCCACCAGGCTCCACTGTCCATGGAATTTTCCAGGCAAGAATTCTTGAGTGGGTTGTCATTTCCTACTCCAAGGGATCTTCCCAACCGAGGGATTGAACCTGCATCTCTGGTGTTTCCTGCATTGGTAGATAGGTGTTTTTACCACTGAGTCTTACCAAAAGTTTATCCTGATATTACCTCATTTACCTGAATCACAGAACTGCCAAATGATGATATGGATGTTAATTTTATAGTACCTTATTTGTGTGTATGTGTTAGTCACTCAGTTGTATCTGACTTTTTGTGACCCCATGGACTCCTGTCAGGCTCCTCTGTCCATGAAATTCTTATTGTATTTTAATTGTAACAGCTGAAAAAGCATGCAAAGGAGACACATAGGTGGTAGGGGTTATCTGTTGTAGGGTAAATTTACACTCAGGATTATAGCTGCTGCTGCTGCTGCGTCACTTCAGTCGTGTCCAACTCTGTGCGACCCCATAGATGGCAGCCCACCAGGCCCCTCCATCCACGGGATTTTCCAGACAAGAGTACTGGAGTGGGTTGCCATTGCCTTCTCTGACAGGATTATAGCTAGTATTCATATATAATCTCTTTTAACCAATAATATCTTATCTGGACAGTTCTATATCATTCACTGATTTTTGGCTTCCCTGGTAGCTCAGCTGGTAGAGAATCCACCCACAATGCTGGAGACGTGGATTCAATCCCTAGGTTGGGAAGATCCCCTGGAGAAGGGAACAGCCACCCACTCCAGTATTCTTGCCTGGAGAATTTAATGAACTATATAGTCCATGGGGTTGCAAAGAGTCAAGGCACGACTAAGTGACTTTCACTTTCTGTTCCATATACCAAACATATCACCACTTGCTGAACATATCACTTCCATAAATCAAAGCTTTTTACATCATTTGCAGAAAATTCTCTGTTTTGTGTATGCTGGATTCATCAACTATTTCTATTAATTAGAATAGAATTTCATCCTAATATGTTCCTTCACAGAAGTGTGTAATGCTATAAATAAAGGATAAGTTTACTCCAATATCTGCCATGCAAAATACCTTCTTAGGTGCTGAATGCTTGTGACAGACTTCTTGATGCTGTGCAGAGATGAGTGATACCTGGACTTCCATAACAAATGACAAGAGAAAGATTCCAGATTAAATGGAGCCAGAAGAAATATATCAAAGCCCCTACACTGATACTTCTCAATCATTTTTATCCTAAGATAAAGTTCTTTGAAATCTTCTAATGTTAATAATATAAATGTTCTTATTAGGGTATTCCTCATAATTATTCAGAAAAGAACTTAAAAAAATCTTCCTTAAAAATGATTTTCAGATCTTTCAGTCTATTTTCTGTAATATGCTCCAGTGTGATAATTTATGGAAGGCATTTAATTTGAGGAAGTAACCAAAGATTAATCTGATCAAACTCTGTTGATTATTGATTTAATAAAAATAGACAAAGAAATTTTATAAAAATGCATTATTACTACCATTTTGTTTTTTCTGGTCACATCTTGCAGCATATGGCATCTGAGTTCCCCTACCAGGGATCAAACACTCACCCCCTGCCTTTGGAGAGTGCAGTCTTAACCACCCCACTACCAGGGAAGTCCCCTACCATTTCACATGGTAACTATACAGTATTTCAACTGAGTATCCTCATTGCAATTGAATAAATCAATTTACTCAATCCTTTGAGCCGGAAATGTTGCTTGTCTCTTCTTCTGCTTTTGCTCATGACCAAATAAATGACATAGAGAAAAAGTTAAAAGTTATGTTCTTTGGATTCTAAATGTAGAAAATGAGAACAAAGAAAGTAGAAGATCTGGTTGATGCTGTCACTGTTTTCAGTGAACTTGTGGCTAGACTGACAGAGAAGTATATCTCTAGACAACAGACAGGAAATAGATATAGATATGATCTGCAGAAAAGTCATGGTAGCACCTAACACCTTTGATTATTAAAAAATGTGACAATGGCAGAAATAAGAAAATAGGTTTTACTAAATGAAGAGTAAGTAAAAGAAAATTATGCTACAGTTAAATTTTTCCTATGAGTTAAATGAAAAAGAAAGATTATTTCATCTTGTTTCAAAAATGGAAAAAGAATACTTTCAACTACTAACAAAACATTTGAAGGTGAAAGTTTTCATCAGTACACCTTGGGTTTATTACTATCTATCATGCATTCTCTGAAATTCAAATAATTTAATCCATTTGCTTCACCTACTTTTAATTCAGTGCTTAATTTTTTTCCAGCCTCTAGAGTTGCTATTTTTTTAATATCTAATTTCTCTAGGGTTTGCAAATCACTTATCATAAACTATGTGTTTCACTCCAAGATAATTTTAAATCAACCAAGAATACTGAAGAGATGCTTTTAAGGTTTAAATGGGCTAAGATCAATCTTAGGAGCAAAGGCTAGACATGACAATGTTCATAAATGGTGCAATTTAAAGGTTGCAAAGGTGATCTAGGGTCTGATTTCCAATACAGCTGCTGTTTTAGAGTGTGGTTCCTTGAGGACCAAGGGCGTTTTTTAAAGCATGTTAACTATCCTTCAGTACCATCATGAGGGAGGCTGAATCTATTATATCCAATTTGCAGGTAATAAAAATAAGTCAATGAGAGGTTAAGTAGTTTGTTCAAGGTCACCAGGCAAGTTCTAGTGGAAATAAAAATGAAAGTCACACCTCATCCACTTGAAGTGATGTCATCTGATCAGGGGGCCTATTCAGAGTTCATTATGCTAAACAAGACCTGATTAGAAATACTGATTTCACTGAAACAGAACCAAAAAAGATAAAATACAACTATATTTCTCATGAGAAAAAATTTAATTTGCCGCATTCCTGTTTAAAATTCCTAATTCCAGAGGACTTCATTTCAAGAAAGAATGATCAAGGTAAACTCAAATGACAAAGAAGTTTTTATTACCACACAGCATCACAAATTTGCAGACATTTATGAAAACTGGGGCTCTGATTGCTTGATCTATAAATGTACTTCTAGGACATCAGTAGTTGTCTAATCTATGTAGCCAAATTATTAGTCTTTGTGAAATTAAAGCATGATGATTTGAATCAGGCCCAGAAAATGAGATTGCATTGCTATGCTATTACAGGAAAGAGAGAATCACTAAAAGACATTCCAGCTGTTCAAGCAGCAACGAGACAGACAAACAAATGAAAGTGCCTTGTGGTTTCTCATGCCAATGTCTAAAATGGTCACTTATCGACAGTTTTCAAAAGACAAAGGCCATTGCAAAGCAGCCAATCAATTTTGTGTGTCTCTTTTACCCAGCCAAATAAATTATTTCCCACTGAAATCATGTTGACAATTTAGGAAAAACAAAGAATATCGCAACAGCTAGTTCAGTAATTGGTTGCATTTTAGTCAGTAAAGCATTTATTTTCTTATTTTTCTTCTGAGAAAATTCAAATATCCCTTCCAACAATTGAATTGTATGCAGTAGATGATTTTTAAAGATGCAAACTATGTTAAATACTCTAACAGTTATAAGAAGGAACATTTTAACATGTAAATAATAACAAATAAGAAATTTAATGAGAAAAATAAAAATTGGTAACATCTGTAAACCTTGGGCTTCTCAGGTGGTACAGGGGTCAAAAATCTGCCTGCCAATGCAGGAGACACAAGAAATGTGGGTTCAATCCTTGGTTTGGGAAGATCCCCTGGAGGAGAAAATGGCAACCCACCCTAGTATTCTTGCCTGGAAAATTTCCATGAACAGAGGCGCTTGGTGGGCTACAGTCCATGAGGTCTGGTCACCAAGGGTTGAATATGACAGAGCCACTGAGCACAGCACAGCACACAGTACACCTAAGGTGTTTTCACAGGCAAGCAATTAATTCCTGTAAGATATAATGGTAAAACTCCACATACATTTAGAGCAAAGAACATCCATAAGCATTTTTGTCACTTCTCAGCCATTATCATAGATTTTATGGAATCTTTTTGGAATGCAAACTCCTCCAGAGAGCTAATAAATTTCTATCTTCTGTAGATATCTGAATTGGTAATGAAGCTCTCCTTTCACATTAAACACCTTGGGGGTTTAGCAGAGTTGAGATTTTTACCCAGTGTTCTGGACAACATTCAGTTTCAAAATAAACTGTTTCTCTTGTGGCTGCTATACTCAATGGCATCTGCATTTGCCACATGACTGGAAGCAGTGTATTTTTGTCCTGTGACAAGCTAAGCCACCATGAAGACATTTAATTTCTCCTTATCCTTTGGTAATGATATACCTGGGGTTTTTCTTATATGATAATATGTTGAATCAGTTTAGTAAAGTAAAACAGCAACTCTGTCCACTCTGGTTATATATTTTCCAATGGCTTAAATTACAGTTAGCATATTTTACCAATCAGGACATATTTTAGTCCCAAAGTATTACCATATTGCTTACCATATTGCCAAATTTTCTAATACTAAAAAGCAATGCCAGATGCTTTATACTCCAGAGATATAAGACTTCTAATTGGAATAAGTTGCCTTTCTCATGAATTATTATTGTCAGAATTATTTGTGAATCAGCCAATAAATAACACATTCCAGCAGTGATGAAAGCCAGTGCTGCTCCCCTATTGAAAGAAGGTATATGAAATCTACTTCCAATTTGAATGGGCAAACGAATCATTTACAGAAGTGCCAGAAAGATCTTTCAATTTTTTTAATTGTTTTTTAATTAAATATGTCCTCCTTAAGCTGGTGTGCAGGGCTTTCCACAATCTGAGTATTACATACAGTCTCTTTATATCAATCTTATTTTTGAATCACCTGCTTGAGAAAGCAAGGTTAACCTTAAGAACTCTATGAAATCATGTTCTTAATCTTTTTTTAAATTTTTATTTATTATTTACTTTTGACTCTGCTGGGTCTTCATTGCTTTGTGAATTTTTTTCTAGTTGTGGCAAGTGGGGGCTACTTTCCAGTTGCAGTGAGCAGACTTTTCATGGCAACGGTTTCTCTTATTGTGGAGCATGGGCTCTAGAGCATGCAGGCTTCATTAGTTGTGGCATGTGGGTTCAACATCTGTGGCTCCTGAGCTCTAGAGCACAGGCTCAATAGTTGAGATGCATGGGGTCAGTTGCTCCATGGCATGTGGAATTTTCCTGGATCAGGGATAAAATCCATGTCTCCTGCATTGGCAGGTGAATTCTTTACCACTGAGTTACCAGGGAAGTCCTGAAATCACATTCTTATACAACTTAGTTTATGCTCTTCCTTTTCATTTCCCTTCCGCTTATCTAATCCTGAATAAAGCTTTTCTTAAAATTCACCATATTAAATTATCCTGATGTCTGTCTTCCTTTCCTCTCATTCTTCTTCATTGAAGAAATAGGAATGATAGAATCTCCTTGAGGATTTTTCAGGATAAAGGAAAATAATGGTTCTTCTTCATTTTAAATGTACATTTTAAATTGTACATCCAGTAGTTTAATCATGGTTAAGTAACTAAAATCAGACTTCCATTAAAAAAAACAAGAACAGTAGAAATTGGGTAAAATACCTAGAACTCTTTCAAAAATTTAAAAGAGCAAATAAGGATTATGACACTGAGAGGAGAAAAACAAGCAAAGTTAACCTATCAACCCAGCCTTCTGTCTGAAGGAAGTTTCAGCAACATACTACAGGCAAGAAGAAACTAAGCAGATCATGAAACTTTGTTCAGGCAAGAAGAGAAGATTGCACTTCAGGGAGAAGGGAAAGAAGTGGCTGAATTTTGCAGGTCATAATAATATAAAGAACTTTATATGAAGTTTCAGATTAAGAGCTCTATCTAGAATAATGTATAGGTATTCCCTTGAATCTTCGTCTTAGTCTGAAGCTATGCATGCTTAGGGAGAGAATCTAATAAGATAACAAGGGAACATCTAGGAAATCACCAACTGCCAAGGAGCTATAAACTGAAGTTCGACCAGGATTCACACATGATTGAGAGGTGTTCATATTCTAAATAACTAGGGAGAAAGACATCCTTGAACATTTAATGCATTCAACAGAAACACCAGGAAGGCCATGTCTTAGTAGTAGGACTGTCAGAGCCCTAGAGTAAAACACCTACAAGCAGTTTTAAACTAAGAATGTTTAAAACAATCGTCAAAAATGATGAAGATAATCCATAATTACATCAATTGTCTGAGTAAAGAAGACTGAAAATTTTTGAAAGAAAAGAACAGTTATAATTCAACCATACAGGACTCACAATATCTATTACTCACTATAAATTATTAGAACATGTGAGATAGGAAAATTATAAAATGAGAAGGAAATGGATTAATAGAAATAGATGCATAAGTGGTAATTATGATCAGATTAACATATAAAGACTTTAAAATAACTGCTGTAAATATATTCAAGAATCATAATGTATAAATTAAATAAGAATTTGAATTTTTATAACTGGAAAAATATCTGAAATGAAAATCTATTGCTTGCTTTTAGCAGATAATTAGACATTGTAAAACTAAAGATAGGCAAATTTGAAGATAATGTGAAAGAAATCATACAAAGTAAAGAACAGAAATAAAAAAAAATATTATTGAATAAAACTTAACAGACCTTGAGCAGCCTATGAGAAAATAAAAACTAGTAGACTGTACAAATTATTTTACCTGGGGAAAAAGGGGGGCAAAAAAACCACTTAAGTAGATAATAGATAAAATCCATTCATTTTTTATTAAAAAAAATATAAACTAAAAGATTCAAGAAGCTCAAAGAGAACATGCATGGTAGAGTAAAAAGAAGAGCATTTGAGATAACAGTATTTAAACATCAAGGCTGGTAATAATTAAGTTATTCAAAACCACTGATAATGATAAAAAAACATAAAAGTAGACATAAAATAGCAGAAAGAAAATACATTACATTTGAGTGAATAAATAATGCCACAAGAAGACAATGGATTAAAATTTTCAAGGCCATTGAAAGAAAGAAATGTGAATGTGACATTCTTTAGTCAATAAAAGTGTATTTTAAAATTAAAGCAACACTGGTCAAACAACGTGGGCCAAGGGCTGAAACTTAAAAAAGAGAGTTTTTATAAGAAAATGGAAAAGAATAAATGAAACTAAAAGTTCTTTGAAAAATACTCAAATTCTTAAACATATCTACATTAATAAAATATAAATTAAAATAGATTAGTAGTATCAGAAATGAATAAGGGACATCACTATGGATCTTATATATATATTTGAAATAAAAATTAGGAAAGGCTATTTACAAAGTTATGCCTATAAAGTTAAATCAAGATGAAATGTATCAGTTGCTTGAAAGATACAAATTGCCAAAGTGAACCCAAGAAAAAATAAAAATTTGCAATAACCTTGTTTATTAAATAAATTATATTGTAACAAAAACCTACCTACAAAGAAAATCCTAAACATAGATTTTGTTGAAGGTGAATTCTATTACAAACTAAAGCAAAAATTGCAAGTTTACACAAACTTTCAGGAAACAGAGAAGTAGAGCAAAACTCCCAAACTCATTTTATGGATTCAACAAGATACTAAAGTTTAAACTACATGAAAATATCCTCACCATCAAAATATAAAATTATATATATTGCAAACATAGAAGAATCTTTAACATGTAATAAATCAAAAGCAATAGTGAATCAAAAGGATAAGACATCATGATAAAATAAGGTTTATCCAAGAAAATTAAGGTTGGTTTAATATTTAATAAAAATAATAGATCCTGGAAAATCCCATATGTCATGAAGCAGCTAAGCCTGTGTGCCATAACTATTGAGCCTGTGCTACAGAGCTCAAGCTATGCAACAAGAGAAGCCACCATATGAGAAATCCATGCACTGCAACTAGAGAGTAGTCCTTGATTTCCACAACTAGAGAAAAGCCCATGCAGCAACAAAGACTCAGCACAGCTAAAAATAAAATAAAAAATAAACAAAATTATTTTAAAAAATTAAATTAATTTATAATTAAAAAAAATCTTAAACTCAGAAAATAAAACCCAGAAATTACTTCAACCTGATAAAGGTCACCTATGAAAAAACTATAGCTAGCCTCATACCTAAGTGAAAAGCAGGTCATTTTTCTCTTATGGGAAAGAACAACATAAGTATGGCTGTCCTCATCATTGTATTAAAATTTTTAGTGCAGGAAGATATGGATCAGAAGGACAAGTATATACTTTTGCAAGGAGAAAATAAAATTATGTTTACAGACAATATATTTCAGTATGCAGAAATTGTTAAGGAATCATTTAAAAAATTTTCTAAAAGTAATATATAATTTAGAATGACTGTTATGTAAGGCTGATTTAGACAACTGATTGTATTTTTATCTACCATCAGTAAATAATTTCAAAACAAATGTATGTGATATAATATTAAAATACAGAAAATATCTTGAGATAAATTTGATAAACTATTAGAAGAGCTCTAAACAAAAAATTAAGATCAAACCAATAAAAAAGCAAAACTTTTCTGCACATATACTGTAGAATATAAAAAAAGAAATTTATTTCAATCATTGATCAAGAACTCAATATAGTTAAAATGACAATATTACCAAAATTGATCAATAAATTTACCAAATTCCCAATTAAATCCATAAGTTTTTTCCCTAAAGTTAATGCCAAATTATCCTAAAATTTTTATGAAAATGAAAGACTCAGACTAGAGAAACATATTTAAAACACTAAAATAAGAAATTAAAGGAGATACATATAAATAGAGAAACTTTCCACATTTATGGATTAGAAGAATTAACACTGTTAAATGTCCATATTATCCAAAGCAACGTGTTAACTCAGAGAACTTTCTATCAAATAACAATGGTATTTTTCACAGAAATATATATATATTTAAACCCTAAAATTCATACAGAAGTCCAAAAACCCCCTATTAATTAAAATGAATTTGGGCGAGAAGAACAAATCTGAAAACATCACATTTCCTGATAGCAAAATATATTATGAAGCTACTTTTATCAAAACAGAATGACCCTGGGATAAAAATAGACATAAAGACAAATGGAGGATTTCCCTGGTAGTTCAGTGGCTAAGAATCTGTCTGCCAATGGGGACATGAGTTCTATCCCTGTCAGGAAGGATCCCATATGCCATGGGACAGCTTAGCCTGTGCATCACAACTATTGAGCTCCTGTTCTAGACCCTGCGACCCAAGGGCCTGCGCTCTACAACAAGAGAAGCCACTGCAATGAGAATCCTATGCACAACTAGAGTAGCTCCCACTCACTGCAACTAGAGAAACTCACATTTAGCAACGAAGATCCATCACAGCCCCTCTCCACCCAAAAAAGACTAATGGAACAGAACAGAGACTAGGAATAAGGACATCCTTACATGCTAAACTGACTTTTGAAAATGTCACCAATGATAAACAATGGGGAGAAGAGTGTCTCTTCAGACATTACTGAATGTTCTCTGAGGGACATAATCGTCCTGGGTAGAGAACCACTGGTTTAGAGGACTCCACATACTCACTAGGCAGAATAAAGAAAACTTACATGTACAAGGAAAAGAGAAAAACTCCTAAGACTTTTATTCCCGAGGCCACTCTTGGTTTACTGCAAGAAGGTCTTTGTATATATTTCCAGGTAAACTGCAATTCCTATAAGCTAAACTTAATAATCATGCAATGTTTCTGTCTGTAACTCATGTTGTTTAATATGCATCTAATACTGATACTGATCTTGAAACCAATTTTTTGTCTCATGAAAATTCCCCTTTCTATTTCAGCTGCTCATGAATTTTTGTCTTTGGCTTTGTTGTTACTGGAAAGCAAGAGTAGATGCTATTCCTTTTCTCAAAGTACTAGAAATCAATGATCCTTGTTTATAAATTTTAGCAAATGAATTGTAATGATATTTTCTCAACATTTTATGGAAATATATACCATGTGCTTCATTTGTTTAAACCAGACTTCATACACTGGAACAGAAAAAAGTTTTTAAGAAAATATATCTTAGCCAACAGTAGCAAGTATCTAGATAAAAGGTGAATGAAAAAAAAAAAGTTACAGGATTTATGAATATAGAGTAAAGGAATTCTTGTATTTTTGGACAAATTTATATATTTATAGAAGATAAGGCAAGAGATGGGAAACAAGGATTTGGACAAGTGCAGAAACAACATATTTATTGGAGAAGTAGTTAAGTGGGCCTGAGGAAGCATTGCTACAAATAAAGCTAGTGGAGGTGATGAAATTCCAGCTGAGCTATTTCAAATCCTAAAAGATGATGCTGTGAAAGTGCTGCACTCAGTATGCCAGCAAATTTGGAAAACTCAGCAGTGTCCACATGACTGGAAAAGATAGGTTTTCATTCCAATCCCAAAGAAGGGCAATGTCAAATAATGTTACTACTGCACAATTGCACTCATTTCACATGCTAGCAAGGTAAGCCTCAAGATCCTTCAAGGTAGTCTACAGCAGTACATAAACTGAGAACTTCCTGATGAACAAGCTGGATTCAGAAAAGGCAGAGGAACCAAATATCAAATTGCCAATATCCACTGGATCATAAAGAAAGCAAGGGGATTCCAGAAAATACATCCATCAAAACAAGCTGTGGAAAATATTTAAAGTTCTGAGAATACCGGACTATCTTACCTGTCTCCTGAGAAACCTGTATGCAGGTCAAGAAGCAACAGTTAGAACCAGACATGGAACAACAGACTTGTTCAAAACTGGGAAAGGGGAAAAACAGGGCTGTATATTGTCACCCTGCTTATTTAATTTTTATGCAGAGTACCTCATGGGAAATGCCAGGCTGGATGAATCACAAGCTGGAATAAAGATTGCCAGGAGAAATATCAACAACCTCACATATGCAGATTATACCACACTAAAGGCAGAAAGTGAAACAGAACTAAAGAGTCCCTTGATAAGGGCAAAAGAGGAAAGTGAAAAAGCGAGCTTAAAACTCAATTTTAAAACAAAACACATACACACTAAGATCATGGCATTTGGTCCTATCACTTCATAGTAAATAGAAGGGGAAAGGTGGAAGCAAGGACAGATTTTATTTACTTGGGCTCCAAAATCACTGCAGACAGAGACTGCAGCCATGAAATGAAAAGACTCTTGCTCCTTGGAAGGAAAGCTGTGGCAAACCTAGATTGTATATTAGAAAGCAGACGCATCACTTTGCAACAAAGGTACTAATAGTCCAAGCTATTGTTTTCCAGTAGTCATGTATGGATGTGAGAGTTGAACCATAAAAAAGCTGAGAACCAGAGAATTGATACTTTTTGTCTGTGGTGTTGAAGAAGACTCTTGAGTCCTTTGGTCAGCAAGGAGATCATATCAGTCAATCCTGAAGGAAATCAGTTCTGAATATTCATTGAAAGGACTGATGCTAAAGCTGAAATTCCAATACTTGGCCACCTGATGCAAAGTGCTGACACACTGGAAAAGACCATGATGCTGGGAAAGATTGAGGGCAGGAGGAGAAGTGGGTAGCAGAGGATTAGATGTTTAGATAACATCACGTGACTCAGTGGACATGAATTTGAGCAAATTCTGAGAGACAGTGGAGGACAGAGGAGCCTGGCTACAGTCCATGAGGTCACAAAAAGTAAGAAGCAATTTGGTGACTGAATAAAAACAACAAATTTATTTGGCACATACACTTATGTTACAAAGAAATATTTCCCCTAAATCAGCATAGAACAGTTCTGACTCCTGACAAAAGACAAAGGACTTAGAAAAAAAATTTATAAACTTGTTTTGATAAATTGTTTTTAATTAAGAAACTTTATTTTGAGATTGTCTCTCCTAATGTGGCAGAGTTAAATATTTTTTCTGGTTGACTTTTAATGTTAGAACTTTGTCATTTTTCTTGTACATTCGATAATTTGGTGTATATGTCCTTTTTAGCTGTTAAAACACCCAAAATTCTATGTTGATACCTATAAATTACTTTTTTTAAGTTTAGCGTTTTTAAAAATTATAAACTTTGAGAACCTACATTTTAAAAAATTACTGAAAACACATACCATGTCTCTTGGAAGTCAGCTTCTCCTCATTTTAAGAAACCAGTTAAAAAGAACTTTTGAGAGGAAGAAATTTGCTTTCCAATCAGCCTTTGTGAGATGCATCTATCCCTTAAGTTAAAGGATAATGACTCTTACATATATTTAAATGTTGAAAAGGTGAAAGAATGTTATTAGAGGAAAAGAAAGCTAGGATGTTATAAATTGCCATAAGATTCACCTTTTTGGATATTGTTCTTGGCAAGCTTCTAGAGTCATTAATATTTCCATTGAAAGAGCTAAAATATGTGAATTGGAATAATAGTCCCTAATTAGACCATAAAATGATCACTGTAGGCAAGGTAAAAACTCTATGTGTTCAATTATCTCAGATAATTTTATTGGATATATTCTATCACATATCATGTTTCTATAATGAGTAATGTAGTGAAATAAAAAAAGAAAACAAAGAGTTCATTTTCAGAAAACTTAATCAAAATATTAGGTAAAAAGTGAATGAAATGGATATAACAAAGATTTTATTTAAATTTGTAAATTCAAGAAGGCAAATGTAAAATCTGTACTTTTCCCTCAGTTTCAGTTATTTATACTTTTTTGGGCTTCCCTGGTGGCTCAGATGGTAGAGAATCTGCTTGCAATGCAGGAGATGCAGCTTCGATACCTGGTTTAGGAAGATATCCTGAAGCAGGAAATGGCAACTCACTCCAGTATTCTTGCCTGGGAAATCCCATGGACAGAGGAGCCTGGTGGGCTACAGACCATGGGGTTGAAAAGAGTCAGACATGACTCAGCAACTAACACACACATACTCGTTTAGTTATATTAGTTTTCTGTTACAGAAGGAGGGAATCCAGTATTAAGAAATCATGATACTGTTCCAAACTCTGGATTTTAATAATACCTCCAAAATTTTAGAGAAATATGGAGATGTGTCTGGATGTATTTAGAGAAATAGGATAGAATTAACTAACAACGTTGCATGATATACTAATGTTTAGCTTGTATCATTAGATCCATAAGAATTTGGTTCAGTATGATTTGAATCTTAGCAACTTCACTCTAATAGCAGTGCTTAGGATGAAAAGAATAAGTCTAGTAAGATACAAAATGAATTTTAAAGGTTTGTAATGATCCAGCTGAAAAGAATCAGTTCATGTCAGTCACTCAGTTGTGTCCCACTCTTTAAGACCCCATGGACTGCTGCATTCCAGGCTTCCCTGTCCATCACGAACTCCCAGAGCTTGCTCAAACTCATGTCCATTGATTCAGTGATGCCATCCAACCATCTTATCCTCTGTCATCCCCTTTTCCACCTGACTTCAATCTTTCTCAGCATCAGTGTCTTTTCCAATGAGTCAGTTCATTGCATCAGGTGGTCAAAGTATTGGAACTTCAGCTTCAGCATCAATCCTTACAATTAATATTCAGGACTGATTTCCTTTAGTATTGACTGGTTTGATCTCCTTGCTGCACAGGGACTCTCAAGAGTCTTCTCCAACACCATAGTTTAAAAGCATCATTTCTTCGGTCCTCAGCTTTCTTTATAGTCCAACTCTCATATTCATATATGACTACTGGAAAAAAACATAGCTTAGACTAGACAGACCTTTGTTGGCAAAGTAATGTCTCTGCTTTTTAAAATGCTGTCTAAATTGGTCATAGCTTTTCTTCCAAAGAGCAAGCGTCTTTTAATTTCATGGCTCCAGTCACTGTCTGCAGTGATTTTGGAGCTCCCCAAAATAGTCTGTCACCATTTCCATTGTTTCCCAATTTATTTGCCATGAAGTGTGGGACTGGATGCCAGGATCTTTGTTTTTTGAATGTTGAGTTTTAAGACAGATTTTTCACTCTCCTCTTTCAATTTCATCAAGAGGCTCTTTAGTTCCTCTTTGCTTTCTGCCATAAGGGTGGTGTCCTGTCCTCTGCATATGTAAGGTTATTGATATTTCTGTAAGCAATCTTAATTCCAGCTTGTGCTTCATCCAGCCCAGCATTTCGCATGATGTACTCTGCATAGAAGTTAAATAAGCAAGGTAACAATATACACCCTTGACATATTCCTTTCCCTATTGCTGTTCCATGTCTGGTTCTAACTGCTTCTTGACCTGCATACAGATTTCTCAAGAGTCAGATAAAGTAAGGTGGTCCGGTATTCATATCTCTTTAAGAATTTTCCAGAATTTGTTATGATCCACGCAGTCAAAGGCTTTGGCATAGTCAAAAAAACAGAAGTAGATGTTTTCCTGGAATTATCTTGCTTTTTCTATGGTCCAAATGATGTTGACAATTTGATCTCTGGTTCCTCTGCCTTTTCTAAATCTGGAATGTTCATCTGGAAGTTCACAGTTCACATACTGTTGAAGCCTCACTTGGAGAATTTTGTGCACTATTTTGCTAGCCTGCAAGATGAATGCAATTGTGCTGTAGTTTGAATGTTCTTTGGCATTGCCTTTCCTTAGGACTGAAATGAAAATTGACCTTTTTCAGTCCTGTGATCAGTGCTGAATTTTCCAAATTTGCTGGCACATTTAGTGCAGCACTTTCACAACATCATCTTTCAGGATTTGAAATAACTCAGCTGGAATTCCATCACCTCCACTAGCTTTGTTTGTAGTGATGGTTCCTGGGCCCACTTCACTTTGAACTCCAGGATGTCTGGCTCTAGGTGAGTGATCACACCATCACAGTTATCTGCATCATTAACATCTTTATTGTATAGTTCTTCTGTGTATTCTTGCCACCTCTTCTTAATATCATCTGTTTCTGTTAGGTCCATACCATTTCTGTCCTTTATTGTGCCCATCTTTGCATGACATGTTCCCTTGGTATCTCTAATTTTCTTGAAGAGATCTCTAGTCTTTCACATTCTATCGTTCTCTATTTCTTTGCATTAATCATTGAGGAAGGCTTTCTTATTTCTCCTTGCTATTCTTTGAAACTCTGCATTCAGATGGATGTATCTTTCCTTTTCTCCTTTCCTTTTACTTCTGTTTTTTTTCTAAGCTTTTTGTAAGGTCTCCTCAGACAACCATTTTCCTTTATGCATTTCTCTTTCTTTCAGATGGTTTGGATCACCACCTCCTGTACAATGTCACTAACCTCCACCCATAGCTCTTCAGACACTATGTCTATCAAATCGAATCCCATGAATCTGTTTGTCACTTTCACCGTATAATCTTAAGGATTTGATTTAGGTCATACCTGAATGGTCTAGTGGTTCTCCCTACTTTCTTTAAGTATGAATTTTGCAATAAGGAGTTTATGATCTGAGCCACAGTCAGCTCCTGGTCTTATTTGTGCTGTCTGTATATAGCTTCTCCATCTTCAGCTGTGAATATAATCAATTTGATTTCGGTATTGACCACCTGGTGATGTCCATGTGAGGAGTCATCTCGTGTGTTGGAAGAGGTCGTTTGCTATGACCAGTGTGTTCATTTGGCAAAACTCTGTTAACCTTTTCCCTGCTTCATTTTGTACTTCAAGTCCAAAATTTTCTGCTGCTCCAGGTATCTCTTGACTTCCTACTTTTGCATTCGAGTCCCATACAAAGGACACCTTTTTTGGGTAATAGTTCTAGAAGAACTTATAGGTCTTCATAGAAACTTTCAACTTCAACTTTTTCAGCATTAATGGTTGGGGCATAGACTTGGATCACTGCGATATTGAATGGTTTGCCTTAGAAATGAACAGAGATCATTCTGTCATTTTTGAGATTGCACCCAAGGACTGCATTTCAGACTCTTGTTGACCATGAGGGCTACTCCATTTCTTCTAAGGTATTCTTGCCCACAGTAGTAGGTATAATGGTCATCTGAGTTAAATTCACCCATTCCAGTTCATTTTAGTTCACAGATTCCTAAAATGTCAATGTTCACTCTTGCCATCTCCTCTTTGATTACTTCCAGTTTGTCTTGATTCATGGACCTAACATTCCAGGTTCCTATACAATATTGTTCTTTACAGAATCAGACTTTAATTCCATCACCAGTCACATTCACAGCTGGGTGGTGTTTATGCTGTGGCTCAGCCTCTTCATTCTTTCTGGAGCTATTTTTCTATTCTTCTCCAGTAGCATAGTGGGTACCTACTGACCTGGAGAATTCATCTTTCTGTGCCATATCTTCTTTGCCTTTTCATACTGTTCATGGAGTTCTCAAGGCATGAATACTGAAGTTGTTTGCCATTCCCTTGTCCCGTGGACTGCATTGAGTCAGAGCTCTCCACAATGACCTGTCTGTCTTGGGTGGCCCTACATGACATGGCTCATAGTTTAATTGAGTTGGATAAGGCTGTGATCCATGTGAACACTTTAGTTAGTTTTCTGTGATTGTGGTTTTCAATCTGTCTGCTCTCTAATGGATAAGGATAAGAGGCTTCTGGAAGCTTCCTGATAGGAGGGAGTGGCTGTGGGAGAATCTGGGTCTTGTTCTGATGGGCAGGGACATGCTCAGTAAATCTTTAATCCAATTTTCCATTCCTGGGCAGAGCTGTGTTCCCTTCCTGTTGTTTGGCCTGAGGCCAAACTATGGTAGGGGTAATGGCTGTAATGGTGGCCTGCTTCAGAAGAACTTATGCCAGCACTGTTTAATTGAGTGCCTCTGACCCAGCAGCAGGCCACTCTCAAACCATGCCTCTACTGGAGACTCCTGGACACTTACAAGCAAGTTTGGCTCTATCTGTTTTGGGAATCACTGCTCCTTTCTCCTAGGTCCTGTTTGTACAGGACACAAGATTTTGCTTGTGTCCTGATAGAGTCTGTTTCCCCAGTCCTGTGGAAGATTTGTAATAAAATCCTACTGGCCTCCAAAGTCAAATTCCCTGGAGGTTCTCAGTCCCTTTGCAAGATCCCCAGGTTGGATAATCTGTTGTGGGTACTAGAATTTTTATAACAGTGGGAGAACTTCTTTGGCATAATTGTTCTCCAGTTTGTGGGTCATCAGCTCAGTGGCTCTATGGTGGGGCTAGTGGTGACCTCCTCTAAAAGGACTTATGCCACACATGGTGCCTCTCAGGTCTGCTACAGCCTGAGCCCTTGTTCCGACACTAGGCCATTGCTGACTCATGCCTTTGCAGGAGACACTCAAACACTCAAAGTCAAATCTGGCTCAGTCTCTGTGGGGTATCTGGGTCCTGGTGTGCACACAAGGTTTTGCTTGAGCCCTCTGAGCATCTCTGGTGGGTATGGGTTTTTATTCTAAATATGATTTTTATTGGAGAAGGCAATGGCAACCCACTCCAGTACTCTTGCCTGGAAAATCTCATGGGTGGAGGAGCCTGGTAGGCTGCAGTCCATGGGGTCGTGAAGAGTCAGACACAATTGAGTGACTTCACTTTCACTTTTCACTTTCATGCACTGGAGAAGGAAATGGCAACCCACTCCAGTGTTCTTGCCTGGAGAATCCCAGGGACGGGGCCTCCTGGTGGGCTGCCGTCTATGGGGTCGCACAGAGTTGGACACGATTGAAGCAACTTAGCAGCAGTAGCAGCAGTGATTTTTATTAGGGCTTCTCTTTGCCCTTGGATGTGGAATATCTTTTTCTGGTGGGATCCAAAATTCTCCTGTCGATGGTTGTTCAGTAGTGAGTTGCAACTTTGGAGTTCTCACAGGAGAAAATTAGTGCACATCCTTCTACTCTGCCATCTTAATTTGGGAAAGAATAGGGTCATAAAATTTATAAACTGGAGATAAATCATATATGGAAGATGCAAATGATGTAAGTCAGTCTTGGTATATGATAACTGATAATGAGGGTCATGAAGGAAAGGATAACTTGTGGGGAGTCTGTGTGGAACTATTCACTATGATGACAAAAAAAGGAAAGAATATTTTGATGAGAGAAGAGAGTGAGATTCTTGTGTGGGAGTGAATAAGAGAAGAAAAAGTGAAGGCAGCCAAAGCAGAGTATTCTTTGATGAAGCATGACTTAGAGGAAAGAATCAATAAGCCACATTTAGCAAATAATTTTCCAGTACCAGTTAATGTTCCAGGAGATCTTGAGTAATGACTAGAAAGGCACTTACTTCAGGATGTGGAATTATTTTCCTTTAAATTAGAGAAAACAGAATAATGCTAAGATCCAAGGGGAAGGGAAGCTAAAAATGCAGAAGACCTGGGAAGTAATAAAGGACTAAGCCACTTACCTCAGAGGTCTAATGTTATGGGGAAACAAGAACACAGCTGGATGCATTGTCTTTGAAATACAGGAAATATTTCTTTACATGGTTGTACCATATTGAATTTCATTTGTATATGCATTTGGATAAGCTGCCCAATTAGCATAGCCTGAAAGGTCTCAATTTTTTAAAATTTTATTCTCATTGAAATACAGATCAAGTGATGTGAGAGATGAGGGGTGAGCTTTGGAAGAATTGTAATGGCTCTAAAATGCAATATTGTTTCTTATTACACTAGATGAACCAGGTTGGTGATTAGATACATCCAAGTTTGTTACTGGGAAGGAAGTTTTACATGCGATTTATAAAGAGGAAAGGGCATGATTAACTGAAAGATGAAGAAAAAACAATATTTTTAATGTCAACAAGCTCTATTTTGCCAAGATTGTTTATATAATGGAGTATGCCTGTTATCAAAAATTGGAACATTGACATGAATTAAGGAATACTGTATTTCATTCATTGTCATAAGTTGTTAAAATTTCTTTTATTTAACTATAACATTGCAAGTTCCTTTTAAAAAATATAGTAGTTGCTTTACAATATTGTGTTAGTTTCTGCTGTAAAACGAAGCAAGTCAGCTAAATGTATACACATTCCCCCTCCCTCTTAAACTTCTCTCCCACTACCCACCATCCACCACCCCCAATCCCATTCCTCTGGGTCATCACAGAGCAACAACCTGAGCTCCCTGTGCTATACGGAGGATTTCCACTAGCTATCGTCTACACATCTATTCTATTTGTCTATGTCTCTATTTCTGCCCTGCAAATATGCTGATTTGTACCATTTTTCTGGATTCCACACATTTGCACACATTCCACACATTTGGTTTGGGAAGATCCCCTGGAGAAGGGAAAGGCTACCCACTCCAGTATTCTGGCCTGGGGAATTCCATTGACTGGATAGTCCATCCGGTCGCAAAGAGTCAGACACGACTGAGTGACTTTCACTTTTACACATTTGCGTTAATATATGATATTTGTTTTTCTCTTTCTGACTTACTTCACTCTGTATGATAATCTCTCATTCCAGAGTGGGTTGCCATTTCCTCCAGGTGATCTTCCTGACCGAGGGATTGAATCTGTGTCTCTTAATTCTCCTGCATTGGCAGGTGTGTACTTTATCACTAGGGCCACCTGGGAAGCCCTTAGATATGACTGGTTTAGATTTTTTTTTTCTCTTTGATCCCTAACAATATCGTTGTCTTATGGTTTTGGAAAGTCTTAGTTCAGTTCACTTCAGTTGCTCAGTCGTGTCCCACTCTTTGCATCCCCATGAATCACAGCACGCCAGGCCTCCCTGTCTATCACCAACTCCTGGAGTTCACCCAGACTCACGTCCATCGAGTCAGTGATGCCATCCAGCCATCTCATCCTCTGTCGTCCCCTTCTCCTCCTGTCCCCAATCCCTCCCAGCATCAGGGGCTTTTCCAATGAGTCAGCTCTTCGCATGAGGTGGCCAAAGTATTGGAGCTTCAGCTTCAGCATGTCCTTCCAATGAACACCCAGGACTGATCTTCTTTAGGATAGACTGGTTGGATCTCCTTGCAGACCAAGGGACTCTCAAGAGTCTTCTCCAACACCACAGTTCAAAAGCATCAATTCTTCTGTGCTCAGCTTTCTTCACAGTCCAACTCTCACATCCATACATGACCACTGGAAAAACCATAGCCTTGACTAGACGAACCTTTGTTGGCAAAGTAATGTCTCTGCTTTTGAATATGCTGTCTATCTTGGTCATAACTTTCCTTCCAAGGAGTAAGCGTCTTTTAATTTCATGGCTGCAATCACCATCTGCAGTGATTTAGGGGCCCAGAAAAATAAAGTCAGCCACTGTTTCCACTGTTTCCCCATCTATTTGCCATGAGGTGATGGGACCAGATGCCGTGATCTTCGTTTTCTGAATGTTGAGCTTTAAGCCAACTTTGTCACTCTCCACTTTCACTTTCATCAAGAGGCTTTTGAGTTCCTCTTCACTTTCTGCCATAAGGGTGGTGTCATCTGCATATCTGAGGTTATTGATATTTCTCCTGGCAATCTTGATTCCAGCTTGTGCTTCGTCCAGCCCAGCGTTTCTCATGATGTACTCTGCATATAAGTTAAATAAGCAGTAATAATCTCACCTCACTCTGAAGAGCAAACAGTTCTGTCACAACTACCAGCACCTGTGTAAGCAGTAGGAGCAAGGCATGGCTTAAAGATGGCAAAGGAAGTAATGCTCTTGACATAATATCATTGAACTAGAAAGAATTCACTGGACTTCAGCAGTTTTCTATTGGACCTATAATCCATGGAGCCTATTTTATTGGCAGTTACTAAAGCTCACCTAAATGTTAGATATTTTTGGTTTTAATTATTAAGCAGACCAATTTGGCATGAAATACATTCAGCCATGGGCTTCCCTTGTAGCTCAGTTGGTAAAGAATCTGCCTGCAATGCAAAACACTTGGGTTCAATCCCTGGGTAATGAAGATGCCCTGGAGAAGGAAATGGCAACCAACTCCAGTATTCTTGTCTGGAAAACCCCATGGACAGAGGAACCTGGCAGACTACAGTCCATGAGGTCACAAGAATCAGAAACGACTTAGCAATTAAACCACCATCACCACATTCACACTCTTGAGAGTCCCTTGGACTGCAAGGAGATCCAATCAGTCCATTCTAAAGGAGACTAGCCCTGGGTGTTCTTTGGAAGGAATGATGCTAAAGCTGAAACTCCAGTACTTTGGCTACCTCATGCAAAGAGTTGATTCATTGGAAAAGACTCTGATGCTGGGAGGGATTGGGGCAGGAGGAGAAGGGGATTACAGAGGATGAGATGGCTGGATGGCATCACTGACTTGATGGACGTGAGTCTGAATGAACTCCAGGAGTTGGTGATGGACAGGGAGGCCTGGCATGCTGTGATTCATGGGGTTGCCAAGAGTCGGACACGACTGAGTGACTGAACTGAACTGAACCACATTCAGTCATATCTTCATTTCCTGAAGAAATTAATTTTAATTTTATTTGTTACTTGAAGGATTTTACACATTTGCTTTAGTATCTTATTGTAATGTACAGAAATACAGTTAATTAAATATTAGACAAGCAATATCTTCTCACAGGTGCAGTTAACATTTCTAAAATTAATAAATCAGATATTTAAAAAATGAAATAAGAACTCTTTTGCCTCTTCAGACCTACTCTGTATCCTTCTCCTGTCTTGCATATTGGAAGGATGATCTGTGTGGAGTCCAACCACAAGTTCTTGACGCTGGTTTCTAGTTGGGTCAGTCAATGAAGAACTCTAGTAATCATAGCGGGATGAGGAGAGTGAAGTCAAGATGTTTATTTGCTTGACTGCTTCATGAATAGATGACCCTGGAGAACATCTTCAGGCCTCAACAAAACTTTTCCTGCACTAACTATCCCCAGCCCTAGACCTTTGAACTTAGAGGTTTATGAGTTTCACAGATACTAACTCCTTGTAATTGCTCTATTCCTTGAGCTTTCCTTATACACAATTTTTAAGGTTCCATTTATAAATAAACCCTCCTGAAATTCTCATAAGTTGACATGCCATCTGTGTTCTGTTTGAAATTTTATTGATAAAATTGGAAAGACCATTACATTAATTGTGGTTTCTGATATTTGTTTTTTGGATATATTTTTATTTCTATTTTTCAGATATATTTTTATTTCTACTTTATTGTACGCCTTCAATTGCCCACTTTACTTTCTCTTCTTTCTTACATTTTACTTTTATAGATTGAGGCAGTTCTCTCCCTTTTTTCTCATTACATTTATTCTTTTTACTTTTTTGGAAGTTAGAGACTCTTACCCTAATATTCCCCTGATAACCCTAATTATTTTAACATGAATATTAAATTAAAGGAAGTTTAAATTTACCAACATTTTTACTCACATTATTGATAATACAAACAACTTAGAATAATTGTATTCTGGCCGCCCTTTAAAACTTTTTTTTTTAATTGTCGTCCAGTATTTCATTCTATGTCCTCCCCTGCCCCCAAAAACCTTATATTAATATCATGTTTTCATATGATAGTTCTTTAAGTACTTCTGTCAATCTAGTTACCATTATAATTATTTTCACTTTTCCTATTAGCATATCAGTTCTCTTACCTGGAATAATTTTTCATAGGATACAGTTTAAGATTTTCTTTTAGCACCATAAGCTCATTCTTTGTTTTCTGAAAGTATTTATTTTTGCCTTCATCCATGAAACATAGTTTTGCTCTTTATGAAAATCTAGGTTGAAAATTTATTTTCCCTCAGCTTGCTGAGAGTATTCTTTTGTTCTGGCCTCTATTATGGGAGGCTAGAGATTGGGAGAGATTGAGAGAATGAGATAATTGAGAGATTATCCATCAAGTTGTCATTAATTAGTAAATAATTTACCTTTTCTTTTTGGTAAATTTAATATCTTCCTTTTTTTTTTCCTTTTGGTCTTCTATAGGTCCCTAAGATGTATATAGATCTCTTGTTGTTGTTATTGTTGTTATTTTTTTAACTATCTTGCTTGGTATTTGTTGAATTTCTTAGTTGTCATTATTGGCTGCTTGAATAATTCTGGAGGTTTCTTAGTCCTTAAAAAGCTTCTTTTGGAGTCTCTGTATTATCTCATTTCCTTAATGATTAGATGCACATTAGATCTTTTCCCTCTATCTTCCATATTTCAGAATCTCTTTTTTTCATAGTTCCAATTTTTTAATTCTTTTTTTCTTCTCTCTGGTTCCTTTATTTGGATCCAACTTTCAGGCTTGTAAATCTGTCTAGCTATATTTGCTAATTAATCTATTCTCTGATGTTTGTATAATTATTTTTATCATTGTTAGTTTTACTTCTAAGGTTCTTTCTGGTAATATCAGATAAACTCAATCATTTCTTTTTGTTTATTGGTCCTTATTAATATATTTAAGCTGTTTTATTCCTTTAAGCATATTAGTCCTCTGATTTTAGTTATCCTATAAGCAGAGAAACTTATTGTATCAAATTTGTATTTATTATATATAACTTTCTTTACCACTGTTTATCTTTTTGTATTATCAGTCATATGGAATTGCCCTCTATCTACTTAGATTCTTAAGCAAAATCCAGGATTTAATTCTTACCTCTACTTTTAATCCTCCACCCTTAAATAAAGCTTAATCAATTCTGAATTTTTAATACTACTTGAGCTTGTCTAATTCTCTTCATATGTACTGACAATTGTACTTCTTTCTTCCCAATTCTGATGCCTTTTCCTGAACGTGTGTTTCTCCCATCCCTACACAAACCTGTGCACTCCTTCTCATTAAGCTAATTCATATGAGCCAGCAAATTTACAGAACTACCTCTAATTTCACAGATGTTGGCTCTGTTAGGTGACTTTCCTGCAAATTATCAAAACATTATGCACTTTATCTGTCACTATACGTACCTGAGGTGAGGTTTTGTTTTTTGATTCTTTACTTATCTCAGTGCCTTCCCTCCTGTATTCTGTGCACCTGAGAAGAGTAGTAGTATTATATTATATAAACTGGACATTCTGAAAGTGAAAGTGTTAGTTACTCAGTCGTATCCAACTCTTTGCAATCCCATGGACTGTAGCCTGCCAGGCTCCTCTGTCCATGGCATTTCCCAGAGAAGAATACTGGAAAGGGTAGCCATTCCCTTCCCCAGGGAATCAAACCCATGCCTCCCGCATTGCAGGCAGATCCTTTACCCACTGAGCCACCAGGGAAGCCCCTGTATTCTGGGCACCTGAGAACAGTAGTGATGTTATGTTACATGAGCTGGGCACTTTAAAAAAGAATGCATAATTAAACCCAAATAATCTGATGAAGAATACAGAAATTTGTTAGAAGCAGTCAGCCTCCAGATATAATACTATTTCATGGCTCACGTATGCTGTATACATAAAATTAAGTCAAAATAACATAACTGAGTTTGCTTTCAAACACATGGGAAGGGAAATGGGAATAAGGTATATAAATAATGCAGTTTGAGTTAGTATCTGTTACCTCCTGTCACCCCCGCTTGACCTCAGCACTTCAGATTTTTGTGTAGAAACAGACTTCTTGAATTGTTTTTCTCTAGTGTTTTGTTGAAGTAAAAAGTGGTATAATCTATTTCAGAGACTGCTACAACAACAGTCTACACCTTGGCACATAATTTAAATTGGTAATGTAGGCATTGATGCGTCCTCTGAATTTTCTTTCTTTCTTTCTTTCTTTCTTTTTCCTTTTCGAAGCCTGCCTAGCCTTCGCTTTTAATAAGTATGCAGAGAACAATCAGGAGATGGCTAAACAGACAGTTGTATTTTTAGATGGGAAAAATGTCATTTGCAAAATTAAGTTTAAGAGTAAGAAACATGAATTCAAGTCACAGAAAATTGATTAAAATACATCCTAGCCTGTTCTTACTAATCTGACTATCATGTCACTTCAAGCATTCTGAATGGGCTAAAATCTAACTATAAGCAAGGTAGATGGAAAAGAAGTGAGTTTCTTCATGGAAAAGCTACAAGTAACTTCTCATCTTCTCTTTCTTAAACACAACATTAAAATCCTACAGAAAGACTTTGGTTAAAGAAGGTATCCTGAAATTAATTACAATAACCAAAAGAATAAAAATATATAAAGAGTGAAAAATTTGCATCATTTCTAGAACCCAGAGCATGATGTCCTCTAAATTTCATATTCTTTGAGAAACCTCTGTTTTATACAGTGTTGAAATAAATAGTCTCACATTAAAAAAAAAATACAACCTTTCTTTTTAATAAACAGGCACAGAAATAGAGAAAATAGCAGAGAAAAAAACTTACTGGGCTTCCTATGTGGCACTAGTGGTAACCCACCTGTCAATGCCGGCGAAGAAAGAGACGCAGGTTGGATCCCTGGGTCAAGAAGATCCCCTGAAGGAGGGCACAGCAACCCACTCCAGTATTCTTGTTTGCAGAATCCCATGGAAAGAAGGACCTGGTAGATTACAGTCCACGGAGTCACAAAGTCAGACACAACTGAGCACCTAAGCACAGCACAGGTAAAGATCTAGTTGACAAAAGAACATAGTGAATGAATTTTGTGAGTAGAAGGTAAAATGTGGATTTAAAAGCAAATTGTAATAACTCCCATAATATGTCCACATGTACATATGCACTCAATACATTACATCCATCAGAACTAGTACCAGTTGTTTTTAAACAAAGAGACAAAAATGTAAGAAAACTTTATAATATAATCTCTATTCTTTTTATATAAATACTCATTTCCAATAATAAGAGCAAAAGAAGAAATGAGGAAGGAAAATTGATATTTTAATTTTACCATTATGAATAACAGTTATAGATTGAAAGCTATAAAATTAAAAGACAGGTAAATTAATTGCAAAAGAGCTTGCTCATTATATAACAGGACAAAGAGTTATGTATTTTCTATGTAAAATACCACTAGAAAATTTTAAGAAAAATATAGTCATAAAAATTATATATACTTGAATTCACAAAAGAATTTTAAATGGCAAGCAAATCCATAAATACACAAATAGCACTGATATACCATACTTTCCAGATTACATTGTTTGTAAAATTGTACATACCTAATAGTGTTAATATGGAAGAGGAAATAGAGTTAACTTGTGTGCTGCTGATGGGAATAAAAATTAATCCAGACTGTCTAGAAAAAAATTGGTAATGTTCATCAAAAGCCTTAAGATTGAGTATATTCCTTTATTTATAAATCCACTTTATAAGAGCTATCAAAAGGAAACAACCATGAAAGGATATCAAGATTGGCTATATTGGTATTTGTTGCAATTCACTCCTCACCATTCTTCTAATATCTAATGTTTCTTCTTCCCATGTACTAAAGACCAGGAGTTAATGACAATCACTTATTTTCCAGTTATATTTCAAAGGACTTTCTCTTTTTGTCTTTCTCTCTTCAGTGATGTATTACCAAGCCTGAGTAACACTCAACACAGACCCAGATTTGATGTTTGATGAGAGCCTGCTTCCTGGTTCACGGACAACCAACTTCTTGCTGTGTCCTCACATGCCATAAGGAGCAAAGGAAGTCTCTGTGGCCTCTTTCATATGGGCACTAATCCCATTCACGAGGGCTCTTCCTTCATGACCTAATCACCTCCAAGATTCCCCAGTTCCAAATACAAATACACTGAGGATTAGGTTTCATTCAAAATACGGATTCAGGTCAGGCATAAACATTCAGTCTATGGTATTACCTCACTAGTTTCTTGTGAAGATATAGTGAAATAATATATTTCAAGAATTTAGCACAGAGAATGTCAATACTGAATTTTTAATGTTACAATGGAGTTAGATAAATGAGAGAGGGAAATAAAGATTTATCCTGAGAAGTCAAGCATAACCAAATGGATCAATAATTAATTATCAATATAATTATTGAACTCCCTCACAAGTTTAAGTGTGATGTTTTAAAATTTTCTGTCCCACTCATTACCTTTGACCTCTGCTCTCCATATCCTTGTTACAAAACCTGTCAATTTAAGACTTGAAGACAAGATCAAAATAAATTTGTCTGGTTAGTTGATGGGAAAAAAAAGACAGAAAATTCTCCCAAATGAAAGAACATTGGAATTTATTGTCTTCCTATAAAATGTATTTTAATGTTTATATTCAAGAATTTTTACCTAAGGAGATAAATATACTGTTGGCAATTTCATGGAATATTTGTTAGTGAATACCTGAGAATTCTGATATGCATAATTAATATAATTTAAAATTTTGATTATATTTTACTATTGGTAATAAAGACTAAACTACCTGAAAATTTAGTCATAAAGTGGAGACTAACAGAGGAATGTCATTCCATCTGCAATAGTCTCTCTGACAAGTAATTTGTGTTGACCATGCAACATTTTTCTAACAGTGTTCTTGCTGTAGTGTCTGTCAAAGGCCCATCATACTTCTCTATAATAAACTCTATTGTCTAGAGCTTATGCATTGGTCAGACAAATAAACAGTGGCATGACATTTTTCTTGCAGAATGTGGTCTTGTTCTGAAAGCAATTTTCCTTGTATAATTTCTATTTGAAAATCCATTCATTTGTGACAGCAGTGTAAAGAGAACATTAATTTTAGTAGTTTGGGGATTGTTTTCCTTAGTGGGCTATGCGGCATTGCCTATGACAGTGTAGAAAGAGTGAAACTGCTCGATAGCAGCCTCTCAGGAACAGGGCTATCAGAGAGAGTGAAAAATAGGCTTCAGGACATTTGATACGGCCACTCGGAGATCCCATCTATCAAAAACAAAATATGTTTTAGAAATAACATGTTGGGCTTCCCAGGGGTAAAGAATCTCCCTGCCCATACAGGAGATACTAGAGATATGGGTTAAATCTTTGAGTTGGAAAGATCCCCTGGAGTAGGAAATGGCAACCTGCTCCAGTATTCTTGCCTGGAAAATTCCATGGACGGAGAAGCCTGGCAGGCTACAGCCCATGGAGTCACAAAGAGTCAGACACAACTGAGTATACACACACACTCACACACACCATAGTAGGGGCAGCCACCTTTATAAACTGCCAAACTCTCTCTATGAAGTGGGCTGCTTCCTTTAACATAGAAGGGTTTCTACTTGGAACTTGGGCATTTACAAAGATTGAAAATGGTGGATACAGCCAGGATTTTCAATTTTCTTAATCCTATAAAGGCTCCCCTTCCATATACAATTACACAGAGACATATTTCTTCAAAATTGCATTTTCCAGGAATCAGGGAGATCATGTTGTCTAAATAAATTATCTTGAACTACCTTTGCAGAATATTCCAAAGGTGACTGTGAAAGGACAGATTCTTAGGGTCCAAACTGGTCTCTCTGTAAAGAATTGAGACTATTTTTTCAATGGAAATTTTGTGTTACTTACAATGGAGTAATTTGGAAGGGAGGATAGAACAATGATTAAAATATATGTGTTTTTCTAAAAATACATTATGAATGAATGCCATTTTTACAACTTACTACTCAATCACAGAAAAGGATTTAATCTTTCTTAATCTTATTTTCCTTTGTACAAAGTATACATCCAGTGAATTTTCCAGTGCGTTAGAGTTTTAAGAAGCTGGTTTTCATACAATATTCCAATGTATTTTATTCTCAAAACTGTAGGATTAGAAAAATATTTAATTCCTTGAAAAACTAGATATTCCATAAAATACACTTGAGAACTCTCCTTGGTATTGGTAATGAAGGAGTGGTTGTAGGCAGGGCTGAGGTCACAAATATAATTTTTATTCAGTTCAGTTCAGTCGCTTAGTCGTGTCCGACTCTTTGCGACCCTATGAATCGCAGCTCACCAGGCCTCCCTGTCCATCACCAACTCCCGGAGTTCACTCAGACTCACTTCCATCGAGTCAGTGATGCCATCCAGCCATCTCATCCTCTGTCGTCCCCTTCTCCTCCTGCCCCCAATCCCTCCCAGCATCAGAGTCTTTTCCAATTAGCAGGCTTAAATTATTCTACTATATTTAAAGCAAGAAATGTGATGTTTCAATTTTTTTTCCTGCAATAAATTAGATCTAAATTGAAGCCATAAATACCAAAGTTTCCATGGAATTTTTAAAAGCTTTCTCTTCCTTCCATGTTCCTTGTCCAAATCTAAGGATTAAGTGATCATAGGAAGCTCCCTAATACACTATCCTTGGTATAAAAAGCTACTGTTATAGAATCTTTCCCAATTCCAGATTGCTCATTGTGGACAACAGAATAATATTTCTTTCCCAGGATGTCTATGCCATACTCCGTGGAAGCTGTGAATATGTTCTGTTACATTTCAATGGGGAATTACATTTGAAAGTAGTGTTAAAATAACTGATTCAAAATGATTTATCCTAAGTTATGTGGATGAACTCAATGTAATCCTAAGGGTTCTTTAAATGTAGAACAGGGAAGCAGAAAAGTTAGAGTCAGAACCTGAATGAGAGAGAGAGAGAGCAACCCTTCATATAGTAAAGCCATGGTTCTCAAACATCTCTCTGTGAAGACACATAGCATTGCCACAGGTGTCACAGGACATCATTTGCAGAAATGAGGGATACAAATAGACAGACTGCTTCCTCAGAAGGAAGGAAAAATAAACCTAGTTTTATTTTAATAAAAAAATAGTTTTATTTTAATAAAAAATAGTTTATTTTATAGCAAAAATAAATCAGAATGTTCATTTTTAGCTAGATGTTTTGAGAAGTCTCCTATGCTAGATTTCAATTATGAATGAAGAATTAAAAAAAAGCAACTGGCCTGTGATTTCAAATTAAATGAGTGTGTGTGTGTGTGTGTGTGAGTGTGTGTGTTAGTCATGTCTGACTCTGTGACTCCATGAACTGTAGCCCACCAAGCACCTCTGTCCATTGAATTCTCCAGGCAAGAATACTGGAGTGGGTTGCGATTCCCTTCTCCAGGGGATCTTCCTGACCCAGGGATGGAAACTGGGTCTCCTGAATTGCAGGCAGAATCTTTACCGTCACCAGGGAAATCTGGTAACTTAGGCACAATTTGATTTATGCATAATTAGACTTATGCACAATTACTGACAGACCAGTCCCTAGTTTATATTTTAGACCATACCTTAATCCAAACTGAAATATTCATATACTATATAAAATTCAGACAACTTCACTACATTTACTATCATAAATTTGCTTCCCTTTTTTTTTTTATCGGTGCTTTCATAGTATATTTCTTTTATCTAGACTTTCCTTCTTTTTAATCCAATCAATCAAAGGGATGACTTATACACACTGCCTCTTTTGAAGCCTTCCAGAAACCAAATAGTTTGACATACTTTTATCCTATTTCATCCTGACTTCCCATAACACTTTTGGGGCTCTTACTTAACTCTATTCTATATTATGTAATTAATTCTATATTATGTAATTATGTTTCTATTAATTTATCTTTTTCATTTTACTGCAATATTTCTCCAAGAAGAGAATTTTAGATTATTTGTCATAAATTAAGATTTACTTCACATTGGATTATTGGTGCCAGTAGATTAGATGATGTGAGGAAAATTCTAGTCATGCAACTGTGGTCAAGGAAGCAAGATTTCTAACTACCTCCTATCTGAACATGTACATTGAAGACATGAATCATAATTCCAGTTGACTTCAGCCCTTGAGAGGGAAATTGGCATAATTAACAGAAGGCCTTCGTCATGGAATGGTCAATGGGTTTTTAGAGGTTATCTGAATGGTTGTATGCCACCAGCATCTGGGCCAAACAGTAACTGTGAGAACAAGTCTAACAAAGAAAAAACAACTCAGAAATGAAGCTATAGCCCATTTATCAGAACTGAGAATTAAAACCACTATTATATTAGTAACTAGAGTAATTCAATACTGATTACACAGCTCTGTAAAATTCTCTCTTTGGTTCCATAAAGTGAGGGAAGGCTAGATCCCCAAGATACAGTTCTTATGGAAGAATTGAAAAGTGGTCTTTTCATGTTCATGAAAACATTCCTCTCTATGTATCCCTTGGCAATTAAAAAGAATATTTCTATAAAATTAATAATTAATGAACTTAGAATAAAGATGGCTCCACCATCAGGATTACTAGTAGGGAAAAAGAATGTTTACCAAAGAAATAAGTGAAAAGACACGTACTGTTAACAATGATATATATTTTGATCATTTCAGATTGCATTATCTTACATGGAAGAGATTTTCTTCCTCTATCTCTCCTTCCTTTTCATTCTTTCTTGCTTCTTCATTCTTTCTTTTCCTTTCTTTCTTTCTTGCAAGTTTGTCACTTAACAACCCAAATAACATAGAATATTTATTGAGTGCAAATTATGTATAATCAATAGCTCAAATCATGTGTAATCAATATTAGAAATATAGCATTGATGGTAAGAGCAGTCTAAAAGATTAAAAGTAATTGAGTTTCATTGCACATTTTTTTTGAACATGTTACAGATATCTGTGTGGACATTTGTAGAGATTTTCAACAGTTCTTACTTCTTTCAGTATGTAATATAAAGTGACAGGACAAGTTTCTCACCAATAAGGTCATTCACATTGAAGATATCATAAAAAAAAAGAAAAGAAAAACTCAGTTTTGTTGAACAGGGCAACGTGAAACAATGACAGCAGAAAACTAAACAGTGGGCCAACTGATAATGAGATGAAGAGGGGTGTTTGAGAGTGCTAGAGACAAAAGTGACACTTAGAGAGCAGGTAGAAGCCCAACTTCAAGGTATTAGCTTTCTGAAAGGAATGAACCCGATGTGCCATCCCAATATAAAGCCTCCAGAAATGAGGAAACTGTTTATCAACAAAGTCATATTGCAGGCCACAAGGTGAAGAAGTGAGGAATTGAAGCTGCCAACTGTGACAAGAGATAACATATCTAACTTTTAATCACAGTTCTATACATGGATATTTGCAGTGCCAGGAAAGTGATTTACTCAGTGTCTTCTATAGGAAGATTTTTTAAATTCACCATGACATGGATTCACTTTCAGTTGAAACAAATTGATATTTTAGGCTTAATTATTATTATCATCTCTATTGGCCATTAGACGAGAATATCACAGCCATCAAGAATACCTGAGCCATCTAAAGTCACTAAAATCAATAAAATATTTTGTTATGAACATAATATAGAAATATAAGACTAAAAAATTAACTCCATTAACAATTCATAGTAAACATGAAATTTAAGATGACTGGAAAATAACCTTTTTAATGCCACAAACAACAAATCCTTAATATAGCTGTAACCATATTTCTTTCTCAGAAAAAAACCAATACTACCTGATACAGTCTTTCTTATCTATCACTTCAGTTTTGCTTGGATTTAATCAGAGAAAAATATTAACACCTAACATTACTGAATACTTTGCATGCATTAGCTATTTACTCATTTAACCTTCATAAAAATCATAGAAGGTAAGATGATTATTCTCCCATTTTACTGTCAAGTATACAGACATTAAATAATTTTCAAGGGCCAAACACACATGTAGCTACCTACAAACCCAGGAATTCTGATTCCAGCATTGACAAATACATGCAATACATTCCTCTAAACTCTCTGTTGGATGAGACGGAAAACTTCTTGGAAAACAGAAACTACATAAACACAATGGTTTATTTTTCAGACATTATCTACCATTAAAAACATGTAGTAATAGCTAGGCCAACATCCTTTAATGTGATGCTTTATGGTAAGATATGAAAAAGAAATTGACTTGAAATAAAAATCTAATTTTAAAATATGCATTCAGTTCAGTTCAGTTCAGTCACTCAGTTGTGTCTGACTCTTTGCGACCCCATGAATCGCAGCACGCCAGGCCTCCCTGTCCATCACCAACTCCCAGAGTTCACTCAGACATCCATCGAGTCAGTGATGCCATCCAGCCATCTCATCCTCTGTCGTTCCCTTCTCCTCCTGCCCCCAATCCCTCCCAGCATCAGAGTCTTCTCCAATGAGTCAACTCTTCTCATGAGGTGGCCAAAGTACTGGAGTTTCAGCTTTAGCATCATTCCTTCCAAAGAAATCCCAGGGATGATCTCCTTCAGAATGGACTGGTTGGATCTCCTTGCAGTTCAAGGGGCTCTCAAGAGTCTTCTCCAACACCACAGTTCAAAAGCATCAATTCTTCGGTGCTCAGCTTTCTTCACAGTCCAACTCTCACATCCATACATGACCACTGGAAAAACCATAGCCTTGACTAGATGGACCTTTGTTGGCAAAATAATGTCTCTACTTCTGAATATGCTGTCTAGGTTGGTCATAACTTTCCTTCCAAGGAGTAAGCGTCTTTTAATTTCATGGCTGCAGTCACCATCTGCAGTGATTTTGGAGCCTCAAAAAATAAAGTCTGACACTGTTTCCACTGTTTCCCCATCTATTTCCCATGAAGTAATGGGACAGATGCCATGATCTTTGTTTTCTGAATGTTGAGTTTTAAGCCAACTTTTTCACTCTCCTTTTTCACCTTCTTCAAGAGGCTTTTTAGTTTCTCTTCACTTTCTGTCATAAGGGTGGTGTCATCTGCATATCTGAGGTTATTGATATTTCTCCTGGCAATCTTGATTTCAGCTTGTGCTTCTTCCAGCCCAGCATTTCTCATGATGTACTCTGCATATAAGTTAAATAAGCAGGGTGACAATATACAGCCTTGACATACTCCTTTTCCTATTTGGAACCAGTCTGTTGTTCCATGTCCAGTTCTAGCTGTTGCTTCCTGACCTGTATACAAATTTCTCAAGAGGCAGGTCAGGTGGTCTGGTATTCCCATCTCTTTCAGAATTTTCCACAGTTTATTGTGATCCACACAGTCAAAGGCTTTGGAATCGTAAATAAAGCAGAAATAGATGTTTTTCTGGAACTCTCTTGCTTTTTCAATGATCCTAGCTGTTGATTATTAAAAACATTTGGTGATGTCTTATTTTTTACCATAGAAAAGGAAGAACAGATCTTTTTAAAGGAAAAGAGAATGAATATAAATAGTTGTCAGAAACCCAGTTATTTCTCTGTGATGACCTAATTTATTCTTCTCTCTGCATATATGTTTTCTTGACTTCTCAAGCCACACAGTATTCATAAGATGACACATCCAGAGCCCCAAATTTAAATTGAAGTCATTTAGTCTCAAACTAGAATAGTCTGTATTCAATTCTCAATCATAAGAGCAAAAATTATCTTGTCCCCTGTCTGATTTTACTCTTATCCAAGCAACTGAGTCATGGGTAACACACAAACAATTTTGGTTTATTTCCTGAAATTGGAAAATAGGCCACTTGCTGTCTATAACAAAATGGAAATATTTCTAGATAATGATGGACATCAGTCACCATCTTCAGTAGAAGAGTAAAAGGCATCAATACTCTTTTTTCCAGATGCTCTTTTTCATCTTAGGTAGGTATTTCCTAGTAGAATCAAGTATCAAGTATTGGTTATAATTTCAGACCAGCCCATAAAATTTCTTTGTCTGTATCTTACATATGCAAAATAGTGATATAACTTTAGAAAAGAAGAAGAAAATTAACCTTAACAAGGAGCTTTCCTGGTAGCTCAGCTGGTAAAGAATCTGTCTACAATGCAGGAGGCCTAAGTTCAATCCCTGGTTTGGGAAGGTCCCCTGGAGAAGCGAACAGCTATCAACTCCAGTATTCTGACCTGGAGAATTTTCATGGACTGTGTGGTCCATGGTATTGCAAAGAGTTGAATATGACTTTCACTTTCACATGTGGTGTTATAGATTGATATCCCTAAATCCAATCATTTTGTGTATTTTTTCTTCCCCTATTTCCTACCCTTGAATATGCTTTCTTCTCTTTATTTTAATACTCTGTGATCTTGGTTTAGGGAAGATAGTATTAACTCTCTTTTAAGAAGCTGAAAATGATTTTCACTCATTTATTCAGAGCTGTAAATGGCATGAACCACCTGTGTCTCAATAGCATTAGAAGGGCAAGGGAAACAGGAATAGCTTTGAAGGAAAGGATGAAAAACACAGGGTACTGTATTTAAATACTTCATTCAGTCTATATTTATTTTATGTTTTAACTTCTATATTTCTGTGGTTTGGAAGCACACATACGTTTGAGGCATCTTGGTATCAATCTGCCTGTTAGTCCAAAAATGTGAAAACACTTTGCCTGCATGCCTAGCAATCAAATATAGAAAAGAGAACTATTTCAGAAGTGAATTGAATGTGATCTTTGAGGGGAAACTCATAGATATTGAAGGATCTTGGTATTAATATTTCTATCTTTCAGTTAACAGCCTCGTTCCCCACATCCTTGTCCTCATTCTCACCCAATTCAGCACAAGAAATAGGTTGTGCACTTTGGAGAAGAGAGCACAATGAGAGTAAGAAAAGGTGTTAGTTCAGCTGACAATGTAAATAAGATGGTGGAATTGCAGAAGTAAATTAATTTTCTTGGAAGATGCATATGGAGTATGGCATCCAAACTCTTAAATGCTCTATTATGAAGAAAGACAGAATTGAACATTCTCCCTAAGTGCTGACTATGTGAGATCAAGCCTTGTGGCTGAGGTACAGGTTTTGGTTCAGTTAGTTACTTGTGTATCAAAATGAACCAAGCCATCTGTGAAATAAAAGGAAAACCGAACTGTAGATGTGAAATGATGCTCACCTGATACTCTAATAACCACTTATATCAGAGACAAAACTAGTTCCCTGAGGAGAGAAACGTTACATGAGTCATTGAATATAAATTCTGAAAAAAGTAATATGCACTTTATTGCAAAGGGCTCTTGTAATCTTGAGAGGCTGCTGCTTACTCTAATTTTCATCTTCCATTCCTCACTTTAGGAATTTAATTGAAAAATATCAAGAGATGAAAAAAAGTCAGTTAGATAAACACAATTGAATGGCAAATAAATTATGAAAATCAAATCAATCATAGCCAAGATGCAAAGTCATATGCAAGAATTAAAGCCACATAACAGATATAATTTACCATGGTTAGAAAACAACTTAATTAAACATATTGTGGCAGAAAGTTAGAAATTTGCTTGATTTTTTTTTTGTAATAAAAGTGTGTGTATGTGTACAAGCATAATATATAGTACTTTTTTTTTAATTTGATAGGAAGATGGGAGTAACATTCATACAGTTCTGACTATAATTTTTCATATAAATCATAACTGCTAAAGTTCTTCATCTTAATTTAGTTGTTCAGGTCAACTAACATGCATTGATTCTCTAGGGAGGAATGGCACCAGGTAATAATTGTCTGGGTCCAGTGATAGGTAGAGATAGAGATTGTATATAATACAACAAAAAATGTATTAGAATCTCTAACCTCCAAGCCCTTAAAAATCACTGATTATGCATATAAGTGTGCGTGTGGGGGGACCCATAGATAGACAAGAGGAGGTATTAAGAATAATAGATAAATAGCTAAAATAGATGGTATGATTTTTTTTAAATCCAAAGAAAATCATCAATTAAACAGAATTTTAAACTGGGAACTGTACAGAACAACTTTGACTCCACATTCACCCACTTCAACTCACCTTTTTCAGCTTGTTTTATTCAGTTCAGTTCAGTTCAGTCGCTCAGTTGTGTCTGACTCTTTGCAACCCCATGAATTGCAGCACGCCAGGCCTCCCTGTCCATCGCCAAGTCTTGGAGTTCACTCAGACTCATGTCCATCGAGTCAGTGATGCCATCCAGCCATCTCATCCTCTGTCGTCCTCTTCTCCTCCTGCTCCCAATCCCTCCCAGCATCAGAGTCTTTTCCACTGATCAACTCTTCGCATGAGGTGGCCAAAGTACTGGAGTTTCAGCTTTAGCATCAGTCCTTCCAAAGAAATCCCAGGGCTGATCTCCTTCAGAATGGACTGGTTGGATCTCCTTGCAGTCCAAGGGACTCTCAAGAGTCTTCTCCAACACCACAGTTCAAAAGCATCAATTCTTCGGTGCTCAGCTTTCTTCACAGTCCAACTCTCACATCCATACATGACCACTGGAAAAACCATAGCCTTGACTAGACGAACCTTTGTTCGCAAAGTAATGTCTCTGCTTTTGAATATGCTATCTAGGTTGGTCATAACTTTCCTTCCAAGGAGTAAGCATCTTTTAATTTCATGGCTGCAGTCACCATCTGCAGTGATTTTGGAGCCCAAAAAAATAAAGTCTGACACTGTTTCCCCATCTATTTCCCATGAAGTGATGGGACCAGATGCCATGATCTTCGTTTTCTGAATGTTGAGCTTTAAGCCAACTTTTTCACTCTCCTCTTTCACTCTCATCAAGAGGCTTTTTAGTTCCTCTTCACTTTCTTCCATAAGGGTGGTGTCATCTGCATATCTACATACAATTATAATTTATTTCAGCTTTACATCTTCTGAATGAGAAATGGATTGGGAACTCAAAGGCAGAGAGATTATATTCTGTAATGAGAAATTTAGAAAATATATCATAATGATGCAGTATTTAAAAAGTACTTTGAAGTAAGATTATTTGAGTGTACATTTAAAACAACTTAAAAACAAACCTTGAAAACATGTCTAATTTGCAAGTATAACTTTAAACAATACCAGAAATAAAACACAAAATCTTCCATGAAATATAACAGAATTCAACATTGAATATATACTAGAACTGGAATACATGCTGGATGATTTAATGAAGTTTATTGTAAACCTTGAAATAATCACCAAAATATTAAAACACAGCTGCTTATCTAAAATCCAAAAACATTTTTAAAAGCCATAAAAATTGATCCATAGAAAGCAGAAAAAAATAAGATGAAGAGGACAGATGGGACTCAAAGAAAACAAATAGCAATATAATATGTTTTAAACCCAACTCTATTGTTAATTGGGGGCTCCCCTGTTAGCTCAGTTGGTAAAGAATCTGGTGGTATTGTTAATTATGTTAAATTTAAACATAAAAAGTCAAATTAAAATTAGAGATTATAAAAATTGTATTAAAATACACAAATATATGCTGTCTACAAACCATATTTTCATTTTAAAGTTATTAGAAGGCTGAAAGCTAAAGATGTAAGAACATATACCATCAAAGAAATAATTAGAAGCAGATTGCAGGATTTCCCTAGTAGTCTTGAGGTTAAGACTTTGCCTTACAGTGCAAGGGATATGGGTTCAATCCCTGGTCAAGGAGCTAAGATCCCACATGACTTGTGGCCCCAAAACCAAAACATGAAACAGAAGCAGTAGTGTAACAAATTCAATAAACTCTTAAAAATAACAATCCACATTAAAAAATCATTAAAAAAAAAGCAGACTAGAATGGTTAAATTAATAATAAGTAGACCTCAAAATATGCAATATGGACAGCTAACAATTACAGATATTGCTTGATGATAGTGTGTCTTAATTATTCATGAAAATAGAAAAATTCTGAATTAAACACATGATAACAACTTTGAAAATGTAAATAAGATATTGATAAAACTTGAAAGAAAAAATATAGAAATCTACAATGATTATCATAGAGTCAGATTTCAAAACTCCTTCCTCAATGATTGATAGAACAGGTAGTCAGTAAGATAGTTACAAAAGAGTGGAATAACACCATTAATCTACCATAATATGAGCTAGCATACCATATACCCATTGAATACACCTTTTTTTTTTTAATGGCATGGAACATTTACCAAGGTTGATCTTAATCTGGGCCATACACCAAGCCTTGTATTTTAAAATATTGAAGTTTTCATCGTACGTTTTCAAACAACAATGGAACTAAGCTAGACTTTAATAACAGAAAAACAATCTGGAAAATGTCCAAATAGTTGGAAATGAAATAACACATTTGTAAACTAAGGATCAAAGACAAATCACAAGAAAAATTAGAGATTATTTGTGACTGACTTAAAATGAAAATCCAACATATAAAATTTTGTGACATGCTAAAGTGTTTAATACTTTATATGCAATCCTATAATTACCTAGTGGGCAATTGAAACATAAATAAATAAGCACACTGCAAATAACCTGAGTAATATTCACCCATTCCTGTCCATTTTACTTCACTAATCCCTAAAATGTCGATGTTCACACTTGCCATCTCTTGTTTGATCACTTCCAAATTGCCTTGATTCATGGGCCTAACAGTCCAGGTTCCTATGCAATTTTGTTCTTTACAGCATCGGAGTTTATCTCCAACACCAGTCACATCCACAACTGGGTGTTGTTTTTGCTTTGACACCGTCTCTTCATTTTTTATTGAGTTAGATCTCCACTGACCTCCAGTAGCATATTGGGCACCTACCAACATGGGGAGTTCATCTTTCAGTGTCCTATCCTTTTTGCCTTACAAGAAATGGAGTAGTCGTCATAGTCAACAGAGTCTGAATAGCAGTACGTGGATGCAATCTCAAAAATGACAGAATAGTCTCTGTTCATTTCCAAGACAAACCATTCAATATCACAGTAATCCAAATCTCTGCTCTGACCAGTAATACTGAAGAAACTGAAGATGAATGGTTCTATGAAGACCAACAAGGACTTCTAGAAATAACACCCCCAAAAAGATATCCTTTTCTTATTCCAGTCTAGGGGACTGGAATGCAAAAGTAAGAAGTCAAGAGATACCTGGAGGAACAGGCAAATTTGGCCTTGGAGTACAGAATGAAGTAGGGCAAAGACTAACAGAGGTCTGCCAAGAGAATGCACTGGTCATAGCAAACACCCTCTTCTAACAACACAAGAGAAAACTCTATGGACATCACCAGATGGTCAATACAGAAATCAGATTGATTATTTACTTTCCAGCCAAAGATGGAGAAGCTCTGTACAGTCAACAAAAACAAGACTGGGAGCTGACTCTGGCTCAGATCATGAACTCCTTATTGCAAAATTCAGACTTAATTTCAAGAAAGTAGGATAAACCACTGGATTATTCAGGTATGACCTAAATCAAATCCCTTATGACTATACAGTGGAAGTGACAAATAGATTTAAGGGACTAGATCTGATAGAGTTCCTGAAGAACTATGGACAGAGGTTCATAATATTGTACAGGAATCAGTGATCAAGACAATCCCCAAGAAAGAAATGCAAAAAAGCAAAAAGGTTGTCTGAGGAGGCCTTATAAACAACTATGAAAAAAACAGGAGGAAAAGGCAAAGGAGAAAAGGAAAGATATACCCATTTGAATGCAGAATTCTAAAGAGCAAGGAGAGATAAGAAAGCCTTCCTTAGTAATCAGTGCAAAGAAATAGAAGAAAACAATAGAATGGGAAAGACTAGAGATCTCGTTAAGAAAATTAGAGATATCAAGGGAACATTTCACACAAAGATGGGCACAATAAAGGACAGAAATTGTATGAACCTAACAAAAACAGTAGATATTAAGAAGAGGTGGCAAGAATACACAGAAGAATTATACAGAAACAATCTTCATGACCCAGATAATAACGATGGTGTGATCACTCACCTAGAGCCAGATATCCTGGAATGCGAAGTCAACTGGGCCTTAGGAAGTATCACTATGAACAAAGCTAGTGGAGGTGATGGAATTCCAGTGGAGCTATTTCAAATTCTAAAAGATGATGCTGTGAAAATGCTGCACTGAATATGCCAGCAAATTTGGGAAACTCAGCAGTGCCCACAGGACTGGAAAAGGTCAGTTTGCATTCCAATTCCAAAGAAAGGCAATGTCAAAGAATGCTCAAACTACAGCCCAATTGCACTCATCTTACACACTAGTAAAGTAATGCTCAAAATTCTCCAAGTCAGGCTTCAATAGTACATGAACTGTGAACTTCTAGATGTTCAAGATGGATTTAGAAAAGGCAGAGGAACCAGAGATCAAATTGCCAACATTAGCTGGATCATGGAAAAAGCAAGAGAGTTCCAGAAAAACATCTATTTCTGCTCCATTGACTATGCCAAAGCCTTTGACTGTGTGGCTCCCAACAAACCGTGGAAAATTCTGAAAGAGATGGGAATACCAGACCACCTGACCTGCCTCTTGAGAAATCTGTACGCAGGTCAGGAAGCAACAGTTAGAACGAGGAAAGGAGTATGTCGAGACTGTATATTGTCACCCTGCTTATTTAACTTATATGCAGAGTATAGCATGAGAAATGCTGGACTGGATGAAGTACAAGCTGGAATCAAGATTACCGGGAGAAATATCAATAACCTCAGATACGCAGATGACACCACCTTTGTGGAGTAAAGCGAAGAAGAACTAAAGAGCCGCTTGGTTAATGTGAAAGAGGTGAATGAAAAAGTTGGCTTAAAACTCAACATCAGAAAACTAAGATCATGTCATCTAGTACCATCACTTCATGGCAAATAGATAGGGAAACAGTGACAGATTTTATTTTCTTGGGCTCCAAAATCAGTGCAGATGGTGACTGCAGCCTTTACATTAAAAGATGCTTGCTCCTTGGAAGAAAAGTAATGACCAAACTAGATAGCATATTACAAAGCAGAGACATTACTTTGCCAACAAAGGTCTGTCTAGTCAAAGCTATGGTTTTTCCAGTAGTCATGTATGGATTTGAAATTTGGGCTATAAAGAGAGCTGAGCCTCAGAGAATTGATGCTTTTGAACTGTGGTGTTGGAGAAGACTCTTGAGAGTCCCTTGGACTACAAGGAGATCCAACCAGTCCATTCTGAAGGAGATCAGCCCTGGGATTACTTTGGAAGGAATGATGCTGAAGCTGAAACTCCAATACTTTGTCCACCTGATATGAAGAACTGACTCATTGGAAAAGACCCTGATGCTGGGAAAGATTGAAGGTAGAAGAAGGGGATGACAGAGGATAAGATGGTTGGATGGCATCACCGACTCAATGGACATAAGTTTGAGTGAACTCCAGGAGCTGGTGATGAACAGGGTGGCCTGGCGTGCTGCAGTCCATAAGGTTGCAAACAATCAGAGACAACTGAGCGACTGAACTGAACTGACAAGTAACCTAGATTCAGTGGCCTCAAGGTAAACTAGATTGGGAATGTGCATACCCACCTGGGGTTTGGATTTCTTGAACTTATTTCTATTATTAACTCCTTCTAACACTTCCTTACATCATGCCATCCTCCCGATTAGTAGTCATCTGTACTCCTCTGATGCCAAAAGCTGTAGAGTTCTTTTTCTCTCTTTGTCTTTCTCTCTCCCACCACACACCTACACTTTTCTTTTACTTCCACATACTGGTATCATTGCTTACTGGGATCAGAACAGAAACAAGTGACTCTGGTCCATGGATAAGAATTCTCCCCTTTATTTCACTTTGGGGGCATCTTTTAAAACCTAGCAGTAAATTGGAAACTAATGATCTAATTTTAAAACATACTGAAATCAGCCATCATGTCATCATAAATTTTACTTCATTATGTTTCACATAATAAATATGACAAAAGGAAAATATTTTTTGTTATAAATAAATATCTCTGTTTGTAACTTAGAACTAAATGTTCTAAGATTTCTCTATCATATTATGATAAGTCTCCCTGGACAAGACTCAGGTCTAATTACTTTATGAATTTTTTTTTAATTGTGGTATAATGAAAACAAATTTTCTCAGGTGGCTCAATGGTAAAGAATCTGTCTGCCAATGTAGGAAATGCAGGTTCATTCCTTGATTCAAGAAGATCCCCTGGAGAGGGAAATGGCAACCCACTCCAGTATTCTTGCCTGGAAATTCCCATGGACAGAGGAACTTTGTGGACTACAGTCCATGGGATCCCAAGGAGTCAGATATGATTTAGTGACTGAGCATGCCCACTCACACATGCACACACACACACACACACACACTATGAAAATAGCACTATATTCATGTTAAGAGTACAATGTAATGATTCAATATTTTTTGTATTGCAAAGTGATAATAGTTTAATTAACATCCATCACCATACATAATTACAAAAATTTTATTTTTCTCCTGATGAGAATATGACCAACCTAGACAGCATATTTGGATAAGGCAATCGCAACCCACTCCAGTGTTCTTGCCTGGAGAATCCCAGGGACGGGGGAGCCTGGTGGGCTGCCGTCTCTGGGGTTGCACAGAGTCGGACACGACTGAAGCAACTTAGCAGCAGCAGCTGCAGACAGCATATTAAAAAAGCAGAGACATTACTTTACCAACAAAGGTCCATCTAGTCAAAGCTATGGTTTTTCCAGTAGTCATATATGGATGTGAGAGTTGGACTATAAAGAAAGCTGAATGCGGAAACATTGATGCTTTTGAACTGTGGTGTTGGAGAAGGCTCTTGAGAGTCCCTTGGTCTGCAAGGAGATCCAACCAGTCCATCTTAAAGGAAATTAGTCCTGAAAATTCACTGGAAGGACTGATGCTGTAGCTGAAGTTCCAATACTTTGGCTACCTGATGTGAAGAACTGACACATTTGAAAAGACCCTGATGCTGGGAAAGATTTAAGGTGGGAGGAAAAGGGGATGACAGAGGATGAGATGGTTGGATGGCATCACTGACTCAATGGACATGAGTTTGAGTGAACTCTGGAAGTTGGTGATGGACAGGGAGGCCTGCCATGTTGCAGTCCATAGGGTCACAAAGAGTCAGACATGACTGGATGACTGAACTGACTGACCGACTAATTTTCAAGATGCACTCTCTTAACTACTTTCAAATATGCAATATGTTTGGATTCTGTGCTGATGGACTCCCTTTACTTTATCAGGTATACTTTATCCCTTTATAGTATCTCAGATTTGAGGAAATGTCTTCTGGTGGAAGTTAAAAATTTTGAGCAAAGCTAACCTATTTGATAAAGGGTGATTTACTGAATGATATATGAGATTTTATCAATATCAGTTAGAAAGAATTATTCTGAGGTGGTGCTAGTGGTAAATAACCCTCCTGCCAATGCAGGAGACATAAGAGATGTAGGTTTGATACCTGGGTTGGGATGATCCCCTGGAGAAGGAAATGGCAGACCCAATATCCTTGCTGGAGAATCCCAGACAGAGGAGCCTGGCAGGCTACCATACATGGGGTACCAAGGAGTCAGGTATGACTTAGTGACTGAGAACACACATGCACACACACACACACTCATACACTTAGCACGTACAACACACAGAGGAAGAGACCTAGGGAGAGAAATAAAAGAGCAAGATTAGAGGTGTGTGCATGCTAAGTCACTTCAGTCATGTCCAACTCTGTGTGATGCTATGGACTGTAATCTACCAGGGTCCTCTGTCCATGGGATTCTCCAGGCAAGAATACTGGAGTAGTTTGCCATGCCCTTCTCCAGCAGAGGACTGGAGGTAATAGTCACTATCTTGTGCTCAGTGCTGGATTAGGGATCTACCTTTGTATCTTTTTAAATTCTCACAGCAATCATATTGACATAGAGGGTATTAATGAGTAGATGATATGATAGAAAGTTTTTATTTTGAGGAGTCCATCCAGGAATTTAGATGATGAGCAGAAAAAAATGAATGTCCATGGCACAGATGTGTAGATCACAATAAACCAAAAGGTTCTGAATATATCTAATAGAAACTCTAGTCTTTTCCTACTGAATCTCAGTAAAAGTATAGTCTTAACTGGAAATGGAAACACATTTGTAGTTAAATTATATAGATATTGAATTCAGTTGAAATGTTTTATTTCTAGGTAAACCCGGAACTAATTATTAGTTTGTTATTCTGCAGCAGGAGGAGATATGTAGGAAGATGGGTATTGGCATTTTAACACAAACTTTTAAACAAACAAACAAAAAATACATAGAAAAACAGGAGGGTACTAAATGTATTATCAGATTCATGTTTCAGGGCTGGTGATACCCAAAACTGTGATATGACTAAAATTAATTTTAATCTTTCTAAACCTTGTCTCTGTAAACATTTTAGAGAGTTATTATTTTTTTATGGGCCCTTTCCTCAGTTATCTTTTTAAAATTCCCTTTTGAAATACTTTGCAGTAATTAAAATAATAATTCACACTCCTTTATATTTTTATCAAATACTGTCTTTCAATTTAAGATTTATATTAAGTTGGGTAAGGAGAGATTTTGCCTCCATTAATGAAATATACAGTTACAACAAACAAGTTGTCTAGGTTTGACTGTAATGGCCCTAAAATCTGCATTTTGATGTCAACTATGTAATTCTCATGATGTCTAGCCATAATTAATTAATATATTTTCAGTTTAAAATCTCTGCTTAACTCATTGTTCTTCAGTTCTTACTGAATTTCTCCGCATTCCTCTTCTATCTTTCTTGAAATTCTTTTAGAAGTGTGAACCGAAGATGTTCTCTTTACCATTGTACCTCTTTACTAATTTTGAACCAATTCATTGTGCCATCTCCAGTTCTAACTGTTGCTTCTTGACCAGCATATGGGTTTCTCAGAAGACAGGTAAGATAATCTGGTATTCCCATCTCTTTGAGAATTTTCCACAGTTTGTTGTTATCCATAAAGTCAAAGACTTTAATGTAGTCAATGAAGCAGAAGTAGGTGAGACTGGGTGTTATCTCTCTAGTGAGCAGTCAAGGGTTGTGTTTAGAGATAGCTGTGCTCTCATGATGACTTTATGCAATCTGTCTGTTGATGGGTGGGGCTATGGTCCCACTCTGTTGGTTGTTTTTGGCCTGAGGTGTCCCAGCACTGAAGGATGTAGGCTTTTGGGCAGGGCCAGGTCTCCATGCTAAAATTGTGACCTCTTGGAGAGCTCATACTCATGAATATTCCCTGGGGCTTCAACCACCAGTATCTTTGCTCTTAGTGAGCCACAGCCAACCCTTGTATCACAGGAGACCCTACAAGACATGTGGGTAGGTCTGGCCCAGGCTACTATGAAGTCACTGCTTTGCCCTGGGTCTGAACTTGTATGCATCTTCCAAGAATAGAGTATCTGTTCCCCCCAGTTCTGTGGGGCTCCTGCACTTAAGCCCTACTGGCCTTCAAAGTCAAATGCTCTGGGGGTCCTCCTTCTGATGCCAGACTCCCAGGCTGAGGAGACTGAGATGGTGCTCAGAAAACTCAATCCTACGGAAGAACCTCTGTGATGTAATTATTTTCCAGTTTGTGAGTTGCTTACCTTGCAGGTATGGGATTTGATGATACTGTGAAATTATTAGAACCATGTGACACACGTCTTGAACACAAAGCACACATCCCGACCTTGTGGTATATTATTGCTACTTCATACTCCCTTATTTTGTAAAACAATTGAGCTTGGACAATGTTCAAGGGCATTTTCTTGAAACTCTAATGTTATTTACATTAGAAATGTCTTCATAGAATCAAAACTTTTTTAATTCAATTTCATGTTCTACTTTTAAACTATTATTGCAGTTAAAACATCAAATAGGAAAAGGAGTATGTCAAGGCTGTATATTGTCACCCTGCTTATTTAACTTGTATTCAGAGTACATCATGAGAAACGCTGGGCTGGAGGAAAAAAGCTGGAATCAAGATTGCCGGGAGAAGTATCAATAACCTCAGATATGCAGATGACACCACCCTTATGGCAGAAAGTGAAGAGGAACTAAAGAGCTTCTTGATGAAGGTGAAAGAGGAGAGTGAAAATGTTGACTTAAGGCTCAACATTCAAAAAATGAAGATCATGGCAAATAGATGGGGAAACAGTGGCTGACTTTATTTTGGGGGCTCCAAAATCATGGCAGATGGTGATTGTAGCCATGAAATTAAAAGAAGTTTACTCCTTGGAAGGAAAGTTATGATCAATCTAGACAGGATATTAAAAAGCAGATATATTACTTTGCCAACAAAGGTCCATCTAGTCAAGGCTATGGTTTTTCCAGTGGTCATGTATGGACTGTGAAGAAAGCTGAGCCCTGAAGTATTGATGCTTTTGAACTGTGGTGTCGGAGAAGACTCTTGGAAGTAGCTTGGACAGCAAGGAGATCCAACTAGTTCATCTTAAAGGAGATCAGTCCTGGGTGTTCATTGGAAAGACTGATGTTGAAACTCCAGTACTTAGGCCACCTCAGGCTAAGAGTTGACTCATTGGAAAAAACCCTGATGCAGAAAAAGATTGAGGGCAGGAGGAGAAGGAGATGACATAGGATAAGATGTTTGGATGGCATCACTGACTCAATGGACATGGGTTTGGGTGGACTCTGGGAGTTGGTGATGGACGGGGAGGCCTGGCGTGCTGTGATTGATGGGGTCGCAAAGAGTTGAACACGACTGAGTGACTGATCTGAAATGAACTGAACCATAAACTTAAAAAAATGCATGACTTTAAAAATGACACACCTGCCATTTATCTTGAATAATTAGTAAGCAACAAAGCATGTGAAAATATTTTTGTCAGATAGTAAATTCGTACACTATTCAGGGAAAGACAGTTATGAGCCAGAAAAACTAGAAAACAAAGTCTGCTGATTTCAGCTAAATGGACCGTAAGCTAATAACCTTGACAGAAGAAAATTATTTTATGGTTACAATAATATCCATGAACCCAAAGCCTAATATATGGATGAAAAGATAGAAGAAATTGTATTAGAGCAGTTGCATTTAAATAAGAGCAATCCTTATGTGACTCTGGACATGACTGGAACATATTGTAAAATACTGGTTGGCATATAGCCACTCAACAGCATAATTACCCTTGAGGGAGCAGAGCACACAGTGTATCAGAATCAATGATGTTATTTAAGAGAAAAGTTTGAGGAAATTGGGCTTATTCATTTTAATAAACAAGCATTAACCTTTCATGACCTTATTGAAGTTACAGAATTCTGAAAGCAATAAATAAAATTGATCCTAATAAATTCTTCTGTCTACTGTAAAAATCAATATGAAGAGAAAATGATCTCAAAATTGGGAAACTGGGGCCAGAAATGAAATTGAGGTATAGGCATTTCATTCACGGCATGGGATAAATGGCTACTAAGGTAATCAGAGCAGGGCAGCAGTGTGTGAGTATGTGAGTGAAATGCAGGAGGATGGGAGAGACAGAGGACTTTGAAAGGATAGAAGGCAATAGCTTATAATGGATTAACCCACTTAAAACATCACTGTCAGGATATACCATGTTAAAATTTATGTTAATATCTGGATGTGATCAAATTAATAAAGAAAGAGCTTCAGTTGTTACAGTAACTTCCTTGCTTCTCTCTAAAGCAAGTCTCCTCAGCAGTTTTCTTTGAAAACTGTTGGTGAAAACATCACTTTCATTACTCTTCTCTCTTTAAATGGTACACTACTGCCAGCATAATTAAATTGAAACTCTTTATCTGGTCATTCAAACATACTAGATCTGACCGCTATGTGCCTTTCTAGAATCACTTCTTTAGTTTCTCTACTGAAATGCGTAGCAAAATTCATATTTTGAAACACTGGTCTCCAGAGAGACTTAAAAAAAAAAAAAAGGATGAAAATAAATTTGCAAATTGCTACAAAGTAAATAAATCTTCAATATGAAAATATAGTATATATAATACTTCAAATTTATTTGACAGGAGCCTTTTTTTTTTTTTTTGAGGGAAGGTAGAGTGGGAACATATCCATGAATTAGTATTCTTTGGAACAATTTTGGTAATTATAACTTTGGATAGAAGCCTAGATCAATATTTACTAACCTATTTTAGTGTCACAGAGCCAAGAATAATTTGCAGGAAAGAAAGTTCTGGACTTCACTTTGAGAGAAGTAATTCTTAGGTAGGTTGATAAGGAGTCCAGAGCCTTCAAAGAGGAAGGGGTCTGGGGCTCTCAAGAAGGAGAAAGGAGTTTGAAGCTCTCAAGGAGAAGAAAAGTATAAATATTTTTTTCTACGTTGCATTGTCTTAGTCACATTTTTTCTTTAAGCCAAGAGCTAATGGGTTACACAACAAAACTCATCTTGCTCAAGGGTATGTTGTCCCTTAAGCTCTGTAGTAATGATTATATAATAATAATGAAACTTGTTCGAGGGTATGTTTCTCCTTCTTAGTAAGAACCTTCTGATTAATCTTGTTGTCTTACGATGTATGTTGTGGGAGTGGGTCTGGTAAAAGTATATAAGGCTTTGATAAGACTAGCAAGTGGGGCACTCTCCATCCCCCTTCTGATGTCTATGCCAGAAACTTTCTCTGTCCCTTTTATTACTTTAATAAAACTCTGCCTCACAAAAGCTCTTGAGTGATGAAGCCTTGTCTCTGGTCCTGAAGCTAAATCTTCTTCAGAGATCATGACTCCAACTATGAACTGTCAAGTTCATCCCCCCAAATTCACATACTTTAATTTTGACACAAAGTAGGGGAGTTCAAAGGCTTCCTCTGACAATACCCAATTTCACAATTCCTGTGTTTTATTATGATGCTTATGCATAGAAAACAAATATTATTGTATTCTAATCAATTCTTATTTAAAATTACTTGGCAACATTAAAGATAATTAAATAAAAATAAGTACATTGCTACAATTAATTTTCTTCATAATGACCACTGAAATTAAATTTAAATAAAATTTAAATTGTTTATGAAATATCAATTTTAAGCAGATTTTATATTATGATTAAAAATACCTACAAAATTATTTGACAAGTTTTGCCCAAAGATTGCTAGACTATCTTAATTAGAGGAAATATTATTCATCGTAGGTGCCTATTTTAAAATGTTTTCTACTTTTCCCAGTATTCTTCCAGTCTTCAGGTTGACTGTCTCTTAACTGTACTCTTGACTGGTATAAGAATTTTGGAAATATGTGGATTCTCTAGAAGCATGTCGTTTTCATCTAAATCAATGTTGGTTTATTTAATCACAATGAAACCAGTGAGAGACTTTACTTTTGGGGGCTCCAAAATCACTGCAGATGGTGACTGCAGCCATGAAATTAAAAGATGCTTGCTCCTTGGAAGGAAAGTTGACTAACCTAGACAGTATATTACAAAGCAGAGACATTTCTTTACTAACAAAGTTCATCTAGTCAAAGCTATGGTTTTCCTAGTAGTCATATACTGATGTAGAGTTGGACTATAAAGAAAGCTGAGCGCCAAAGAATGGATTCTTTTAAACTGTGGTGTTGGAGAATACTCTTGAGAGTCCCTTGGACTGCAAGGAGATCCAACCAGTCCATCCTAAAGGAAATCAGTCCTGAATATTCATTGGAAAGAGTGATGCTGAAGCTGAAACTCCAATACTTTGGCTACCTGATGAGAACTGACTCATTTGAAAGGACCCTGATGCGGGGAAGATTGAAGGCAGAGGAGAAGGGGGTGACAGAGGATAAGATGGTTGGATGGCATCACCGACTCAATGGACATAAGTTTGAGTAAACTCCAGGAGTTGGTGATGGACAGGGAGGCCTGGTGTGCTACAGTCCATAGGGTCACAAAGAGTTGGACACGACTGAGCAACTGAACTGAACTGAACTGAACTGAAATGTTGGTTTTTAAAAGATAGAAGCCAGTAACCTTATATGGAAAAAGAAGATTTAACATCTTGAACTTTTATTGATTTCAATGGCATTTATTTTAATATCCATCCTTCTGAAAGCTTTTCAATATTGTTACTGCTTCAGAAATAATTCAACATTTATAAGTGTGTTTGGTAAATCTGTTTATGATTTTCTTCAAAATCTGTTGTCAGTACATTAAAAATCAAATTTATAGTCAGATTTTCACAGTCCCTAGAGAAAAATTACATAGTGCTTTTCAATGCAACTGAGAAATATCTTGGAATATTAAATATATTAATATAATTATATTGTATAGATTTGTTTCTACATAAGACAGAGTGAGTATTTTTTATAACCTATAGAAACTTTTCTTAGTTTATAGAATGTTATAGAAAAGGCAGAGGGACCTGAGATCAAATTGCCATTACTGTTGAATCATAGGAAAAGCAAGGGAAGGGAATTCCAGAAAAACATCTACATCTGTTTCACTATGGTATGACTTTGACTGTGTGTATCACAACAAACTGTGGAAAATTCTTAAAGAGGTGGGAATACCAGACCACCTTACCTGCCTCCTGAGAATCTTGTATACAGATCAAGAAGGAACAGTTAGAACTGGACATTGGACAGGGAAGAACCCACTGGTTGAAAATTGGGAAAGGAGTAGTCAAGGCGGTATACTGTCAACCAGTATGCTAAGTCGCTCAGTCGTGTCCAACTCTCTGTGACCCTATGGACTGTAGCCTCCAGGCTCCTTTGCCCTTAAGATTCTCTGGGCAAGAATACTGGGCTAGGTTGCCATGACATTCTCTAGGGACTCTTCCTGAACCAGGGATCAAACCTGCATCTCTTATGTCTTCTGCCGAAGAATTGATTATTTGACCTTAATGATAAAAGCAACAAAAACTTCCTTAAACTGGGCACTTAGTTTCAGGACAACCCCATATTTACTCTGGATTTTTAAATTTTGATAAAGAAGCCCACTTGCCAGGCCATCATAACTGGGCCTGATCAAGGAAAAATAGCAAGTTGATATATACATAAATGTTATTAGAAGCAATCAGGGCAGGCAATTGAATTAAAAAGCAGCTGAATACAGAAAAGGCTAACTGGCATAGACAGAGGTCAACAGACTTCAAGTTCCACCTTTTATAATCCACTTTTATATAAAGCAAACTTTAAAAAATTATTTTGTGGTTACTCCAGGACATAAATCCACTTCCCAAATGATTTTGGTCTCTGTATACTATGGAAAGGATCATTCTTGATGAGTAGAATTTGGATGATTGGGTGCGATTTCACTGTCATCCGTCTTATACACTCCTCTTCCTGTAGTTCCAAGAGCCAGTGTCTTGAATATCTCTGAAGTTTTATGTCTTTCTGGACTCATCTCTTGACCAATTCAAACTTTACTGTTTTTCTCCTTTGTCCTGTTAATAAAACAGCAGTTAATTAAATGCTTCAGATTCAAATATTACATTTCATTAGTTTGAAATAATTCAAATTTAGGTGCAGAAAAGAGTTGGGACTACTTTTATGATAAAACTATATTGTGAGAGTAATAAAACAAAGCACTATTAGGATAGTGCAGAAGCATCAGTTTTATCACCATAGTTCTTCTCACAGACAATGTTTTCTCATTAATTTACTTACTTCTTTTGACTCTGGTTTCCCATAAAACTACAAGGTCCATGACAGTGGAACTCTTTTGAAGCTGGTTGTTGTTGTTGCTGTTGTTTTGTCTTCTTTTGTTATATTTTGCATCTCTATTGCTAGATCAGTGCTTAGACACAAGAAACTGAATTTGGGGGAACAAATAAGCAGATTATTGAAAACTGACTTAATTAACTCATCTGTGAGTCTAGAAAGTGTTTCATATGAATCAACAAGTATAAAAAGGATATAAGAAAAAGTATTAAAAATTTTCAGGTGGAATCCATTTTTATTTAGGATCAATTTTCCACATAATTTTATGCAAAAAATTATTTTATAGTCAAAATTTGAATGATAGATGAAAATTGTTATAAATGAGGAAGCCAAGGCTCTAATTCTCCCCTTTTTAAAAGTAGAATAAATATGTGCTCTAATATAGTTCTGTTAGGTAGTTAGAATAGGAAAAAGGAATCCAAGGGAAAAGCCCATGAAAATAGAACAAAGGAAGGTCTGAGGACCAGAGTGAGGACCTCAGGTAGAACAAACAGCACTCCTGGCTAGCACAATTTACATAGGGCAGGCCCAGGGGGAGGAAAAAGCATAAAAAGAGGAGCCAAAGGGCCGGGGGTCTCTCTCCCACTCATGCTCATTGTCTCTCTCCCTCTGTCTCTCTCTCTGGCTGTTCTCTTCATGTCTTTTGGGTCGGCATGCCCTTATTTTCTAAATAAAACTGATATGTTTGAGAACTATAACATGGACTGTCCGAGAGCTGTGACGCGCCAAGGGCTTTAATGTCCATCTCTTCAAATCTTTGTTGTGATGAGACAGAAGCAAAGAAATTACACTCCCCTGACAGTTCCATTTCATCATACTGGTATAAATTCAGGAGCAAACCCCAAAGTGTTTGATAACTTCTGGTATAAAATAGGCATCCAACAATCAGAAAGGACCCTTGTCTTTGTAGTGGAGTTGAAGGCCTCTTCTTTATAAGGAATAAATCCCTTCATCAGTAAATCATAGGGACCTCCAGGGAGGGGCCAAACTGTGCAGCTGGGGCTCAGAGCAGTAGCTAGGTATAAATATGTGTATTGGTATTCTAATATTTTGCTAATTGACATAGTAATACCAGTATATCATTTATGTAAATAGTTATATAAAATAAATCATTGTGCTTATTTTGTTTTTTATTTCCTTAGAATGTTTGCAAAATCTTGAGAAAATAGTATTAAGTCTTTATTTCAATGATACCATAATAGTAATACTCTTGATATTAAGTACTTTTCTCTAAGTGCTTAAAAAGTGCTTTGTATGCATGAAATAATGTCTTAGTAGTATTTCTTTTGAGTATTCTTACAAGTTTATTTGAAATTGGCTCAGTGGGTAAAGAATCCCTTGTAATACAGGAGATGGCCTGTAATCCAGGAGATTTGAGTTTGATCCCCAGGTGGGGAAGATCCTCTGGAGAAGGAAACAGCAACCCACTTCAAAATTCTTGACTGAAAAATCCCATGGACAGAGGATCCTGGAGGGATATAGTCCATGGTGTCACAAGAGATGGACATGACTTAGTAGCTAAAACCACCCACCACCACTGTGACTATCAGAGAAAAATTCAGAAAATACCGTATCTATGCTTGTTACCAGCTTGTCTCATTTGAGGGTGTCTAATTGAAACATTAATGCTCAAATCTCAATGAGATGGTTCACATGAACACTTTTATAAATCACCAAAGTCAGCAAAGTAATCTTTGCATTTGAGGAAACAATAAGAGTAAAATCCTTTATCACTGAGAGTATGCAAACTCCTGCATGTGCTTATCTTTATGAAGACTGCTTACATGTTTGAATACAGAAAAATTATGTCAAATTATACCCTAGCATTGATTTATTAATGAAACATCTTCAGTGGTTCAGATATAAGATAAATGCTTTTAAATCAGATTGATATTCTAGAAAATTGAAAACATGAGAAGAAAACACAGTTCATGACAAAACTGGTTCAGTTTTCAAATTGTTTCTAATATCTGAGCCAAAAGGTATAGTCACTTGCTTGTTTTTCTTCACTAAATATTCCCACACCTGAAATGCAGCTGTAATGTACAAAGTTTAGATTTAAAACTTTGCTGGTTAATACAATATTCAGGATAATTTTCATTTATCAACAACATTATATAAATTAGTGATTTTGTATTTTTTTCATGTAATATGAATTTATTTTACATAGTAATAATGCCAGTTGTGATTTATAAACTAAAAAATAACTCCAAGTCAATTGGAATAATGGATAATTCCATTATTTTCTAATTGGAAACCACTTTTTCAAATGAAAAACAGCAGAAATTATATTAAATATTTTCAACTGTTTAGTTTGTACATTATTCACTTGTTTTTATTCTAAACCTTATAGAAAGTTATTTTCTTGCATATATGTTCTTTTGAGCTAATCTATATTTTAGTCCATGAAGGGTCTGAGATGTGTTTACTTTTATATTCACAGAAGTAAAAATACTGGTAAAAAGATATAAGTACTAAAGTACGTTTAAAACTGAAGTATTTTAATTAAATTTGTAATATAATACTGCTAACTATAGACATCTCATCAGGGAAATAATTTAATTAACAAAAATTCAATAAAACAACACTGAGCCTAAACTCAGTTTAGTGATAATAAAGCATATATACATATAAATAAAAATATATAAATATATACATATATTATATATATAATGGCAGATAATTAGATAAATAAGCAAGTAATTTGACATTTATAATTTTTATAAAATGTGAATTAGTTATGGAATATTTAGTTGCATTTAGTCATATTGACTTTAAAATTGGGAAGTAATAAAGCAATAAGATGAATGGAATCCAAGAATATTCTACTATGAACAAAGTTTGCATAAAAAATATGTTCCACTTATTATTCATTTGAATGTGGAGAAATTTTTAAAGTTTTATAGAAAAAGAAAAATCTTATTAGAGTGAGCATTGATAAATGATGGATGCATCCATCAAGTATCTTGGCAGTCACCAAGCAGCAGGAAGAGTTTACCCTCAAGTTCAAATCAATATGTTTGTGTTGTAAGGTACAACACAAAGGAGTAAGTGTTGTTTTCAAAACTCTGGAAATATATTAGTTTACAATAAACTTTGTAATTTCTTGGTCTGCAATATAAGAACAGACATAATTCTCTAGGAATAACATGTGCCTACTAGATAATAGAAGCTTGAACACATAGTTATGGAGGAAATATTGGTAGAATTAGTCACTAGAAACTTTGTTTTGATATTTGTGTATAGAAAGTACATGGAAGTAATGTCTGAGATAATAAAAGAAGACACTTGTAAAACCTTTACATGTATCAAGAAGATGATGTGGACAGCTTAAAGTTTAATGCCAAGCACTTTTATAAACTCAGTCTTCTTTTCCACAAAGGAAGGTGTTAGTAACATGATTTAGAGTGTGGAGGGGAGGTGATAATATTTGGCATTCTTTTTGGACAGATTTTCATGGCCCTGAACAATTCTAATATTGATTCAAACATTGTTTGTTATTGACACATGATATGTGATCAATTAATTTTTTGAATGAAAGTAAGCATGGCACCCCACTCCAGCACTCTTGCCTGGAGAATCCCATGGACGGAGGAGCCTGGTAGGCTGCAGTCCATGGGGTCGCGAAGAATCGGACACGACTGAGTGACTTCACTTTCACTTTTCACTTTCCTGCATTGGAGAAGGAAATGACAACCCACTCCAGTGTTCTTGCCTGGAGAATCCCAGGGATGGCAGAGCCTGGTGGGCTGCCATCTATGGGGTCGCACAGAGTCGGACACGACTGAAGTGACTTAGCATAGCATAATACTGATACTTAGGATAGTATCAGTTACTATCCATGTATGGTGCTTGATGAGTTTTTAATCTTCATTTTATTCTGGCTTTATGTGGACTTATTCTCATAAAACTTGTTAAATGCAAGGTTTAATGTGAAATATAATTTTAAATGCTACAATCATTAACACACTCCAGCTTTGTATAATATTAAATTATGTAACAAAATGATTAGTCACCATAAAGTGTCTAGGGTTTTTTTGTGTAGCTCATTATCTTGCTGGATTTCTAAGGACATGATTCAGTTTCCCTTAATGCTGAGAACAATGAAGCAATTTGGTTCCTTCACCCTCGTTTTGATCTTCTCTACCAGTATTTCAACTTCTGAATCAAGTATGTGCAGACATGAGATGGTTAGATAGCTTTACCAACCCAATGGGCATGAATTTGAACAAACTCTGTGAGACAGTGGAGGACAGGGGAGCCTGGGATGCTACAGTCTATGGGGTTGCAAAGAGTCAAACACGACTGAGCAACCACCAATGCGCAGATAACAAGATAATGAAGCTACAAGGACATGGAGGTTTTTTGACTTTTGTTAGTTCTCTACCTTGGTAACATCATTATGTCTTCTAAGACAACTTAGTGTTTTCAGTCATTCAGTTTTATAACATTTTAAATAAACACTATTGCTGACTCATAGACATTTCATTGCTTATCATGAGCATCACATAAGAGATATGTGAATCACAGCCGAGAGCTCTAAACAGCTATGCTGGGAAAACAGCTTGCCAAGGAATAGCATTCAGAATGTACTTTTCATTCCTCTAGCATCTACTCTTGTCTTATGCCATATATACAGTTACTTTATTTTTTTAAGTGCTCTCAGCATTCAGGAATTCTGCATGTGTATCAGCCTACTGGAAAGTGGAAGTATATTAAGATGCAACCAGATGTCCAGCTGGATAGGAGGCAAGAAACAGAGGAGGATTCTGGTCTAACAAACCAAATTAGAAGTCACCAGGAAATAGCCTAATTTAGGTTTCCCTCTCAATTGACTTTTATATTATTCTAATATTTTACCAAATATTTCTTTTACTAAAACAGGACATGTAAGGCTTTTTATGCAATTATGTATCCAAAATAAAACTAAATGATAAAAAATCATATTTTATTTTAATAATAGTATAATATTATAATAACTAGATTTCCTGTCATATTTATGTTTTTATGATATCAATAAAATGTGATGAAATTTTATTATTTGGGATATTCAGTCACTGGGAACTTTATATCTACCAGCTACTTTGAGTGAATATTTTATCTTCACAACAATTTTATAAAATTGGTTCAGTTATTCATAGTTTATAAGTGAATTTTTAATTTCAAAAGGTGAATAACTTCCTTTTCAGTATTTAAGCTGAAGCCCTACTGATAGCAAAGGCTATGTGCTAATAACCTACCATCTTTTGAAATCTTATGATATTTACATTTAAGTTTATTTTTTCTCGAAATAGTTTATTTACTTTTCATTAATTTCTTATTTGAAATTTAATTTGATTTGAGGAGAGTGTCCCTCTACCTTCAGTCTCAGGTGGTTTGAAAGAACATGTAGAACCTTATAGATGAATTGGTGAATGCCTACTCAGGGAGAAGACAGAAAGAAGTCCAGAGACTTGCTCCAATAGGAAAAACAAAAAAACTGAGATGTAGGATAAATTCCATAGGTGTTACATCATGGAGGTGGACTATTAGTGTCTCCCTACAAAAGAGACCCTTTTAACTGACTAGAAGGAGTGCATTTAACTGACAGTTTTTGGCTACAAAACATCTGGAAGTCATGGCAGAAGTCAAGTTGAGGTCACGCTCTTCCCAAACAGCTGCCAGGCAATGATGACCAAAGATGGCAGTGCTAGTTTAGGCATTTCTCATCAGCGTGGACCTCCTCCACAGCACTTGTCCCAGGGCTCTCTGATAGCCCTGCCCAAACCTTCTCAGAGCTGCACTGCTGTCTGAGGCTATTTCTACCTATCTTTTTTCTCATGCTCCTTTCACAGATATCAGACTTGCTGCATTGCAGTGTGCAGACTTACCCTGCCTACACTTGCTCCCTCTTCCTTTTATCTTTCTTAGGCATTTATCTACATTTATTTATTTATTTTTTTTGTACTTTTTACCTGGTCTCAGTGTTTCCTTCCAAAAGAACACAATTAACACAATACCATTTCTGAGGTAATGCTGCTGCTAATTCGCTTCAGTCGTGTCCGACTCTGTGCGACCCCATAGACAGCAGCCCACCAGGCTCCCCGTCCCTGGGATTCTCAGGGCAAGAACACTGGAGTGGGTTGCCATTTCCTTCTCATAGAAGGGTCTAAATATAATTTCCTGATTCTTGAAAGAGTAAATGCTAATGTATTATGTACTTTGGAAGTAATAAAGTATTTCTGGAAGACTGAATGCTAAGTTCATGTCTACTGCATTGGCAGGCAGGTTCTTTTCTACCAGTGCCACCTCTGGAAGACTGTCTATAGATAACTGAACTTATAAATGCTCAACATAAAAATAACAAGCTGAGAGGAGACCCTATCAGAGATAAACTTGATGCCAGTTGAAGCATCATTTTTCTCTCTCTTCATGGCGTTGGTTTTCAAGGGTGTTTCTCTAGGAAGTCACCGTATCAAAAGTACTTGTTAGGATGTGACTTCTTTTGTGATATGATTCCTACTCATTTTGTGTGAAGCTCATAGGACTTAAGCTAAGTTATATAATTCAAGAGGGAGTCACCATAGCCAATGTGAACTTCCATATTAATTGTTTTGAAATGCCCAGTGTAAGATAGTGAGTATCTTAGAGTGATGAATTAAGAATGTTACTTTAGAGGAAGAATTTGTTTAGTAATTTTTGTTGAAAGATTTCACTTGGAACAGGAGGAGCAATGGACAGAGGTAACTGACAGAGCAACAGATGTAGTAGGGTGTAACTATAACAATCCTACTGGGGAGAGCTAGTCACTTGAAGGTTCTTTACTGGAGAACCTGATTTGACCCAATGAGATTATTCTAGAGGAATACTGCCAAGGGCTATATTAGAGCAGAAGGAGGCTTCCTCCTCATATTTTGTTGTTGTTGCTTAGTTGCTTAGTTGTGTCCAACTCTTTTCAACTCTAAAGATTGCAACACACCAGGTTTCCCTGTGCTTCACATAATATTTGTCATGAGATAATTTCCTAGACCTGAGGTCACCATGAGATGGCTGTTCATGCTAAAATGACTCTTTCTCGGACTTCTCAAAGTAGTCTGTTGCCCCCTTTTCTCCTTTTTTTGACTAATTGTGTACAATAAACTTTGTGATTTGTGAATTGAATACTGGTTACATTTTGTATATCTCCAACCCCCTGGTTCTTACCTGAAGTACAATGGAATTTGAACTCTTAACTCTGAACATTTTGAGTTACAGCCTGTACATTTTGCCAATAGATATGAATAAATATACACAATTGAATATACAAAGTGAAGAAAGATAGACAAAGTGAAGACAAAGTGTCTTTACCTTTGATAGACAAAGTGAAGAAAGCTGGACTGGGCAAGCCTGGGACTAAGTTCTTTCCTTGAATATAAGGCTGGCAATGTGAGAGAGTCAGAATCCACATTAGATTATAAATGAGAACACAGCAAGCACATTTATTTTAAATTTGAACTGGGAGCCATTGCCAAGGAATTTCTTGTTTTATAAAAAATACTCTCAAAGCTCTTCAGAATGACATATAGTGAAAGTGAAGTCGCTCAGTCATGTCTGGCTCTTTGCGACCCCATGGATGGTAGCCTATCAGGATCCTCCATCCGTGGGATTTTCCAGGCCAGAGTACTGGAATGGGTTGCTGTTTCCTTCTCCAGGGGATCTTCCCAACCCAGGGATCAAACCCGGGTCTCCCACATTGTAGGCAGATGCTTTACTGTCTGAGCCACCAGGGAAGTCTGTATAAGGTACTCCAAACAGCTTACCTTTCCATGAAGCCATAACTAACATTTTACTTCAAACTTTACCTTTTAATAATATCTACTTTAATCACTTTCCACAACTAGCTCATTTATGCCCATAGGCCTTTTAATCATGTTTTTTGGTAAGAAGTCATTAATCAATATTATGTCAGTGTAGTTAATATTGTTTAATGAAATAGATGGATCTAGCATATATACAAATGGCAATCCACTCCAGTGTTCTTGCCTGGAGAATCCCAGGCATGGGGAAGCCTGGTGGGCTGCCGTCTATGGGGTTGCACAGAGTCGGACAAGACTGAAGCGACTTAGAAGCAGCAGCAGCAGCATATCTACATAACTCCCTGGTAGCTCAGCGGTAAAGAATCTGCCTGCCAATGCAGGACACCGGGATTCGATTCCTGGGTTAAGAAGATCCCCTCTTGGAAAAGGAAATGGCAACCCACTCCAGTATTCTTGCCTGGAAAATCCCATGGACAGGGAAGCCTAGAGCGCTACATACAGTCCATGGGGTCACAAAGAGTTGGGCATGACTTAGTTACTAAACAACAACAAAGCATATATACATGCAGGTACATATTCCAATTACCCTTTTATTTTCGTGTCAGTTGTTTGGAAAAGCTATTTGTAATATTTTTTTCTCATATAAATTATTTGTATTGTAGATCTATGTTCAATAGTGAAAATGGATACTTAATTAAGGATGTCAGTCCTAACATTCTTCAGTTCTGTTCCATGTCAAGTGCACTTAGTTCGTGTCAGTCTCAGAATCTATTCTAATAAAATGTGGGAGTATAGGAGCAAATTCTATGTCACCAGAGAGGAATAAGAGATATGTGTGTCAGAAGTTAAAATGAGAATAAGAATTTAGTCCTTGTGTTATGAAGCAAAATGAATGAAAGCTGGTTGGGATAAACATCTAGGCATGCTTGGAATTGCTGAATCTTTCTCCCAAATCCTGCCTTATTCTTGACACTATAAAAATAGAGTCCTAATTCCATTTTGCATTTAACATTTCATATTACTTTCTCAAGATCTTGTTTACCTGCACACTTATTGCCGAAGTTAATCAGCCTATGGTCTTTATCTTTATCAGCCTGTGGTCTTTATCTTTAATTTAGCAATGCATGAAAGCCAAACTACTGCCATGAAGTCAAAATATACACACCAAAATTTTCACAGGACAAACTAGCTTCTATGTCATGCCAAATCATTGATAGGAAATTGAGTTTACACTTTGTAATAGTATTGTGCATGATGGTGGGTTATAAAGTTCAATAAAGTTTAGATGCTGCTCTTAAAGATCTTTTGAATAATTGGCACATAAACCTGTATATCTTGAATCAATACTTGAAGTGTGAAGTGTTTTTACCTTCATTTGTAAGCATGTGCAGAACTGATGTTGAACAAAGAAACATTCTCTCTGCCTTATTATTTCAGCTCTCATACTCTAAAGAATCGTGCTTTTTCAGGCTATTTAATGCCATCTGTGTTAATTTTTGTGATTTTTGTTGATGATTGTACTGTTTAAAATGGCCCCCAAGAAAAGCACCAAAGTGGTATCTATTATCCATAAGTACAAGGAGGTGATAAACCTTGTAAAGAAAATATGTGTATTAGATAAACTTTGCTCATATGCATCATATGCATCATAGTGCTGTTGCCACGAGTTCAATGATAATGAATCAAAAATATGGTACAGTGAGAAAAAAGAAATTTGCCAGTCTGCACATGAGGCTACTTAGAAAATGCTTAATTAACATACATAGTGTGTAATTAAGTTATAGAAAAATGGAAAAGTGGGTAAATTTCGGGGTTCATAAGATGACAACTTTTTTTTTTTAACTTTTTTTTAAAAGTAAAGTATAGTGAACCATATTCTTATGAGTCTGAAAGTCTGTATACACATGCTACATGCTCTTCCAGGTCTTATTCAAGGCATAAAAGAAATGACTTAAAAGATTCCTGACTTCATGCAATTTATCTTCCAATTCAGGGAGAAATGCAATCATCTAGTAAACTAATAAAAAAAAACCCAAGATGGTAACATAGTTATACCCTTCAATGAAAGAACTAAGACAGTATAATAGTGGATGTAGCAACTTTATATAGAAAAAAAGCCACTTTAGGAGGACACATTCCAGCCAAGATATAAAAAAATACGTTGAAGCCAGCCATGTGAAAGACTTCTCTGAACCTAATTTTTCCTGTATGAGATTTGTAATTATTTTTGTAAAAACATATTGCTAATTCTGAAATGAATGAAGATAGAGTCAACATAAAGTGAAATAAAAATCAATTTCTGTATATTTTAGCAAAAGAAAACAAAGAATATGTTTGTCATACCAAATACACTGTGTACATAAGTAATGAGACTATCACATCATACAGAAAAAGGAAGACATTTATGAAAACTCTCCCAGATTTGAAACTTCTTGAGGCTGAAAATCTGGAGATTTGCACATGTTATTTGTAGCTGTATAGAATCATCATAGAAACAGCTTTTCTGACACTGCTCACAGTTCTGCTTCTAAGGCAAGTTAGAAACAGGAAGTAAAAAGATATACAAAGAGGAAAAGTAATGAATAAAGTTAACCAAATTTCAAGTCTCTCACTTTTGATGTAGGTCAACCTTGAATTTTAGATGAATACTTGAATCACAATTCATCTAAATTAGGTCATCCATCCCTGGTGACAGATGTGTTTCAAAAATTAGCATTGACTTTCAAGTCATTGAAAAGGTTTCTATGAAACTTTGGAAGAGTTTCAAAAAAATTAAATATTTGACTTCTATTTTAAGTAAGAAATAGAAGACTATACTGCAAATTTTAAAAAGTCAGTTAATCTGAATATATTCCAAAGTGCAATATTTTGTTCCTCCCAAAATTAAATTAATGACAAGCATTCTGGTATCTATTTATATTATATTTTGTTATATCACTGACTCAATAGACATGAATATAAGCAAACTCCAGGAGATAGTAAAGGAAAGAGGAACCTGGTGGGCTACAGTCCATGGGGTCACAAAGAGTCAAACATGACTTAGTGACTGAAAAACAGCATATTATATTACATGGTAATTATTAGGAGCTTACATTAAAACAATCTGAGCTTAAAAGTAAACCAAACTCCTTATTCAAGCATTCTTTAAAGATAGTCAAACTTTGCTGATAATACCTGTGAGAGCACCACAGCAAAGCTCCTCATTTTTCTATGTTGAGGTGAGTACCTGCCTTCTCTTCCACCCTTCACTATACCTGACCCAGGAGAGGAAAATGAATTGTCTAGTTGGTGAACTTGAGAGACAAAAATGAGGGGAGCACCCTTTCCTTATCTTATTGATGAGGTCAATCTGCCTGCATAGAAAGTAGATTATACAACTCTACACCCTGTGCAAATTTTAGTGGGGAAGCATTCCCACATTGCTCAGCAGTGAAGAATCTACCTGCAATGCAGGAGATGCAGGAGACATGGGTTCTATCCCTGGATTGGGAAGATCCCCTGGAGGAGGAAATGGCAACCCATCCAGTATTCTTGCTTCTTGGGATATCCTATGGACAGAGGAGACTGCTGGGCTACAGTTTGTAGATTCAAAAAGGATCCATGATTCATTTTGATATTTGGCAAAACTAATACAATTATGTAAAGTTTAAAAATAAATAAAAAAAAAAAGGATCCAACATGACTGAGCCACCAAGTGTGTTAAGGAAGGACACACAGTACACTCTCCCTTATGAAGGCCACTACTATCTCCCATTCAGTTTTAGAATCTCTCTACTTGGGAGGTGAAATTCAAAGGAGCCTATTTGACCATACTTACAACGGTATTTCCCAAAGCTGATATACTGATCTCCATTTTTCTACCTGTTGTGCTTTACTACTAAAATGATTCTAAATCAAAATGCAAAGAAGAGGTATTCTTTATTGACCTTTAAAAATCCCAGAGGCATAGAAAATTTTTACAAAGGGAGAAAATGTAATAGCAGGAGAAGTCAGTTTTTGGAGTCAGAGAATCTTACATTCAAATCTTATGTCTTTCCCCTCCTGGGTAACAACGGGCAAGTTATGTATCTTTTTAAAGCCCATGTTCTCCCAGTTGCTGTTGTTCAGTCAGTAAGTCAGTCCTGTCTGACTTTTTGCCACGCCATGGACTGCAGCATGCAGGGCTCACCTGCTTCACTATCCCCTGGAGTTTGCTCAGATTCATGTCCATTGAGTTGGAAATGCCATCCAAAGATCTCATCCTCTGTGACTCCCTTCTCCTTTTGCCTTCAGTCTTTCCCAGCATCAAGGTCTTTTCTAATAAGTCAGCTCTTCTCATCAGGTGGCCAAAGTATTGGAGCTTCAACTTCAACATTAATTCTTCCAAAGAATATTCAGGGTTGATTTCCTTTAAGAGTAACTAGTTTGACCTTCCTTGCAGTCTGAGGGACTCTAAAGAGTATTCTCCAGCACCACAATTCAAAGGCATCAATTCTTCAGTGCTCAGCCTTCTTTATGATCCAACTCATATGTTCTCCTAGTACAAAATAGAATGCAGGGCTTAAATGAAAATTGAAGATAGTGGAAATAAATTCTACAAGACAAAGAAGGTTCTAAATGAACATTTATCATCAATATTAATATTATATTTTCATTTACTATTTATATTTTACAAAATCAAGGTTAATTAAAAGTTATGATGTGGTTAAAGATTTTTTATGTTCAAGTTATTATAATTGGTATTTTTGCACTATTAATAGTAATTAATTCTTATTGATATCTTGAGAAAACCTATGGCACTATGTTAAGAAACATATAATGATAAATTTCATTTCACTTCATAGAATTATTATGAAATCCAATTTATTTTAAATAGATGAGAACGGTAGACACTTAACTAAATTGTCAAATAATAAATATATATATAATCTATCAAACCTTCTTGATATGTCTTATATCAAAATTTTCTTAACTTCTCATTCACTCTTATTCCTTTACCCAATCCCGAAGGGCCTAAATAGAACTAAAAGATGGAGAAATGGATATATACTCTCTACCAAATTGAGTGGGTTTTCTTCTGCTTTTGGAATGAGACTTAAACCATCAGAATTCCTGATGGAATTCCTAAATTTTCAACTTTAGGACTTGAACTACACCTTATACAATAGGGTCTGCTGGTTCTCAAACCTTCAGACTTGAACTGGAAATGTATCACCAGCTTATCTGGGCCTTCAGCTTGCAAATGGCAGATCATGAGACTTCTCAGCTCCTACAATCTCATGAGTTAATTTCTTATAATGAATTTCTTTATGTATATATTACTGGTTCTGTCTCTCTAGGAAGTCTTATTAATACAAAAATCAATTCATAGCTTATTTTGACTCACTGAAGATGTAAACATGAATTTCCTTTGTCATAATGCAAAATAGAAATAATAAAATACATTTTGCAGTCATGGGGAGAGAAATAAAATATTCAAAAACCTTGAAATATTAACATACTTATTATTAAGAGTTAAAGTTTTAATGAAAAATAATTATTAAATGTAATTGGTTTTTTTTCTTGAAAGCAACAAAAGAGTCTAGCATTTAGAAAGGTAAACTCTAGATCATTAATTCCTGACAACACTTTTCCTTACAGTATATTGGTTTAAAATATAATGGTATCCTAAAAATTACCCAATACAAAGAGAAAACATAAAAATATGAGATAATTTAATTCTCCTGTATGTAAGTGAAATATATAACTGATCTTTGAAGGTTTAAGCAGCCAGCCTCCTGGCTACATATTGCTTTTTTATTGGTAGCTTGAATATTGATTTATTGTATTTCACTGTGTATTTTTTTTTCTTAATTTGAAGGATAATCATTTTACAGAATTGTGTTGGTTTCTGCCAAACATCAATATGAACCAGCCACAGGTGGGTTCCACTATCTTTTAGCTGCTACCAGGATGACACAAACTGACCTTAGGTTTTGGAAGGAAAGATCTTGGGGGAATGTGGGAAGCTATAAAAATTATTCATGAAGTAAATTCATGATTTAAGTGATTTTCCCCAATCATTTCCTACTTAACTATATTACTATGCATTTTACTACTCAGGAAGCAGTAAATTGTATAAGGAAGGATTTTCCCTGCTCTGAAATAGCAAATTAAAGTATTTGAGGTATTCATGCCCAGGTAAATGGAGCTAACAAATAATAATAAATAAATTTTTAAAATCACTGCTTGAATCTAAAATTTTGCCAGTAAAGTAGGTGGCTTAATTATAAAGTGTATGTTGCATGCATTTGCAAATTTCATAAAATCTTATGATTAGATTTATGTTTCAAAAGTGACATCCAAATATCTTAACATTTTTCAGAATTATACATTTAATTCAAAGTAGCACTTTTTCACCTAATGGTGTTCAGCCTCCCCAGAAGTGATTGGTTCATTCTAAACAGAAATATATTTTTGCGTTGTTCTATCCTCTTCCTCTAGCTGCTTTTAGAAGTTCCTCATTATTTTCCAACATAGGTAAGGAACAACTTTACATTGCTTTTTTTAGTTGTGAGAAAGATTGCATGGCTTGGCTAAATTGCACTTTCTTTCATTCATACTTTTGGCTTTGCATTTCCCCTAAAATACTGCTCTAATTCTTTATCTCAAGCCTCTCTTGAATGTATTCTCAACACTCTTAATCTAAATTTCTTTAATTTTCTTTTCCAAATCCCTGATGTGTTTTTGCTTTATCAAAAGTACTCAGGAAAAAAAAGCAACCATAACCCGAACAACCTATAAAGAATTAGAGGGCTACTCTATTTAAATAAAGAAGTAATTGAATAAATATTATTATAATATATTTTTTAACACAAAGCACGTGACATTTTCTGTCATCAAACATGTCATTTTTCTAAGCCAGTTATCTAATTATCTTACATCAGTTGGATGTCCAATTATTCAATTCAGTTTTGACACTAAAATAGAGGTTAGTGCAAACGCCACAGGTTAAGGTCTCAGTCTTGTGAGACTGCTCCTATTACAAAGGCAGTTGTAAATGAAGTGCCAGCCTACACACACTTCTGACTCATAGCATTCAGGAGAGTGTTTTATTTACTGCTTCAGTTTATTATAGAAGATACAGCTTAGGCACAGCCAGCGAAAGAGAACTATAGGGAAAGGTATGGTGGAAGAGGGTGGAAGTACACCATCCTACCAGAACTTTGTTGTGTTCACCAACCCTAAAACTCCCCAATCTGTTTATGTGTGGTTTCATTATAGAGGATTGATTGATATCATTGGTCACTGGTGATTTAATTCAACCTCCAGGCCCTCTTTATTCTCTAAAAGTTGAGGGATGGGGAATGAGACTGAAAATTCTAAGCTTATAAATCACATGATTATTGACTCTGGTTACCAGTTCCTGTTAGAAGTCATCCAGAGGCCCTTTTAAGGGTCACTTCACTAACACAATCTATAAATAGGTATATTTGTTTACACATATAGATATATTTGATCAGATTGAAGCTCAAGCTCCAATACTTGGGCCACCTGATGAGAAGACCTGACTCATTAGAAAAGACCCTACTGCTGGGTAAGACTGAAGGCAGGAGGAAAACGGGAACACAGAGGATGAGATGGTTGGATGGCATCACTGACTCAATGGACATGAGCTTGATCAAGCTTCCAGAACTAGTGATGGACAGGGAAGCCTGGTGTGCTTCAGGCCATGGGGTCACCAAGAGTCGGACACAACTGAGTGACTGAACTGACCTAATCACATATATATATATATATGTGTGTGTGTGTGTGTGTGTGTGTGTAAGTTTATATGTATACAGAGAGGCTTCCCATTTTATATATATATAGTGCTAGTAGTAAAGAACCCACCTGCCAATGCAGGGGGCATAAGAGAAATAGGTTCTATCCCTGGGTCGGGAAGATCCCCTGAAGGAGGGCATGGCAACCCATTCTAGTATTCTGGCCTGGAGAATCTCTTGGACAGGGAAGCCTGGCAGATACAGTCCATAGGGTTTCAAAGAATTGGACATGATTAAAGTGACTTAGCACAGCATATATATATATATATATATATATATATATATATGTATACACACACATATGTGTTATATAATTATACTACAATTATAAAGGTGAATTTTTTGCAATTTTTCCTCTCCATGTCTTTCGTGCTTAACTCTTGAAGGGAACAATTTCCATGGACTCCTAACACTGGAGGGTGATTAGATACCTGAAGAATTATTTAGCTCCCCATTATCTTTCTCTTCTTTATAACTTAGGATAATGACAGTCTGGTCTGTCACCTAGATGTGAGGGAAGAGAACAATATTTCAAACAGATACACAAAGGAACAAAGAGGTAGACATGACTGAGCTTGTATGCAGGTACATACCATAGGCACTCTTTTACTATTATGTTAAAATATATTATTTTAATAAACAAACTGATTCCTCTATGCATAAAAAGGTGACATAGAGAAAAATTTGGCACCAAAAAAATGCTTTCATGTATGTATGTCTATAAGTAGTGACCTTCTACAATGAATTATATCTGACCTATATGGTAAACATTTTGAAAGTGAAGGTGTGTAACTTCCCAGGAGCAGTAATTAAAGATATTGTAACTCTCACCTGTTTTCTTGGCTTGCTCATTTGGAGGAAGCCAGACCCCATGCCATGAAGATACTCAAACAGCCCTACAGAGAGGCACACAAATAAAGAGGAACTGGTGCTTCCCACCAGCAGCCAACACAGACAACAATAATTTGTGAGTGATTAGAAAGAGCCACCTTGGAAGGAAATCTTTCAACCTCAGGCAAGATTTCTGATGGCTGCAGCTCTAACTCACACCTTACTGCAACCTCATTCAAGCTCCTGAGTTAGAAGAACCGGCTAAATTGGTACTCAATTTATCATCCACAGACACTAAACAAGATGATAAACAAAAATTGCCTAAAGTCACTATTTTTGAGTTAATGTGCTATGCAGCAATAAAGGGAGCACATTCTTTGGCTTATAATTTTCATAATTTGAAAGCGAAAATATTTAAAATGACAGATTTTAAAAGAATTTATCTCTATGGCTTAGAATTCCTAAGACAATAAATGGGTTAACAGCATATGTAGATACATTTAAACATATATATTTACTTTTTACACATATTGAATAGGATAAAAATACTTAAATCTCCATACAGTCTATCCTAATCAATGTTAAAACTCTTCTGTAATTATGAGATGGCTCCATTTTGAGCCCAATTATTCCAATTTGTATAGAATCTCACTTATAATTACCTGCTTTCTCCTGTGTCCCAGGTTGATGCTAAAAATATTTGATTTTGCTATAAATTATAATAATGCTTACAGTCATAAAAATTGCCTGGTATTTTCAACTAATTATCACATACTAAAATATAATTAAGCAGAAATTATCAATCATTACTAATAATTATATATTTCCATAAAATATTATTATATGTATACTTTTTATTTCTTCATTTCTTATTTAAAAAAACAGAAAATATATTTTTAGAACTGAAAATAGTTTCTGTTCTCTGTGATGTAACTTTCTTCAAACATGAGAGCAAACACTTTTTGAATTTGACTGCCTGTGTGGAAAGACTTGAAGAAGAGACAGAATAGTGACAATTAATATTTCATTTTCTTTTAATGATAAACGTTTTTATTTAAGTTTTCCAAAAATAATTAATTTCTCACAATCTTAAACTGAAATATTAGTTTTGCCTCTTTTAAATGTATTTTCTCCACAACTGACATATTTCTGATTTATAGCATATATTTAATTTTAAAAATAGTAACTGACTTAGAGGGAGTTTGTACAGCCAAGGAAAGTGGATTTTCAAGTTGAAATACATATATTATAAAGATGAGAAAAATAAAGCATGTTACACATTTAAAGTTTTACAGAAAAGCAGAATCAAATATATCCTGTTCAATTCTAAGCAAACTCTATTGTTACAGAATCCCAAGAAATTTTCTCTACAGTGCTATACATGAAGGAGGGCAGCTAACATAGAGGTACTCAAATGGCAAAGTTGAGGATGAAAAAGGACTTATATGCAGGGTTAAGGGATATAATTCTTTTTTTTTTTTTTTAATTTTTTATTTTTAAACCTTACATAATTGTATTAATTTTGCCAAATATCAAAATGAATCCACCACAGGTATACCTGTGTTCCCCATCCTGAACCCTCTTCCCTCCTCCCTCCCCATACCATCCCTCTGGGTCGTCCCAGTGCACCAGCCCCAAGCATCCAGCATCGTGCATTGAACCTGGACTGGCATCTCATTTCATACATGACATTTCACATGTTTCAATGCCATTCTCCCAAATCTTCCCACCCTCTCCCTCTCCCACAGAGTCCATAAGCCTGTTCTATACATCAGTGTCTCTTTTGCTGTCTCGTATACAGGGTTATCGTTACCATGTTTCTAAATTCCATATATATGCGTTAGTATACTGTATTGGTGTTTTTCCTTCTGGCTTACTTCACTCTGTATAATAGGCTCCAGTTTCATCCACCTCATTAGAACTGATTCAAATGTATTCTTTTTAATGGCTGAGTAATACTCCATTGTGTATATGTACCACTGCTTTCTTATCCATTCATCTGCTGATGGACATCTAGGTTGCTTCCATGTCCTGGCTATTATAAACAGTGCTGCGATGAACATTGGGGTACACGTGTCTCTTTCCCTTCTGGTTTCCTCAGTGTGTATGCCCAGCAGTGGGATTGCTGGATCATAAGGCAGTTCTATTTTCAGTTTTTATTTAGTTTATGTAAGTAAATAAGGGGAAATATGTAAATAAAAGTTCTTGGAGTAGATGTTTTTTTGTTTGGTGCCCAAACTATTTTCTTAAGACCCAGCATTTTTCTGTTACTCTAGCTCTTTATTTGTGCTGTCACTTTTGCTTTACATTGGTTTAATTTTCAAGTTTCCTCTCATTTTGGTGGTGCCAAAATGGCCACTAATGTCCCAGACTCACCTTCAGTCAGCTTGCCAAACACAGTACCTAAAGAGTGCCAAGGAATGTTGTGGATTATCTCTTTGGACCAACCAGAATCACTTGCTCTTCCCTGAGTTGATAACTATGGACACAGTGATGGAACACAGAATGAGCTGACTTAAATCTTACATTATTCTAAAGAACCACAAGTGTAGAGTTAATCCATTCTTAAAAAACACATGGTCCTGTGGAAGGTGTTTCCCTATCAAAAAAGAAAAAAAAAAAAATCAAAGGAAGTGGCTAGAAGATAAAGATAAATATTACTTATGTTGATATTTGGAAATAAGAAACAAAATAGATATTACTGACTATACTTTGTTCCTAAGATAAGTATTATGTATTGGAAAATATTTCTTAGCTTTTAGAGAACATAAGTGTACTGATTGCAAACTGGTCTCTTTTTTTGGCAACACACACATACATACAAACACACGCACATGTGTGTGTGTTCATTTATGTGCATGTGTGTGTGCTAAGTCACTTCAGTTGTGTCCAACTCTTTTGCAACCTCATGGACTGTAGCCCACCAGGCTCCTCTGTCCAAGGGATTCTCCAGGCAAGAATACTGGAGTGGGTTGCCATGACCTCCTTCGAGGAATCTTCCTAGCCCAGGGATCAAGCCTATGTCTCTTATGTCCCTTGCACTGGCAGGCAAGTTCTTTACCAGGTGTCATAAAAAGTTTTTCCAGAGATAATTACTCAATTTGAAAAAGTTTATGAAAAGATAAGACTTTTGAGTTTAATAAAATTGTCCACTGAAGCGGATACATAGGGGTAAATTGAAGTCTGCAGCTGCCTCTCCCTATCTACTCCCACTCTTGTCTGAAATCATTATTAAGCATACTCCACCATGATTAGAGTTCTAGGTACCCTGTCTAAACCAGTAGCCTAGTAAAAACTTTGTAAAGAAAATTAATAACAAAAATTTCAAGGACACAGTAAATATAAAGCAATCTGAAAGCAACTTTTCTGCAAACAAAATATGTTAATTCTTCCCTGATAATTATTTCCTCACTAATGCCTTTGAAGGGCCTCCCAGGTGGCTTGGTTAGTAAAGAATCCACCTGCCAATGCAGGAGATGCAAGAGATGCAGTTTCAATCCCCAGGTCAGGAAAATCCCCTAGAGTAGGAAATGGCAACCCACTCCAGTATTCTTGCCTGGGAAATTCCATGGACAGAGAAACCTAGTGAGCAACAGTCTGTGGGGTCGCAAAAATTTGGACAGAACTGAGCATGCATGCACATACATATAATACCTTTGAATATTATATTTCCTTTGTAAAAATCCCCTCATAATATTTTAACCACTCTTATTCAAATGATGCTTCTCAGTTGTCTGCTCTTCTTAAGGAAACTAGTAGGTGTGTGGATAATGTTGCAAAAAACAGAACAGCAACAGGAAACTGTAGAGATTGTTGTCATCTGCCAAGAAAGAATTTAAATTTTCTTACCATCTTCTGTCTCTCTATCCAAAATTAATCTCCCTTTCACACTTCAAAATGTCAGCACTGTCTGTTTTAAGAGCTGATACAGCACTTTAAAAAATATTTATTTTCTTGTTGCTTTTTAGTTCTTTCAGGCAGTCTATGAAAAAGAATGCATATAGGCCTTTCAGAAGAAAACTAACTATTATGATGTGTATTTCCCATTTCTATATTTCAGGTAAATTATATATAATTTAAAATAAAAATCAACTAAATTGAAATTTGCTTGTTTAATATCTGTCACTTTTTTTCCCTTTTTCTTATATTTTTGCTTTTTTATACATAGTACAGATAGTTTACTCTGAGCACTTCAATCTCATCAAGTTTTCAAATATTTCCTCCATACTTAAAATAGGATTAGACAGTGGAGAAAATAAGGAGATATCAAAAATTAAAACTAAAGACTAGCTAGAGTGAGGCTGACATACTAAATATTCAGTGAAGAGAAATTCTCTGTTCTAAGCCCATCTGCTAGAAGTCATCTCTTCAAATTGTAAGAAAAATGCCTGCAGGAGAAATTTTACTGTATAAGTCTATAAATACTTAAATGGTAATGACAAACTCAAGACTTTAAAGTAAGTCCCAATTCATTATCCAGTATAAAAAAAAAGGCATAGCAAATAATGATGTCCAATGTAATATTACTTAAGTTAACAATATTTAGGGTTAATTGAATGTGTTTTATACAAATTAGAGCTAAGGACCAGTCTATAAGTTGTTAGCTAACATTTGAAGAACTTTAATCAATAATTCACATTAAAGGGTTTTGGTAAACACTGGAAATATTCCAATACGGAATCAATACCCAAAATGTTATAAAAGAAAAATAAACTAAAAATGTTATTCAACTCAGCACAGAAGTTTCAGTAATTAGCATGAGTAATGTTAGATATATTTTAGGGGTGGTAAAATAAATTCACAAAAGTAGTTTACATAGAAAATGTATAGGAACCCTAATATTGTTATGTAAGTATAAGAATCCATCAGACCCTGCAGCTTGAAACCTATGGAACTAATATCTAGATCAAGATTTCTGGTTTGTCCTAAATGTCCCACCCTCCAGTTTTTCATAGGGTATTGTTGTGTTTGATTTCACCAGATATTTGCCTGACCTGTTATCAGAATATGATTCTTTCCGACTCAGAGTGATCTTCCCCTACAAGATACACATCATAATGCCTGAAGTCAGGGAGCTGAAATAGTTTAGGAAAGCAGGTTATGCAATAGATTTGTGATTTTTTTGCTAGGAATGTTCATATATCTCTGTATTTGCTTAAAACTCATTTTTGCTTAAACATATCACCTTCTTATGGGAGACATAATCCCATCTATATCTAATTTTGAGAAGTAATGATATTTACCTTCAGAATTAGAGACTTGTTTAAAAGCCAAATTGCTTAGGTACTTAAAATAATTTTATTTGCCAATTTGAGTATTTAAAAGTAATCATGTTGTTTACATCAACTCATGTAGTTTTTTTTTTTTAATATGAAACAATGTGTGATGTATTACCATGTGAAAAATAGAATGCACCAAAAAATTAAGAAAATTATTTTTAATGAGAGCAGTTATTAATGAGGAAAGTCCCAAAGAAAAGGATGGGGGTCTTGGGGTTTTACGAAGGCTGATACATAAGGAAGTCATCTTGGATTCTTATGGCAAGCAAGAGAAAGAAAGAAGCTTCTTATCTGAGTCATTGAAGAAAGATAGAGATAAGTTTATCTCAGGATAAACAGAATACACTGGGTCACCAAGACAATCTTATTATTCTCCTTAGCTTAATTACTCTTTAGACAGCTTTTACCTTGATTATAGATCTTGACCTTCCTTTCATTAGAGCATTTACTTTAGAAAAGTCAAAATTTGTAATTTTTTGTTTGCCACTTTGAGATGTAAATCTTGCAGATTGTTGCCAGTTTTTGTTGTTGTTGTTAAAGAAAGACTCTTCCCAGGAATTTCTTTCTCAAGGACAAGAAAACCATCCCCTTGAAGTGTAATCAAAGTCATTCTGCTTAAATCAAATGTAAGAATTATCAATGAGACCTATACTAGGTCTCTGTGTAAGGGTAGAAGCTTAAGCATCAATTAGCAAACTTGGAAGGCTTAATCACATTGAACAACTTCTTTCTAACATCCTCCAGTAATTTTTCACAAGCTTATCGAAAACCAAAAATCTTTCCTACCTTTTATTTCAGTAAAGTGTGTTCAATCTCGCTCCCCTTTTGCGATAGTCTTAAACAAAATCTTCCTTGCCTGATTAACTCTGTCAGGTTCAATTTTTCTCTAAGGGCAAGGAAGCTTCTTTGGAGCACAAAGAGGAAGTGGTATTTCTTTTTTTTTTTTTTCTAATTTTATTTTATTTTTAAACTTTACATAATTGGAAGTGGTATTTCTTAACTATTCATTTTGCAGTTTTCCTGGGAACAAGGCTCAGGAAAACATCAACTTTGTCAAACTTTACAGAGAAGTGTGAAATAAAAAACAACCTAGACTTATGCAACAGAGTCAGACATGACTGAAGCGACTTAGCATGCATGCATGCATTGGAGAAGGAAATGGCAACCCACTCCAGTATTCTTGCCTGGAGAATCCCAGGGACAGAGGAGCCTGATGGGCTGCCATCTATGGGGTCGCATAGAGTTGGACACAACTGAAGCGACTTAGCAGCAGCAGCAGCAGCAGACTTATGCAATGAGTTTTTTTTTTTTTTTTTAACAGAACTGCTCTTTTATTTAAATATTTATTTATTTCTTTGGCTGTGCTGGGTCTTAGGTATGGCATGTGAACTCTTAGTTGCAGTATGTGGGATCTAGTTTCCTGACCAGGGATTGAACTTGGGCCCCCTGCCTTGGGAGCTCAGAGTCTTAGCCACTGCACCATGAGGGAAGTCCCTGCAATAAGAGATTTATTTGAAAGTGCTTAAGTTGGAAACTTCAGCAAAGACTCCAGCTATTAATGTCAGTTAATTTTTATTTTGTCTAAAGTCTGATACCTTTCTTCCTGCTAAGTGATCATGCAAGTCTTCAAAAATTTTAAGACACCTACACAACTTTTCTTATCTCTTTCTTTGATGACTACATTGCCTTGGCATCATTAAGTACTTTGAGAACATCTCATATCATCTCCCTCAATTTTACATTTTCCTTTATCTTTCACATGCATCTATATTTACATTTTCTCACCCTTTCCTTTAGTAAGTCTCTACATCTCTCCATTCTTAGAAAATAGGATACAAATTAAGGACATGTCTATTCTATCCACTGTATAATCATACTAATCTCTCTTTCTGTCAAGAATTTTGTGAAAATAAGTGAGGGAGTGAGTATAGAGACAGATGAGAAATGCACCGATCTCAGGACACATCGGCATGGAAAAATACAGAAGAGAAGAAAGATCTAGAAAATCTACCTTATATAAAATTGATACTGTTTCAACAGGGAACTGAGAAATGTAGATTTTAGAAAGATGAAAACGAGAAAGGCAAAATAATAATGACAATAATAAAGGCTTCAATCATTAAACCCTTATAGGGCATCAGGCAGGCACCATATTGAAAGCTTAGCAAATAGTCACACAGAAACATCCGTAATTTATTTAACAATTTAATTCATAAAAATCAGCTGCATTTTTTTCTAATGATAACAGTGTGAGATAAAAGAGAATAATAGGTTGTCTCTTCACCCACCCCCACCCGCCCAACTCAAGACCATAAACTGGGAGATAAACCTATATTTATTACAAAGCAAATGTAATACATAAGCAGATATGAACTTAAATGATTCATTGCTGAATTTCATGAGGGCAGATTTTAATTTCTACTGAATTCTGGGAAATAAAATATCCAGTAGAGTAGCCACTGCTGCTGCTGCTGCTGCTGCTAAGTCGCTTCAGTCGTGTCCGACTCTGTGTGACCCCATAGACGGCAGCCCACCAGGCTCCCCCATCCCTGGGATTCTCTAGGCAAGAACACTGAAGTGGGTTGACATTTCCTTCTCCAATGCATGAAAGTGAAAAGTCAAAGTGAAGTCATTCAGTCATGTCCGACTCTTCGCGACCCCATGGACTGCAGTCTACCAGGCTCCTCCATCCATGGGATTTGCCAGGCAAGAGTACTGGAGTGGGGTGTCATCGCCTTCTCTACAAATGATTCTAAAAAAAATGAAACAAAAGATCTTGAAAAATTCAGTTTAGTTCAGTCGTTTAGTCGTGTCTGGCAAGATCTTTGTGACTCCATGGACTGCAGCATGCCAGGCTTCCCTGTTTATCACTTGAAAATTAGCTTGACTTAAAATTAGTGTGTAGGGAATTTTAGGCAAAAAGAAAATGCGTGTATGAGAATGGAAGCTAGAATGATCAGAATCCAGAATCATTGTGCTGCATGTCAGAGTTTCTAGAACTGAGAATCTCGTGGGGGTTAAAAAATGGTTAAAATAAATATGAATAGTTTGAGTGGGGCCAGACTGCAGAGACAGTTAAAAATTCACATAACATCTATTCTTTGTGAAAGTCAGACAAAACTTGAGACTTGTGAACTTGTTTTCAGACAAGCTAGAACTAACTTATTTCAGATATAGTGCCAAGATATGAGTCATATTTTCAATAAAATATGGCTGGGAACTAACAAATGGAAAGAATTCAGAACACAATTTTCTTAATTTATCATAAGAAAGGGAACACTGGGAAGACTTTTTTTTTTTTAATTTAAGAAATCAGAGTTTGGTGTTTTTATTACTTACCAGATGAGCACACTACATTTCTTATAAAATATAACTTAATTATAAACGATTTGAAGTTTTAGTACAATAATAACTGCACAAACCGATGTGGAATTTCATTATGTGTTATATAAAAAGAGTGTTGTCTTCGATATTTCCAACTTAAAAAAATAACAAAACCAGCAGCAAACAATATTTTTAAATTTCTTAGTCATATTTTCTTGTCCTTAAAGAAATATGAAAGAAAATTGTTGTTTTATGTTTAATGATTAATATAAAGAACCAAACATAAAACTAGATATTTGAAAATTTAAAAATTTAAACTGAGGTTGCTGCTGCTGCTGCTAAGTCGCTTCAGTCGTGTCCGACTCTGTGCGACCCCATAGATGGCAGCCCACCAGGCTCCCCCGTCCCTGGGATTCTCCAGGCAAGAACACTGGAGTGGGTTGCCATTTCCTTCTCCAATGCATGAAAGTGAAAAGTGAAAGTCAAGTCGCTCAGTCGTGTCCGACCCTTAGCAACCCCATGGACTGCAGCCCACGAGGCTCCTCCATCCATGGGATTCTCCAGGCAAGAGTAAGGGAGTGGGGTAAATTGTGGTTAGCATTTTTCAAATGTTTAAGAATTATTTCTATATACAACCAACTTAACCAAAAATGAATATATAAACCTGGGAAAAACTAAAAGAATATATTATTTTGACAAAAAAATTAAAAAATAAAAAAATTTACTGTTTTTAACTAAATTCTAAATGTATCATGAGGCTGGTGTCTTCAGTTATTTCTATGTAGCCTGCTGCATATTTTCCCTAAACTGAATGTACTATATTTTTAAGAGAAAACACTGTGTTTTTGAGTGATGGTGGGAAGAAGTTATGCATCTCAGTTCAGTTCAGTTTAGTTGCCCAGTCGTGTCCTACTCTTTGAGACCCCATGGACTGCAGCATGCCAGGCCTCCCTGTCCATCACCAATTCCCGGAGTTTATGCAAACTCATGTCCATTGAATCAGTGATGCCATCCCACCATCTCATCCTCTGTTGTCCCCTTTTCCTCCTGCCTTCAATATTTCCCAGGGTCTTTTCAGATGAGCCAGTTCTTCCCATCAGGTAGCTAAAGTACTGGAGTTTCATCTTCAGCATAGGTCCTTCCAATGAATATTGAGGACTTATTTCCTTTAGGATGGACTGGTTGGATCTCCTTGCAGTCCAAGGGACTTTCAAGAGTCTTCTCCAACACCACAGTTCAAAAGAATTAATTCTTCAGTGCTCAGCTTTCTTTAGGGTCCAACTGTCACATTCAAACATGAGTACTGGAAATACCATAGCCTTGACTACTTGGACCTTTATTGGCAAAGTAATGTTTCTGCTTTTTAATATGCTGTCTAAGCTGGTCATAACTTTTCTTCCAAGGATCAAGAGTCTTTTAATTTTATGGCTGCAGTCACTATCTGCAGCGATTTTGAAGAAAGTAGGGAAAACCAATAGACCATTCAGGTATGACCTAAATCAAATCCCTTACAATTATATAGTGGAAGTGATTAATAGATTTAAGGGATTAGATTTCATAGACTGAGTGCCTGAAGAACTATGGATGGAGGTTCATGACATTGTACAGGAGATAGGGATCAAGACCATCCCCAAGGAAAAGAAAGGCAATGTGGTTGTCTGAGGAGACCTTACAAATAGCTATGAAAAGAAGAGAACTGAAAGGCAAAGGAGAAAAGGAAAGATATATCCATTTGAATGCAGAGTTCCAAAGAATAGCAAGGAGATAAGAAATTCCTCAGTGATCAATGCAAAGAAATAGAGGAAAACAATAGAATGGGAAAGACTAGAGACCTCTTCAAGAAAGTTAGAGATACCAAGGGAACTTTTCATGCAAAGATAGGCACAATAAAGGAAAGAAATGGTATGGATCTGACAGAAGATATTAAGAAGAGGTGGCAAGAATACACAGAAGAACTGTACAAAAAAGATCTTCACAACCCAGATAATCACAACGGTGTGATCACTCACCTAGAGCCAGATATCCTGAAATGTGAAGTTAAGTGGGCCTTAGGAAGCATCACAAGGGCAAAGCTAGTGGAGCTATGCCATAAGGAGAAGCAAAGAACTATTACATGTAAATATTAAGTACCAGTTTTATGTGATAAGTTTGTGGGATCAATATTAATATAGAGAATTTCATCACAATGAAGTGTGTTTCACAGAAGCTACCTACTTAAACTGACAAACATGATAAATTTAGCAGGATAAGAACTGTGTGACATTATAACTTCTACAGTAAGTAGTCTACACTCCATCTTTAAGACAGCATTTTAAAAACAGTCATATTGACCAATTACACATGAAAAAATAATTAAAGCAAAATATATGAGTTTATAATTAAGTTCTTATATGATTTTTTTCATATATTTTAATGCAAGTTGGTTAGACTCACAAATCTAAGCCTAGAAATCATACTTAATTAGCTCAGAGATGACACACTAAGTCATCAGAATTTTTTCTATTTTTTATCAATAAAGATGAATATCCCATGTTTCTTTCTTTTCTTTTTTTTTTTCTCTGAGTTTTGCATTTTATTGAAACTTCATACATACATTGCTTGGATGTAGAATTCTAAAACCATGTTTTTCCAAAAAACATTTTTATACTATATCATGGAATAATGAATATACCAGTGGAATACATAAGTCACTCAATTTGCTTCTCAATGTGTTAAACAGAGAATTATTTGCTCATTTGGTAAACTTTACCTCATTTGCTTCTTCACCTTCATCATAATTATCATCATCGTCAATAGCTTCTCCAGTAAAGTATAACAATGATCTTGGGGTTATACGCTCACATAAAAAGTGACCAATTTCAAAGTCTGCAGCGAGGATACCTTCAGAATCATCATCCAGATCTCCACTCTCAGGAACTTCAGGAGGGGCAAAAAAATTAGAGAAAGAGTCATCAGAAACTGTTTTGGTCACAGTATGAACTGTCCCACGTCCCTTGTGTTTCTGCTTCTTAATCATTTTCAAAGTGATATTCTTTTCTTTTTTCCAATCTATCTGGCACCCTGTACAACCCACAATTTCTGGTCCATCAAAAGAAAACAGATCAGAATCATCTGGTTCTGACCCCATGTTTCTTAATTGCTATGTTCATCTGGTATTTTCTATTTTTAGCAGTACTTCCCTTGAAACCCTTGCCCTGCATTACCTTTTTCCATGAATTATTTGTCAATCAGCAATAAGGAACTTCACTGAAATCCCACAACAGAAGTTCAAAAATCTGTTAACTTCAAGATTTTTTCTTATCCTCATGTAAAATGTTGTTTGTCTTTCTTATTTATAAAAAAGGAGAAAGAGTGGAGGGAGTTAAAGAGATTTTAGGTGTTAAGACTTGGATACAACGTAAGCCAGGGGATTCTCCAGTTTGATACTTTTGGGAGTCTAGATAATTAGAAATTGGGTATAAAGATTTTTTTTTTTCTCTACAAGTTCGTAACAGACAAAAACCTGAAATGGCAGCAGTTATTTATCATTGACTGAGTACACAGGAGAATTTGCACAATATCTGCAACTACTGTCTGCAGAAAACTTGTTTTTTCAACTTCTTAAAGCTAAATGTTTAAAAGCACTTTATAAATAAAAAGAGGAGACTATTTTTGAAATAGTGTCTCCACTCAGCACTTTTTTTTTTTTAACCTAAGACCATTCAATCTGACATATGTCAGGGGTAATTAGCAGTCTTAGCAGTCTTCTGCTAACAGAATACCTGGTGTACTTAGCAGGCATTTCTTGTTCCTCATTAACCAAATTATGTTCAGGTCATATATCAAATCTTTGACAATAATGCCACTTTCATGCTTAATTGGTTAAATAAATGTGTGATTTTGGTAACTGTACTGAGATACTACTGTAAATTCTTATAACCATGGCATTTGCCTGATGTAGACTGTGATGTCATTTGATCTATTGTATAGATTTAATAACACTAAAAATTAATGTAGCATTTGTTCCATATCAATGAAGATTTCTCCAGATGTTAATAACATTTTAGGTAAAATTCTAGTCAATATTTTGAACATTCTATTAAATGAAGTCATAGTATTTTTATGAAAAATATTATATCTGGCATTAAGCACAGAAAAATAAATTGATAACTTGTTTCTGAGAGGGGAGATTGAAATCTTGACATACGGTAATTAGCAGAATTTATATCTTGCTATGGGATATTTACAGTAATGACTGTGTTCTTAGAATACTTTTGGATCACAGCAAATATTGGCTCATAAAAAATCAAGAAAATCATGTTAGGGGAAGAGGAAAGATATTAATAGTAGTCTTAAAATTCTTGCTCTATGTTTTCTACTAATTAGCACTTTTCTAATGAGTGCTAACCAAATGAGACTTTGACATAAATTAGCAAAAAAGTTCTCAAAACCTTTAAAAGTAAAATAAATGACATATGGCAAAATGTTGATGTGGTAAGCACTTAAATGTATTAGTTATTAATATGAAGAACTTTAAACATATTAGATATCAAACCTACGTTAATACCAGGTTTATCACTAAGGATTACATTTGGCTGAATTTATCAGTAAAAACATGAATATAATATTAATAAAAATAAAGTTTACCAGTGGTGTGAGCAAGTTGTAAGTGTGTTCCCTATTCATCGGAAAGAACCCTGAAAGTAAGTAGTCCAGGGCTATATAGAAGTTCCACATTTACCATGAATACAGACTCATTCTCTTTTCTCTTCCATTATTCTAGATCAAGGATAGAAGACTTTTTATTAAGGGGTCAGGAATGAAATATTCTAGGATTTTCAGTCCACACAATTTCTCCCACAACTTACTAATTCTATTTCTGCCACAAAAAGTAATTTGCCAGTGTAGCATGAAACTACTAAATACCTACTAAAGTAGATATGATGGAAGGAAAGTCATGACCAACCTAGACAGCACATTCACAAGCAGAGACATTACTTTGCCAACAAAGGTCCATCTACTCAAGGCTATGGTTTTTCCTGTGGTCATGTATGGATGTGAGAGTTGGACTGTGAAGAAGGCTGAGCGCTGAAGAATTGATGCTTTTGAACTGTGGTGTTGGAGAAGACTCTTGAGAGTCCCTTGGACTGCAAGGAGATCCAGCCAGTCCATCCTAAAGGAGATCAGTCCTGGATGTTCTTTGAAAAGAATGATGCTAAAGCTGAAACTCCAGTACTTTGTCCACCTCATGCGAAGAGTTGACTCATTGGAAAAGACTCTGATGCTGGGAGGGATTGGGGGCAGGAGGAGAAGGGGACGACAGAGGATGAAATGGCTGGATGGCATCACTGACTCGATGGATGTGAGTCTGAGTGAACTCTGGGAGTTGGTGATGGACAGGGAGGCCTGGCGTGCTGTGATTCATGGGGTCGCAAAGAGTCGGACACAACTGAGCGACTGAACTGAACTGATATTCCAGTAAAACTGCTGTCAACTACAAATTGGCATTTGCCAAGGATATTTGCCATCTGCCTCAGCAGAGATTGAATCCCATACTTCTGCAGCTGTTGACTTTCAACATGCCCTTGAGGGCAGTTCAAGGTGGAGAGTGAGGCATTGTGTGCTCCATGGAAACTGGTGGAGTAAGTCTTTATGTAGTTAGATATTTTCATGAACTGATTTCATGATCCCAATCCTTGTATTTCCTCATACCTAGAAAAGCACTAAGTCCTTTCATGGTGATAGCAGCTTCTCCTGACTAGCAAAAGACCTTTTTTAAAGCAAGCATGTGATTACATTGAACTCCCCCTTCACTAATATCTTATACATTGATCTTCCCTCACTGCCTCTTTGGAGCAGTCTCTCAGAGCTATCTGAGGCTGCTGTCCCCATTTTGCCCCAAATTAAACTTAACTCACAACTCTGGAGTTGTGCATGTTTTTTGGTCAACACTGTATAGAGAAAAACAAATGATGGGATGGGTTTATCTCATGGATGATAATTGTACTAAGCTCTTCTTCAGAATGTGGCTTTCATCCTCAAGGTCAATTCATGACTCAAGATGGCTGTCAGAGGTCTAAATGTAATAGTCTAAGTGAAAGCTAGAAGAACTGCAGATACTAAAGGATCCAATGGGCTTCCTTCACAGAGAATAAGCTCTTTTTAAATTGAGTTTCAATGAGGACCTGCACAATATTTTTATTTATATCTCTGTTTAATAAATAATCTGAAAGATCTTTATTCTTGATTCCTAAAAACATAAGCACTACATGCTTAAAACTGAGAATTGGTTGGCTGTTGTCTCCAGTTCCTGGGAAGTAACCTCTAAATCCTTGGAATTTCCCCAGGGAAGTGTTTTTGTTACTTATGGTGGGTCCCTGGGACCAAATCTGATGGTTTATGTTAATGAGATTGCCTAGGGTGGCGGCTACCCATTACAGAAAGAATAAATATATGGTTAGAGATTTGGGGCTTTGAGCCATATCAGCCAACCTCCAGGAAAAAGAGAGAATTGGAGATTGAACTCAGCCATATAAACAATGATTCAATTAATCTTGCCTATAGAATGAAACCATAATAAAAACTCAGGACACTGATGTTTGAGTAAGTTTCCTTGGCTGGTAATTCTCTGCATATTATCACACACTGGTATGTCCAAAGGCACATCATGAAGACAACAAAGCTGTATATTTTGTACCTTCCCAGACCACATCTTATGCGTTTCCCCATCAGACTGGTTCTGATTAGTATTATTTTGTTTTAATAAATCTAATCATAAGTACAGTGTTCTCCTGAGTTCTGTGAATCATTCTAGAAAAAGTATTAAATTTGAGTGCATGGTAAAAACTCTTTAATTGTAGCTCGTGATCAGAGTGGGGATCTCTGAGATTGTGTCTGGCATCTGAAGTAAGGCAAAAGCAGTTTTGTGGAGGATGATGCCCTTAATCTGTGAAGTTTGGCCTGGATCCAGGTAATTAAGTCTCAGAAGTTATTGCAATCTCATTTGCCAGAAGTTAGTCATTTGACTACATCTAGATTTAAATCCCAGGGACAGGGGAGCCTCGGGCTGCCGTCTATGGGGTCGCACAGAGTCGGACACAACTGAAGCGACTTAGCAGCAGCAGCAGTAGCAGCAGCAGCAGATTTAAATTAGATTTTTAGACTCATATCTTCCATACCACCATTAGGCTTAGAATACTGCCCACATATCCTATAATTAAGCTAAATATTTGGGATTCTAGCTTGAACTAAAGGAGATCAGTCCTGAGTGTTCATTGGAAAGACTGATGTTGAAGCTGAAACTCCAATACTTTGGCCATCTGATATGAAGAGCTGACTCATTTGAAAAGACCCTGATGCTGGGAAAGATTGAAGGCAGGAGGAGAAGGGAACATCAGAGGATGAGATAGTTGGATGGCATCACTGACTTAATGGACATGAGTATGGGTAAACTCCGGGAGTTGGTGATGGACAGGGAGGCCTGGCGTCCTGCAATCCATGGGGTCTCAAAGAGTCAGACACAACTGAGTGACTGAACTGAACTGAACTGAAGCTTGAACTACTTGGACATCTTCCTTCTAAAAAAGGTCATCTTTCTTTAATAATTAACTTTATTATGTTTCACTTTTTGGTTTGCCTCAGCTATCACAGTAACAGCAAGACTACATGGTCATCTAGCAACTCCTTTCATTTACTTCTCTTCATAAGTCAGTTGAAAAATTAAGAAATTTCTCATCTTCCTACTACCACATCTAAAAACCTCCTTTGGTCTGTACTCATATTTTCCTGTGATCCTTTGAATTACAAAAGTAACATAAGAAGTATTTGCTCTATCAAAAACAAATTATCTTCCTAGTTTCCATGTTCCATTACTTATGACTTGTCAAGTACTTTGATTTAATTAGTGCGTATATTCTCTTTATTACAATAATATTTTTCCAGCATGCAAACGTCCTTACTCTCTTCCATTAAATAAAAGATAACTAAATGAAACCTTAAACTTCTAGCCTTATTCTGCTCTAATTATCTCCCAATCATCTGCTCCTGTTCTTAGTAAAACTTTGCAATATATGTGCCTGAGCTAGCTGTTTACATTTCCTTCTTCCTACTTTACTGTGGTTTTTCTTCCTATCAATCCATCAGACTGTTCTTGGTAACACTGTTAGTGTCAATTACAAATTGGCACTTGCCGTCTACCTCTACCAAGATTAAATCATGTGCTGCTGCAACTGCTGATTTTTAACACCCTCTTCTGAAAAAAGTTCAGGGTGGAGAGCAGAAGTGAGGTACTCTGTGCTCAGGGAACAACTGGCAGGACAAGCCTTCAGATAGATATCTTCAGGAGCCAAATTTATGAACCCAGTTCTTATATCTCCTCATATCTAGAAAAGCACTAAAATCCATGATGATAACTATTCTTCATGACTAGCAGAAAACTTCTGGAAAAATAATGTGAATGCGTGCACTCTCCCTTCACCAAAATCACATATATACTCACCTTCCTCCCTACTTATTTGAAACAGTTTCTCAGAGATATTTGAGGCATTGTCACCTGGGCTGCAGTCCTCATTTTGCCCCAAATAAAACTTGCAACTGTCATGTTGCGCACTTTTTAAGTCAACGTTAGTGATCCCCATTATGCCAGCAGTGAAAGTAACCATTCTCTTCTATCTTGTATTTTATCAGCCCTTGACAGTGTTGATCCAGTTCTTATCTCTTGAGTAAAATAGCATATATGTATGCTTTTCCTCTAATTTCACTTGTATGTCTGCCTAATTTCCAATGCTTCTGCCTCTTCCTCATTTACTTATTCTGTGGATCCAGGGAAACCCCATGATTTGTTCAGAATATATTCTATTATTTCTAGACATATGATTTTTAATAGGGAATTTCATCTATGCATCTGGCTTTGAAAACAATGCCAGCACAGACTGATCATCACATTTCAGCTATAGCTCTGACTTCTCCCCTGAACTTGAACCTTATTCCAAGCTTTCCATTAACTATCTTCATTTCTTCATTTGTAGTTCTGACAATATCTTAAATTTTGCATATTCAAAAATCGAGTATTTTTTTTCCTTTTTTAAAATTGAAGTTCAGTTGGTTACAATATTGTATTAGTTTCATGTGTACTGCAAAATGATTAAGTTATATATATTTTCAGAATTTTTTTCCATTGTAGGTCATTACGAGATATTGAATATAGTTCCTTGTGCTACACAGTAAATCCTTATTGTATTTATTTTATATATAGCAGTGTGTATCTCTTAATCCCATGCTCCTAATTTATCCCTCCCTCACTTTTGTAGTGAATAATGATGTTTATTTTCCATGTATATAAGTCTGTTTCTATTTTGTAAATACATTTTTATTATATTTCAGATTTCACATATAAGTTATATCATATAATATTTGTCTTTCTCTGTCTGACGTACTTCCTTTAATATGATAATCTCCAGGTCCATTCATAAAAACGAATTTCTTGATAACTTCACAACCAAACCTTTCTTATTCATTCTTTCATTCTTCATCTCAGGGATATCAGAATCATCCTACCAGTTGGCTAAACCCCAAACCTGAGAGTTCTGTTTGATGTATCACTTTCCTTCATGTCTCACATTCAGTTAAAGTCCTGTTGAAATAATGTAAAAAATGTTGAATGTTTCCATTTCCCCCCCACTTCTACTGCCCCTATTGGTGCCCAAACTACTCTTGTCTTTTGCCTGAGGACTAAAATAAACTCTGTGCTTCCAGTTATTTAGGCCTATAAGCAATTATCCACAGTTTGTAATTTTAAAAGCTAAATTATATTGCATTATTTTCTTGATTAAAATCCACTAATAGTTCTTCCAAATGAAGCTAGTATAAATCAATGTTCCTATTTAATGGCAGGTTCATGCTTAGCTTTCTGACTTTTCCATTTTTTTCTTTACTTACCTTATTCAAGTCAAATAACTTTTCTATTTTCTGAACATGTCAAATCATTCCTTTTTCAAAATCTTTGTGGCTAAAATATGTCTGAAATATTCTCCAGACATTCTTATGACTAAACTCTTAAGACCCTACCACCTCTGAGAGCTCTATATTGACAAACATATTTAAAGTAACATCACCCCGCCCCCATCACTCTGTGATAACATCATCTCCTTTATCATCTCCTTAGCAGTTATCACTAAAGTTATTTGTTTTACTCCTTTATTCTATCTCTTTCTCCAATGGAAAAAATATTGAGAATCTGTAGTAAATTTGTTGAACTGTAGATTCTGATTTAGTAGGTCTTGGGTTGCATCTGAAATTTTGCATTTCTAACAAGATCCCAGTTGAAACATATTTATCTAGGGATTTCATGACTCTCTTTTTTTTTTTTTTTTTTTTACTATATCTTTTCTTAAAGGTTTATGATAGTTTATTAGTTAAGGGGTTACTTGTAGAACATAACTAGGTTAATTAACCATTGGGTTAAAAGCAATTTACAGATTCACTCACTGTAAACATACAAACTCTATATAGAACCCTTAGGAATGACTTCTAGAAGATTACCTAAGAAGTGCACCCCAAGGGAACTTAGTGTACTGCTAAGGTCAGAATGTTACCTGTGGAAAGAGAAAATAACAGTACAGTGGTTGACTCAGGAATCATGATCCAGAGTCATGATCTGCAAAGGGGAAAGCCATAATCACTGTTTCTGGCAATGCTGCTATGCTAATCACCTGAATAATGAATGACCCACGCTCTGTTTCTCATCTGTTTAATCTAGTCCAATTCAAGATTTACCCAGTTATATCAATGTTACATTTAGGTTTCTTCTAGTTGTAAGGGAATCATAAAATTTGGCTTTTGGTTTTATAAGTTCTGCAGTACCAAAAGACATTGTAGGAGGAGGTCAAAATGAATGTTAGCTAATACAACTCATCTGTTTAAAATAGCCCCAAGGCAGTGCTGTTTGTGTTTCAAGAATTTAGTTTCCATTGAAAAATTTCTTACAATTTTTTTAATTTACTGTGCTTCTAGTTTCTCCCTCTAGTTTCAATATGTCTCAAATTAGAATGGAATATGGGTCTGAATACCAAAAAAACATATTGGGTATAAAATGGGATGTTTTGTTCTAAGTACATCCCTTCCTTCCAACAGTCTAGAGGTTTGTTATGTCAAGCTCAGAGCGGATTATTTCACAGGAGGATTACCCATATTCCATGTGAATATCAATTGAGGTACCCGACTTCAAAAGTCTATCCATTAAAGTTTACATGTCACAGTTATGAGATATGCTTTTGGCTTAGATCAAGTATTGTATAGGGGCTTCCTTGATGGCTCAGTGGTAATGAAATCACCTGCCAATGCAGGAGGTGCAAGAGACACAGGTCTGATCCATGGGTCAGCAGGATCCCCTAGAGTAGGAGATCACACCCGCTCCAGTATTCTTGCCTGGGAAATACAACAGACAGAGGAGCTTGGTGGGTCCATGGAGTTGCAAAGACTCAGACAGAACTGAGTGCTATACAGTATTCAATTCAGTTCAGTTCAGTCACTCAGGCATGTCCGACTCTTTGTGACCCCATGAATCACAGCACGCCAGTCCTCCCTGTCCATCACCAACTTCCAGAGCCCACCCAAACCCATGTCCATGGAGCCGGTGATGCCATCCAACCATTTCATCCTCTGTCGTCCCCTTCTCCTCCTGCCCTCAATCTTTCTCAGCATCAGGGTCTTTTCAAATGAATCAGCTCTTCACATCAGATGGTCAAAGTATTGGAGTTTCAGCTTCAACATCAGTCCTTCCAATGAACACTCAGAACTGATCTTTAGGATGGACTGGTTGGATCTCCTTGCAGTCCAAGGGACTCTCAAGAGTCTTCTCCAACACCACAGTTCAAAAGCATCAATTCTTTGGCACTCAGCTTTCTTTATAGTCCAACTCTCACATCCATACGTGACCACTGGAAAAACCATAGCCTTGACTAGACAGAGGTTTGTTGGCAAAGTAATGTCTCTGCTCTTTAGTATGCTGTTTAGGTTGGTCATAACTTTCTTTCCAAGGAGTAAGCATCTTTTAATTTCATGGCTGCAATCACCATCTGCAGTGATTTTGGAGCCCAGAAAAATAAAGTCAGCCACTGTTTCCACTGTTTCCCATCTATTTACCATACAGTATTATGTTTATAATTACAGAATGCAAATTTGAACTAAAGTCTAGTTTGGTTCAATAAAAACAACTTGTGTCTTCAGGAATGAAGCATATTATCCTTCTGACATTTATGTATGAGAAGAAGCAAGAAGTATTCCAACTAGTTGCTTAATTGAACTTTGATATCCTTCGCTTTTGTTGGAGCTTCATTACCTAGGCACAATTGTTTGGAGTCATTTCCCTTGTAACTTTCCAATTCATGGTTGTTCTTTCTGTTACAGCCATCTCCTAACCTGAGTCATCAGGTTAGCATAAACTCTCAAGTGTCATCTAGGAACCCACCATGAATAACAGAGACACTTCTATAACCTGTGAGATTTCAAGGGTTTAGAGGTTATCTCCCAGGATCTGGGACACAGAGCATAACTCTCAATGGGTAAAGCTCATTCTTTACTACAGAGCCACATTTTCTGTGAAGCCCTTCCTGATTTTCTTTCTTATCCCTAGGAGAAGTTACTGTGCCCTTCTCTGTGCTACTAAGGTATAGCGTATCATTCTCATATTACAGATAACCTTAAATGAAACCAACAGTTAATAGTTGCTTGTTCATGCCTCTGTCTCTTTTGCCAGATGGTGGGTTCCTAGAGAGCAAGAACTGGTTGATCTGGATATTCTCAGAACCTAATATGGTTCCTGGAACATGAAGTAACCTTTTTGTCTCTCTTTCTCCTTGTTCTTTCTGTGTACATGCTTGCACATGAACAAACACATGGGAGAATGTAGGCTGTTCTGAAAAATTTTACCATTCCTACATGTGTGAATAAAATAAAATTCTTAAAAACTAAGCCTTGTTGCAAATTATATCATTCAAAATGATGTTTTTCTTTAGTTTGGGCATTTAAATTGATAGCTCCCATTCTACTGATGATGTTGATTAAAGGAGGCACAGGTATGGAAAAATGGAAGAAGGTACATGCGTCAGGTGTTCCAATGATGCCTGAACCACACAACTAGCTCACACTGTAGAGGGTGCACTGAAGCTTCTAAATACAAATAAAGTTCTTTCTCTAGAGTGCTTTCCTTTCAGAGCACAATTTGACCAGGATAATTGACTTACTGGCAAAGAGTTTTGATCTAAAAATTGAGTGCGCTTTTCTATAATTGGCTTTAATATAGTTGTAAAACAGAAAGGTAAAAGCTTTCTTTCAAGAAGACTTGGAAAAGTACTAATGCAGTAAATAGCACACTTGATACTTTTATTAAAGCTCTTTGCTTAAATGGAAATTGACTATATAACCATGTTTTCACACTCTGAGCTTTTTAACATCTGAGTAGTAACACAGACAATAAGATTTTGCATATTGAGGTTTTATGGAAATAGAACACTATTCTATTCTATTTTGAACTATTCTATTCAGTTCAAACATGAGAATATCTATAAATGGGAATTTAATTACAGTAAGATTATGCCAACACATTTTGTAGTTTTTGTGACTATAGAAAAAACAATCTATACCTAATATTATGAGAAAATTCAAACCTAAGTACAGATACCCAAAGAAAAGCTAATAAATTCTGATGCTTAAGTCATTATAAAAGAGTTCAGTTCAGCCTCTCAGTAATGTCCGACTCTTTGTGACCCCATGAATCCCAGCACGCCAGGCCTCCCTGTCCATCACCAACTCCCGGAGTTCACTCAGACTCACGTCCATTGAGTCAGTGATGCCATCCAGCCATGTCATCCTCTGCTGTCCCCTTCTCCTCATGCCCCCAATTCCTCCCAGTTAACACTTACTATATAATATAAAATTAGAATTAATTTATGATACATTTTAAATTATGTTTCACAATTTCCTTGCTTTCAAGGTCTCATATGACCCAAATATGGATTTTTTTTAAATAAAAAAAAAATAAGCATCCATCTATAGACTGAATTGTACCTCCCCCCCTCCAGAAATTCATATTTTGACGTCCAACCCTCAAGATGACTATATTTAGAGATAAGGCTTTTAGGAGGTAATTAAGATTTAGAGGAGGCTATAAAAGCAGGGCCCTGATCCCATATCTTTAAAGGCCTTGTAGAAGAAGAAAGATCTCTTTCTTTCTGTGTTTCTCCCTCTCTGTCTCTCTCTTCTCCCCAGATCCATCAAGGAAAGGTATATAAAAGAATAGCAAGAGGGAAGATATCTGCAAGACAGGAAGAGGAATGTCATCAGTAACGAAATTGGCTGGCACTTTGATCTTGGACTTCTCAGTCTCCAGAACTTTGACAAATAAACTGCTGTTTCTTAAGTGACCTAAGAAAATTATATGTCAATATCACTGATGAACATAGATGTAAAATTCCTCAACAAAATGCTACTTATCCAAATTCAACAATATATCAAAATGATCACACACCATAACTAAGTGGGATTTATGCCAGGATGCAAGGATTTTTTAAATATGGGTAAATTGAGCATATTTCAAAATAAATTTTACAGTAGTAAATATCCTTTCATGTGTTCTTAATTTGGGTTTAAACCTGACATGGGGTTAGGAGGCTGAGTTAAAGATAAAAGTATATACTGTTAGATATATGACTCGCAATGGTACGGAGGTTTTTAGGAACATTGTAGTGTGATTAAGCAGTGGAATGTGCTCTCTTACTGCCAAACAGACATAATTTAAGAAAAAAAAGAAAAACATGCAGTGAAGGGGGAGATCATTTATAAATGTATTGTCTCATTTAATTCTTATAAATAATCTTACAAAAGTAGTATGTGGCTCATTGAATAGTAGCTCAATGCAGAATCAAGATGTCTTCTATTTGTTAGCTATGTCACCTGGAGGAAATTATCCAACCGTCATAAACCCCAGGTTTCTAGTAAATTAACGGAGAGAATAATAAGCTTAATCTGCTTTTTATATGTAACTATTTTACAGAAAGGAAATGTAACTCAGTGTGTCAGTTACTTTGTGACAGATCAAAAATTCAGTACCAAACATTCTGAATTCAAAATTCTGAATTTCTATTAAAATAATTACTAGTCCTTTCAGATAGGATACATAGATAAATCCCAAGCTATAAAAATTTAGACCTACCTTGGGATCTATGGATAGGGGCTTCCCATTTGGGACAGTGGTAAAGAATCTTCCTGCTAATTCAAAAGGTGTAAGAGATGTGGGTTCGATCCCTGTGTCAGGAAGATCCCCTGGAGGAGGAAATGGCAACCCTCTCCAGTATTCTTGCCTGGAGGATACCATGGATAGAGGAGATGGGGGTGGGGGGGCTAGAGTCCATGGGATTGCAAAGAATAGGACATGACTGAGCAACTGAGCACTTGACCACAGAAAGAATAACCTACATACTCATTTAGGTATGACCTAAATCAAATCCTTTATGATTATATAGTAGAAGTGACAAATAGATTTAATGGACTAGATCTGATAGACAGAGTGCCTGATGAACTATGGATGGAGGTTCATGACATTGTACAGGAGATAGGGATCAAGATCATTCCCAAGAAAAAGAAATGCAAAAAAGCAAAATGGCCATCTGAGGAGGCCTTACAAATAGCTGTGAAAAGAAGAGAGGCAAAAGGAAAAGGAGAAAAGGAAAGATATACCCATTTGAATGCAGAGTTCCAAAGAAGAGCAAGGAGAGATAAGAAAGCCTTCCTCAGTGATCAATGCAAAGAAATAGAGAAAAACAATAGAATGGGAAAGACTAGAGATTTCTTCAAGCAAATGAGAGATATCAAGGGAACATTTCATGCAAAGATGGGCTCAATAAAGGACAGAAATGGTATGGACCTAACAGAAGCAGAAGATATTAGGAAGAGGTGGCAAGAATACACATAAGGACTGTACAAAAAAGATCTTCACAACCCATATAATCACGATGGTGTGATCACACACCTAGAACCAGACATCCTGAAATGTTAAGTCAAGTGGGCTTGAGGAAGGATCACTACAAACAAAGCTAGTGGAGGTGATGGAATTCCAGTTGAGCTCTTTCAAATCCTAAAAGATGATGCTGTGAAAGTGCTGCACTCAATATGCCAGCAAATTTGGAAAACTCAGCAGTGGCCACAGGACTGGAAAAGGTCAGTTTTCATTCCAATCCCAAAGAAAGGCAATGCCAAAGAATGCTCAAACGACTGCACAATTGCACTCATCTCACACTGGCACCCCACTCCAGTTAACTTATATTCAGAGTACATCATGAGAAACGCTGGGCTGGATGAAGTACAAGCTGGAATCAAGATTGACGGGAGAAATATCAATAACCTCAGAGGTGCAGATGACACCACCCTTATGGCGGAAAGCTCAACATTCAGAAAACTAAGATCATGGCATCCGGTCCCATCACTTCATGGCAAATAGATGAGGACACAGTGGCAGACTATTTTTGGGGGCTCCAAAATCACTGCAGATGGTGACTGCAGCCATGAAATTAAAAGACACTTACTCCTTGGAAGGAAAGTTTTGACCAACCTAGGCAGCATATTAAAAAGCAGAGACATTCTTTTGCCAATAAAGGTCCATCTTCTCAAGGCTATGGTTTTTCCAGGAGTCATGTATGGATGTGAGAATTGAACTACAAGAAAGCTGAGTGCTGAAGTATTAATGCTTTTGAATTGTGGTGTTGGAGAAGACTCTTGAGAGTCCCTTGGACTGCACAGAGATCCAACCAGTCCATTCTGAAGGAGATCAGTCTTGAGTGTTCTAGCTTGTTTCTTTTCTTGAAATCTTGGCAATTAGAAAATAATATTGTTTGTATCAGTTCTGAGGAAGAGGGGTAGAATGTCTAGAATGTGTCTGGAGGAGACATAGAGGATGACCAGGAGATAGATTGGAAGGATATTGAGATGGTGGAGTGAGGGAAAGGGAAGAAAGAAAAAAGGTAAAGGAATGTGTCAAACTGAGGGAGGAATGTGGTGTAAGATCAATGGGGTAGGTTTTGGAGCCATACTTTCTTGTTCCAAATCCCTACTATTTGAACTTGGGGTATAAATTTCATGAGCTTGTATAGGTAAATTGCATAGCAAAATGCATGACATATAGTAGTAACCATTATATAAAGAGTAGTTTTAAAAATAATCTTTTAAAAATGAGGTCAAATTAGTTTTTAGTATCTTATTATGGGGAAAATGTTTATTTCATAAAAAATTACATTGTGGTTTGAGTTGTGTTCCCCCAAAAGACATGTTAAATTCTTAAACCCCAGTACATCTTAAAGTGACCTTATTTGGAAGTAAGATCTTTGCAGATTTGATTAAGATAAGGAGGCTCCTTAGGACTGAGCCCTGACCCGACATAACTGGTACTTTTAAAAGAAGAAGGAAATATGGACACCAAAACACACAGCAAAAGTAACAAGTAAAAAAACAGAGGCAGAGATAAAAGTAATACATCTACAAGACAAGAAATGCCAGTGATTGCTGGTTGTCACCAGAAGCTAGGGAAAAGGCATAAATCCCCCCTTCAGAAGCCCTCAGAGATAACCAGCAGTGTCAAAACTTTAATTTTTAACAACTTCTAGCTTAAAGATAACTTCCATCATTTAAGTTTTCTATTTTGAGATACTTTGTAAAAGAAGCCCTAGGAAATGAAAGCAATGAAGTAACATTAATCACTGAATCTGATATGACTAATATTTTTTATTCCAAGACAATCTTTTAAATGATCAATGTGCCTTACAAATTTAAAGAAAGATATGCAAAACTAATACAACATTGTAAAGTTTAAAAATAAAATAAAATTAAAAAACAAAACAAAAGATATGAATAAAGATATAGTTATGGCAAAAGTCAAAGGAAAACTACTAAGTTTAAAAGTTTGCTTCTATTTTCAATGAGTTGCAGAACATGTTGATTATGTTTGGTACATTAACTCTGACAAAATGAAAAGCTTGTCCTTGAATTAAAAGAAAGATTCTGAGTTATGACTCTTTTTCTTCTATTTGAAATTTAAGATGGCACTACAGGTAGTGCACATGGTATGTGGTAAGGTTTTCTTAAATACCAATTAGTGTAGAATTTTATTTGGAAGTATGTGTGTAAAGAAGGAGTCTAATAAGTAGAGATGACTGGCAAGTATTTGATCTGGGAAGTTTTATTACCTTGAGCAAGTTAACCTGTCTGTGCTTCAATTTCATCTTTTATTAAAAGTGGTGGTCCTCAACTTAGGATAGTTCAATTTATGATTTTTCAACTTTGCAATGCTGTTAAAGCAATACTCCTTCAGTAGAAAACATACTGTGAATTTCAAATTTTGATCTCTTCTCAGGGTAGCAATATGCAGTATAATATACTCTTGTGATACCAGGCAGGGGCAGCAAGCTGCAGCTCCCAGTCAGTCACATGGTCGTGAGGGTAGATAAATAGCTGATACACTTATAATCATCTGCACCCACAAAACCATTCTATTTTCAATTTAAGTACAATATTTAATAAACTGCATGAAATAGTCAACATTGGGTTATAAAATAGCCTGTGTTAGATGATTTACCCCACAATAGGCTAATGTAAATGTCCTGAGTGTGTTTGAGGTAAACTAGGTGAAGCTAGGAGAAGGCAATGGCACCCCACTCCAGTACTCTTGCCTGGAAAATCCCATGGATGGAGGAGCCTGGTAGGCTGCAGTCCATGGGGTCGCACAGAGTCGGACACGACTGAGCAACTTCACTTTCACTTTCCACTTTCATGCATTGGAGAAGGAAATGGCAACCCACTCCAGTGTTCTTGCCTGGAGAATCCCAGGGATGGGGGAGTCTGGTGGGCTGCTGTCTATGGGGTCACACAGAGTCAGACACGACTGAAGCGACTTAGCAATAGGTGAAGCTAGGATTGGTAGGTTAGGTGCATTAAATGCATTTTCAACTTATGATAGTTTCAATTTACAATGGGTTTATTGGAGCATAATCACATCCTAAGTCTAGGAATATCTGTATTTCTTTCCCACCCATGGACATATAAAGAATGACTCTTTGAAAAAGAGAAGGCTGGCTTTATCATTAATGAGCAAGAGGGTTTGTTTGATGCTTCATTCATTAATTCATATATTCAACATATTTATTGAACTTCTAGTTACATGTTCAGCATTTTGTAGACTGGAAATAGATCAGTGAATGAAACATAAATATATTTGATGCCATATGGATTATAGTTACCTACACTAAGTAGAGGGGTATTAAGGAATACCCCTTGTCCAAGGTAAGGAGCAATGGCTGCGCTTTGCTGGAGTAGCCATGAAGAGATACCCCACATCCAAGGTAAGAGAAACCCAAGTAAGACGGTAGGTGTTGCAAGAGGGCATCAGAGGGCAAACACACTGAAACTGTACTCACAGAAAACTAGTCAATCTAATCACACTAGGACCACAGCCTTGTCTAACTCAGTGAAACTAAGCCATGCCCATGGGGCAACCCAAAATAGGCGGGTCATGGTGGAGAGATCTGACAGACTGTGGTGCACTGGGGAAGGGAATGGCAAACCACTTCAGTATTCTTGCCTTGAGAACCCCATGAACAGTATGAAAAGGCAAAATGATAGGATACCGAAAGAGAAATTCCCCAGGTCAGTAGGTGCCCAATATGCTACTGGAGCTCAGTGGAGAAATAACTCCAGACAGAATGAAGGGATGGAGCCAAAGCAAAAAGAATACCCAGCTGTGGATGTGACGGGTGATAGAAGCAAGGTCCGATGCTGTAAAGAGCAATATTGCATAGGAACCTGGAATGTCAGGTCCATGAATCAAGGCAAATTGGAAGTGGTCAAACAAGAGATGGCAAGAGTGAATGTTGACATTCTACGAATCAGCGAACTGAAATGGACTGGAATGGGTGAATTTAACTCAGATGACCATTATATCTACTACTGCAGGCAGGAATCCCTCAGAAGAAATGGAGTGGCCATCATGGTCAACAAAAGAGTCTGAAATGCAGTACTTGGATGCAATCTCAAAAACGACAGAATGATCTCTGTTCATTTCCAAGGCAAACCATTCAATAACACAGTAATCCAAGTCTATGCCCCAACCAGTAACACTGAAGAAGTTGAAGTTAAACAGTTCTATGAAGACCTACAAGACCTTTTAGAACTAACACCCAAAAAAGATGTCCTTTTCATTATAGGGGACTGGAATGCAAAAGTAGGAAGTCAAGAAACACCTGGAGTAACAGGCAAATTTGGCCTTGGAATACGGAATGAAGCAGGGCTAAGACTAATAGAGTTTTGCCAAGAAAATGCACTGGTCATAACAAACACCCTCTTCCAACAACACAAGAGAAGACTCTATACATGGACATCATCGGATGGTCAACACCAAAACCAGATTGATTATATTCTTTGCAGCCAAAGATGGAGAAGCTGTATACAGTCAGCAAAAACAAGACCAGGAGCTGACTGTGGCTCAGACCATGAACTCCTTATTGCCAAATTCAGACTTAAATTGAAAAAAAGTAGGGAAAACCACTAGACCATTCAGGTATGACCTGAATCAAATCCCTTAGGGTTATACAGTGGAAGTGAGAAATAGATTTAAGGGCCTAGATCTGATAGATAGAGTGCCTGATGAACTATGGAATAAGGTTCATGACATTGTACAGGAGACAGGGATGAAGACCATCCCCATGGAAAAGAAATGCAAAAAAGCAAAATGGCTGCCTGGGGAGGCCTTACAAATAGCTGTGAAAAGAAGAGAAGCGAAAGGCAAAGGAGAAAAGGAAAGATATAAGCATCTGAATGCAGAGTTCCAAAGAATAGCAAGAAGAGATAAGAAAGCCTTCTTCAGTGATCAATGCAAAGAAAGAGAGGAAAACAACAGACTGGGAAAGACTAGAGATCTCTTCAAGAAAATCAGAGATACCAAAGGAACATTTCATACAAAGATGAGCTTGATCAAAGACAGAAATGGTATGGACGTAACAGAAGCAGAAGATATTAAGAAGAGATGGTAAGAATACACAGAAGAACTGTACAAAAAAGATCTTCAAGACCCAGATAATCACGACAGTGTGGTCACTGACATAGAGCGAGACATCCTGGAATATCAAGTCAAGTGGGCCTTAGAAAGCATCACTACCAACAAAGCTAGTGGAGGTGATAGAATTCCAGTTGAACTATTCCAAATCCTGAAAGATGATGCTATGAAAGTGCTGCACTCAATATGCCAGCAAATTTGGAAAACTCAGCAGTGGCCACAGGACTGGAAAAGGTCAGTTTTCATTCCAATCCCAAAGAAAGGCAATGCCAAAATTGCTCAAACTACTGCACAATTGCACTCATCTCACATGCTAGTAAAGCGATACTCAAAATTCTCCAAGCCAGGCTTCAGCAATATGTGAACCATGAAATTCCTGATGTTCAAGCTGGTTTTAGAAAAGGCAGAGGAACCAGAGATCAAATTGCCAACATCCACTGGGATATGGAAAAAGCAAGAGAGTTCCAGAAAAACATCTATTTCTGCTTTATTGACTATGCCAAAGCCTTTGACTGTGTGGATCACAATAAACTGTGGAAAATTCTGAGAGATGGGAATACCAGACCACCTCATTTGCCTCTTGAGAAATATTGTATGCAGGTCAGGAAGCAACAGTTAGAACTGGACATGGAACAACAGACTGGTTCCAAATAGGAAAAAGAGTTCGTCAAGGCTGTATATTGTCACCCTGTGTATTTAACTTCTATGCAGAGTACATCATGAGAAATGCTGGACTGGAAGAAACACAAGCTGGAATCAAGATTGCTGGGAGAAATATCAATAACCTCAGATATGCAGATGATACCACCCTTATGGCAGAAAGTGAAGAGGAACTAAAATGCCTCTTGATGAAAGTGAAAGAGGAGAGTGAAAAAGTTGGCTTAAAGCTCAACATTCAGAAAACGAAGATCATGGCATCCGGTCCCACCACTTCATGGGAAATAGATGGGGAAACAGTGGAAACAGTGTCAGACTTTATTTTTCTGGGCTCCAAAATCACTACAGATGGTGACTGCAGCCACCATCTGCAGAAATTAAAAGATGCTTACTCCTTGGAAGGAAAGCTATGACTAACCTTGGTAGCATATTGAAAAGCAGAGACATTACTTTGCCAACAAGGGTTCGTCTATTCAAAGCTATGTTTTTCCTGTGGTCATGTATGGATGTGAGAGTTGGACTGTGAAGAAGGCTGAGCGCCGAAGAATTGATGCTTTTGAACTGTGGTGTTGGAGAAGACTCTTGAGAGTCCCTTGGACTGCAAGGAGATCCAACCAGTCCATTCTGAAGAGATCATCCCTGGGATTTCTTTGGAAGGAATGATGCTAAAGCTGAAACTCCAGTTCTTTGGCCACCTCATGTGAAGAATTGACTCATTGGAAAAGACTCTGATGCTGGGAGGGATTGGGGGCAGGAGGAGAAGGGGAGACAGAGGATGAGATGGCTGGATGGCATCACTGACTTGATGGACATGAGTCTCAGTGAACTCCGGGATTTGGTGATGGACAGGGAGGCCTGACGTGCTGTGATTCACGGTGTCGCAAAGAGTCGGAAACGACTGAGCGAGTGATCTGATCTGATCTGACACTAAGTATTGAATCAATGATGTCCTTTCTTGTGATTCAAAACTTTGTGGGAACAAAGTACATGATTCCTCACAATTTATTAATCAATGCAATAACCTTAGTAAAATGATGTTTCCTAATAGAGTCAAGCATACTGAAGACATCAAATTTCTTGTCAAGGGATTTTGGCAGGAAATCATCTAGTTCTATTCCCTAATTACACAAGCCAGAGTTGAAGCCCAGAGGAATGAACTGTTCTGTATCAAATCTAGTCAATGTTAAAACTGGACCTAACACCAGACATTACTGATGCCCAGTTAAGACTCTGATCTCCAAGATGGGCAACCACATCACTATTCATTGACGGTAGTGAGCCTGCCACTTCAATCACCAGTATGTTCTGTCAGACTAGATTAGCCAAGTGGATTTCCCTGGATTCATGCTAAGCAGGATACTTATATCATCCTAGAGAGAGGGATATAATGCTGTGACTCTAGTTCAGTTAAGTCTGTAGATCCATGCTACCTTTTCCACAAGCAGTTCAAGAATTATTGTGAGTAGTGTACACAACATTGAAAAGTTTATGCCAGCAAAGAATCATGCTTTGAAGAGATTTTTCTTGGTTAAACTATAAGTGCCTTGTGTTTGGGGTATAGAATATGTGAAAATTATCATTCAGTTGACAAAATTTTAACTAATGAAACAAGCATAATGTTACTAATACTCCCTTAGAAGTTTTTTTTAACAGTACCCTGCTGAATTGTCCAGGACAAAAATAAAATACAGCTTTCTTTAAAATGAAAAATGAATTCCTTGTATCACTGATAGGTTTATTATATGTATTATAGAAACAATGAAATGAAGTATGCTATTATATATTAGTGAGTCCACTAGAAATGTCAAGAAAAACAATTTTAACACAAAATGTGCAAAGACCAATCCAAAATCTGAGGAAGTGAAACTAAAAGCCTATGAATTTTAGTAATATTAAATTAAAATATACATGTGTAAAACAAGCATCATGTCATATCATATCAACACATTTCTGTATATGTAGTCAGTTTAATTTCCATTAATAGAAAGTCATGCATATTTATTCATATTTTGAAAAAACTTCTCTAGTAGATTGGATTGTGTGATTTTTAAAAATATGATTATGTGTTAAGTTAAAAAAAAACTTTACAAAAATGTTTATACCACTGTCATGTTCCCCAAAAACTGTCCTAAGAAGCACCCCAACTTTTTTCAGAACTTATATTGTTTGAAAATGCTACCATAATTAATATCAAGAATACAATGACTTCTGTTAAAAATAAGTAGTTTTATACATAAAGCAAAAATTGGCAAGTATGAACAAGTTTGCTGGCGTTGCAAAAAAATGTAATAAATCATTTTGCATTGCTGTAGAATGCTCATTTTTGCCATAAAGAACAAAAATTTCCACCAGAAAAATTCTTCCAATGAATTACACCTGAGTACTCATTAGTGCAATAAGGTCCCCAAAGAAAATTCAGACAAGCTGACTCTCAACACTGTGAATTGGAACACCCAAGGGGAGTAAGATGAATGAGGCTTCTTCACTTTTGGTTTTATTAAACAATAGACACAGAACCCAGTTAGAAAGAGGAATACATAAACTTTTCCCCCTACAAGTTAAGACACAATAAGATAATAATTATAATATTGGGGGAAAAAACGAATCCAAAACCCAAACCAAAAGGCAATAATAAATCTCATTGGTTAGAAGTATTTTTCAAAACTTTGGATAGGAATTTAAAAGTCAATGAATTAATTAAGATTAATAAATGGCTTAAGAAACTTTTTTCCTGATTGTAGTTTTTATAGACTTTGTGAAAAGAAGTACTGGTTCTTTTTAACTTTTCATTTGATTAAGAACCCATACATCTTGATTAGATAAAGAAAAATACATCATTTTGTCTAGATAATCAAAATTATTTAGAATCAACATATGGCATACAATGACAGAGCAGAGCAATTTTATTTGGTTTGATAATTTGATAGATTATCTGAAGAACAAACTTATTACTTACAGAATTGTACAAATATTGGAGAAATGATGTTAGAAGATAGGGAGTAGAAGGAATAAAACCATTATATTCACTCTCAAACAATACATATTTGTATAATTAGCTACACAAAATGGTGCAGTGGTAGAGAATGTACTTGCCATTGCAGGAGGTGCAAGAAACACAGGTTTGATCCCTGGCTCCAGACAAGGCAATGGTACCCACTCCAGTACTCTTGCCTGGAAAATCCCCTGGTCGGAGGAGCCTGGTAGGCTGCAGTCCATGGGGTGGCTAAGAGTCAGACACGACTGAGCGACTTCACTTTCACTTTTCACTTTCATATATTGGAGAAGGAAATGGCAACCCACTCCAGTTCTTGCCTGGAGAATCCCAGGGGTGGGGGAGCCTGGTTGCCTGCTGTCTATGGGGTCACACAGAGTCAGACACGACTGAAGTGACTTAGCAGCAGCTGCAGTAGCAGCAGTACATATATCAGAGAAGGCAATGGCACCCCACTCCAGTATTCCTGCCTGGAAAATCCCATGGATGGAGGAGCCCGGTACTCGGCAGTCCATGGGGTCGCTGAGGGTCAGACTCGACTGAGTGACTTCACTTGGGAAGATCTCCTGGGGAAAGGAATAGCTACCAATTCCAGTATTCTTGACTGGAGAATGCCATGGACAGAGAAGCCTGGCATATGGTTGGAAAGAGTCAGACACAACTGAGCACACACACTTCAAAACTATTCAGTTCAGTTCAGTTCAGCTCAGTTGCTCAGTCATGTCGGACTCTTTGTGATCCCATGAATTGCAGCATGCCAGGCCTCCCTGTCCATCACCATCTCCTGGATTTCACTCAAACTCACGTCCATCAAGTCAGTGATGCTATCCAGATATCTCATCCTCTGTCGTCTCCTTCTCCTCCTGCCCCCAATCCCTCCCAGCATCAGAGTCTTCTCCAATGAGTCAACTCTTTGCATGAGGTGGACAAAGTACTGGAGTTTCAGCTTTTGCATCATTCCTTCCAAAAAGCACCTAGGGCTGATCCCCTTTAGAATGGACTGGTTGGATCTCCTTGCAGTCCAAGGGACTCTCAAGAGTCTTCTCCAATACCACAGATCAAAAGCATCAATTCTTCAGCCCTCAGCTTTCTTCACAGTCCAACTCTCACATCCATACATGACCACAGGAAAAACCATAGCCTTGACTAGACGGACCTTTGTTGGCAAAGTAATATCTCTGCTTTTCAATATGCTATCTAGGTTGGTCATAACTTTTCTTCCAAAGAGTAAGCATCTTTTAATTTCATGGCTGCAATACATATGTATAATCAAGAGAATTATTATGGGCCTCTGCTGCTGCTGCTAAGTTGCTTCATTCATGTCCAACTCTGTGCGACCCCATGGACTGCAGCCCACCAGGCACCGCAGTCCCTGGGATTCTCCAGGCAAGAACACTGGAGTGGGTTGCCATTTCCTTCTCCAATGTATGAAAGTGGAAAGTGAAAGTGAAGTCGCTCAGTCGTGTCTGACTCCTAGCGACCCCGTGGACTGCAGCCCACCAGGCCCCTCCATCCATGGGATTTTCCAGGCAAGAGTACTGGAGTGGGTTGCCATTGCCTTCTCCTTATGGGCCTCTACTTTTATATAATTATGCATTTCTAAGTATATATGTGAAAGTGGAAAATGTAGAGGTCAAAAATTATATTTACTTACTAGAAAATAGCTTCTATTAACAATGAAGTAAACATCACATAAAATTTATATCATATTATGTATATTAAGTGCAACTGGTAGTTATTTTAATGTTTCACATACCGTTTTAAATCGAATTATTTTTCTTCATATTTGAACAAAGAGTTGATCAACTATGCTTAGCTACGGTCTTGATTTCAGCACTTAACTTAAAAAATCTTTACAGCACTTAAAAAATCTTTACAATTTTTACCCTAACTGGTAATTTCCATCTTTGTCTAAATTAAGATGTATTTATGAACACTAAAAGCAAGGTTAACCCTGATCAAAAGAAGTGTTAGTCAAAATTTTAGAAGCAGAGACTTGATTGAAACAATGAAGTATTATTTAGAGCTTTGTCAGAATTAGAGCCCAGAAGATACATATTCAAGAAGCACTTGAATTGTGTTCCACCAAACTACAAAATGGAAAACTACAAACTACAAAATGCAGCAAACTACAAACTGCAAAATACAAACTACAAAACCACTATAAAGGTAAAACTCTCAAGGCCACCATTAACTGTATGCATTATATAATTCTTTTCTGTCAAGAACTATGATTGGAGCTGGCTAGAAGTCAGGGTGCTTAGTAAGCAAGGATTATTTGGGATCAGAAATAGTTGCATCCTTCCAGTGGGGGACCATCAGAATATAAAACTGCAGTTGGTGGATGAGGTGCTCAGTATGGCTGGTGGTGTCCTTAGGTTTGATAAAGTTCAGAGAAAATTCAAGTTCTCTGTGGTAAAAAGAAGTGTCTGAGATCAGATCCTTGATTGCCACCAACTCCATTTTTGTATGCCTGACCTGTGTAATCACAGGTCATTGTAATTTTGTAATTACATTGTAATTTTCATCTGTCATCAGAAGTATAAAGAATGAGGAAAGATGTACTTACTCATGTATGAAATCTTGAAGTAGGGCACACCTAAGATTATTTTTCTGTAGCTCAACAAAATCCGTCCATTCATTATGAGCCCACGTATGATTTTTTTGGCACTTTCCTAAAGCCACATGATGGCTGCAGCTGTTTTCAACCAACATATCCTTTCAGAAAATAGTATGTCAGAAAAAAGGAGTGCTTGTACATCATGTCCATTTTCCCATAAGTCATTCAGAAGATTTTTAAATCACATATTGTGGATTCATCTGGTTCATATGTCTGAACTACCATTTGACACAGAGAATGAGAACTCGACTTCTGGCTCCTATCAAACAAGATTTGCACTTGACTGCATGCCCCAGTTCTCCTGAAAGATAGAACTTTCAGTTTTTACAAAATCTAGTGAGTCTATAACAGTACTTAGATCTACGATTGTTGGCATCATCAAGATCATTTTTCAACAGAAATTTTATGAGGTAGTAAAAGCAAAATATAGTGAAAATCCAAGTAATTACATAAATAAACATAGACCAAGAAGGCAATATTGTGAAATTGAAACTTTGGCTGACAGAAAATATTTCAGGTTAGCTTGAAATTTTGTATATATGATCCATACATAAGTTTAAATTTAATTTATGGCAGTGAGTTACAAATTGTGTATTGTATAATATAAAATCATAAACGAAAATTTATTATATTAGTAATTATGCTAAAGTCATCTGTTATTTTATTAAAATATGTTATTAATTTTTTTTTAAAAAGTTGAAGTCAAATGTCAACCCATGCTGTTTTTAACATCTTAAATAAATTTCTATGAGTAAATAGAACAATGTACTCTGGGATTCTATTGTGTGCTAAGTCACTTCAGTCATGTCCAACTCTTACAACCCCACAGACTTTAGCCTACCAGGCTCCTCTGTCCATTGGATTCCCCAGACAGAATACTGGAGTGTGTTGCCATGCCTCCTTCAGGGGATCTTTATTTCCTGTTCCTGCAACATTTTAGTTTTCTTTTTACACTTATGTCTTTATGAACCAAAGAAATACATACTAATTGATCATTATGGGTGAGATAGAGAATGGGGCTACAGGTGCAGCCTATGTTTTTATGATCCACACAGTCTATTAGAAGAAACAGAGAAGGATACCATTTGAATAGAATAAATTAATGTGGGTATTACCACAGGATATATAGATATGCTGTGGAAACACCGGATAGAAGCCACTCATTTGGTCTGCAGGGCCTCTGAGAAGGTGTCTCAGAGGAAACATGATGTATAAATAAATCTTAAGATAGAGTTGCCAGGTGAGTGGGGGAGATGAATAGCATTTCCAATAGATAGAATAGCACAAGCAATGTTCTAAAGGTAGAAAAGAACATTGCTGTTTATGAAGACAATTTAATATGGCCGGAGAGCAGGGTTTTGAAGGGAAGATGTGAAAATATATCTGGAGATACAATATATTTGCAGTCAGATAAAATAAGGCTTTTGGAGCTCTTAAAGCATTTGGACTTCATTCTAAGGACAATGGGGGCATCATGTAACAGTTTAAATTAGCTGAGTGGTATAAGAAAATTTGTATTACAGAAATAGTCCTCTGACTGTATGAGGGCAGGATTATGGTATACAAAGCTAGTGGCACAGTGGTAAAGAATTGGCCTGCCAATGAGGATGACACAAGACACATAGGTTCAGTCTCTGGTTCAGAAAGATCTGCTGGAATAGAAAATGGCAAGCTACTCCAGTATTCTTGCCTGGGAAATTCCGTGGACAGAGGAGCCTGGCAGACTACAGTCCATGGGGTGGAAAAAAATAGGACAAAACTGAGCAACCGAGCACACGCAAATTTAATAGGCTGTTTTAATAACCCAGATTAGGCATTATAGTATTCTAAACAAGGGAAGAGATCATAGAAGTAAATATACTAGAGAAAAGCATCTTTAATATAGAGTCAAGTATCCTAAAACTTTAGAGGTTGAATAGACATAAAGGGTGAAGAAAAATGAAGAGTTAAGACTGACTTCAAGCTTCCTGGTATGGCTTACAGTTGAATATTCGTGTTAGTCATCAAGATATGGAACTCAGGAGAAGTCTGCTGAGTATAACTCATCTTCTTTTTAGTATATGAAATTTATGGTACTTGTGTGCACGCATGCATGCTCAGTTGTGCCCAACTCTTTGTAACCCCATGGACTGTAGCCTTCCAGGCTCCTCTGGCCATGGAATTTTCTAGGTAAGAATATTGGAGCATGTTGGTATTTTCTCCTCCAGGGGATCTTCCTTATTCAAAGACTGAACCGATATCTCCTGCATCTCTTGCATTGGCAGGCAGATTCTTTTACCACTGCAACATGTGGGAAGAGGTGATTTCAAAGTACAGACTTCCTGAATTTTTTAAATATAAAGATCCAGGGCCTAAAAGAGAGGTCAGGGATAAAAATTCAATTATGAGCCAGCTGGTATGGACATATTTCAATATTAAAAATTTAGATCACATTGTCTAGGAAAGATGTGTGGTATATCTAAGAAGAGAAGAGGAGAGCAGAGAAATGGCTGCTAGATAAAATTACAAAGACATCAAATATTTGCCTATTAAAACAAAACAAAAGATATTTGTCTACTACATAGTTTCCTTCTTTTGCTGTTAAAAATATGGCCACAAATTTGGTGGCAAAAAATAATATAAATGTATTCACTTATAGTTCTGAAGGTTAAATTTGAAGTTAGGATCACTGGATGACCAGATAATCTTTTATCAAGATATATGCTTGACATATTACATGTACTCCCAAGCCTTAAAAATCATATTTACTGACTCTTCTCCCACCTATGGAGTAGTTCGTGAGAAATGAGAGGCTGTCCTCAGTAGGCTATAGTCCTCAGTAAGGTCCCTAAATAAAATGGAAACTCACAGTTCTCACATTCTGCATGTTTTTTTAATTTCAGTAGACATAGCCAATTAACATTCCAAAGAATGTCAAGTGATTATGCTGTATTTGTATTTGAAATTAAGAATTGAAGTTAAAAAAAAAAGGCATTGAAATATCAAATTGAGTGATTTCATTAATCTTTAAACTAAAATGTCCTCTTCATTCATGAGGACTATGATATTTGTAGCAGGAAAAAAAATGTCAACTGTATTTTCATTTGAATTCTAGAAAGATAAACTGAATTCTGTGAAGAAGGAAAAATAATTTTCCTTTTACTACTCCAAGTTCTTGGCTGAAATTACTGTATCATAAAAGACAGATTAATGGGATAAAACACATAGAAATTTAATAACATGAGTACCTCCTGTATACATGCTACTGCTGCTGCTGCTAAGTCAGTCGTGTCTGACTCTGTGCGTCCCCAGAGATGGCAGCCCAGCCGGCTCCTCTGTCCCTGGGATTCTCCAGGCAAGAATACTGGAGTGGGTTGCCATTTCCTTCTCCAATGCATGAAAGTGAAGTCGCTCAGTCATGTCTGACTCTTAGCGACCCCATGGACTGCAGCCTACCAGGCTCCTCCGTCCATGGGATTCTCCAGGCAAGAGTAGTGGAATGGTTGCCATTGCCTTTTCCTCCTGTATCCATGGAAGACAGTAAAACTGAGTATCTCATAGAAATGGTCCAAGTGACCACCTTAAATATCAACTGTAGCTAAAGACAAGAGAAGATATTAGGGAAAGGAGGAGGCCAGCTATGGGAAGTTGCCTGGCAAAGCATGATAATCAGAGTCATGGTTGTTATGTAGCTTTAATGCCTTCTCCATTGATAAGAATTTCTGTTGGTGTTGTTCAATCACTCAGTCATGTCTGACTCTTTGTGACCCCATAGACTGCAGCACGCCAGGCTTCCCTGCCCTTCACTGTCTCACAGAGTTTGCTCAAACTCATGTTCACTGAGTCAGTGATGCCATCCAGCCACCTTATCCTGTGTCATCCCCTTCTCCTACTGCCTTCAATCTTTCCCAGCATCAGGGTCTTTTCCAATGAGTCAGCTCTTCGCATCAGGTGGCCAAAGTATTGGAAGCTTCAACTTCAGTATTAATCCTTCCAGTGAATATTCAGGATTGATTTCCTTTAGGATTGACTGATTTGATCTCCTTGCTGCCCAAAGGACTATCAAGAGTCTTCTCCAGCACCACATTTCAAAAGCATCAATTGTTTGGTACTCAGTCTTCTTTATGGTCCAACTTTCACACCCATACATGATTTCTGGAAAAAACATAGCTTTGACTATACGGAACTTTGTCAGCAAAGTGATGTCTCTGCTTTTTAATATGCTATCTAAATTTGTCATAATTTTTCTTCTGAGAAGCAAGTGTCTTTTAATTTAATGGCAGCAGTCACCATCTGCAGTGATTTTGGAGCCTAAGAAAATAAAATCTGTCAGTGTGTCCACTTTTCCCCCTTCTATTTGTCATGAAATGATGAGACTGGATGTCATGATTTTCATTATTTTTTTGAATGTTGAGTTTCAAGCTAGCTTTTTCACTCTCCTCTTTCACCCTCATCTAGAAGCTCTTTAATTCCTTTTTACTTTCTGCCATTAGAGTGGCCTCACCTGCATATCTGTGGTTTTTTATATTTCTCCTGGAAATCTTGATTTCAGCTTGAGTCATCCAGCCAGGTATTTACATGATGTACTGTGCATATAAGTTAAACAAGCAGGGTGACAATAAACAGCCTGGATATTCTCCTTTCCCAATTTTGAACCAGTCCATTGTTCCATTTCTGGTTCTAACTGTTGCTTCCTAACCAGCTTTCAGAGAGACAAACAGCCTTACAAATGGAGATGTAAGGCTGCTACATGTAAATGACTGTTACAAAAGGGTAACTTCTACTTGGCTTCAGATCTTCTTAAAAATAATCTGCCTAAAATAATTATTATACCAAACAGACATGTTTTGGAATAATATGTTATTCTGTCCCCTTCAGTTCAATGCTTCCCTGAACTCATGGTTCTTGAATAGAATCCACGTCTGGTTTTATTTCTTTTTTTAGTTCCACTAAAACGTATAGTCCAAACGCAGAGATATTATTGGTATCTCATGAAAAGGATGTCTTTTCTTATCAACATTTTATCTTCTTTAACCTTAGGCTTTTTTCTTTAACCCAGTGCTTTTTTCTTCAACCCAGTGCTTTTTTCTTCTTTTCCTGTTGCTCAATATTCTGTAATGAGTACTCAACTACTTGTTGAATTTAATGGTGATTGTCAAATACAGCGCATCAAAATGTGTTTTAATTGCCTGTTAACATGTTGGATAATAATGATTTTCATTTACTTGTGAGAACTCCTAGAAATGCAATGTTCTCTCAAGGAATGCATTTAGAATCTGCTTTTAAAAAAAAGGAAAAACACCAATACAGTATACTAACACATATATATGGAATTTAGAAAGATTGTAACAATAACCCTGTGTACGAGACAGCAAAAGAGAAACTGATGTATAGAACAGTCTTATGGACTCTGTGGGAGAGGGAGAGGGTGGGAAGATTTGGGAGAATGACATTAAAACATGTAAAAGATCATGTAAGAAACGGGTTGCCAGTCCAGGTTCGATGCACGATACTGGATGCTTGGGGATAGTGCACTGAGACGACCCAGAGGGATGGTATGGGGAGGGAGGAGGGAGGAGGGTTCAGGATGGGGAACACATGTATACCTGTAGCGGATTCATTTTGATATTTGGCAAAAATAATACAATTATGTAAAGTTTTAAAATAAAATAAAATAAAAAAAAATTTAAAAAAAAAAAGAGGTAAGGAATAAATCTGAAGCAGAGAGGCTTAGATGGAGGGAAGGCAGTGAGTGGCTATTTATGGTCACCTGAGTGTTGAATGGATAAGGATTCAGGGAAATGAAAGCAAGATGAAGAATAAAAGGTGGGAGGGAGAAGTGAAAATGGTTGGAAAGAGTGGTTTCCCCTGGAAATCAAACAGTAGGAGTCATAGCACTGCTATGTCTCTCTTACTTAAATTTAGGGCTCCTTCTGTAAAGCCTCCTGGGTTTTCCCTACCTGCACTGATGTTTTCCCCATTAAAACTCTCAATCTGTTCAAGCTGTGGGGTGAAGGAGAGTGTGTTATTACTCTGCTGCTTAAAGGGAAATTAAATCGGCAGTTGCTTCCAGAAAAAAAGCAAACCAAATAGTTTTCTACCACAAATGAGAATACAAGTGAAATAAGTCAGTATAAGACTGCTCTGAGCACAAACATCCCTCTGCTTATACCTTTTAAAAACAACCATAAAAGAGTATTCATTCACCAATGCAACATTCTTTGGGATTTAGAAATTGAGTTTGTACTACTTATTATGATGAAAGAATCTAAACATAAATCGAGTTTTTAATAATCATTAATTTAATCTTTCTTTGATAGATAAGAATGATATCCTATGGAGATTAGGAATATGAACTCCTAGCTCTCTGTCCTGTACTCTTCACTGCATGAAAGTGAAAGGGTTGGTCTCTCAATTACAGCCCACTAGGCTCCTATGTCCATGGAATTCTTCAGGAGACAGTATTGGAGCAGGTATCTAGTCTCTTCTCCAGAGGATCTTCTTGACCCAGGAATTGAACCCATGTCTCCCATATTGCAGGCAGATTCTTTACCTTCTTTGAGAACATGGAAGCATGCAATAGGCTATCACAATTTTCCAATGTTTTATTTATACTACTTCTGTGTCTAGATAATTACATAATTGTTTCATGAAATTTTATAGACTTTTAATATTTTTGGACTTCGCTGGTGGTTCAGATGGTAAAGCATCTGCCTACAATGTGGGAGACCCAGGTTCAATCCCTGGGTTGGGAAGATCCTCTGGAGAAGGAAATGGCAACCCACTCCAGTACTCTTGCCTGAAAAATCCCATGGATGGAGGAGCACGGTAGCCTACAGTTCATGGGGTCACAAAGAGTCAGACACAACTGAGCGAATTCACTTCTTCACTTTAATATGTTTAGATATTTTATTCTCATGGATAATATAAATGTTCTTTTTTATATATGATTGTGACCTAGGCAGTGTCATTCACTTAATAATCTCAGTGTGTTACATCATCTAGTGTATTACATCATCTGCACTATCTGTGCAACTCTGTGGTAGCCCTGCTACATCTTAATTTTTTATTTTGCAAACCCAGAGGTATATAAAGATGAACACTTCTGGGTGTGTGATTGAAGCAGACTAAGTATATGCACAATTATTGTATGAAGGAAATACTTGTAGTTCACATGAAAGTTGGTGGTACTACTTATCCCCAATAGATATATTACTAGTTCCACGTTACCAGATCTACACATTTCTCAATGGAGTACAAAAATCTGTGATTTTATTTTTATTTATTTATTTTTTTAAATCTGTCATTTTAAAACTTGATTCAGTTAGTAAAATACTGTATTGGTCAACATAAAATACTTATGAAATAAAATCTGCAAAAGGAATTCAAAATATATGCTTTGAGTTTGCAACCTCTGATTCAGCCATTTTTCTGGTATTGTTTTACCTGACACAAGCTGACATTATGAAGTGTTGAATAACTTTGAGGGAGGGGAGCAAAAGAGGTAAATGTTAAAGAAGGGTCAGAACCCCATCACTAAATATGATAAGAGGCCTGATGATTTCAGGAAGAAAGCTCTAAACTTTCTGGAATGGAGTAGAACATCTGAGAGGGATGCCTACTCGATAAACTTTGGAAGGTTAAGCTATAAATTTTAAGTCTGCTTTGTCAAAGATCTGTAAATACTAAAACCACTAGGCAGCACGCTCTCAAGAGATGATGCAGACGTCATAAATAATCATAAAGAAATGATTCATGTTGATAAAAATCCTCAAGATCCTTCATAAAGTGTCTCTTCTATTTTAAATTAGTTACATTATGCTGAATGAGATGGAGGAATCCCCCAATTATGACTGAGAAGAATTGTGAGTGAGATGCTTAGTTTATTAATAAATTGCATTATATTTAATGAGCAATTGTATTACTTTGCTAGGGTTGTCATAATGAAATACCACATACCGGGTGGCTTACACAAGAGAAATTTATCTTCTCACAGCTCTAAGGCTACAAATCCAAGATCAGGGTGCCAGCAGCATTGGCTTTTTATAAAATTTTTGATAAGGTCTGCACTTTGTAGACAGCCTTGTCTCTGTCTACCTCTTTTTTAATTAAAACATCAGTCCTGTTGGATTAGAGTCTCACCTTATGATTTCATTTAAACTTAACTTCTATCTTAACAGTCTTATTTCCAAATACAGTCACACTGGGGTTAGGGCTCTGAACTTTACACTTTGGGAAGACACAATGTAGTCCATAATGCCCATAGTAGTTTGAATGAAAGAAAGCATTTAGCTTGCCTCCACCCTCACACACACACACACACACACACAAACGTTTAAAAATAATTCTGATACAATAAGAACAGAGGTCCTTATTGTATAAGAACAGAGGTCTTATTGTAATAAGACCAGAGGTCCTGAATATTCATTGGAAGGACTGATGCTAAAAATGAAACTCCAATATTTTGGCCACCTGATTTGAGGAACTGACTCATTGGAAAAGGCCCTGATGCTGGGAAAGATTGAAGGCAGGAGGAAAAGGGGACAACAGAGGATTAGATGGTTTGATGGCATCATTAACTTGATGGACATGAGTTTGAGTAAACTCCGGGAGTTGGTGATGGGCAGGGAAACCTGGTGTACTGCCGTCCATGGGGTTGCAAAGAGTCAGACACGACTGAGCAACTGAAGTGAAGAACAGAGGTATAAGTACAAACAGAACAGAAGAATATTATGGAGGTGTAATGAATGAGTAGTTCTATAAAAGTTGGAAACTATAAAAACTATAAAATTTGGAAAGTAAAGAGATGTATAATAATTGACAATACAGCATGAAGTGATCAAGTTCAACTTCCTGTAAGGCAGGTGTCAATAAGACGCAAGAAAATTTTCTACAGAAGCCTCAAAGCCTCCACATTTGGAGGCACCAGTACTTCTGAAGGCAGAAGTTAAGGATATAAGGAGGCTGAAAAAGTAGGATTCACTATACAATTTTACTACATGAGAAAGTATACAAGTACATGTTCAAAACATTATTCTTTATTCATGAAGTCAAATTCCTACCTCTCTTCTGACAAGGTTAGGGAATTTTTGCATTTTATTAAATTTGAGAAATTTCAGACTTGAACACACATGTCATCATCAAGAATGACATTAGGGTATGAGACTGGAACATGGTATTCTTTTCTGAATAATGATAACCTGCATTTAAACAAAAAAATTTTATTTATTTATTTTTGGCCACACTGGGTCTTTGTTGACTTATTCAGGTCTTCCCTAGCTGCAGTGAAGAAGGGGTACTCTTCATTGTGGTGCACAGACTTCTCATTGCAGCAGTTTGTTTTGTGGAGCGTGGCTCTAGGCACACAGGCTTTGGTAGTTGCAGCACCGTGGGCTCAGTAGTTGTGGCTTATGGGCTTACTTGCTCCAAGGCATGTGGAATCTTATTGGACCAGGGATTAAACCTGTGTCCCCTGCATTGGAAGGCAGACTCTTCTTCACTGAGCCACCAAGGAAGTCTCAATAACCTGCATTTTAATTCTCCTTTTCTTATCCCAGAATAATGACATACAGAATTATACTCAAGACAGGAAACTGAAAGTATACGTTCTGAAGTAATGGATTGACCTAAGAATATAACCCCCACACCAAAATCAGATAATTTGTGCATCCTACAATAAAATGATTGAGACACACTAACAAAGAAACATCATTATCACAAAGCATCCACTCAACTTTTGGATGCCTTCTTAAATATTAATATGGAATAAATTACCAGGGATTAGAGGACAATTCATAGGAGAACTTTTTGTTTCTTCACCATCCCTTAGCAGTGGAGTGTTTGGCTAGAATAACACTGCATTTCTGCACAATTATTCTCACTTCTCTCCACGATAGGAGAGGAGGCTTTTATAAGTGATTAGCTAGAAAGAGAAATTGTCAATAAGAATACTTTTTTTCCTCATTTGTTAGAAGAGAAAACTTGTATTATTCCTAAGGATTTTAGTCTAGGTTGAGATAAGATTGTGTATGTTAGTTGCTCAGTCATGTCCAACTCTTTGCAACCCATGGACTGTAGCCTGCCAGGCTCCTCTGTCCATGGAATTCTCCAGGCAAGAATACTGGAGTGGGTTACCATTCCTTTCTTCATGGGATCTTCTTGACCCAGGAATCAAATCTGAGTCTTCTTTACTGTGGGTAGATTCTTTACCATCTGAGCTACCTGGGAAGCCTAGGTAGAGATAAGATTAGATACTTTCAAATATGAATGTGCAAATTTATATTTGCCATTTTTTAAAAATACAAAGCTGCTGATTTTCATGTGAGCTACAAAATGGTACAAGTTCTTGGTATTAAGCCTGGTAATCAGCCCTACATCAACTTCTGAAAATTAATTACATCTTCCAAAAGATAATTGTCATCAGCCCAAGTCATCCTATGGCAAAAGGTAGTAGAAATAGCTACTGTGGCACACTAGTGAGAATGTCTTCTCGGAGCAGAGTGTAGCTGCTCTGTCACTAGATCCATCTTCTAACAAAAATAATGGAAAATCAGCACTGGAGTGCCAAACATATGGACCTCATAGGGAAAATGCATGATGAATATTAAATAGGCTCTATGGGGAGAAAGGTCAACTGCAGTAAGGCCTGGGACCTGGGATTGCAATCAATAATACAGTCAAAATTTGTAAAAATATACGAGCAATTAGAAAATCACCCTGTAACTCTTAAGCTGGTTTTTATAGGTATATTCCCCCCCCCATTATTCTACACTTTCCCAAAATGATATAGTAAACACAAAAATGCAAAATACCTCTCAAAGGCTATGGTTTTTCCAGTGGTCATGTATGGATGTGAGAGCTGGACTATAAAGAAAGCTGAGTGCTGAAGAATTGATGCTTTTGAACTGTGGTGTTGGAAAAGACTCTTGAGAGTCCCTTGGACTGCAAGGAGATCCAACCAGTCCATCCTAAAAGAGATCAGTCCTGGGTGTTCATTGGAAGGACTGATGCTGAAGCTGAAACTCCAATACTTTGGCCACTTGATGTGAAGAGCTGACCCATTTGAAAAAGACCGTGATGCTGGGAAAAATTGAGGGCAGGAGGGGAAGGGGACGACCGAGGATAAGATGGTTGGATGGCATCACCAACTCGATGGACATGGGTTTGGGTAGACTCCAGGAGTTGGTGATAGACAGGGAGGCCTGGTATGCTGTGGTTCATGGGGTCACAAAGAGTCGGACACAACTGAGCGACTGAACTGAACTGAACTAAAGAATGTTCTACACAGAGCTGAATCTAAAGTAATGGACTCTCACCAACTGGTACACATTGGTTGATAATCTGCTGAAGCTGAAAATTACATTTTTTCATCTGTCTTTTTATACTTTAATATGACTGAATCATTACTTCACACTTTGGCAACTATAAGTATTGCGTTCTGAGAACATAAGTTTACCATGAAAGCCTGCTCCAAGAACAAAGCATTTATTTTTTCTGAATGGGTTGCATAAAAGGCCAATGCTAAATAACATCCTGTAACCTGTTTCTACTATTTGAAAGTAAAGTTTGTAAAAGATGATGCCTTGGTTTACCACAGTACTGGGTTCCTTGAATTAGCTGCCCTTTTTGGTGATAGACAGTCCAAGTTACACATCTAGAAACAATCAATTTCTGCCTGAGGATTTGAATCCCTTTTAAGTGAGATTAAGTAGAAATGGAAATTGGGAAAGATAGCACTCAGCCTTTATTTATTTTATTATTATTATTATTTTGTTCAATTTTTAAGCATCAAGTATATAATTTAGGATTTAATTTCAGCAGAATTTATTTATTTGTACTTAAATTGAAGAAGATTTAATTTGTAAAGTTTATCCTTTTTTCTTTCTTGGATATTCCACAATAGGAATTGGTTAGCATTCAAGTTTAAAGGATCTCTGTAATACTGAAGATTTATTTCATTGCTTCTTCTAATAGGCTGTATTGGATAATTTAGCTGGATTCAATCTGGGCTGCATAACAGAGTGAATTTTCAGATTTAGGTACAGGGTTGACTAGAAGCTAATATATTTAATGTCCAATCCTGATCCATTTCATAGGCAAAATCTATACATCCAATCAGTTTCTTGGATGCATATCCAAAGCACATTTGTCACGGATGTAATTTGTTATGAAGCTTATAGAGCTTCATGTTAAGGGACCTTCACTTGCATGGCTCCTTTCCAAAGCCTTGAGAGGAACCCAGCAATGTGTTCACTTGGACAGATATTTTGGCAAGATTTTCAGCATTAAATATATAGCCTGAAACCAGGGAAGACCATTTTCTCCTTTCACTTTGACTCACTTTCATTCTAGGTTCCCTTCTATTAAGTAGTATTTAAGATCTTGGCATTTGGTCCCATCACTTCATGGGGAATAGATGGGGAAACAGTGGAAACTGTCAGACTTTATTTTTTGGGGCTCCAAAATCACTGCAGTTGGTGATTGCAGCCACAAAATTAAAAGGCGCTTACTCCTTGGAAGGAAAGTGATGACCAACCTAGATAGCATATTGAAAAGCAGAGATATTACTTTGCCAACAAAGGTTCGTCTAGTCAAGGCTATGGTTTTCCCAGTGGTCATGTATGGATGTGAGAGTTGGACTGTGAAGAAAGCTGAGTGCCGAAGAATTGATGTTTTTGAACTGTGGTGTTGGAGAAGACTCTTGAGAGTTCCTTGGACTGCAAGGAGATCCAACCAGTCCATCCTAAAGCAGATCAGTCCTGGGTGTTCATTGGAGGGACTGATGCTAAGGTGAAATTCCAATACTTTGGCCACCTCATGCGAAGAGTGGACTCATTGGAAAAGGCTCTGATGCTGGGAGGGATTGGGGGCAGGAGGAGAAGGGGATGACAGAGGATGAGATGGCTGGATGGCATCACTAACTCAATGGACGTGGGTTAGAGTGAACTCCGGGAGTTGGTGATAGACAGGGAGGCCTGGCGTGCTATGATCCATGGGGTCACAAAGAGTTGGACACGACTGAGCGACTGAACTGAACTGAAGGATCCACAGGTATTTCTTCCATCTAAATACAAAGAAAACAATTTTGAAATACATTTAGTGTAAGTTTAGAGAGATTATAGGTGTGGGGTTTATGGAAATGTTTTTGCAGCATTAAATTACTGCTAGATGCCCTGCTACAGAAGTGACTTCCAGGAATACTGGAACTGCCCACAGAGCTGACTCACTAGGCATGGTAGCAAAATACAGAGTGAGAGGTAATACAATTCAAGTGCTTCCAGGGATGTCAATACCAGAAGCATATAGGTGGGGGAGTAATAGATTCAGATACATAGAACACAACCAGTGCTGACAATTCAATTATTAGACACAAGGGGAATTTGCTTACCACTGTCTATTCAGAGTTGAAGCTTTCTCATGTCAGTTAAAATAATTGATAATGAAGCAAAATCAATTATATTTACAGTGTATAGTTTATGTTTTAAATATAAATTGTGCAAATAAATTAATCAAAATTCATGTTTTTTCTTTAACTATAAAAACAACTGGTTAACAGCACATGTTTTATGTATCTCAAATATAAATACTCAAAAAATCCATTCCTATCAACCATGAAAGCAAAATAAGGTTGAAAAATTTTCCTTTATTTCTATATAAAATTATACTACAATTATTGCCATAGAAATGGGAAATGAAGGAGAACAAAAGAAAAATTCAATGTGATAACTTATAATATCTCTTTAGAGATATACTAGAATATATTTTCATAATAAAAAGAATCAAATTTTATATAAATATACAGAAAATAAGAAATATTAGAAATATGAATACAGTAGGAACTTCTGAAGATGTTAAACATGAAAGGGGAAATATAAATGGCAAAGGAGGATTTTTAAGATAAATGAGAAAAATCTTAAAGCAGAACAAAAATGCATATATACATAATAGAAGATAAATATTGTAAGTATTTTAGATATTAAGAGAGAACAGAAAATGAGAGAAAAAAGTATAAAATAATTTTTAAAAATTTCCCAGAATGGATGAACATAAATATTTATTTTTAAAGCACCAAACAAATAGTAGTCACATTAGATGGAAAATGTAAACACAGTAAAATACAATTTATGAAATTTCTAAGCACTGGGGATGAAAATAATGGCTTACTGAAAAGAGAAAAGCTTCTGGAGAGAGAGGAAAAAATGTTTTCCTATAATGGTAGAAGCATCAGAGTGGCATTGATCTTTTGAAAAAGGCTAGATACTACTTTTAAAAATCCTGAAGAGATACTGTTTCCAAGCTAGAATTCTATATCTGAACAAATTTTCAATCAACTTATTTCATGGATTGATCAAAAGTGTTTTCATACAAAGTTTCAAAAATAAAGTTCTTTTAAGGCACTCTTTCTCTTTCAAGAAGGTATCAAAAGATGCTCTCCAAAAAACAAATGAAAAAAAAAAAGGTTCTGGGGTCCAGGGAAAAAATAGATTCAGCATGGAAAATATAAAGGAAATGATGATGGTAATTTTTGTATGGTAGGTGTAAAAATAATCTGAGTTTAGAAGATTTACTAAGTGAAAAATAATCACACTGTATTTGTGTCTCAAGAATGAATGTATCAGATATCTATTTCTGCTATAACAAATCACCACAATCTTATCAACTCAAAACAACACCCATTTACTATTTTTCAGCTCTGTAAGTAACAGCGCTTGAACTAGGTTAGGGTCCTAAGAATGTATCTAGGATCTCTGTAGGCTAAAATCAAGGTGCTTATTTGTTTGAACTCAATCTAGAGGATGTGGGAGAGAATCAGCTTCCAGGTTCTCATGCTGTTGGTAGAATTTAGTTATATGCTGTTTGTAGAATTGAGGTGCTCACTTCCTTTTGATAGGTTCCATTCTCATCTTCTTGAGGCCACTTTCATTGCTTAGTTCCTGGTACTCTGTGGTCAAGCTGGTAATGGTGGCTTGAGTCCTTTGCACACTTCAAATTTCTCTGTTTTCTACTTCTGTCTCATTTTTTATGCCTTCTTGTCTGCCGTATCTCTTTGAGTAAGTATTCTACCTTCCTTTTTTGGCTTTAAAATCTCATATAGTTCCTTGTGTTTATCTAAATAATTCAGTATTATCCCCCTGCTTTAATGTCAGCTGATTAGCAACTTTGCATGTTGTCTACAAAAACATTTCACAGCAGTAGCTAGATTAGTACTTGATTGAATAACCAAATGAAAGGATTCTTGGGGGAACATCTTTAGAATTGATTCTGCCTGCCGCAGTGAATAGCAGTTGAATCATCATCATAATAATATAAACACTGGCTACTGATTTTGGTAAAATTCATATGTAACATTTTTGAGAGGATTAGATAGGAAATAGTTTTACATAGATTCATCATTTGGGGGATGGGGTAAGTGGAGGAACTGTAAGGTACTCTCAAATAAGAAATTACTAAATTTAAGAACACTTGAAATAGAAGTAAATCAATTATTGATAGAAATATGGAAGTAAATACTAAGGCAAATTAGCTAGTTACTCTTACTAAGGAGTAAGAGGGTGTCCCTGATAGCTCAGTTAGTAAAGAATCTGCCTGTGATGCAGGAGACCCCGCTTCAATTCCTGGGTGGGGAAGATTTGCTGGAGAAGGGTTAGGCTACCCACTCCAATATTCTTGGACTTCCCTTGTGGCTCTACTGGTAAAGAATTTGCCTGCAATGCAGGAAACCTGGGTTTGATCCCTGGGTTGGGAAGATCCCCTGGAGAAGAGAAAAGCTACCCACTCCAGTATTCTGGCCTGGAGAATTCGCAAAGAGGTGGACGTGACTGAGTGACTTTCACTTTCACTTTCAAAAGAGTAGGCCAATAATGGTGAGGGTTAATGGACAGAAGACTACTTTTATAATTATAAACCATATAAAACTATTTTAATTTTGTAAATTAAGTATTTTATTTTGTAAATTATTATGTTAATAAAAAAGCAGAAGATACATTGGAAACTGTTAATTCTTTTAATAGTTACCAACCCATCTTTTTAAACCATTATATGTGGGTTTCTTTTGAAAGATTATGGGCTATGTTTTATCTCTTTTCAGATATCCCATTTTGCTCATGAAAATTGGCATGTGTTAGTAAAAGTGGATGATGGTGGTCAGTTTATATGTGTACAAAATTTGCATGCTCAAATAAAGACAGAAATCTTGGTTGCATTAGCTTTCTTTTAAATGAGCTATACTCTAAATTGGTTGACTGAGTTTGAGAGCACTGAGTTAATGAGCCAAAGTGATATATTTAACTAGTTTACTTAAGTAATACAATTTGCTTAAAATATATTTGAAAAGACATTTAGCATTAATTGGTCCAAAATTTAAGTCCTAGGACTGATTACTATTTTGTAAGTGATAATAGCTGCTATAGCTCCATGATAAGTAGATCATGCCTCTTAAGGGAAATAAAACCCAGTCCAGGCTCTATCAGGAGACCCTTTTGTAATCATGAACATTGTTTTCTAAGAGTGGTTTTGTTGTTTAGTCGCTAAGTCATGTCCAACTGTTTTGTGACCCCCATGGACTGTAGCCCATCAGGCTCCTCTGTCTGTGGGATTTCCCAGGTGAGAATACTGGAATGGGCTGTCATTTCCTTCTCCTGGGGATTTTCCTGAACCAGGGATCAAACCATATCCCTTGTATTGCAGGTGGATTCTTTACCACAGAGCCACCTGGGAAGCCTTTTAAGAGTAGAAGATTATTATGGTAGATTTCACAGAATGAGAACTTTTATTAAAAAAAGATAAATTTACTAATTTTGGGGGCATAATCTCTTGAGCAAGGCAATAACATTTTTTGAAAATCATTATTTTATGAGGAAACCAGAGAACTGATAATTTTCCAAGGTTATATAGCTGAAGAATATTTAGATATTTTTGAAAAGCATTGCTTTACAAAAGTATTTACATGTAATTTATCTCTTTTATTTTTAAATTTTCAAAATTCATTGAAGAGTTGCATATGCTTTCTTATTGACAATTAAAGAAAGCCAATTTATTCTAGAATTATCAGATATTTATTATTCATGGTTCCAAGCAAAATTTAAATTACTAGAGATGCCAGAAATTTCTTCAGGTAAATTTCTGCAGTAAATATTCAATGTTTAAAATGAGCTATTAGTCATATTTAGTAAAAGAAAACAGATGCAGCAATTAATTCCTTGTTTAATGTGTATTGAAATAGTAACATAAAATGTAGATGAGTTCCATTGTTTGGTGTCTCAGTAATATAGAAACTATGAAAAACTCAGACTAAGCATTAATCGTTCATGGGGCAATTACTTTTAATTAAGGCAAGTACAGAATCCCATATGGTTTTAGACATCATCTATTCATTAATGCAAACAGTCTGAGAGGAACCATTTGGAACGTTTTGGTTGATAGCAATGGTGGACAGCCCTAAAGAGACCTGGTTAAACATCCTCTAATTTTTATCCTGCTGTGCATCAGTGGGCAAGAATCTATGTAAGTCTTTGGCATGATGATGTGTGTTGAGAGGAATTTATCATGTCCATTATTCTTGAAAATTCATAACACACCTTGCTTTCTTTTCACACATGCACTTTTCACACGTTTTTCTGATATATACTGTCTTAGCATTGCTTTGAATATGTATATATTCTTTCCCATGCATCCATAGGTATACATATGAACTCATTTATGTTACTAATATTACCTGAATTCTACGGTCTCTCCTTTTTTTTTATATGTGCTGTTTTGTGTGTATTATTTACTGCTGTGTAACAAATTACCCCCAAAATATAGAGACTTAATCCAACTATCCTTTGTATTATGTCACTTATTTTCTGTATATCAGGAATTCAAGAATAAAGTAGCTTGTTAGTCCTGGCTGGGAGACCTCTCAGGAGGTTGAAGTTAAGATGCTCACTAGGACAGCAGTCACCTTAAGGCTTAAATATGCCTGGAAGATCTTCTAGAGATGGCTCATTCACATGGTTGTTAGAAGAAGACTTCTGTTTCTTACTTGAAAGTAAAAATGCTACTCTGTCATGTCCAACTCTTTGTGGCCCCATGAACTGTATGTAGCCTACCAATCTCTTCTGTCAGTGGAATTTTCCAGGCAAGAATATTGGAGTGGGTAGCTATTCCTTTGTCTGGGGGATCTTCCCAATCCAGGGATCGAACCTGGGTCTCCTGCATTGCAGGTAGATCCTTTACCATCTGAGTTACCAGGGAAGACCTATTTCTTACAGGAATTGTCAAAAGGTCTCAGAACTTTGGGATGTAGATTTATCTTTAGTGGCTTTCTACCATGAAAGTGAAAGTCACTCAGTCACATCCAACTCTGTGACCCCATGGACTATACAGTCCATGGAATTCTCCAGGAAAGAATACTGGAAAGGGTAGTCTTTCCACTCCAGGGGATCCTCTCAACCTAGGGATCAAACCCAGGTCTCCCACATTGCAGGCGGATTCTTTACCAGCTGAGCCACAAGGGAAGCCCAAGAATACCAGTGTGGGTAGCCTATCCATTCTTGAGCAAATCTTCCTGACCCAGCAATCAAATTGGGGTCTCCTGGATTGCAGGAAGATTCTTTACCAGCTGAGCTGGCTTTCTACCAGGCAGCTAGATTTTCCTAGAGCAAGTGATCCCAAAGAACAAGATGTGATACCTTGTATAACCTAGAATTGCATGTTCACAGTAGCTTATTGACAGACCTATTCAGTGTGGGAGGGATTGTATGGAGGCATGAATATCAGCAGTTAGGAATCATTGTAGGCATCTCAAGAGTATGACTAACACAATGCTGAAATGTATGGACTTACAATGAGAACTTTAAGCCTGAAAGTCATACATTCTTCCTCTCTCTACCAAAGCATGTATCACCAAATAACATCATATAAATGAGGAGCTTTTCACAGTAGATAAATTACTCTCAGTTAATATACCAATGTGTAGCCTGAACTTCTTCATTCTGTAAGTTTGTAATGAGTAAAAAGGAAAAAGCTCAATACCAAGCATAAGTATCATATTAAAGAGAATGCATTTTAGATGGTTACTTTGCAAAAGATATTGGATTTTTGGCTATACCAGCCTAAAATACATTGTTTATTAAGATTTCTGTTAATTTTGAGATATTGTTTAGTTATTAATGGTCTTTTATTTGAAAGATACAAAAGACCATCAACTTGAAATAGCTAAATTCTTGTACAGAATAAAAACACTTGAGAAACATTTTCTGATGTGTGGAGGTAAGGTTAAAAGTACTTAATAATAATAATAGCAGCTTTTTTTCTTAGTAAGTCATGTATTAATAGACTTTATGCCAGCTTGCCCTGCATATCAGTAAGCACTGTTAGCATTGCTTTGATGCTATTACTTGGGACTTTATTATTTCTGAGAGTTTAACTCTAAAATTTCATAAATGTCATTTTTTTAGTATTACAGTTAGAAAGTGTTACTTTTGAACAGTAATTGCCTTTATTCTCTCAGTCTCCTGACTAAAGTGATCCTTTTATACTCAGAAAAAATAATAAAAAAAGAAAATAATCCAATGACTGTTGAAGTGTTTTGAAGCATAAAATGTAGTAGGCATTTTATTGAATGCTTTTATTCTATTCAGTTAGGTTTAGTTCTTTCAAATGCTAATATGAAAGTGTACTAACTCAAAAAATCCACAAAAAATTTAGAATTACATAAGAGAAAATTTTTATAGATTAATTTCAGTAACTAACTAGTCTAGATTACTTAGGTGAATTTTGATGGGGTTTATTAGAATAGTTGAGGTAAAAATACATTTCATTTAAAAACAAAAATAAAAATTACTTGATCCCTAATTTTAAATATTTTTTATTTATCTATATTTACATTAAAATGACCCCTCCATTATTTTAACACATCTATTAACACTTCTTACCCAAGAACTCTGTTACTCTGTGAGTGTGAGTACCATAAATGTACTCTTTAGCTGGTATAAAACTCTCAAGATCCAAGGTTAATTTCCTTGTATCAAATTATGATGCTTGTATACATGAGTACAGAAGCTTTAGCACTAATAAAAGAATGTTTATTTTGATATTGTGGCTTTTTTCCTTCTAGTTATATAAGGTAACTATATTAAAAATATAGACAGATCAGATCAGATCAGTCGCTCAGTCGTGTCTCACTCTTTGCGACCCCATGAATCACAGCACTCCAGGCCTACCTGTCCATCACCAACTCCCGGAGTTCACTGAGACTCACGTCCATTGAGTCAGTGATGCCATCCAGCCATCTCATCCTCTGTCATCTCCTTCTCCTCCTGCCCCCAATCCCTCCCAGCATCAGAGTCTTCTCCAATGAGTCAACTCTTCGCATGAGGTGGACAAAGTACTGGACTTTAAGCTTTAGCATCATTTCTTCCAAAGAAATCCCAGGGCTGATCTCCTTCAGAATGGACTGGTTGGATCTCCTTGCAGTCCAAGGGACTCTCAAGAGTCTTCTCCAACACCACAGTGCAAAAGCATCAATTCTTTGGCGCTCAGCCCTCTTCACGGTCCAACTCTCACATCCATACATGACCACAGGAAAAACCATACCTTGACTAGACGAACATTTGTTGGCAAAGTAATGTCTCTGCTTTTGAATATGCTATCTAGGATGGTCATAACTTTCCTTTCAAGGAGTAAGCGTCTTTTAATTTCATGGCTGTAGTCACCATCTGTTGTTACCTTATAGGACATTCTAAATTTCTGAAAAAAAAATTTACTTATTTGAATATAATATTTGAATATTCTGGTTAATTGGAAACATTAATCCTAAATTTTATTATTTAAGAATTTTAATAACAATAGCCAGGAAATAATATTAGAAATATTGATAGGCATTGTATTAATCTTCAAGCTAGGCTTCCACAGTACGTGAGAACTTCTAGATGTAAAGCTGGATTTAGAAAAGGCATAGGAACCAGAGATCAAAGCACCAAATGTTGTTGGATAGTAGGAAAAGCAAGAGAATTCTGGAAAAACATCTACTTCTGTTTCACTGAATACACAAAAGTCTTGACTGTGTAGATCAAAACAAATTGTGGAAAATTCTTAATGAGATGAGAATACCAGACCACCTTATCCGCTTCCTGAAAAACCTGCAAGCAGATCAACAAGCAATAGTGAGAACTGGACATGGAACAATGAACTGGTTCCAAATTGGGAAAGGATTACATCAAGACTGTATATTGTCACCCCTCTTATTTAACTTATATACAGAGTACATCATGCGAGGTGTTGGTGCTGGATGAAGCTCAAATAGGAATCAGGATTACTGGGAGAAATATGAGTAACCTCAGTCATGCAGATAATACTACCCTAAAGGCAGAAATTGAAGAGGAACTAAAGGGCCTCTTGAAGAAGGTGAAAAAGAAGAGTGAAAAAGCTGGCTTACAACTTAACATTCAAAAAACGAAGACATGGCATCTGGTCCCATCACTTCATGGCAAATAGAAGGGGAAACAATGAAAACAGTGACAGACTTTATTTTCTTGGGCTCCAAAATCACTGAAGATGGTGACTACAATTATGAAATTCAAAGACACTTGTTCCATGGAAGAAAAACTATGACAAATCTAGACAGTGTATTAAAAAGCAAAGGTATCACTTTGCAGACAAAGATCCACATAGTCAAAGCTATAGTTTTCAGTAGTCATGTACAGATGTGAGAAAGTGAAAGATGCTCAGTTGTGTCTGACTCTTTGTGACCCCATGGACTATACAGTCCTTGGAATTCTCCAGGCCTGAATACTGGAGTGGGTGGGTAGCCATTTCCTTCTCCAGGGGATCTTCCCAAGCAATGGGTCGAACACCGGTCTCCCACATTCTGAGTGACTGAATTGAACTGAACTGATATTAATATTGTTTATGTGTATATGAGAAAGCCAAATTTTTAAATACAGAATTAAGTTTCAGTTCAGTTCAGTCACTCAGGCGTATCCGACTCTGCTACCCCATGAATCACAGCACGCCAGGCCTCCCTGTCCATCACCAACTCCCGGAGTTCACTGAAACTCATATCCATTGAGTCAGTGATGCCATCCAGCCATCTCATCCTCTATTGTCCCCTTCTCCTCCTGTCCCCAATCCCTCCCAACATCAGGGTCTTTTTCAATGAGTCAACACTTCGCATGAGGTGGCCAGAGTACTGGAGTTTCAGCTTCAGCATCAGTCCTTCCAAAGAACACCCAGGACTGATCTCCTATAGGATGGACTGGTTGGATCTCCTTGCAGTCCAAGGGACTCTCAAGAGTCTTCTCCAACACCACAGTTCAAAAGCATCAATTCTTTGGCACTCAGCTTTCTTCACAGTCCAACTCTCACATCCATACATGACCACTGGAAAAACCATAGCCTTGACTAGACAGACCTTTATTGGCAAAGTAATGTCTCTGCTTTCAAATATGCTACCTAGGTTGGTCATAACTTTCCTTTCAAAGAGTAAGCGTCTTCTAATTTCATGGCTGCAATCATCATCTGCAGTGATTGTGGAGCTTCAAAATGTAAAGTCTGACACTCTTTCCACTGTTTCCCCATCTATTTCCCATTAAGTGATGGGACCAGATGCCATGATCTTCATTTTCTGAATGTTGAGCTTTAAGCCAACTTTTTCACTCTCTTTCACCTTCGTCAAGAGGCTTTTGAGTTCCTCTTCACTTTCTGCCATAAGGGTGGTGTCATCTGCATATCTGAGGTTATTGATATTTCTCCTGGTAATCTTGATTCAAGCTTGTGTTTCTTCCAGTCCAGCGTTTCTCATGATGTACTCTGCATATAAGTTAAATAAGCAGGGTGACAATATACAGCCTTGATGTACTCCTTTTCCTATTTGGAACCAGTCTTTTGTTCCATGTCCAGTTCTAACTGTTGCTTCCTGACCTGCATATAGGTTTCTCGAGTTTCAGTACTAGAATGAAATTTTTACTACTATAATTGTGAAATTATTGTGGCATCATCAACTCAACGGACATTAGTTTGAGCAAACTCAGGCAGGTAGTGAAGGACAGGGAAGCTTGGAATGCAGCAGTTCATGGGGTCACAAAGAGTCAAACACGACTGAGCGATTGAACAACAATAACTGTAATTTAAAGTAATTAGTTAATTCAATTTAAACTTTTGAGTATACAGAATATAATTGAAAGAAACAAATTGGCAATGATTTATTATGTACCATAAGCTAATTATATTAATCATTTTCTTTGAAACAATAAACTCCAGGAGCTTAGAACAGTTAGTTATCTTAACTATACCTGTCCAAGTTTCCAACAACTTTATGCAGGTAACTTTAAAAATAAATCATCAATATGAAATTAAGCTGCAGAACTTAAAACAATGTTGCCAAGCATATAACAGAAATCTATTATCCACTTCATATATTTGAGACAACACAGTTGTGTTGGAATTTCAGAAAAATTTAAAGAAAAATGTATGCATATGTATGTTTGCCATTAGCTTTTATTTCTCAAATAATAATTTTATATGCATTTTTAAAATATTCTTTTCCATTTTGGTTTATCACAGGATATTGAATATAGTCCCATGTACTCTATAGTAGGACTATGTTTTTATTTACCCATTCTAATGTAACAGTTTGTATCTACTAATCCTAAATTCCCAGTCCATTCTTCTCCCTTCCCTCTTTCCCTTGGCAACCACAGGTATGTTCTCTATGTCCTTTTCAATGTCCAGAATTTTAGAAATGTCAAATGCTAAATTTGGTCTTTTGCTGTGTTCAGAAAAAAATTTAAGATTAAAGTACACTTTTTAATATATGAGTTTGCAAATGATCAATAATTCACATAAAAGCAAGATACCTCAGAGTGTTATGAATTTTATTAACCTTATTTCATTTAGAATGTTGGAGCTTTAAGTATTTTATACTGCCACAGAAGGAAATTTTATATTTATGCCTGATTTATCAAAAAAATTAACTAGCTGTAGGTGAATTATTATTTTCTGAAATATTTTGACTTTTAGCCATATAACTACTGCATTTATTTTAGGTTTTATGATAAGATATTGAATATGAAACTATTTGTCATTTGAAATCAACAGCTAAGCAGTCATGCTGTAAAAATTCTGTTTATTGCATTTAATATTACAAAGAGGGCCTAAATCAAAAAAATATTTTTCATTGTAAACTTGTTTTATTGTGTTGGCAACTAGTATCAAGGATATAATGCTTTGTCTTTAAACAATTTATTTGAAAAATAGAATTTAAGTAGGTAACAGTTCTTATGATTTGGAAAAGTTTTTGTAATTATATATTGTGATGCTGCTTTAAATTATTCAGCATTTTAAAAACTATCTTTAAAGTATGTATTCTCAATTTGTACTACTTATCAATTTGTTTATAAAAAGCTTTTTCTTGAATGTTTGTGGTTTAATGATAAAAAGAGTGTTTTATCATTTTTATGTTTATTTTACTTGATATTAAAGATTAATAAGGAATAATATTAATGAATAAGGATTAATAAGTTCAGTTCAGTTCAGTCGCTCAGTCATGTCTGACTCTTTGCAACACAATGGACTGCAGCAAGCCAGGCTTCCCTGTCCATTACCAACTCCTGGAGTTACTCAAACTCATGTCCATAGAGTCAGTGATGCCATCTGAATATCTCATCCTCTGTCATCCCCTTCTCCTCTTGCCTTCAATCTTTCCCAGCATTAGGGTCTTTTCAAATGAGTCAGTTCTTCACATCAGGTGGCTAAAGAATTGAAGTTTCAGCTTCAGCATCAGTCCTTCCAATGAATATTCAGGACAGATTTCCTTTAGGATGGACTGGTTGGATCTCCTTCCTATCCAAGGGACTCTCAAATGTCTCATCCAACACCACAGTTCAAAAACATCAGTTTTTCAGTGCTCACCTTTCTTTTTAGTCCAACTCTCACATCCATATAGGACCACTGGAAAAAGCATAGCTTTGACTAGATGGACCTTTGTTGACAGAGTAATGTCTCTGCTTTTTAATATGCTGTCTAGGTTGGTCATAACTTTTCTTCCAAGGAGCAAGCATCTTTTAATTTCATGCCTGCAGTCACAATCTGCAGTGATTTTGAAGACCCCCAAAATAAAGTCTGTCATGGGACCGATCTTAGTTTTCTGAATGTTGAACTTTAAGCCAACTTTTGCACTCTCCTCTTTCACCTTCATCAAGAGGCTTTTTAGTTCCTCTTCACTGTCTGCCATAAGGGTGGTGTCATGTGCATATCTGAGGTTATTGATATTTCTCCTGGAAATCTTGATTCCAGCTTGTGCTTCTTCCAGCCCACCGTTTCTCATGATGTACTCTGTCTGTAAGTTTAATGAGCCGGGTGATGATATATAACCTTGACATACTTCTTTCCCTATTTGGAACCAGTCTGATGTTCCTATCCAGTTCTAACTGTTGCTTCTTGATATGCATACAGATTTCTCAGAAGGCAGGTCAGGTGGTCTGGTATTCCCATCTCTTTAAGAATTTTCCACAGTTTGTTGTGATCCACACTGTCAAAGTCTTTGGCATAGTCAATAAATCAGAAGTAAATGTTTTTTTTTTCTGGAGGTCTCTTGCTTTTTTGATGATCCAATGGATGTTGGCAATTTGATCTCTGTTTCTGCTGCCTTTTCTAAATCAAGCTTGAATATCTGGAAGTTCACATTTCATGTAGTGTTGAAGCCTTGTTGGAGAATTTTGATCATAACTTTGCTAGTCTGTAAGATGAGTGCAACTGTGCAGTAGTTTGAGCATTCTTTGGCATTGCCTTTCTTTGGGATTGTAATGAAAATAAGGTAAGGTCTTATGAAAAAAATAAGATGAAAAATAAAGTTAGGGTTCTAAATTTGATCTCTCAATGGAATATCAACATCAGTCTTTGGAAATACAGTTTGTTAAATATTGCTGTGTAATGAAGATATTAAATAAATATTAAAGAAAATAGTTTTCTATTAATTATATATATATATATATATATATATATATATATATATATATATATATAATGTATATAATGTCCTAAAATAGACAAACCTGGATACATATGTATTTGAAAAACATAATTATTTAATTATCAAAAATTGATCATATCACATCCAGACTAGAAATCAAAACAGAAACGTTCAAGGTTAATAAGGTAGCTGTAGGAGAATGACAAGGGGAAAAGGAAAATGGTAAGGTCAGTGTGATGTATGAGTTTCCTTTTGCTGCTAAATTACTGAAAACTTAGTGGTTCAAAAGAGTACATATTTATTTCTTACAGTTCTGGTAGCCAAAGTCCAAAATGAATTTGGCCAGAGGTCAGGAGGGGCGGTGGTGAGGAGACAGGCCTTGTCTAAGGTAAGGAGCAGCAGCTGCACTTTGCTAGAACAGCCGTGAAGAGATACCCCACGTCCAAGGTAAGAGAAACCCAAGTAAGATGGTAGGTGTTGCGAGGGGCATCAAAGGGCAGACACACTGAAACCATAATCACAGAAAACTAGTCAATCTAACCACATGGACCACAGCCTTGTCTAACTCAATGAAACTAAGCCATGCCATGTGGGGCCATCCAAGATGGGCGGGTCATGGTGGAAAGGTCTGACAGAATGTGGTCCACTGGAGAAGGGAATGGCAAACCACTTCAGTATTCTTGCCTTGAGAATCCCATGAACAGTATGAAAAGGCAAAATGATAGGATACTGAAAGAGGAACTCCCCGGGTCGGTAGGTGCCCAATATGCTACTGGAGATCAGTGGAGAAATAACTCCAGACAGAATGAAGGGATGGAGCCAAAGCAAAAACAATACTCAGTTGTTGATGTGACTGGTGATAGAAGCAAGGTCTAATGCTGTAAAGAGCAATATTGCTCAGGAACCTGGAATGTTAGGTCCATGAATCAAGGCAAATTGGAAGTGGTCAAACAGGAGATGGCAAGAGTGAATGATGACATTCTAGGAATCAGAGAACTGAAATGCACTGGATTGGGTGAATTTAACTCAGATGACCATTGTATCTTCTACTGTGGGCAGGAATCCCTTAGAAGAAATGGAGTAGCCATCATGGTCAACAAAAGAGTCTGAAATGTAGTACTTGGAAGCAATCTCAAAAATAGCAGAATGATCTCTGGTCGTTTCTAAGGCAAACCATTCAATATTACAGTAATCCAAGTCTGTGCCCCAACCAGTAACGCTGAAGAAGCTGAAATTGAACGGTTCTATGAAGACCTACAAGACCTTTTAGAACTAACACCCAAAAAAGATGTCCTTTTCATTATAGGGGACTGGAATGCAAAAGCAGGAAGTCAAGAAACACCTGGAGTAACAGGCAAATTTGGCCTTGGAATATGGAATGAAGCAGGGCAAAGGCTAACGGAGTTTTACCAAGAGAATGCACAGGCCATAGCAAACACCCTCTTCCAACAACACAAGAGAAGACTCTACACATGGACATCACCAGATGATCAACACTGAAATCAGACTGACTATATTCTTTGCAGCCAAAGATGGAGAAGCTCTATACAGTCAGCAAAAACACGACCAGGAGCTGACTGTGGCTCAGACCATGAACAACTCCTTATTGTCAAATTCAGACTTAAATTGAAGAAAGTAGGGAAAACTACTAGACCATTCAGGTATGACCTAAATCAAATCCCTCATGATTATATAGTGTAGGTGAGAAATAGATTTAAGGGACTAGATCTGATAGATAGAGTGCCCGATGAACTATGGACGGAGGTTCATGACATTTTACAGGAGACAGAGATTAAGACCATCCCCATGGAAAAGAAATGCAAAAAAGCAAAATGGCTGTCTGGGGAGACCCTACAAATAGCTGTGAAAAGAAGAGAAGTGAAAAACAAACGAGAAAAGGAAGATATAAGCATCTGAATGCAGAGTTCCAGAGAATAGCAAGGAGAGAAGAGAAAGCCTTCCTCAGTGATCAATGCAAAGAAATAGAGGAAAACAACAGAATGGGAAAGACTAGAGATCTCTTCAAGAAAATTAGAGATACCAAGGGAACATTTCATGCAAAGATAGGCTCAATAACAGACAGAAATGGTATGGACCTAACAGAAACATAAGATATTAAGAAGAGGTGACAGGAATACACAGAAGAACTGTACAAAAAAGATCTTCATGACCTAGATAATCACAATGGTGTGATCACTCACCTAGAGCCAGACATCCTGGAATGTGAAATCAAGCGGGTCTTAGAAAGCATCACTACGGACAAAGCTAGTGGAAGTGATGGAATTCCAGTTGAGCTATTTCAAATCCCAAAAGATGATACTGTGAAAGTGCTGCACTCAATATGCCATCAAATTTGGAAAACTCAGCAGTGGCCACAGGACTGGAAAAGGTCAGTTTTCATTCCAATCCCAAAGAAAGGCAATGCCAAAGAATGCTCAAACTACTGCACAATTGCACTCATCTCACATGCTAGTAAAGTAATGCTCAAAATTCTCTAAGCCAGGTTTCAGCAATGTGAACCGTGACCTTCCAGATGTTCAAGCTGGTTTTAGAAAGGCAGAGGAACCAGAGATCAAATCGCCAACACGCACTGGATCATAGAAAAAACAAGAGAGTTCCAGAAAAACATCTATTTCTGCTTTATTGACTATGCCAAAGCCTTTGACTGTGTTGATAACAATAAACTGTGGAAAATTCTGAAAGAGATATGAATACCAGACCACCTGACCTGCCTCTTGAGAAATCTGTATGCAGGTCAGGAAGCAACAGTTAGAACTGGACATGGAACAACAGACTGGTTCCAAATAGGAAAAGGAGTTCGTCAATGCTGTATATTGTCACCTTGCTTATTTAACTTATATGCAGAGTACATCATGAGAAATGCTAGGCTGGAATAAGCACAGCTGGAATCAAGATTTCTGGGAGAAATATCAATAACCTCAGATATGCAGATGATACCACCCTTATGGCAGAAAGTGAAGAGGAACTAAAAACCCTCTTGATAAAAGTGAAAGAGGAGAGTGAAAAAGTTGGCTTAAAGCTCAACATTCAGAAAAAGAAGACCATGGCATCTGGTCCCATCGCTTCATGGGAAATAGATGGGGAAACAGTGGAAACAGTGTCAGACTTTACATTTTGAAGCTCCACAATCACTGCAGAAGGTGATTGCAGCCATGAAATTAAAAGACGCTTACTCCTTGGAAGGAAAGTTATGACCAACGTAGGTAGCATATTGAAAAGCAGAGACATTACTTTGCCAATAAAGGTCTGTCTAGTCAAGGCTATGATTTTTCCAGTGTCATGTATGGATGTGAGAGTTGGACTATAAAGAAAGCTGAGCGCCAAAGAATTGATTCTTTTGAACTGTGGTGTTGGAGAAGACTATTGAGAGTCACTTGGACTGCAAGGAGATCCAACCAGTCCATTCTAAAGGATATCAGTCCTGGGTGTTCTTTGGAAGGACTGATGCTAAAGCTGAAACTTCAGTACTTTGGCCACCTCATACGAAGAGTTGACTCATTGGAAAAGACCTTGATGCTGGGAGAGATTGGGAGCAGGAGGAGAAGGAGACGACAGAGGATGAGATGGCTGGATGGCATCACCGACTCCATGGACATGATTTTGAGTGAACCCTGGGAGTTGGTGGTGGACAGGGAGGCCTGGCGTGCTGCAATTCATGTGGTAACAAAGAGTTGGACACAACTGAGAGACTGAACTGAACTGAGACTAAAATCAAGGTGCTGGAAAGGCCATATTCCTTCCTGGAGATTTTAGGAGGAAATCCATCCTTTTTGTTTTACGTGTTTTCTAGAAGATCTATGCATTCCTTGGTTTATGGACCCTTTCCGTATTCACAGTCACTGTTAGCTATTTATTTCTCTCATCTCGTCATTCTGGCGCTCTTCTTCTGCTTCCCTCTTCCATATTATGGACTCTGATGATTACATTAGGTTCCTTGTCATAATCCAGGATCATTTCTCCAACTCAGCATTATCTGATTACCCACCTTAATTTGATTTATGTTAATTTGATTAATCTTAGCTGTCCCCTATCATGTAACCTAGTATATTTATAGGCTCTGGGTTTAAGCTGTGCAATTATTTTTGGAACAATTTTTTTGCTTACCATAAGTGATGGACTATAAACACTAGCATCATTAGGCACAGAAGAAAAACAATAAAAGGCTGAAAAATTGTATATGTTAAATTCTAAGTGCCTTCAAATATCTTGAGACGGGAAAATATAAAAATTCTGGGTTAAAGGTGACTTTTCATATTTCTTAGGTTTTCATTTTTGTTTTTCTCAGTCTCAGTGATAATCGCTATGGTTTAGTGTCTGAAACCTAAAATTCCATCATTATTGATCTGTGAGACCGTCTTCTACCATCTTCCTTTGCTGATCAAGGTTATTAATGTTTAAAGCAGCCAGAGAGAAAATAAAATATATGTGATCACTCTGGTGTAGAATAGTTTGAACTGTTCATTTGTCAGCTTCTTTGTCAAAACTTTGACCTAATTAGTTGGCTACTTTAACAGATCTCAAAAACTAATGAAATTATGGCCACATCTTGATAACAACCTTAACCTATTGCCAGTAGCTTATTTAAGCATTTCTTATTTGCATATGGTTGAAATCTAATATTCGATGTAGACTATATCTACTTTACTTCATAATTTTTATAAAATCAAGTTAAACAGGATAAAAAGTTATGTCTTTTTTTGGATTACCTTAATACCTCCCCCAAAGGTCTCATTCTTTTATTGCATTAGAAACCATTCTGTATCTGGAAAATACGTACAGCATTTTGTCCCTACACTTAATTATAAACCATTAACCATATATATATATATATATATATATATATATACATACATACACACACACATGCATACACACGCACACATGCAAGCAAACACATATATTATCTTTTACATAATCAGAGAATTTCAGAATTTAGGTACTGAAAGAGAAATAATGGAGTAAATAAGCCAAATCTAGAGAAGAAAAAATGTCTACATCAAATTAAATTTAAAAACCTGTGCCTCACTTTCTGAGCCTATATTGCATTTTATTCTCAGCTCACCTTAATAAAATAATATCATTCTGAAAAGGGAACCCTCCTACACTGCTGGTGGGAATAAATTGGTGCAACTACTATGGACAGTAACAATGGAGATTCCTTAAAAACTAAAATTAGAGTTACCATACGATCCATCAATTCCACTCCTTGATACTTATACAGAAATGATGAAAATTCTAATTTGAGATACTCTGCTCAATACTCTATAATAACCTAAATAGGAAAATAATTTGAAAAACAATAGACATGTATAACTGAATCATTTTTCTGTATACCTGAAACTAATATAGCATTGTTAATCAAATATGAAAAGTTAAGTGAAAGTCTCTCATGAAGAAAGAATCATGTCTGATTCTTTGCATCCCCATGGAGACCTCCAAGGCTCCTCTGTCCATGTAATTGTTCAGAGAAGAATACTGGAGTGGGTTACCATTTCTTTTTCCAGGGTGTCTTCCCAGCACAGGGATTGATCAGGGTCTCCTGCACTGCAGGCAGATTTTTTAACCCTCTGAGCTCCCAACTCCAATATAAAATAAAAATTAAAAACAATTTAAGGGATAGCAAAGACACTTGTGCCCCAATGTTCATAGCAGCACTACAGTACCCAAGACACAGAAACAACCTAAATATCCACTGACACATTAATGGATAAAGAAGATGTGGTATGTACTTACAATAAAACATTGTTTCTCAGTGGTTGTGTTCAACTCTTGGTGAACCCATGAACTGTAGCATGCCAGGCTCCTCTGTCCATGGGAATTTCCAGGCAAAAATGCTGGAATATTATTCATCTTTAAAAAGGAATGTAATAACACCATTTGCAGCTTCATGGATAGACCTAGAGATTAGCATGTCAAGTGAAGTCAGACAGAGGAAGACAAATAACATATGATATCACTTAGATAAGGAATAAAAATGGGCTTATTTATAAATAAGCTATGAACTTATTTACAAATCAGAAATAGACTCAAAACAAACTATTAGTTACCAAAGCAGAAATGAGGAGAAGAATAAATTAGGAATTTGGGATTAACAGATACAACTACAATACATAAAACAGATAAATATCAAGGGCCTACTGATGTTAGAGTGTGGGTGTCTGAAACCATTTTAGATTTTTACCTGTGTTTGGTTTAGGCTCCTGGAATTAGATTATAGACAACAAAAAAGTGAAAGCATTCATGTTTTCCCTTGCTGCCTTAGATATTGATAATTTACGGTTTCTAATGTATAGATGCTAGAAGGAAAGATTTAGAAGAAATCACATTTAATATTGGCTTTCTGGAAGGCACAAGTCTCATAGGTCTCCTGAATTTTGTAGTATATACTTGTGATTTATCAGATAATGGAATGGCAATGTGAATCTAGGGACCTCAGAAAAGGCAAACTTTTGTGTAATTCCAGTTTCTCACTATGAATTGTACAAAAACAAAACAAAACACAACAAAACACAGAGGTGAGATGGGACATTTGGAACTGAGAGGTAGCTAGGAAAACAGTTTAATACAGGCAAAAGATAATTTATAAAATTCCATGTTATATTTCTTGTTCTCAGTCAGGTTTGAGACAGAGCAAAGCCTCATCTATTAGTAGACTGTCAGATATATGAGATCAATTACCTATGCTAAGGTTTTCTTAGACAGAAAAATCCTCTTCACCATTGTACCCCAATGTCCCAAAGGGCAGTGGTTATAAAAGCCAGTGCTAGTGTTGCTAATAAGGTAGTGCAATGAGATGTTCTTATCAGAAAAAAAAAATGTGTTTTAATGGAAATACAAATACTTCATAGCTACGTATCCATGGTTAATTCACAGATGTACTCTAGGCCTCAGTTCTTTCATACAGAGAATAGAAAAAATACTACTGTTCTCATACAATTTGTTAAGAATTAAAGTTACTAACTATATAAAACGACGTGTTCTGAGTACTTACCCAGTATTTATTTGTCCATTTTCTTTTCTCTTTTTCTGGATAAGTGATTGTTGTAAAGCACGTCACATGTATTGTGTTAGTCACTCAGTCATTTCTGACTCTTTTTGACCCCATGGACTGTAGCATGGCAGTCTCCTCTGGCCGTGGAATTCTCCAGGCAAGAATACTGGGATGGGTAGCCATTTGTTTCTCCAGGGGATCTTCCTGACCCATGGGTCATTGCAAATGGATTCTTTACTGTTTCAGCCACTTGGGAAGCCCAAAATATACCAAGGTAGGGCTCAGTGATTTCACAGCTTATTGAAGAGTCATTTGTGAATAAACAGGGGGACATGGAACAACAGACTGGTTCCAAATAGGAAAAGGAGTACATCAAGGCTGAATATTGTCATTCTGCTTATTTAACTTATATGCACAGTACATTATGAGAAATGCTAGGCTGGAAGAAGCACAAGCTGGAATCAAGATTGCTGGGAGAAACATCAATAACCTCAGATATGCAGATGACACCACCCTTATGGCAGAAAGTGAAGAGGAACTCAAAAGCCTCTTGATGAAAGTGAAAGAGGAGAGTGACAAAGTTGGCTTAAAGCTCAACATTCAGAAAACGAAGATCATGGCATCTGGTCCCATCACTACATGGCAGATAGATGGGGAAATAGTAGAAACTGTCAGACTTTATTTTTCTGGGCTCCAAAATCACTGTAGATGGTGACCGCAGCCATGAAATTAAAAGATGCTTACTCCTTGGAAGGAAAGTTATGACCAACCTAGATAGCATATTAAAAAGCAGAGACATTACTTTGCCAACAAAGGTCTGTCTAGTCAAGGCTATGGTCTTTCCAGTAGTCATGTATGGATGTGAGAGTTGGACTGTGAAGAAGGCTGAGCGCTGAAGAATTGATGCTTTTGAACTGTGGTGTTGGAGAAGACTCTTGAGAGTCCCTTGGACTGCAAGGAGATCCAACCAGTCCATTCTGAAGGAGATCAGCCCTGGGATTTTTTTGGAAGGACTGATGCTAAAGCTGAAACTCCAGTACTTTGGCCACCTCATGCAAAGAGTTGACTCATTGGAAAAGACTCTGATGCTGGAAGGGATTGGGGGCAGGAGGAGAAGGGGACGACAGAGGATGAAATGGCTGGATGGCATCACTGACTCGATGGATGTGAGTCTGAGTGAACTCGGGGAGTTGGTGATGAACAGGGAGGCCTGGAGTGCTGCGATTCATGGGGTTGCAAAGAGTGGGACATGACTGATTGACTGATCTGATCTGATCTGATGATCATCAACTGTCCCAGAATTATACATAGTAGGAACCCATCCCAAATACTTATACATGGCTATTTCAGCTTACATTTAAACTGATTAAGTTTAAAAACCAATCCCTAAATTGCATTGGCCACATTTCAAGCGTTCAATAGCCACATATGCCTAGTGTTTACTGTATTTGAAACTTTATATAACACTTCCTTCCTTAGAGAAAATCTCACTGGGTAAGGCTGAATTTAGTATAGCTAATCTTATGAGGCACTGAGGAAGGCCCAGTGCTTTTGAACTGTGGTTCTGGAGAAGACCCTTACAAGTTCCTTGGACAGCAAGGAGATCAAACCAGTCAATCCTTAAGGAAATCAACCCTGACTGGTGACTAGAAGGACTGATGCTGACCCTGGAGCTCCAATACTTTGGCCACCTGATATGAAGAGCTGACTCACTGAAAAAAAACTCATGCTGGGAAATATTGAGGGCAGGTGAAGGTACTACAGGATGAGACAGTTGGATGGAATGATTGAGAAAATGGACATGAGTTTGAGCAAATTCTGGGAGATAGTGTGGGACAGGGAAGCCTGGCATGCTGCATTCCATGGGGTCACAAAGAATCAGACAAGACTTAGCAACTGAACAACAACAAATCTTATGTAAGTGTGCTCCATTATGCCCCTTAGGAAATTCTTTTACCCATTTCTTTGTTCACTCATCTGTAGGATGACCAACTTGTCCTGATTTCCCCTAGACTTTCCCTGTTTTAGCAGAGAAATGACACAAATCTTCCCAGCTCTCATGGAGATTTACATTAGGGATTTTACAGTGATTAATTCTTAAATATGTCCTTGTTTATGTCTGTGATAGTTTACTCTAGAGTACTAGGATTTTACATTGATTTCCTACCTTGCACCTTGATCTTTCATGTGTTTGCTACTACTTCATTTCTTCATTGTTCTATGAGAAATATGGTCTTTCTTCATGGACGGGATTGTGCTTGTAATGTAAAATCATTTTCAGCCTCTTTCTAACTGGACTACAAAATGCAGACATTTCATAGAAAAATTATATATTGTCTTTTTGTGAATAAACTAGTATTTGTAGATTTGACCACTTGCTGGTGTTTACCTTGATTGTTCCGTGCTCATGTGCAGCTTGATTGACAACTCTTATACAGATGATTGCCTGAGTAAACCAAAGTGACTTATTCTCATGGATATTAAGGCATCAGAATTTCTATTTGATTTTTCTCCATAAATGTTTTCAATCTTTCTGGTATCAAATCAAACTAAATCTTTTTTCTATCCCATTTTGATGTGACAGAGGCAAAAATGTTCTGTCACTGTAACATTTAAGTGGGCAATTGCACAATGATTCTCTTTTTTCCACTTTGGCTACAGGTAAGAATTTTCTTTATAATAGTAGTAACACATAAGGTGTTCAAAGGTTCATAACCTATATTATTGGAGAGGAAGAAAATTTTGAGATGTCCTAAATCACCAGAAAGCAAACTGCATATTGGAATGGGATGGACAATGGCTGAGCAAAATTTGTGATATAAACTGATTATCAATAGTAGGAGCTTATATCATTTAGAATAGACTAAGTTGCAAGAAAATAAAATAGAACTACATATATTGTGACTCAGTAGGATAATATTTTAATTTTGCTTTCATAACTCTCTTGGGGGATGTCTAGGTCTATAAGAATTGGGGTGGGGCTAGAGCTCATCATCAGTTCATTTAGGCACACAAGTAGATAGAGGTTCATCCATCTTCAATGACCTTTCAAGGTAACCATGTTTGCTCTGGTTATCTACTACTACATAAAACACTATTTCAAAACTTAAGGGTTGAAAAAAGAAACAAACAAAAACAAATTCACAATATACCAATAGCCTCTGGATTCACCTGGTTGATTCTTCTGCTGGTTTCATCTAAGCTCACTGATGTGACCGCTGCCATTTGTAGTGTCAGTCTGGTTTTCATTCACATGCCCAGTGGCTGAGATGGAAAAGCTAGGATAGTTCAAGGCCGGCCAGAAACCCATGATGGCTGCATTCATGTGTCTGACAGCTCAGATGGCATTGCTGGACCAGCTGAAGGATGGCCAGGGATTTCACTTTCTTCACACTGTCTCTCCAGTAAGGCAGATGAAACTCTTTACACAGAGGTGGCAGATTCCAAGATGGTAAATGTTGGAGTTAATGGAATTCCTACAGGCTAAATATTGAAATAGGACACACCATAGCAGTGATATTTTTATTTGCCCAAGCAACTCACATGCCCATAAGAAGTGTTTATCCTGATGGAAAGAGTTGCAAGAAATCTGTGACCAGATTTAATACCCAAAGCAACTGTCTCTACTCTGCTAACTGAATGGAAAATGATGATGAGAAGAACATAATGAGTTTTAATGAGTAGGTCTAGAAGTGGCACAAATTATTTCTATTCATATTCTGTGGCCACAGATTCTTCCCATTGTTGTCTGCATGTCACATTTGTAATGAAGATTATCAGTTTCTCCCATGGTGAGGTCAATTATATTTCTGTGGATCTTAAATTTGGGTTTGGTTACTGGATTATATTATGGGGCTTCCCTGGTGGCTCAGATGGTAAAGAATCTGCCTGCAATATAGGAGACCCAGGTTCAATCCCTGGGTCAAGAAGATCCCCTGGAGGAAGAAATGGCAAGCCACTCCAGTATTCTTGCCTGGAGAATTCCATGGACAGAGGAGCCCAATGGGCAACAGTCCATGGAGTTTCAAAGAGTCGGATATGTCTGAGTGACTAACACTCTTCATTGGGTTATATTATATTTTTTTGAACAAGGGATACAAGGAGAAACCTGAAAACCTGACTGAGCTTTGAGGTTTATCTTCTCTTGGTTCTCTTGGAAGATTCTGCTTACACTATTATCTGAAGTCCCAGATAATCTGTTGGATTCTAAGAGAAAGGTGACTCAGAATTTCCCCTTATACCAGAAGACAGCTACAAAACCTTCAGAAGGAGATTCACAGAGCAATGAGTGAACTCAGCAAAATCAAGAAAGATTCACAGTTGAGTCTTGTCTAATTCATTAACTTATAGAATCATGAGCTAAACAAATGATTGTCTTAAGCCACTAAATTTAGGAGTGTTTGGTTGCATACCAAAAGCTAACTAATACATACTCTATTATTTAGGACTCAGTTCAACCTAACTTACAAATGAAGCTGAAATGTGTATATTTTAATTGTGTGCTATGGACAAAGAGAAACTCTCATTTAGATAAAGTAAGCAGGCTGCCACAATGCAAAATCTTATTCATCAAATATCTATCTGTACCCTTCTTTTCATGCATTCACAAAAATGCACTCAGTCTTCTCACCAGTTCCATCCAATTACTGCATTAATCTAAAATAAAGAAAGGCAAAGCAGAGTTTGCTGGTACTAGCATGTTCTTCACATATTACCATGTGTAGTAGTAATAGTAGGAAATAGTAATAGTAGGAAAACTCATAAGATAAAAAATGCAGATTATCTTTCTCTGCAAATTTCCCACTTCTGATATATAATTGCAGAGCAATAAAAATAGTATATAGTAAAAAATCTTATTTATAAAGGGAATCAAAATAAATACATAACAGTCATTCACCCATAGAAGTGACATAATAAAGCTGAAAAACTGAGAAAATATTATATGACCCAGATTCTTTTTATACCCTGGATCTTCTCCTTATATGGAAGTTGCTTCTTCATGCTTTTATGTGGCACAGGCTCCATACTCTGGGTAGTTATTTCTTGTCCATTATTTGTAGGATCACATTTGAAGTAGTCATTAAGGAATAACTTGTGCTAGTTTTATTCTATCTAAAATGCAGGTTTTTGCAGTCACAAAATTTCAAAAATCAGGCTCATGGTTTGTCTCAAAAACATCTCATGTTTCTGATCTTCTTTGCTTACTTTTAGTATCATATGTCAGTAATTTTCTTTGCATTTATTTCCAGGAAGAAGTTCTTAGAATCATTCTTGTATTTGCCTCTTTTTCCTCTTGCCTGTTTCACTTTAACAGGAGTCATTCAACTCTTACACCATATAAAACAATATAACTGGATAGAAAACTTTCTAGCCTACCATTGAGGATCCAAGAGCAGTTGTTAACTTTACCACCTTTGCAAAACTGTTAATTCCATGATTCTTATTTCCTATAGCTCGGCTCTGAAATAACCAATTCTTACCTGGATAATTTGTCTTTATTAAAACCCTACTAAATGCAGCAATTGAGTCAACATACACTAAAATTTTATCTGGATGAGTGCTATCTGATCACTTATCCTGAACTACAGAAATGGTAGACTCTGAGTTACTGAAATCATAGTTTTACAAAGTGTTTTAAATCAATGTATGCCATTTTAATTCCTTCTAGTCTTTGGTATCATGTTAATAATTGCCTGCCATAAAACAACAAATACTTAAATATAGATTTAAATATTAATTAGTGTAGGTTAGGTAACACCAATCAGATTCAAACTTATAATGGTTCTATGCAATAAAAATGTATTTCTTGCTTACGTAAGAATCTTGGGCAGTATCCAGGTATTGAAGTGTTCTGTTTTACATATTCAGAGACTCAGGATAAAGTCTGTATTATCATCTTCAACATGTTACTTCCTACTTCACCATCAGTTTCTCTGCCCATTCAGAAGAAAGAGGAAGTAGCAAGAAGAAGTTTAATGGGAAGTTTACTTGGGGAAAGGGGAGAGAAAAATCAGCTTTTATTTTTCATTGGCAAGACCAGGAGGACATGATCACACCAAACTTTAAGAGGGCTTGAGAAGTCTAGTCAAACTGTTTGTCCACAAAGAAGAGCCATGTTTAATAATTGTTAATCTCAATTAAGTGGCTCAGATCGTAAAGAATTTGCCTGCAACACAGGAGACCTGTGTTGGATCCCTGGGTCAGAAAGATCCCCCGGAGAAGGGAAAGGCTACCCACTCCAGTATTCTTGCCTGGGAAATCCCATGAACAGAGGAGCCTGGTGCGCTACAGTCCATGGGGTCAAAAAGAGACATACATGACTGAATAAATAACACTTTCACTTTTTTTTCAATCTTGTCCTGTTTAGGGAAAATATAGGTCAACTCAACATTTGTTCTTTCCATTTTCACAGCACCTATCAAATAGTTCTTACCAGGCTTTTCCTGCTTTGGTATAAGATCATAATTGCTCAGTCTACTATTCCATTTCCCACATTCTCCTCCTCCCTCTAATTTCTTCCTATGATAATTGCAATCTTGTACTTGAGGTAGTCAGCTTCTTCTGAACCCTTTTATCTTGGGTTAGATCAGGCAATTTTGCTAATAGATTCCATCATATGGGTTTATTTATGGTTTCACTGTAATTAATTTATCTTCCTCCTTACTCTGAGGGAGTATTTGAATTGAGCTTGTTTAACCTGAAATGATTTGGAGAAGGAAATGGCAACTCATTCCAGTGTTCTTGCGAATCCCAGGGACCGGGGATTCCGTCCTGGGAATCCATGGGCTGCCTTCTATGAGATCGCACAGAGTTGGACATGACTGAAGTGACTTAGCAGCAGCAGCAGCAGCAAGCTGAAATGATATCCTCACACACTGCTTTTATCTTCACTGGTAGAAGCAGTGATGCTATTCCTAAGCAGAAGACTCTGCAAATCTTATCCACTCATAAGCTATGAATTAATGTATCTTGTAACACAGGTCATGTGCATCCCCAGACTACACTATTAGGAGTCTTATAGGACAATTTCACACCTAGTGGAGTTTGTTGGCTACTTATTGAATCTTTTAGCAACTTCTTAGAATTAAAAAAAATGTTACACTAAAGAACTGTACACTGAAATCATCAGTAAAGAAAATATGGCTTTGTCAATGAATTTTTTTCTACTTGAAACTGTAAACAAAAGCAACTGAGTGAACTAATGTGGAAGCTTTCAAAGTTGGAAAACTGTATAAAGTAGGAATTTATAAAGGGATAGTTTAGGATTCCAGGAGAAGCCTAGCACCATAAATCATTCACAATCACCTAATAATGCTTTCTGCTTGATAAATACCAATTTTTTTATGGTAAACAGGTTCATTTTGACAATAAAACCTGAATGCCATGTAGGGACAGATGCAAATTACTGGCAGTTAATTCAAATTTTCTCTGAGCAGAGACTAAAATAGCAAGCTCCAGAAAAATGAAGTCTGAAGGAACAGGCAAAGAACAGAAATCTAACGCTTCAGTTCAGTTCAATTCAGTTCAGTCACTCAGTCGTGTCCGACTCTTTGCGACCCCATGAATTGAAGCACTCCAGGCCTCCCTGTCCATCACCAACTCCTGGAGTTCACTCAGACTCACGTCCATCGAGTCAGTGATGCCATCCAGCCATCTCATCCTCTGTCGTCCATTCTCCTCCTGCCCCAATCCCTCCCAGCATTAGAGTCTTTTCCAATGAGTCAACTCTTCGCATGAGGTGGCCAAAGTACTGGAGTTTCAGCTTTAGCATCATTCCTTCCAAAGATATAAATTCAAAAGCCTTATCTTGGCTAAAAATTACAGTTGAATACCTCAGAAATTGATCAGAAATGAATAGAATAGAAACATATTCAGTTTTTCAGATTTTATTGTCAGAGACAGCTGAGTTCAGGCTGTTAAAGTGTGTGATTTCTTCATTCTTAAAACAATCCCTAATCCTAAAATTTAAATAAACAAGAATAGGCCTATGAAACAGAAAGACAGGGGAAACACACACACACACACACACACACACACAATGGCATGGAGATTGAGGCAGTTATTCAAAAAACTTATTTAGAAAAGGAGAATCACTGAGAATGAACTGCAATGGGCAAGGCAAATTCTTTCCCAAAACAATAAAAGCTCCAAATTTTAAAACAAAATGGAAAAAAAATAAAAGACTTAAATAGCAACTCAGAAATAGCTTGTTTTTCCATTCCGACACATAATGATACCTGCTATGAACTAGTGTCCATTATGTGTTTAAAAATGGGAGCTTTTATTACACTTGCCTTAAACATTGTCCATATAAATATATTGGATATCCTGGGCTTAGTTTATCACTTAATGATAAGTTATCAGCTTTTGGGTAATTATGGTCAGATTTTACAAAGGATCCTCCCTATCATTCAGAGATCATGGGTATGAAATTAAATCAAATAGCAGCTCAAATTTTAAAAGAATTTAAGTATATAAGTATATATATTTATGGTGGTTTAGTTGCTAAATTCGGAGAAGGCAATGGCAACCCACTCCAGTACTCTTGCCTGTAAAATCCCATGGATAGAGGAGCCTGGTAGGCTGCAGTCCATGGGGTCGTGAAGAATCAGACACGACTGAGTGACTTCACTTTCCCTTTTCACTTTCATGCATTGGAGAAGGAAATGGCAACCCACTCCAGTGTTCTTGCCTGGAGTATCCCAGGGATGGTGGAGCTTGTGGGTTGCCGTCTATGGGGTCACACAGAGTTGGACATGACTGAAGCGACTTAGCAGCAGCAGCAGCAGTTGCTGAGTATGTCCAACTCTTTGTGACCCCTTGGACTGTAGCCTCCTAGGCTCCTCTGTCTGCAGGATTTCCTAGGCAAGAATAATGGCATACATTGCCATTTCCTTCTCCAGGATACATACTTATATCCATTGACATATTGTTAAGTCACTAACGAGAAGTATTATTTTTAATTGGGTAATTAAAGAATCAGACTGAGATTAATATTTATTGGTTGCTTTTCTCTTAATAATAGTTTGTATTTTCCAGCCATGTAGTTTTACTAAGATTAATCCTTCCCACCATGTTCAGAAATATGACTGATTGGCATAATCTAATTGAAATACCCCATCCCATGATTACAAACCCAATAAGATTCATGAAACTTCAGTATCTCCTTACTGCTAGATTTGAATATGTGAGTATGCAGCCTTAGGAAATATTAGAAAGATACCTATCAGAAGTAAGATGGGAGTTTTCCAAGAATGGATCCAAAATCAGTTGTTGAAAAGATATCAAGATGCCGAGTAGGAGGACATTGGACTCACTTCCACTCACAAACATATCAAAAGTACAACTAAATGTGTAGAGTGAATCTTGCTAAAATCTCCCTGGGGACTAGCAGAACAGATGTTCTACCACCAAGGCTGTAAAGAAAGATCAACATAGAATCTAACTCAAAAGAAGCAGAAGCAATCTAATTGGGGTCTGCAACCCTAGAGAGGGACACAGAACAGGAGTATATCACAGGCTACATGATCCAACTTCTATTACAGGATCAGATCAGATCAGATCAGTTGCTCAGTCGTGTCCGACTCTTTGCGACCCCATAAATCAAAGCACTCCAGGCCTCCCTGTCCATCACCAACTCCTGGAGTTCACTCAGACTCACGTCCATCGAGTCAGTGATGCCATCCAGCCATCTCATCCTCTGTCGTCCATTCTCCTCCTGCCCCAATCCCTCCCAGCATCAGAGTCTTTTCCAATGAGTCAACTCTTCGCATGAGGTGGCCAAAGTACTGGAGTTTCAGCTTTAGCATCATTCCTTCCAAAGAAATCCCAGAGATGATCTCCTTCAGAATGGACTGGTTGGATCTCCTTGCAGTCCAAGGGACTCTCAAGAGTCTTCTCCAACACCACAGTTCAAAGGCATCAATTCTTCAGTGCTCAGCCTTCTTCACAGTCCAACTCTCACATCCATACATGACCACAGGAAAAACCATAGTCTTGACTATATATCCAAAGGAAAAAAAAATACTGATAAAAAAAATGCATGCATGTATCTCAGTGTTCATAGCAGCACTATTTATGATAACCAAGAAGGCAGCAATCCACATGTTTATCAACAGATGAATGGATAAAGATTATATATATATATATATATATATATATATATATAAAGAAGGAAATGAAAGAATGAAATTTTGCCATTTGCAACAGCATGAATGGAATGGACCTAGAGGACACTGTGCTTAATGTAAAAAGTCAGACAGAGAAAATAAAATACCTTATGTTTCCACTTATATGTGGAATCTAGAATATAAATCAAATTAATGAAAGCAAAACAGAAGCACTCATAGAGAACAAAATAATGGTTACCAGTTGGTAGAGGGCTATAGAGAGGGAAAAGCTAGGGCAAGGGGTTTAAGAGGTACAAACTACTAGGAAATACATTAGTGAGTGAAGTGAAGTTGCTCAGTCATGTCCGACTCTTTGTGACCCTGTGGATCGTAGCCTACCAGGCTCCTCCATCCATGGGATTCTCCAGGCAAGAATACTGCAGTGGGTTGCCATTTCCTTCTCCAGGGAATCTTCCCGACCCAGGGATCGAACCCAGGTCTCCCACATTGGGGGCAGATGCTTTAACCTCTGAGCCACCAGGGAACTACATTACACCAGGGAAGTAAATACATTCAGTTCATTTCAGTTGCTCAGTCGTGTCCAACTCTTTGCGACCCCATGAATCGAAGCATGCCAGGCCTCCCTGTCCATCACCAACTCCTTGAGTTCACTCAGACTCATGTCCATTGAGTCAGTGATGCCATCCAGCCATCTCATCCTCTGTCATCCCCTTCTCCTCCTGCCCCCAATCCCTCCCAGCATCAGAGTCTTTTCCAATGAGTCAACTCTTCACATGAGGTGGCCAAAGTACTGGAGTTTCAGCTTTAGCATCATTCCTTCCAAAGAAATCCCAGGGCTGATCTTCTTCAGAATGGACTGGTTGAATCTCCCTGCAGTCCAAGGGACTCTCAAGAGTCTTCTCCAACACCACAGTTCAAAAGCATCAATTCTTCGGTGCTCAGCCTTCTTCACAGTCCAACTCTCTCGTCCATATATGATCACAGGAAAAAACACAGCCTTGACTAGACCGACCTTTGTTGGCAAAGTAATGTGTCTGCTTTTGAATATGATATCTAGGTTGGTCATAACTTTCCTTCTAAGGAGTAAGCGTCTTTTAATTTCATTAGAAATATGATTGAAGTGAAAGTGAAGTTGTCAGTCGTGTCTGACTGTTTGCGACCCCATGTTCTGTAGCCTACCACCCTCTTCCATTCATGGGATTTTCCAGGCAAGAGTACTGGTGTGGGTTGCCATTTCCTTCTCCAGATGATCTTCCCACCCAAGGATTGAACCCGTGTCTCCTGCATTGTAGGCAGATGTTTTAGCATCTCAGCCACCAGAGAAATCGGGTGCCTGAAGAATATTTGTGACAAAAGGAAGAAGAACAGGAGAGAAACTAAGATTTAGTGACAGCTCCCAATTACCATGCAGTATGTTACTTTATTTCTCACCCTTGATTTCTGCTAATCTTCACTATTACTCTCCAATTGTGTGAAGATTTTCTTTGTCTGCATATATTCAACAAATATTTGAGTCTTTACTTGTGTCACATATTTTTAAGGATATATAGTTGGGTACACCGGGGAAGGCAATGGCACGCCACTCCATTACTCTTCCCCGGAGAATTCCATGGACAGAGGAGCCTGGTGGGCTGCAGTCCATAGGGTCTCTAAGAGTCAGACATGACTGAGCAATTTCACTCTCATTTTTCACTTTAATGCATTGGAGAAGGAAATGGCAACCCACTCCAGTGTTCTTGCCTAGAGAATCCCAGGCACAGGGGAGCCTGGTGGGCTGCCATCTATGGGGTCGCACAGAGTCGGACACGACTGAAGCGACTTAGAAGCAGCAGCAGCAGCTGGGTACACAAAAGTTACAGTCCCTTTTTTTGCATATTAAGCTTCAGATGGCTAACTACCTTGCCCTGGATTTTGGAAAATAGTGTCCCTCCCTATACCCTTCTCCAAATAGAGGTAGGAGAATCTTGTGGGCAGAGGAGCCTGGTGGGCTAGAGTCCACAGAGTCGGAACGCAAAGGGTCAGACACAACTGAAGCGATTAAGCATGCACACATGCAGACTGTAGAGTTAGTAATTATAGAGCTGAGATTTAAAGCCAGATATCAATAACTCCAAAGCTAAACATCTTTTTACTCCACTTAAGATACCTTCCAGCAGCATATGGATACCATCCAGTAGGAATGGAGCCAAGGCAAAAACAATACCCAGCTGTGGATGTGACTGGTGATAGAAGCAAGGTCCGATGCTACAAAGAGCAATATTGCATAGGAACCTGGAATGTCAGGTCCATGAATCAAGGCAAATTGGAAGTGGTCAAACAAGAGATGGCAAGAGTGAATGTCAACATTCTAGGAATCAGCAAACTGAAATGGACTGGAATGGGTGAATTTAACTCAGATGACCATTATATCTACTACTGCGGGCAGGAATCCCTCAGAAGAAATGGAGTAGCCATCATGGTCAACAAAAGAGTCCTAAATGCAGTACTTGGATGCAATCTCAAAAATGACAGAATGATCTCTGTTCATTTCCAAGGCAAACCATTCAATATCACAGTAATCCAAGTTTATGCCCCAACCAGTAATGCTGATGAAGCTGAAGTTAAATGGTTCTATGAAGACCTACAAGACCTTTGAGAATTAACACCCAAAAAAGATGTCCTTTTCATTATAGGGGACTGGAATGCAAAAGCAGGAAGTCAAGAAACACCTGGAGTAACAGGCAAATTTGGCCTTGGAATACAGAATGAAGCAGGGCTAGGACTAAAAGAGTTTTGCCAAGAAAATTCACTGGTCATAGCAATTACCCTCTTCCAACAACACAAGAGAAGACTCTACACATGGACATCACCAGATGGTCAACACCGAAATCAGATTGATTATATTCTTTGCAGCCAAAGATGGAGAAGCTCTATACAGTCAGCAAAAACAAGACCAGGAGCTGACTGTGGCTCAGACCATGAACTCCTTATTGCCAAATTCAGACTTAAATTGAAGAAAGTAGGGAAAACCACTAGACCATTCAGGTATGACCTAAATCAAATCCCTTATGATTATATGGTGGAAGTGAGAAATAGATTTAAGGGCCTAGACCTGATAGATAGAGTGCCTGATGAACTATGGAATGAGGTTCTTGACATTATACAGGAGACAGGGATCAAGACCATCCCCATGGAAAAGAAATGCAAAAAAGCAAAATGGCTGTCTGAGGAGGCCTTACAAATAGCTGTGAAAAGAAGAGAAGCAAAAATCAAAGGAGAAAAGGAAAGATATAAGCATATGAATGCAGAGTTCCAAAGAAGAGCAAGAAGAGATAAGAAAGCCTTCCTCAGTGATCAATGCAAATAAATTGAGGAAGACAACAGAATGGGAAAGACTAGAGATCTCTTCAAGAAATTAGAGATACCAAGGGAACATTTCATGCAAAGATGGGTTCGATAAAGGAGAGAAATGGTATGGACCTAACACAAGCAGAAGATATTAAGAAGAGGTGGCAGGAATACACAGAAGAACTGTACAAAAAAGATCTTCACGACCCAGATAATCACAATGGTGTGATCACTCATCTAGAGCCAGACATCCTGGAATGTGAAATCAAGTGGGCCTTAGAAAGCATCACTACGAACAAAGCTAGTGGAGGCGATGGAATTCCAGTTGAGCTATTTCAAATCCTGAAAGATGATGCTGTGAAAGTGCTTCGCTCAATATGCCAGCAAATTTGGAAAACTCAGCAGTGGCCACAGGACTGGAAAAGGTCAGTTTTCATTCCAATCCCAAAGAAAGGCAATACCAAAGAATGCTCAACTACCACACAATTGCACTCATCTCAGATGCTAGTAAAGTAATGCTCAAAATTCTCCAAGCCAGGCTTCAGCAATACGTACACTGTGAACTTGCTGATGTTCAAGCTGGTTTTAGAAAAGGCAGAGGAACCAGAGACCAAATTGCCAACATCTGCTGGATCATAGAAAAAGCAAGAGAGTTCCAGAAAAACATGTATTTCTGCTTTTTTGACTATGCTAAAGCCTTTGACTGTGTGGATAACAATAAACTGTGGAAAATTCTGAAAGAGATGGGAATACCAGACCACCTGACCTGCCTCTTGAGAAATTTGTATGCAGGTCAGGAAGCAACAGTTAGAACTGGACATGGAACAACAGACTGGTTCCAAAAAGGGAAAGGAGTACATCAAGGCTGTATATTGTCACCCTGTTTATTTAACTTCTATGCAGAGTACATCATGAGAAACGCTGGACTGGAAGAAGCACAAGCTGGAATCAAGATTGCCAGGAGAAATATCAATAACCTCAGATATGCAGATGACATCACCCTTATGGCAGAAAGTGAAGAGGAACTCAAAAGCCTCTTGATGAAAGTGAAAGAGGAGAGTGACAAAGTTGGCTTAAAGCTCAACATTCAGAAAATGAAGATCATGGCATCTGGTCCCATCACTTCATGGCAAATAGATGGGGAAACAGTGGAAACAATGTCAGACTTTATTTTTGGGGGCTCCAAAATCACTGCAGATTGTGACCGCAGCCACGAAATTAAAAGATGCTTACTCCTTGGAAGGAAAGTTATGACCAACTTAGATAGCATATTCAAAAGCAGAGACATTACTTTGCTAACAAAGGTCCGTCTAATCAAGGCTATGGTTTTTCCTGTGGTCATGTATGGATGTGAGAGTTGGACTGTGAAGAAGACTGAGCACCGAAGAATTGATGCTTTTGAACTGTGGTGTTGGAGAAGACTCTTGAGAGTCCCTTGGACTGCAGGGAGATCCAACCAGTCCATTCTGAAGGAGATCATCCCTGGGATTTCTTTGGAGGGAATAATGCTGAAGCTGAAACTCCAGTTCTTTGGCCACTTCATGCGAAGAGTTGACTCATTGGAAAAGACTCTGATGCTGGGAGGGATTGGGGGCAGGAGGAGAAGGGGACCACAGAGGATGAGATGGCTGGGTGGCATCACTGACTCGATGGACGTGAGTCTGAGTGAACTCCGGGAGTTGGTGATGGACAGGGAGGCCTGGAGTGCTGCGATTCATGGGGTGGCAAAGAATCGGTCACCACTGAGTGACTGAACTGAACTGAACTGAACTAAGATACCCTAAGTATACCACGAAGAACATTGAGGTTCAGTCTACTCTATGAACCCCAGAAGGTCAGAGGACTGATCTTAAGGCTGCAAGAACTAACGCACAAGCTTTAAGTGTATAGACTTCAAAAGCAGAGATAAATTATGAAAATTAAATTCACATAACTTTTTTTAAAATTTTATTTTAAAACTTTACATAATTGTATTAGTTTTGCCAAATATAAAAATGAATCTGCCACAGGTATCCAAAAATGACTCACAATTTTTATTTTAACCTAATAACTGAAAGAGAGTTCAGGCAAGAAATCTAAACATTGGTGTTTTTACCTACTGTATAAATTCTTTCTGCAAGGTAGCTGCATATATAGTTATGTGTGGTAATTAGTTATTCTCTCAGGAATAACATGAGTGCTGAACATTGCAATTGAACTTTATGTACATTTTCATATAATAAGTTCACTAATATCCCCAATGACAGGTATGCTGTTATAAATATATTTAGAGGTAAATTATTCAAATAGTTCCTATAGGCACTGAGATGTTAGAGAAAATTACAAAAAAAATCATGAATTTTTAAATTTTTGGAGCTTTTATTTTTGTTTTTGGATATTTGATAAACAGGTGAATATTATTAATATTATGCTATATATGAATGCCACTGACTCAGCAATGCCCAGGCAATGAAGAACTTCTTATATTTGTATTTTCAATTTAATTACATTTTCAATCTAGTAGGAAGTGAAAACCAAAAACTAACGGTTATCACCTTTGATGTACCTTAGGAATTTGTTGTAAAAAGCTTTCCAAAAGTAAGTAATAACAAATTGTTTCTGTCCTGTATTCTTTCAAGTGGGGTTTCTCAGGTGGTGTTAGTGGTAAAAAAAACCTCTTGCCAGTGCAGGAGATATAAGAGATGTGGGTTCCATCCCTGGGTCAGAAGATCCCCTGGAGGAGGGCACAGGCAACCCACTCCAGTATTCTTGCCTGGAGAATCCCATGGACAGAGGAGTCTGGCGGGCTGCAGTTCAGTGAGTCGCAGAGTTGGATGTGACTGAAGCAACTTGTCACACATGCACACATTCTTTCAACTATGATAAAAATAATCCAGTATTTTAATTTCAAGAGTTTATTTTACCTGAGTCAGATCTAATTTTCTTAAATTTTATGAATTTAATCAGTTATCTTATAAAGGAGAAAATCAATTTAAGGAAATAGAATTTTAGAATTCAGACAATATATTGAGTATTTTTATTATTAATACTCAAGGAAACTTGAGTAGACTCATAATTAATTCTATAAATATATTTGCTTATCTAGAAAGCTGCTCATGGGTTATGTACATGTTTATTTAACTTCTGGATAACATAAACTTTCTTGCATAAATTCAGATTAAGGTAGAAATTCTCAGTGAACTGACACTTAAATATGAACTGGTAGTATAAGGTGTTTATTAAGTGTCAAGATGGTCATTAAGAAAATGAATGTGCAAATCTTATGTTTGGTACTTAGTAGGTATATATTTTTAGACATGTGACAACTTTTTTAAGCCTCTGTCTCCCCATGTGTTAGTCATCTTAAAGATTTTGTGTTGAGAATAAAGAAGGCACATATCTGGCACAATGCTGGGACTAGGGAACACTCAATGAGTTTATTTTCACATTTATATAGAGAGAATTTGGGTATATATTTAATTTCTTTTTATTTTTTTATTTTTTTTTTTATTCTTCCAATTTTATTTTATTTTTAAACTTTACATAATTGTATTAGTTTTGCCAAATATCAAAATGAATCCGCCACAGGTATACATGTGTTCCCCATCCCGAACCCTCCTCCCTCCTCCCTCCCCATACCATCCCTCTGGGCCGTCCCAGTGCACCAGCCCCAAGCATCCAGCATCATGCATCGAACCTGGACTGGCAACTCGTTTCCTACATGATATTTTACATGTTTCACTGCCATTCTCCCACATCTTCCCACCCTCTCCCTCTCCCACAGAGTCCATAAGACTGTTCTATACATCAGTGTCTCTTTTGCTGTCTCGTACACCGGGTTATTGTTACCATCTTTCTAAATTCCATATATATGCGTTAGTATACTGTATTTATGTTTTTCCTTCTGGCTTACTTCACTCTGTATAATAGGCTCCAGTTTCATCCACCTCATTAGAACTGATTCAATTTCTTTTTAAATTGAAGTATAGATGATACGCAATATTTTATAGCTTACAGATGTACAATATAGTGAGTCACAATTTTTAAAAGTTGTATTCACTAGTTTATTGGATTTATATTTTTAAATGATTTAATTTTACTGGGATAAAGTGAAGAAAATAACAAATATTGCCTTTAAATATTTTATATTGAATTAACCCAGACAACAGAATTATTCTGTATCCCGTCAGTAAAATAAATTATACTTTAGTTCAATAGTAAAAGGAATTCATTTCCAGTTTGATAGCTTCACATAAATTATATGAAAGCATTCTAGGGCATACAAATGACTGAAAAATGTGAGAACTTTCATAATTATAAATAAAATTTTAGGTATATTTGAACCAGAACATGCAGCTTTTTCACTGACCAGAGGTCAATGAATAACAAATGCCCTAAGAAAAGAGCTATACTTGATTTATTTTTTTCTGTTCTAGGAACCATTATTTCTAGCTGCTTAATGCTGAACAGAGAATAGTGACTCCTTTTGCAGATGAGTGGGAAAATTTATACATCTGAAAGGTTAATATTTCCATTCTCTTGGAATCTGCCTCTATGTAGCCCTGAGCATCCTTGTCTACATTTTCTTTACTACTCCTAGATTGCCATTGTTATCTGTGTCAGGGATGTGGAATTCATAGAATGAAGCCTTTTCCTTTTAAAACAAGAAGTAATTGCTTTCTTTTCTGTTTTAGATGTCATTCATCATGAGTATAAAGGAAAAATGCAAAAATAAGGTCATTGATTTCTGCATTGAAGAACTATCAGTACCAATGATTTATATCACAGTATTATTACTTGAAAGATGTCAAATGATGTCTGTGAAATAATTCAGAATGGTTTAGTCATATTCAATTGCCAGCTGTATGAGAGTTATGTTCTTAGGTAGCATAAAGTAGGCCACACAGATTTCCTGTTTCAGGAAAGCTTCTTTTCTAACTCCTCTAAGTCATCATGGTAAGAGAAAATAATTTTTTTGATAGGAAATAATAACAACATCCTAATTAAGACACTGAATGCTGTTTAATTCCTAGTGTCAGCTGGTGCTATTTGCCCTGTGCCTGCGTCACAGTTTCTACTAGTTGATACTCTTTCCTATTTATTAACTTTGATCATTCATATCCATTTGGCAAGTTGTACTGTGGACTGATCTGTGATACAGTTTGGCACCTTGAATAAATATACTCACGTTAATCTCTGATGTGATAAAATGATCTGTTTTTTATATCACATTCCAATGAGACTGCATGCCATTCTCAGAGAGATGTGATTTTGAACTGGTAAGACATGAGAAATTGGCATTGGGAATAAGTAGCTCTCAGGTCAAAGTCATCAAACTGGTTTTATTTATTTATTTATTTGCCACTTTTTGGCTGTAATTCTTCTTTACTCCAGATGGCTTTGTTTTTTAGATGTTTGTGAAAATAATAGATAAGTATTTCCCATCTGAAATTTTTCTTGCGTCTTATCCTGTAATGTACCTTGTCCAAGTTTCTAAACAGGTGAGGATAGTTAATTTGTTCTTATAAAGAGTTTGTAGTTTATTTTGTACTAAATTAAATAAATTAATTAAAATTAAATTAATTAAAATTAAAATAAATTAAATAAATTAAATTGTACCATCATGGTATTTGATTTAACCATAAGTTTACCTTATTCATTTCTGTAGTAGTTTCTGTTGTGCTAGTCTATGGAAATGTAAAGATGAAATGATATAGTCCCAGGTTACAAAGTTTGTGCATATGAAGCCCAGTAACTATAGTACGTGTAATAATTCTACATTAGCACTCTGCATTGGATTTAATACACATATGGAAAAGTACAAAGATATATTTAGGTATAGAATAATGAAGAAATGCTTTATTGGAGGGAAATTAAAAGATTTAAGGATGAAGGTGTTTGAGCATCAAGAATGTGAGAGGAGTTGGAAAGGAGAAGAGTTAGAAACATATGAAGGACTAAATAAAATCATAAATGTGTTAATAAAGTTTTTGTTTTAACACTCAAAATTTTCGTATTAATTTCTTATCAAAGTCTTCATTTTAATATGGAAATGCAATTAGATATTTAAGAATTGAATTAGATACTTTAGATTGAAACCTTCAAACTTATTAATATTTGGGGACACATTTATGACTCTAACTTTATTATTAGAAATTTACAGAAATGTTACATATATCAATTATTATGCTGGGAGTAAAAATATCCACAATAATCTAACCATGTGTGCATGCATGCTCAGTCATGTCTGACTCTTTGTGATTTCATAGACTGTAGCCTGCCAAGCTCCTCTATTCATGGAATTTTCCAGTAAAGAATTCTCCAGTGAAGAATACTGGTGGGGTTGCCATTTTCCACTCTAGGGGATTTTCCTGACCCAAGGATCAAACCCGCATCTCTTGCATCTCCTGCATTGGCAGGCAGATTATTTACCACTGCACCACCTGAGAAGCCCCAATAAGGCCATAAACATCTATAAAATGAACAGTATATTGAGTATGGTCGTTTATGAATGGACATAAGTTCTTGCCCTATTCCTGGTAAAATTCTCCTGAATCTCTCCATTCAGGCTGAGTCTGATTCAGCTCTACTGGTGTTCATATGCAGTTCTGTAATTCTAGGTTTATATGAGATATATAATGTAAACTTTAATAGCTGAAAGTGCTATTTTTTCCAAATGTTTTCCAAATATCAAATTTCTTATTTATTCCAGCTAAGGGTTCTAACAATTTTGTAACAACTTTCCACATATTCATAAAAAATTTAAAGAAAGGAATGAGGAACTAGGGATCTGTAGGAATTTCCACAAAATATTTTAAGAAATTCACCCATTTACTAAAAAAAAACTTTCTACAGATTTTGTATATTCCCAGTTACCTACCAAGCTAAGACTCTGTAAAGGTTATGTTCTCTATTACTAGGACAGGTTTAAGGTATTAATAAATCTTGTTTTATTAACATATTCCCTGGTGATAATCTTGAGAGTTCAATACAGGAAATGTTATGGCTGTGGTGTGGCGCATATCTGATTTGAATGATCTGTTTGACATCAAGAGGTACTTGAAAATGTGTGTGGAGAGCTCAAGAGTTGATAAGATGATATAATAAGGCTTCCAATAAACCAACATCATATCATTTAGATAGACAAAGTATGGGTTCAAGTAAAAAAAATTGTAAACTAATAATGAATATATTTTTTATAACTTTCCGTACCAAACTTCATGGACACCTTTCCTCTTTGTACATCCTCTACTTTATGAAGGCCTGCCTTGTCAAGCTCATTATCAGTTTATCAGTTCCATGATTTGGCTATTAAGAAAAAAAGCATTCTGTATCTATCTATGCTTGTATAAACTTGCAGCTTCTTATCTTATATGTATTAAAATACAGTGCTATTACTCTTGTTTTTCATACTCAGATTGGCCCAGATGCCCAGTGAAAGCCACTTTAAGCTGGCTTCTGTGCCCTTTTTATGTGACCCCAAGATTATTTGAGTACTTCCTTAACATCTGGTGCAGTTCAATGATAAGGATCATGTTATAGTTTTTGTGGGATAGCATTGGAGTTCTGTTATGTTTGGTTGGTGGTGGTGTTTTTAGTGGAAAAATGTATTTGGAAACCAAGATCAAGGTGCTAGTAACACTTTATTATTTAATTGATTTATGATATAAGAGCTTGGGTACTATTCTACTGTATATATGTAACATGATTTATAAAGCCAGCCTTCTGTTAATAGACACTTGGAGTGTAATAGTGCTTCTCACTATTACAAACTGTGCTGCAGTGAATATTTTTGCATATATATATAGCAGTATTATTAATGTCATAATTGAGAACTAAGCTAAAAAATTTCATCAGGTGCAACCTGATATTTCCTCATGTCATCTAACTTAATCTATTCTGTACTAATCTTTATCTTTCAGGGAAATTATATCTTGGCACTGTTCATAAGGCCCCTAACCCAATTTTCTAGTGTTTATAGTCTGGTTATCCTTGGTATAATTGTTTTTAAGATAAAGGGGAGACTTAAAACTTAAATGACCACAGCCTGGTGTCAACCATGTAAATCCATCCCATAACTATGGGAGATTTTATTCTCTGGCTGAATTTTTTCTTGTTACTCAGATTGAACTTAACATCAGAGGAAAATTTTCATTTTTGGCCAGAGTCAGAACAAGTATTATTAATTGGCCAGGTGAGAGGATCCCACCTAGTAACATCAAGAGTAGCCTGAATAGAACTGAACTTTCTTTTTTCTAAAACAAATTCCCTAAGGGCCATCCAATTAGAGCCTTGAAGTGGAGAAATCCACCAAGTAATCTAGAAGTGCCCAGATACAGGTAAGTGCCCACAAACACAACAATTGGACTGATTTTTAAAACTAGCATAGGATTGTGTCCATGATAGAAAAACATTTAATTTACATGCAAAGGTCCAAGAAGACAAGAAAACAATGATCATAGGAATCAGGTCCAGCATCTTGGGTAATTTGTCTATTTCCGATGTCATCTTCTTCTCATCCTGGTGTATGTGTAGGTTTCTCTGTTTGAGCATTATTTTAAGGCGAGTTTGAGGTTGGTAGTTCTCTCTATAGATCAGTCCTGTGTAGGGGACTTGGAAGTGGGAATTAATCCAAGAGTCAATTTTCCCTTCAATTTTACTGTGAGTGAGTAGTTAAGAGTACCTAATAAAGGTCCTTCCATTCAGGTTGGACTGAGTCCTTTAAATTATGCTTTTCCTAGAACACATAATTCCGTGGTTGCAGGTCATGGGGCATCTGATCTTTATCCAAAGATTAATGAGATAAGCTTCAGAAACAAGAGTGTCTTTTTAATAATTTGATGAAACTTTACGTTAATATAGTATAACAGTAAGGAGCTATCCAGGAATGAGTCAGTAAATGCAGACCTCCATTAACAAAATTTGGATTTAACATTCATTGAAAGATAATCTTTTTTTTTTCCTCTAGAGTTACCTTTATTTCTGCCCAATATATCCAAATTAAGACTAATTTGTTGCAGAATAGTCTGGTCTCAATAAACTTGACCTGATTAATTTGGCTATAACTATATGATTAAATAATAAATAAAAAATATATGATTAATTATAGTTATATCCAAATTAATCAGGTCAGGTTTATTGAGACCAGACTTTTTCTGCAACAAATTAGTTTTATATGACACCACCCTTATGGCAGAAAGTGAAGAGGAACTAAAAAGCCTCTTGATGAAAGTGAAAGAGGAGAGTGAAAGGTTGGCTTAAAGCCAAACATTTGTAAAACGAAGATCATGGCATCTGGTCCTATCACTTCATGGGAAATAGATGGGGAAACAGTGGAAATGGTGTCAGACTTTATTTTTTTGGACTCCAAAATCACTGCAGATGGTGACTGCAGCCATGAAATTAAAAGACGCTTACTCCTTGGAAGGAAAGTTATGACCAACCTAGATAGCATATTCAAAAGCAGAGACATTACTTTGACAACAAAGGTTCGTCTAGTCAAGGCTATGGTTTTTCCTGTGGTCATGTATGGATGTGAGAGCTGGACTATAAAGAAAGCTGAGCACGGAAGAATTGATGCTTTTGAACTGTGGTGTTGGAGAAGACTCTTGAGGCTCCCTTGGACTGCAAGGAGATCCAACCAGTTCATTCTGAAGGAGATCAGCCCTGGGTGTTCTTTGGAAGGAATGATGCTAAAGCTGAAGCTCCAGTACTTTGGCCACCTCATGCGAAGAGTTGACTCATTGGAAAAGACTCTGATTCTGGGAGGGATTGGGGGCAGAGGAAAAGGGGATGACAGAGGATGAGATGGCTGGATGGCATCACCGACTTGATGGACGTGAGTCTCAGTGAACTCCGGGAGTTGGTGATGGACAGGGAGGCCTGCTTCATGGGGTCCCAAAGAGTCAGACACGACTGAGGGACTGAACTGAACTGAACTAATAATTAATCATATAGGCTTTTGCTTTACTATATTTTTAATTGAATTTATTTTTATTTAAAGGATAATTGCTTCATCCTTTGGTTAGTTGGTTTCTACCATACATCAACATGAATCAGTCATACGTACACATATGTCCCCTCCCTCTTGAACTTCCTTCCCACCCCCAACTACTTCCCACTCCTCTAGGTTGTTATAGAGCCCTCGTTTGGGTTCGCTGAGTTTTATAGCAAACTCCCATTGGCTATCTCTTTTACATATGGTAAGTGTATATGTTTCTATGTTACTCTCTCATATAAGGAATCTTAGACTGAGCTTTTAAAAGTTGTCTCAGGGCTAGGAAAGTCACAGCAAGTGGGCTTATTTCTTTATAGATGTAGGTCAATTAATTCCTTTTAAAGTCCCCAAAATACCTTAAAATTTCTATACCTGTTGATGAAGTAGCCTTCCTAATTTATCTGTGAAGAATCTGTATATTTCACAATTGCAAAGTATATATGGAATATAATACTTTTTCTTTAAATTTGAATTTTTATTTCTGGCTTTATTATGCTAAATTTTTATGTAAGAAAATAATGATAACCTTAAAATAACTGCTTTCTTCCTGGGACTTTTAAAATAAATATATACTTAGCAGTAGTTCTCAGGTTCCATATACATTCTGTTTCAAGTGCAACACCAAAAAAAATACATTATATATTCCCTTTGGTTTTAGCTTCCTGCTAATTTTTGTCTCTCTTATATATTCAATTTTATTTAGCTTTCATTTTATGTCAGATATTTTATACAAATATTAGGTTACAGCTCATGGACACTTAGCATTCTCTGAACGTATTTCAAGAATTTAGCAAATGATGTGATATTTAGAATCTTTGCTTTTCCCATATGTCTATACACATAAAGATGTTTTCTTAGAAGAATTAGCTATGATTTTGGATTTTGTGCTCTCTCTCTCATGTACATGTATCCCCCCATCCCAAACACCCCTCCCACCTTCCTCCCATCCCATCTCGTCCCTCTGGGTCGTCCCAGTGCACTGTCTTTGAGTGCCCTGTTTCATGCATTGAACTTGGACTGGTCATCTGTTTCACATATGGTAATAAACACGTTTCAATGCTATTCTTTCAAATCATCCCATCCTTGCCTTCCCCACAGAGTCTGTTCTTTATATCTTTACATCAAAATTTGATGATTTGGAGCTATTATATTCTATGGTTTCTGAGTTTTTAAAATTTTATTCCAAAATGAACTAGTATTTTCAGGAGATGGAAAATGTATAAATTACTATTGTGGCTGTGACATATAAGCAAAAACTTGATAGCTTACGGTAACATAGATCTCGCTTTCAGGCTTTCAAAATAGGTTTCATAATGCTAAAATGAAGATTTCACTAGGGCTTCATTCCTTTTTGGAGGCTCTAGAAGATAATGTTTCCTTGTCTTTATAGTTTCCAGAGATTTCCCACCTTCCTTAATTCATTATCTCATTTCATCTTTAAAGGTCACAAGGATCATTTATTGATAAGTTTTTCTCATATCACATTGAAAGTGAAAGATGTTTAGTTGTGTCCAAATCTTTGTGAATCCATGGGCGATACAGTCCATGGAATTCTCTAAGCCAGAAGACTGGAGTAGGTAGACTTTCCCTTCTCCAGGGGATCTCCCCAACCCAGGAATTGAACTCAGGTCTCCTGCATTCAAGGTGAATTCTTTACCAGCTTAGCCACAAGGGAAGCCTTATCATATTACTCCTACACAGACTCTTTTCAGCCTCCCTCTTCTACATTTAAGGATTCTGCCATTACATTGGACCAAGCCAGATTATCTTTGATAATTTCATTATGTCTGAAGAACTATGGACAGAGGTTCATAACAGTGTACAGGAGGTGTTGACCAAAGCTATCCCCAGGAAAAAGAAATGCAAATGCAAATTGGTTGTCTGAGGAGACCTTACAAATAGCTGAGCAAAGGAAAAGTGAAAGACAAAGGAGAAAAGGAAAGATATACTCATCTGAATGCCAAGTTCCAAAGAATAGCAAGGACAGACAAGAAAGCCTTCTTAAGTGAACAATGCAAAGAAACAGAGGAAAAAAAAATAGAACGGGCAACACTAGAGATCTCTTCAAGAAAATTAGAGACACTAAGGGAACATTTCATGCAAAGATGGGCACAATAAAGGAGAGAAACAATATGGAGCTAACAGAAGCAGAAGAAATTAGGAAGAGGTGGCAAGAATATACAGAAGAAATGTACAAAAAAGGTCTTAATGACCCAGATAAACATGATGGTTATCACCTAGAGCCAAATGTGAAGTCGTCTGGAAGTCAAGTGGGCTTTAGGAAGCATTACTACGAACAAAGCTAGTAGAGGTGATGGAATTCCAGCTGAGCTATTTCAAATCCTAAAAGATGATGCTGTTAAAGTTCTGCACTCAATATGCTAGCAAATTTGGAAAATTCAGCAGTGGCCACAAGACTGTAAAATGGTTTCATTCCAATCTCAAAGAAGGGCAATTGCAAAAAAATATTAAAACTACCACACAATTGTGCTCATTTTACATGCTAGCAAGATAATGCTCAAATCATTCAAACTAGGCTTCAAGAGTACATAAACTGAAAACTTGCACATGTAGAAGCTGACTGTAGAAAATGCAGAGGAACCAGAGATCAAATTGCCAACATCTGTTGGCTCATAGAAAAAGCAAGAGAACTCCAGAAAGAAATCTACTTCTGCTTAATTGAGCATGCTAAAGCTTTTGACTGTGTAGATCACAACAAACTGGAAAATTCTCAAAGATTTGAGAATACCAGATCACCTTACCTTCCTCCTGAGAAAGGTCAAGAGGCAACAGTTAGAACCAGACATGGAAAAACAGACTGCTTCAAATTGGAAAAAGAGTATGAGAAGGCTTTATATCACTCTGCTTATTTAACTTAAATGCAGAATACATCATTCAAAATTCTGGGCTTGATTAATCATAAGCTGGGATCAAAATTGCTGGGAGAAATATCAATAACCTCTAATATGCAGATGATACCACCTTAATGGCAGAAAGTGAAGATGAACTGAAAAACTTCTTGATAAATGTGAAAAAGCAGAATGAAAAGGAGGGTTTAAAACTCAACATTAATAAAAACAAAAAACAAAGGAAACTAAGATCATGGAATCTGGTTCCATCACTTCAAGAAAAATAGATTGGGAAAAATGGAAACAGTGACAGACTTTATTTTCTTGGGCTCAAAATCACTGTGGACAGTGACTGCAGACATAAAATTAAAAGACACTTGCTTGTTGAAAGAAAAGCTATGAGAAACCTAGACAGTGTATTAAACAAACAAAAAACAGACACATCACTTTACTGACAAATATCCATAACTCAAAGCTATGTTTTTTCCACTAGTTATGTACAGATGTGAGAAGTGGACCATAAGGAAGGCTGAAGCTGAAGAATTGATGTGATTGAACTCTGATGTTGGAGAAGACTCCTGAGAGTCCCTTGACTAGTAAAGAGCTCAAGTCAACCCTGAATATTCGTTGGAAAGACTGATGCTGAAGCTGAAGCTTCAATACTTTGACCAGCAGATGTGAAGAGCTGACTCTATGGAAAAGACCCAAATTCTTGGAAAGACTGAAGGCAGTAGGAGAAGGGGTTACAGAGAATGAGACACTTGGATGGCATCATTGAATCAATAGACATTATTTTGAGCAAACTCCAGGAAGATAGTGAGAACAGGGAATTCTGGTGTGCTACAGTCCATAGGTTTGCAAAAATCAGACACAACTCAGAGACTGAACATCAAATCTCCTTATGTTAAGGTCATTTGGTTAGTATCCTTAAATCCCTTTGCCAAAAAACGGATAGAATTCACAGATTCTGGAAATTCAGTTCAATTGAGTTCAGTTCATTTGCTCAGTCATGTCCAACTCTTCGCAACTCCATGGAGCATGCCAGGCCTCCCTGTCCAATACCAACTCTCGTAGCTTACTCAAACTCATCTCCATTGAGTCAGTGATGCCATCCAAATATCTCATCCTCTGTCATCTCCTTCTCCTCCAACCTTCAATCATACCCAGACTCAGGATCTTTTCAAATGACTCAGCTCTTTGCATCAGGTGGTCAAAGTATTGGAGTTTCAGCTTCAACATCAGTCCTATCAATGAACACACAGGGCTGATCTCCTCTAGGATGGACTGGTCAGATCTCCTTGCAGTCCAATGGACTCTCAAGAGTCTTCTCCAACAGCACAGTTCAAAAGCATCAATTCTTTGGCACTCAGCTTTCTTCATAGTCCAACTCTCACATCCATACATGACTAGTGTAAAAACCATAGCCTTGATGAGATGGACCTTTCTTGGCAAAATAATGTCTCTGCTTTTTAATATGCTGTCTGGAAGTTAAAACATGAATAGCTTTGGGATGCCTTTAATTCTATCTCTAGCAGAAGAAACCTAGACATCGTGTTAAAAAGCAGAGATATTACTTTGCCAACAGGTCCATATAGTCAAAGCTATGGTTTTTCCAGTACCAACGTATGGATGTGAGAGTTGGACCACAAAGAAGTCTAAGCGCCAAAGAACTGATGCTTTTGAACTGTGGTTTTGGAGAAGACTCTTGAGAGTCCCTTGGACTGCAAGAAGATCAAACCAGTCAGTTCTAAGGGAAATAAATCCTGAATATTCATTAGAAGGACTGATGCTGAAACTGAAGCTCCAATACTTGGGCCATCTGATATGAATAGCTGACTCACTGGAAATGAGTCAAATGCTGGGAAAGATTGAGAGCAGGAGGAGAAGGGGGCCACAGAAGATGAGATGGTTGGATGGCATCACCAACTCAGTGGACATGAGTTTGAGCAAGCTCTGGGAGATGGTGAAAGACAGGGAAGCCTGGCGTCCCAAAGTCCATGGGGTTGCAAAGAGTTGGACACAACTCAGCGACTGAACAACAACAACAGAAGAAAGTGATTATTTTTCTATCTTCTAAAATACATATTCAAACTTTATCCTAAAACTATTTTAAATATACCATCATTTGAATTACAATATTTAATAAAAATGAGTCAGAACAGCTGGAGGGAAGAGGACTTATAGAATGGCAGTGTAAATAGCTCAGTAACTCTCTCCACAGCAAAGCAACAATTTAATCAGTGAATTATAATTTTAAAAGATCTTTCAATTGGCTCAAAATGGGGACATTTATATATATGGGAAATATATTAGTGCTTATGTAGGCCGAAGTTTAGAGTGGGACAGAAATGGAAATTGACTGCTAAGTAGCCCAGGATTTCCTTATAGAAATGAAAATGTTATAATATTTGATTGTGGTAATGTTTGAATAATCCTGTGAATTTGCTGAAAATATTGAATTACATAAACTGACAGTTACATGGTATAAAATTTATATCATTCTATTTCCTTCCTTACCAGGATACAACTCCTGTATGTTAAATTTTTTGCCTCTTATCTCTATATTTGATATTAAATTTTGACAAAATTCATTTCTGGTTCTGTTATAGATAGTTTCTTATTTTAAAATATTCTATTTATTTCCAAAAATTCAATTTTGAACCAGTTTGATTTAAAATAACAGATAAAAGGCAACAATCAGATCAGATCAGATCAGATCAGTCGCTCAGTTGTGTCCGACTCTTTGCAACCCCATGAATCGCAGCACGCCAGGCCTACCTGTCCATCACCAACTACCAGAGTTCACTGAGACTCACGTCCATCAAGTCGGTGATGCCATCCAGCCATCTCATCCTCTGTTGTTCCCTTCTCCTCCTGCCCCCAATCCCTCCCAGCATCAGAGTGTTTTCCAATGAGTCAACTCTTCGCATGAGGTGGCCAAAGTACTGGAGTTTCAGCTTTAGCATCATTCCTTCCAAAGAAATCCCAGGGCTGATCTCCTTCAGAATGGACTGGTTGGATCTCCTTGCAGTCCAAGGGACTCTCAACAGTCTTCTCCAACACCACAGTTCAAAAGCATCAATTCTTTGGCGCTCAGCCTTCTTCACAGTCCAACTCTCACATCCATACATGACCACAGGAAAAACCTTAGCCTTGACTAGACAGACCTTTGTTGGCAAAGTAACGTCTCTGCTTTTGAATATGCTATCTAGGTTGGTCATAACTTTCCTTCCAAGGAGTAAGTGTCTTTTAATTTCATGGCTGCAGTCACCATCTGCAGTGATTTTGGAGCCCAGAAAGTGATATTTTATATAAATATGAATAAATTCTGGACTAATACAAAGGCGATTATACTTTTTACATTATGTATGAGCAATTTAAATGCAAGTGAACCAGGTTCACAATACCTTGGAATGGAGAGAAAGTTTGAAATAGCTCAATTACCTGAACTTACACAAATTTTGCTTATTTTGCCAAAAATTCCCAAAATGAATCCTACAAAAGTCTTGTGGTCAATGTTTTGTTGTTAGAATAACTACATATTGAATAGATAAGTAAAGATAATTATTACATAAAAATATTTGGTAATGTTCATTTTAATGCAAGTATCTCATCCCAATAATTTTCAGTTTTTGTTAATGTTAAAGCTACCTTTTTTCTTATTATTCTCAAACAATTCTTAGCTCTTCATATGAGGACTTCTGAAGCAAAATTTCATGTAATCAGCAAAAACAGCATAATTTAAAAACACATGATATGGTATATAATATTAAATTAATCTGAGACCTGAAATAAATATAAATAAACAGAGGTTAGGAATTATTAGATATTTTCCAAGCACTATTATTTGGTAGTATTTTTAGAGCATAACTATACTGGTTTATAGGTCAGCATCCTACTCTTCATTTAATTAAAAGATAGTTAATGATAAAAATATTATGAGAAAATTCTTAGATTGTTATTGGTAGCTTTTATATTAAATAAAACATACTGAGCAACGAAAAATATTATATTTTTTCTAATAGCCTACTTGTTCCTTATAAAAGATTTTACAGAAGAAAAAAATAATTGGAAACACTCTCAGAAGAAACCTACCAAAGAAGTTTGAATGAATGTTTAACCAGGAAGGTCAAGTTTTGTTGTTATTGTTTTGTTGGTTTACTAGAATTAACTGTTCGAATTTATTTAAAATCTTCAAGAGCACATAGCACAAAAGAACAATAACATCTAAAACATCTCATTTGAATATACATATTGATCATTTATGTTTTCCAAAAAATCACTGAAAATGTACTCAAAGATGAAAAAAGCATTAGACATCAATATTAATAATCACATCAGAAAAATATTTTTTTTTAAATAAGTAATCCAGGACTTCCCTGGTACTCCAGTGATTGAGACTCCAAGCTTCCAATGCAGGGAGTGCAGGTTGGATCCCTGTTTAGATAACTAAGATCCCACAAGCCATGCAGCATGGCCAAAAGATACACACATACACACACACACACACACATATATATATATATATATACACACATATACATATATATGTATATGTAGTAAAATTAAATAAGTAGCACAGACATGAGTGATAACTGACTTAGGCATGTAGGGGAAGATATAATTTAGTTGACTACAGAGGAAGAAAAAATTGTGAACTCAATCAAATTGTCCCACAAAACCTCTTTAGAAGCTCAACTTTTAGACAAACCAGGCCCCACAGACGGCAGAGGAGGATATCAGTTTTCAAGTAGAAAGATCAACTGAAACTAGGTGTTCTCAACACAGTCCTTCCAATGAACACCCAGGACAATCAGGGAAAATCAACTCAACTGTAGAAAACCATGATCTGCTGCTTTTTTATATCATGCAACCAAACCACCACTATCACCCCTCCCCACACATTCAAGTCACTTTCTAACTTCCCAGTCACAGACTAGAGACACATTCTTTACAGAAAGTGAACCAGAGTGGCACAGCAGAACTTTTCCAGCAGAAGTTTAGAAAGAGGCATGGGATTGAAAGGCAGGGGATTCAGAAGAGTAAAAATGTTAGTTGCTCTGTCGTATCTACTTCTTCGTGACCCCGTGGACTGTAGCCCGCCAGGCTCCTCTGTCCATGGAATTCTCCAGGCAGTGGGTAGTGGGTAGCCATTGCCTTCTCCAGGGGATGTTTCTGACCCATGGATTGTACCGAGGTATTCTGAATTGCAGGCAGATTCTTTACCATCTGAGACACCTGAGCCATCAGGGAAACCCAAGGGGATTAAGAAAGGCTGCCTATTTAAAATGAAGGAAACATAACCTCCTTGCTTTTCAGTGTACTTTCAGAATGCAGCTAAATATATACCAACTTGTACACACAAACATACATACATGCACACACAGATAACAATGAAAGCAAGGCAGAGAAATCTTCTTTAAAGAAACTGAAAGTTCCATCACCAGTGTCAATATTTGCCAAATTGCCAGCTCTACAACTGTCTCGTGCCTTCCTGGAGTTGCACATATATGTGGGAATATGACTCTCAAAATAAAGTAATAATTCTAGACAGGGAAGATGATATGCATTTTCTGTATTCTTGGGTGGTTTTGCTTAACCTTTATCAAGTCTACAACTCTTGCCTGTACCACATTTATTATGAGTGTCTCATGCATGGCTTCATGTTGCTTCTCAATTTCCTTTGAAAATGCTGTCTGCTCAGCCATGGAAGAAAAATCTAATCATTTTCTTTACATATACATGAAAACCAATTTTATTTCGGTGTTATCTTTTGATATACGCTAAGAATGTGACTTCTTTTTAGTGGACTCTGTACAGGATACATGTCCTCAACATAATGTCCCTGTGTTTTAGGGTCAGCAGTAAACCATGCAGAGTGCAATGCAAATGTTATCCTATCATGTTTGTTTTAGGACTAAAAAAAAGGAAATTTACTAGATATCAATATTTCCATGAATAACAATTATGAGGAAGAGGTCAACAGAAAAATTGCTTTGGCATGGAACACATGACTTTAATTTCATGAAACATTCATTATTTTAATTTCATGAAAATTAAAATACCCTGAACTACAAGGGGAGTGGAATCTGTGCAAAGAAAGTAATCACATATATGTAGCTAATTGCCTCACTATTTAAACCATATGCTGTTCTTTTTCTCCTTTCAACACATGGTCCTCTTGCAGCTACACAATTAAAAGAGTCTCAAATACTTAATGCAGTAGCTAGCTTCCAAAAAGCATCCCCAATGAAACAATCACCACTAGTGCTGTTGTTGTTCAATCACCAAGTCATATCTGACTCTTTGCAACCCCATGGACTGCAGCATGCCAGGCGTTCCTGTTTCTCATCATCTCCTGGAGTTTGTCCAAGTTAATGTCTATTGAATTGGTGATGCCATCCAACCATCTTATCCTCTGTCACCCCCTTCTCCTCTTGCCTTTAGCCTTTTGCAACAACAAGGTCTTTTCCAGTGAGTCACCTCTTCGTATCCGGTGGCCAAAGTATTGGAGTTTCAGCATCAGTCCTTCCAATGAATATTCAGGGTTGATTTCCTTTAGGATTTACTGGTTTGATCTTCTTGCTGTCCAAGGGACTCTCAAGAGTCTTTTCCAGCACCACATTTCAAAAGCATCAATTATTTGGTGCCCAGCCTTCTTTACAGTCCAGCTCACACATCTGTACCTGACCACGGGAAAGACTCCAAAATCACTGCAGATGGTGATTGCAGCCATGAAATGAAAAGACGCTTACTCCTTGGAAGGAAAGATATGACCAACCTAGATAGCATATTAAAAAGCAGAGACATTACTTTGTCAACAAAGGTCTGTCTAGTCAAGGCTATGGTTTTTCCAGTAGTCATGTATGGATGTGAGATTTGGACTATTAAGAAAGCTGAGTGCCAAAGAATTGATGCTTTTGAACTGTGGTGTTGGAGAAGACTCTTGAGAGTCCCTTGGACTGCAAGGAGATCCAACCAGTCAATCCTAAAGGAGATCAGTCCTGGGTGTTCATTGGAAAGACTGATGTTGAAGCTGAAACTCCAATACTTTGACCACCTGATGCGAAGAGCTGACTCATTTGAAAAGACCCTGATGCTGGGAAAGATGAGGGCAGGAGGAGAAGGGGACGACAGAGGATGAGATGACTGAATGGCATCACTGACTCGATGTACATGGGTTTGGGTAGACTCCGGCAGTTGGTGATGGATAGGGAGGCCTGGCATTCTGTGGTTTGTGTGGTCACAAAGAGTCAGAGATGACTGAATGACTGAACTGAACTGAACTGGAAAGACCATAGCCTTGACTATATGGACCTTTGTCAGCAAAGTGGTATCTTTGCTTTTTAATATACTATCTATGTTAGGGTCACAAAAATTTGTATACGACTGAAGTGACTGAACACACACACATGCTGTTTATTATAGCTTTCCTGCCAAGAAGCAATCCTCTTCTAATTTCATGGCTAAAATCTCCATCCCCTGTGATTTCAGAGCCCAAGAAGAGGAAATCTGTCACTGCTTGCACCTTTTTGGTGGCAGCTTTCCTAGTGGCTCATATAGTAAAGAATCTGCCTGTATTGTGGGATACCTGGGTTCAATCCCTGGGTTGAAAAGATCCTTGGAGAAGGAAATGGCATCCCATTCCAGTATTCTTGCCTGGAAAATTCCATGGAGAAGAGCCTAGTGGGCTACAGTCCATGTGGTCGCAAAGTTTCTGACACAGCTGAGAGACTAACACTTTCACACTTTCACATCCAGTTGCATCATCCTCTTTCATGATGATTGTTGCATGATTCTGTGACTTATTTTAATCTCTAGAATGTGGTGATAAAACACTTTGTCAGTTTTTGTTTTTAAATCTTAAAATCTTATATCCTTTTGCTTTTGTGCTTTTGGAATCTCTGAGTTACCATGCAAATTGTTTAGCTGTCATACATAGAGGGGTGACATGAAGAGGTTATGATGCTACATAGAAAGGGAGAGAGGACCAGCTGCCCAGTGTTCAGGTGGCCCAAAGGAGCCTCCAGATGACTCCAGCTTCAGCTGCTAGCTGACTGAGTCAATAAGAGACTCACTCAGTGAACCCTTGCAAGTTCAGTCAGCCATTGCACTTTGAGACAGTCTCAGTACATAACTGCCATAAATCCAAAAATCATATTTGCCCTCTTAGGATCTTAATATCTTCCCAATTACTTTATAACAAATATATCCTTACAATTTAAACAATCATTTTTGTAATTTTATCAAATTACCAAAAAACTGTAATACAAGTATGCTGTGCTCCCTAATGTATATGTGGGGCACTTAGCTAACCACTCAATTTCCTTCTCTCTGTAATAGTGTTCATTTTAACAGTGTTTTTGGCATAAACAACAAGCATGTCTAATTTAGCCACTATGTGGATTGAAAAATAGAAAGGGAGGAAAGGCAGGGGACATTTGATTTTGACATGGCTATTCTTACTTTTCCCCATGCCTCTTCTTGCAATTATAGACAGAAAAGAATTATTATTTGATTTATGTGCAGGATAAGCCAGATTAAACCAGACTCAACATTCTGACTTGATTCCCATCATCTCATAGGAACAAACTTCCTAGTGTAATGTTTTCTTGTTAGAGTCAATTCTGGACTTCCATCCAAAGTAGCAAATATTTACTGAGAATTTATATATGTTTGTCCAAATTTGTATTCAAAAGGAAATTCAAATGTGAGTATTACATCATCAGATCAGATCAGTCGCTCAGTCGTGTCTGACTCTTTGAGACCCCATGAATTGCAGCACACCAGGCCTCCCTGTCCATCACCAACTCGCAGAGTTCACTGAGACTCACGTACATAGAGTCAGTGATGCCATCCAGCCATCTCATCCTCTGTCGTCCTCTTCTCCTCCTGCCCCCAATCCCTCCCAGAATCAGAGTCTTTTCCAATGAATCAACTCTTCACATGAGGTGGCCAAAGTACTGGAGTTTCAGCTTTAGCATCATTCCTTCCAAAGAACACCGAGGGCTGATCTCCTTCAGAATGGACTGGTTGGATCTCCTTGCAGCCCAAGGGACTCTCAAGAGTCTTCTCCAACACCACAGTGCAAAAGCATCAATTCTTTGGCACTCAGCCTTCTTCATAGTCCAACTCTCACATCCATACATGACCACAGGAAAAACCATAGCCTTGACTAGACAAACCTTTGTTGGCGAAGTAATGTCTCTGCTTTTGAATATGCTATCTAGGTTGGTCATAACTTTCCTTCCAAGGAGCAAGCGTCTTTTAATTTCATGGCTGCAGTCACCATCTGTAGTGATTTTGGAGCCCAGAAAAATAAAGTCTGACACTGTTTCCACTGTTTCCCCATCTATTTCCCATGAAGTGGTGGGACTGAATGCCATGATCTTCGTTTTCTGAATGTTGATCTTTAAGCCAACTTTTTCACTCTCCACTTTCACTTTCATCAAGAGGCTTTTGAGTTCCTCTTCAGTTTCTGCCATAAGGGTGGTGTCATCTGCATATCTGAGGTTATTAATATTTCTCCCGGCAATCTTGATTCCAGCTTGTGTTTCTTCCAGTCCAGCGTTTCTCATGATGTACTCTGCATAGAAGTTAAATAAACAGGGTGACAATATACAGCCTTGACGAACTCCTTTTCCTATTTGGAACCAGTCTGTTGTTCCATGTCCAGTTCTAACTGTTGCTTCCTGATCTGCATACAAATTTCTCAATAGGCAGACCAGGTGGTCTGGTATTCCCATCTCTTTCAGAATTTTCCACAGTTTATTGTTATCCACGCAGTCAAAGGCTTTGGCATAATCAATAAAGCAGAAATAGATGTTTTTCTGGAACTCTCTTGCTTTTTCTATGATCCAGTGGATGTTGGCAATTTGATCTCTGGTTCCTCTGCCTTTTCTAAAACCAGCTTGAGATCAGGAAGTTCACGGTTCACATATTGCTGAAGCCTGGCTTGGAGAATTTTGAGCATTACTTTATTAGCGTGTGAGATGAGTGCAATTGTGCAGTAGTTTGAGCAATCTTTGGCATTGCCTTTCTTTGGGATTGGAATGAAAACTGACCTTTTCCAGGCCTGTGGCCACTGCTGAGTTTTCCAAATTTGCTGGCATATTGAGTGCAGCACTTTCACAGTATTATGTTTTGGGATTTGGGATAGTTCAACTGGAATTCCATCACCTCCACTAGCTTTGTTCATAGTGATGCTTTCTAAGGCCCACTTGACTTCGTATTCCAGGATGTCTGGCTCTAGGTCAGTGATCACACCATCGTGATTATCTGGGTCATGAAGATCTTTTTTCTACAGTTCTTCTGTGTATTCTTGCCATGTCTTCTTAATATCTTCTGCTTCTGTTAGGTCCATACCATTTCTGTCCTTTATCGAGCTCATTTTTGCATGAAATGTTCCTTTGGTATCTCTGATTTTCTTGAAGAGATCCCTAGTCTTTCCCATTTTGTTGTTTTCCTGTATTTCTTTGCATTGATCGCTGAAGAAGGCTTTCTTATCTCTTCTTGATATTCTTTGGAACTCTGCATTCAGATGTTTATATCTTTCCTTTTCTCCTTTGCTTTTCGCTTCTCTTCTTTTCACAGCTATTTGTAAGGCCTCCCCAGACAGCCATTTTGCTCTTTTGCATTTCTTCTCTATGGGAATGGTCTTGATCCCTGTCTCCTGTACAATGTCACGAACCTCATTCCATAGTTCATCAGGCACTCTATGTATCAGATCTAGGCCCTTAAATCTATTTCTCACTTCCACTGTATAATCATGAGGGATTTGATTTAGGTCATACCTGAATGGTCTAGTGGCTTTCCCTACTTTCTTCAATTTAAGTCTGAATTTGGCAATAAGGAGTTCATGGTCTGAGCCACAGTCAGCTCCTGGTCGTGTTTTTGCTGACTGTATAGAGCTTCTCCATCTTTGGCTGCAAAGAATATAATTAATCTAATTTCGGTGTTGACCATCTGGTGATGTCCATGTATAGAGTCTTCTCTTGTGTTGTTGGAAGAGGGTGTTTGCTATGACCAGTGCATTTTCTTGGCAAAACTCTATTAGTCTTAGCCCTGCTTCATTCCATATTCCAAGGCCAAATTTGCCTGTTACTCCAGGTGTTTCTTGACTTCCTGCTTTTGCATTCCAGTCCCCTATAATGAAAAGGACATCTTTTGGGGGAGTTAGTTCTAAAAGGTCTTGTAGGTCTTCATAGAACCGTTCAACTTCAGCTTCTTCAGTGTTACTGGTTGAGGCATAGACTTGGATTACTGTGATATTGAATGGTTTGCCTTGGAAACGAACAGAGATCATTCTGTCATTTTTGAGATTGCATCAAGGACTGCATTTCAAACTCTTTTGTTGACCATGATGGCCACTCCATTTCTTCTGAGGGATTCCTGCCCGCAGTAGTAGATATAATGGTCATCTGAGTTAAATTCACCCATTCCAGTCCATTTTAGTTCACTGATTCCTAGAATGTCAACATTCACTCTTGCCATCTCTTGTTTGATCTTGTATTACATCATATATACCCACAAAAATTTCAATACTTAGCCTAATATTTCCTAAACCAGTGAGCCTCATCACATGACTTTTCCATAGATTCTCAACATTCCAGATTGCCAGAGTAGATGTAGAAACTTAAATGAGGTGGGAAAATTTGCTTGATGTTGGCTTTACATGTCTTTATAACTCCTGGTAGCTCAAACAGTAAAGAATCCACCTGCAGTGTGGGAGACTTGGGTTCGATTCCTGGATTGGGAAGATCCCCTGAAGGGGGGCATGGCAACCGACACCAGTATTCTTGCCTGGAGAATCCCCATGGACAGAAGAGCCTGATGAGCTACAGTCCATGGTCTCGTAAAGAGTCGAACATGACTGAGTGACTAAGCACACGCATAACTACTCTGGGGCTTCCAGATGGCTCAGTGGTAAAGAATATGTCTGTCAATGCAGGAGATACAGGAGAAGTGAGTTTGCCCCCTGGATCGGGAAGATCCCCTGGAGGAGGAAAGGGCAACAATCTTTGGTATTCTTCCCTGGAGAATCCCATGGATAGAGAAGCCTGGGGCCACAGTCCATGAGGTCACTAAGACTCTGACATGACTGAGTGACTGAGCATGAATGCATAGCTATTTCTGCACAGTAGTTAAATTTTTCCAAGTACTACTACCCTAGATAACATGATCAGAGTGCAGTTACTGACGTTAACTATTAATCAAGACTAATGGAAATGGATGAATACTATACTGAAGTGCACGCTCTTTTACACATTGCATGCATGCTATGCATGCTAAGTCGCTTCAGTAGTGTCCGACTCTGTGCGACTCCATGGACAGCAGACCACCAGGCTCCTCTGTCCAAAGGATTCTCTAGACAAGAATACTGGAGTGGGTTGCCATTTCCTTCTCCACTTTTACACAAAGTCACTTTAAATATTGAAATGAGGATTCAAAAAAAGTTGGGTAAGGCCTTCTTTTGTAGTCCAGTGATTAGGACTTTACCTTTTAATGCAGAGGATGCAGGTTCAATCCCTGTTTGGGGAACTAAGATCCCACATGCCTCATGGCCAAAAAAACAGAACATAAAAACAGCAAAAACAATATTGTAACAAATTCAATAAAGACTTAAAAAAAAAGATGGGCAAGAACCATAAGGCAGCACAAGTATACATTAAAATCTTTCAAGCAATTCAGATGTATGAAAAGTTGGATATAAAATTATTATTGTACAACTCAGCTTTCATATATTATAGATGCTTTCTTGGCATTCAGCCTGGGGATGGATGGTCAATGGGATGTGAGTCATCCCTCAATGATGTATTATTTGGCCAAACACATAAAAGTAATTGCTGAAACCTAAGACACTCTGAGTTCCATTATTTTCCCCCACGAGAATTTTGGCAGACTCTCCAACTTATTCTGTAGTGGTCAGCACAGTCAATGACTGAAATAACCACTGGAGTCACCTTGAGTTCACAGTGCCACTCTTCCCCATGAGGCCACTTTCTTTCCTGGGTCTTCACTGAAACCCCTGCCATTGTTGTGCCATCTTAGCTTTTTATTTACTTGGTGGAGTTTCTCTGTACTCTGTGGTGAGAGAGTCTCTCCTCCTTTCCCCACTCTCCCCACAAGAGCAGACCCCATCAGCTCTTGCTTTCCCTCTTGAAGAAGAAAATAACGTAGAAAGGCTGTTCTTGCCTAGGGAGAAATAGTTACTTTTGTTTCTTTTCCCCTTTCCAGTTTTTGTGTCTGACTCTTTGCAACCCCATGGACTGAAGCTTGCCAGGCTCCCCTGTCCATGGAATTTTTCTGGCAAGAATACTGCGGCGGGTTGCCATTTCCTACTCCAGGAGATCTTCCTGACCCAAGGATTGAACCTGTATCTCTTGAGTCTTCTGCATTGGCAGGTGATTCTTTACCACTGTGCCACCTGGAAACCTTAAAGGGACTAAAATATTTCCTTTTTGAATGATGGAACAAATCCTCTCTCTGTCTCTCTATCTCCATTTCTCTTTCTCTCTCCAACTCTACCAAGGGAATTTTCCATCTGCCTCACTCCATTTTCCTCTTGCTCTTTCTCTCTCTCTGTTTCACATATTCATGCACATGAATATTTCTTGCATTCTCATGTACTTTGTGGCAAACATCAGGTGAGGTACATTCACATATATTAATCTCAGTTAAACCACACAATCTTGTTGAACTTTGTGAAGGATTATATTACTGAGAATCTTTAATATCAGAAATAGAGCAATCAAACACTTTATGGTATGCAGTCTGGCTCATGCTAGGAAGTATTTGTTGTTGTTCAGTCACTCCTTCATGTCCAACTCTTTGGATCCCATGGACAGCAGCAAGCCAGGCTTCCCTGTCTTTTTCACCATCTCCTAGAGCTTGCACCCAACCATTTTGTCCTGTTTTTCCTTCTCCTCCTAGGGAGTATACTATCTACTAAGAAAATATATAGTTTGCTTGAAATTTTAAGAGTGTGAGTGGTTCAAATCAGTGTTCTTTCGTAGTTTAGAAAAGGAGAAATCCATCTAAGCAAAGCTGTACTGTAGCTATCATGACAGCTTGAGTTAGGTCTTGAAGAATTGGTAAGATGTGATAGAAAAAAAAGGGACACTGAAATGAAGTGAAATGTGGCATGAATCGGGTTGGGGATGAAGCAGTTGCAAAGAGTTAGGGTAGCATAATGCAGTGGAATAAGCTCTAGTCTTAAAAGGAAAAGATAAAATATTGATGCTGCTGTGTCAATAGAAGGACTAATAAAATTATTTATCAATCTGACCCTTCTTCACCTGTTATATGAAGTATAAACAATTTCATAAATACTAATTCTCTTAACACTTCTTGGGGAACATTATGATCATAGCTCTACTCATTATTTTAAAATATCAGAAAATATCAGCTTTGTTGAATTGTTTTTATCTTGTTTTTGTGTTCTACCTTGTCTGATGAGTACAGAGAATAGCTGAACTGTTGGGAATATTGTGTGAAATGTTTGCCATAAGGAGACAGCTTGTGAATCTCTTCACTGATTTGCCCCCAACACACTCATCTTCTTTATGGCCCTGCATATTGTTTCTGAACTTCCCAGGTGGCTCAGCGGGTAAAGAATTTGCCTGCAATGCAGGAGATACAGGCAGATGCGAATTCGATCCTGGGTCCAGAAGATCCCCTGGAGGAGGGCATGGCAACCCACTCCATTATTCTTGCCAGAAGAATCTCATGGACAGAGGAGCCTGGTGGGACCTGCCTATATGGTCGCAAAGAGTTGGACATGACTAAAGTGAATGAACACACACACATTCATTCAGATGACAGACAGATGGATGGATAAATTCATTCTGTGTGCTGACCAGGGCAGATATCCACAGAAAATAAACTGGAAAGCAGACCTTCAGTTTTTATGTATTCTATTATCTCTTCATCTGCTGTCTCTAAGAACCCAAACTTTAGAAAAATTTTGCTACCCACCTCACAAAAACACACAGCATGCTAAATTCATAAAAGTGTGTTCTTATAAATATAAGATATAAACTGAATAAAAGGAATTGGAAAATAAAGGTAGAAATAGGTGAAAATAAATGAGGAGATGTCACCCCTTTAAAATTGTGTAATCCTATTATAATATCAAATGAACAATTAAAATTTTCCTTTTTTTCCCTCAAGCTACTTTTTTTTTTTATGGAAAACTGGTTTTATTGTTTCTTATTTTCTATACTGGTCAGATCAGTTCAGATCAGTCGCTCAGTCATGTCCAACTCTTTGCGACCCCATGAATCGCAGCACACCTGGCCTCCCTGTCCATCACCAACTCCCAGAGTTCACTCAGACTCACATCCATCGAGTCAGTGATGCCATCCAGCCATCTCATCCTCTGTCGTCCCCTTCTCCTGCCCCCAATCCCTCCCAGCATCAGAGTCTTTTCCAATGAGTCAACTCTTCGCATGAGGTGGCCAAAGTACTGGAGTTTCAGCTTTAGCATCATTCCTTCCAAAGAAATCCCAGGGCTGATCTCCTTCAGAATGGACTGGTTGGATCTCCAAGACAGGGTCAAAAAGCTTGTGTGTAATCCAATTGAAATTCTAGTTATAGAAGAAATACATGTAAATACTCTAATTTTTATCCTTTTATGTTTCTTTACCACCAATATTCACCTGCCCGAAATTTCTTTTAAGTATTGAGAAGATACACTTGGTTATGAAGATAAAAATCTTATTTGTAGGTGAACTAAATCTGGCAATTATTTTTTATTTTCAACTAAATCTTGACTTTTAGACTATCTTTGGCCAATTAGTATAACACAGATAAACTGCTGACTTTCTTGTTCTGAACAGTAGAAAATCCCTGACTTCACCAGAGCCTCTTAAGAAATACTTCTTTATGGTAATATTTTCAAAACATTTAGATTAATAAAGACAATTTTTTGAGCCATAGCTAATAATATTTGAAAATAGGTTGAAACCAAAGGACTGATCATGTTCTGTGTTTTTTTTTTTTTCTTGATATTTTTCATAATATTCAGTGGTGAATTTAAATCTCTTTCATATAGTTCCACTATAGTGATCATTTGGTACCTTAGCATCTTAAATAGCTGCAAGATAATTGCATAAGGCATATTGTTTCAAAATTACTTTGAAATAAATACATATCTTGAGGCAGACTGTATTAATATGGGGTCCAGTATGCAGACTGAATCCAAGATCATGAAAAGTTCTTAGGTACTATCCTTACTTCTGCCATATATCAATCTTTTCTGCTGATGAAGCAGTTAGTAGGATTATGGTTCAGGTTTGATCATGGATGTTAATAAATAGAAAGTACTATATGGGAAAGGCAGGTTACTACAGACATAGCTGACTAATTATCTGTTAAAGGGTTATGGGCTTTTCCTGCATTGTCTGAACAGAGTATTTATGGATCCACCATTAAACTATACTGGGTGTCACAAATAGGTGATCAATTTTAGAAAACATAGCTAGTATCTCAGAACTGTCATTATAAAACATTGCTCTTTCTGTTGCTTTCTGTCTAAAAGTTATACAACTGTTTGTCCTATCATAATTTTATTTTCTCTTTAGTATGGTTTATCAATGGATAACTTATTATCTGGGCTTCTCACCAGCTATTTGATTTTTTGTTATCTATACCTTTCAATGGGCTTCCCAGGTGTTTCAGTGGTAAAAAAAATCTACCTGCCAATGCTGGAGACCCATGTTTAATCCTTGGGTTGGAAGATCCCCTTGAGAAGGAAATGGCAACCCACTTCAGTATCCTTGCCTGGGAAATACCATGGACATAGGAACCTGGGAGGCTACAGTCCATGGGGTTGAAAAGAGTTGGACATGACTAAGCAACTAAAACAACAACAACATACTTTCTAATACATTCTATGAGTTAGGTTTATCAAAAGCTTGAAAATGAGTATACTACCCAAAGCAATTTATAGATTCAATGCAATCCCTATCAAGCTACCAACGGTATTCTTCACAGAGCTAGAACAAATAATTTCACAATTTGTATGGAAATACAAAAAACCTCTAATAGCCAAAGCTATCTTGAGAAAGAAGAACGGAACTGGAAGAATCAACCTACCTGACTTCAGGCTCTACTACAAAGCCACAGTTATCAAGACAGTATGGTACTGGCACAAAGACAGAAATATAGATCAATGGAACAAAATAGAAAGCCCAGAGATAAATCCACGCACATATGGACACCTTATCTTTGACAAAGGAGGCAAGAGTATACAATGGGTTAAAGACAATCTCTTTAACAAGTGGTGCTGGGAAAACTGGTCAACCACTTGTAAAAGAATGAAACTAAAACACTTTCTAACACCATACACAAAAATAAACTCAAAATGGATTAAAGATCTCAATGTAAGACCAGAAACTATAAAACTCCTAGAGGAGAACATAGGCAAAACAGTCTCCGACATATATCACAGCAGGATCTTCTATGACCCACCTCCCAGAATATTGGAAATAAAAGCAAAAATAAACAAATGGGACCTAATTAAACTTAAAAGCTTCTGAACAACAAAGGAAACTATTAGCAAGGTGAAAAGGCAGCCTTCAGAATGGGAGAAAATAATAGCAAATGAAGCAACTGACAAACAACTAATCTCAAAAATATACAAGCAACTCCTACAGCTCAACTCCAGAAAAACAAATGACCCAGTCAAAAAATGGGCCAAGGAACTAAATGGACATTTCTCCAAAGAAGACATACAGAGGGCTAACAAACACATGAAAAGATGCTCAACATCACTCATTATCAGAGAAATGAAAATCAAAACTACTATGAGGTACCATTTCACGCCAGTCAGAATGGCTGCGATCCAAAAGTCTACAAGCAATAAATGCTGGAGAGGGTATGTAGAAAAGGGAACCCTCTTACACAGTTGGTGGGAATGCAAACTAGTACAGCCACTATGGAGAACAGTGTGGAGATTCCTTAAAAAACTGGAAATAGAACTGCCTTATGATCCAGCAATCCCACTGCTGGGCATACACACTGAGGAAACCAGAAGGGAAAGAGACACGTGTACCCCAATGTTCATCGCAGCACTGTTTATAATAGCCAGGACATGGAAGCAACCTAGATGTCCATCAGCAGATGAATGGATAAGAAAGCCACGGTACATATACACAATGGATGTATTACTCAGCCATTAAAAAGAATACATTTGAATCAGTTCTAATGAGGTGGATGAAACTGGAGCCTATTATACAGAGTGAAGTAAGCCAGAAAGAAAAACACCAATACAGTATACTAATGCATATATATGGAATTTAGAAAGATGGTAACAATAACCCTGTGTACGAGACAGGAAAAGAGACACTGATGTATAGAACAGTCTTATGGACTCTGTGGGAGAGGGAGAGGGTGGGAAGATTTGGGAGAATGGCATTGAAGCATGTATAATATCGTGTATGAAACGAGTCGCCAGTCCAGGTTCGATGCACGATACTGGATGCTTGGGGCTGGTGCACTGGGACGACCCAGGGGGATGGTATGGGGAGGGAGGAGGGAGGAGGGTTCAGGATGGGGAACACATGTATACCTGTGGCGGATTCATTTTGGTATTTGGCAAAACTAACACAATATTGTAAAGTTTAAAAATAAAATAAAATTGAAAAAAAAAGCTATGATTTATTTACCTAATATTTCCTATAAGTTTCATCTCTTGGTAAATTTTGCTTTCTTTAACAAGATTGACTGGTATAAAAAAAAGTCTTGCATTATAATCACTCCAAAAATAATAATAAATGATAATAATAACAAATTTTGGTAGAAAATTATCTCACAATGTTGGCAAATAGTACCTTTTGTAGAGGATTCAGGTCCATTTGTAAACAAACTAATTTTTGTTTCGCTCAATGTTACTCTGATATATTACATTTTTGAACAAGGATCACTAAAATAAATCATAGTAATTTATCTCTGGGCTTCCTAGGTGGCTCAGTGGTAAAGAATCCAACTGCCAATGCAGGAGACTCAGGTTTAATCCTTGGTTGGGGAAGATCCCCTTGAGAAGGAAATGGAAAACCACTCCAGTGTCCTTGTCTAGAAAATTCCATGGACAGAGGAATCTCACAGGCTACAGTCCATGGGATCACAAAAGATTCGGGCACAACCTAGAGACTAAAACAACAGCAACAAATTAATGCAACATAGCATAAGATAGAATCTGATAATTAACTACTTCATGATCTCTGAATATATATATATATATACATTCCAACAAAGCCTTTTCCTCAAGGTTTTCTTTACTTCTACTAAATTTTAGACAAACTTCTTTCTGACTGTAGGTCTCAGCTTCCCTCTTCTGAGAGTGTTTACTCTACAAAACTTGTAAATTCTTTCTTTGCCTCTTTACAATGTAAATCTTCTTAGAAGCCTGAGGCCAGTTCTACCACCCAAGGAAGGCTTTGTCAAGGGGCCATCTTGCCAGTACATGAACCCTGAATTTCCAGATGTTCAAGCTGGATTTAGAAAAGGCAGAGGAACCAGAGATCTAATGGCCAACATCCACTGGACCATTGAAAAAGCAAGAGAGTTCCAAATAAGCATCTACTTCTATTTTATTTACTATGTCAAAGTCTTTGATGGTGTGGATCACAGCAAACTGTGGAAAATTCTTCAAGAGATGAAAATATGAGACCACCTTATCTGCCTCCTGAGAAATCTGTATGCATGTCAAGAAGCAACAGTGAGAAGTGGACATGAAGCAACAGACTGGTTCCAAATTGGAAAAGGAATATGTCAAAGTTGTATATTGTCACTGTGCTTATTTAACTTTTATGCAGAGTACATCATGTGTAATGCTGGGCTGGATGAAACACAAGCTGGAATCAAAATTTCCAGAAGAAATATCAATAACTTCAGATGTGCAGATGATACCACCTTTATGACAGAAAATGAAGAGGAACTAAAAAGCCTCTTAATGAAAGTGAAAGAGGAGAATGAAAAAACTGGCTTAAGTTCAACATTCAAAAAACTAAGATCATGGCATCTGGTCCCATCATTTCATGGCAAATAGATAGAGAAACAATGGAAACAGTGGCAGACTTTATTTTTGGGGGCTCCAAAATCACTGCGGATGGTGACTGCAGCCTTGAAATCAAAAGATGCTTGCTCCTTCTAAGAAAAGCTATGACCAACTTAGATAGCATATTAAATAGCAGAGACAGTACTTTGCCAACAAAGGTCCTTCTAGCCAAAGCTGTGATTTTTCCAGTAGTCATGGGTGGATGTGAGAGTTGGACTATAAGGAAAGCTGAGTGCCGAAGAACTGATGCTTTCGAACTGTGGTGTTGGAGAAGACATTTGAGAGTCCCTTGGACTGCAAGGAGATCAAACCAGTCAGTCCTAAAGGAAATTAGTCCTGAATATGCATTGGAAGGACTGATTCTGAAGCTGAAGCTCCAATACTTTGGCCACGTCATGCATAGAGGTGACTCATTGGAAAAGACCCTGATGTTGGGCAAGACTGAAGGCAGGAGTCGAAGGGGAAGACAGGATGAAATGGTTGGATGGCATCACAAACTCGATGGATATGAGTTTGGGCAAGCTCCAGGAGTTACTGATGGACAGGGAAGCCTGGTGTGCTGCAGTCCATGGGGACGCAGAGCCTGACATGACTGAGTGACTGAACTGAACTGGGAGCTATCCCTCTGAAATGGAATTCTCAAAGGTGATAGTGCATTTAATGGTAAGTTTCTGTGTGGGTTCACGGGTGGGAACAAGGACTCAAACAGAATGAGCACTCTAAGTTGTAAAGCTGCTTCTTGTTCTGAGAGAGTTTGTTTTTCCTCTCAGAAATTCTCATTAGCACACACAGAATGGCTTAAGATTTTCTCATTCCACCCTATCCCACCTATTCAAGACTCTCCATAACAGTGATGGATCTAGAGACTGTCATTGTGAATGAAGTAAATCAGACAGAGAAGACAAATATCATATGATATCACTTATATGTGGGATCTAAAAAAAATGGTATAAATGAATGTATGTACAAAACATAACTAGAGTCATGTATAAAGAAAACAATTTTATGGTTACCAAGGAAGAAGGGGGAAAGAGATAAACTGGGAGACTGATATATATACAATTATTATTGTTCAGTCACTCAGTCATGTCCGACTGCAACCCCATGGACTATAGCAAGCCAGGCTTCCTGTCCTTCACCAACTCCCAGAGCTTGTTCAAACTCATGTCCATTGAGTCAGTGATGCCATCTAACCACCTCATCCTCTGTTGTCCCCTTCCCCTCCTGCCTTCAATCTTGCCCAACATCAGGGTCTTTTCTAATGATTGGCTCTTTGAATCAGGTGGCAATTGTATTGGAGCTTCAGCTTCAGCATCAGTTCTTCTAGTGAATATTCAGGACTGATTCCCTTTAGGATTGACTAGTTGGATCTCCTTGCAGTCCAAGGGACTCTCAAGAGTTTTCTCCCAACACCACAATTCAAAAGCATCAATTCTTTGGCACTCAGCCTTTTTTATGGTTCAACTCTCATATCCATACATGATTACTGGAAAAAACATAGCTTTGACTATACAGACCTTTGTTAGGAAATAATGTCTCTGCTTTTTAATATGCTGTCCAGATTTGTCATAGCTTTTCTTGCAAGGAGCAAGCATCTTTTAATTTTGTGGCTGCAGTCACCATCTGCAGTGATTTTGGAGCCCAAGAAAATAAAGTCTGCCACTGTTTCCATTGTTTCCACATCTACTTGTCATGATGATATGCAATTGGATGCCATTATCATTTTTTGAATGCTGAGTTTTAAGCCAGGTTTTTCACTCTCTTCTTTCACCTTCATAAGAGCTTCTTTAATTCCTCTTCACTTTCTGTCATAAGGGTGGTGTCATCTGCATATCTGAGGTTATTGATATTTCTCCATGCAATCTTGATTCCAACTTGTGTTTCATCCAGCCTGGCATTTAGTATAATGTACATTGCATATACTTTAAATAAGCAGGCTGACAATATACAACCTTGAGGTACTCCTTTCCCAGTTTGGAACCAGTCCTTTGTTCCAGGCCCAGTTCTAACTGCTACTTTTTGATACACAGTACTACATATAAAATGGCTAACTAATAAGGACGTACCGAGTGGCACAGACTTTATTTTCTTGGGCTCTAAAATCACTGCAGATGGTGACTGCAGTCATGAAAATAAATACTCTTGGTCCTTGGAAGAAAAGCTATGACAAATCTGGAAAGTTTATTAAAAAGCAGAGACATCACTTTGCTGACAAAGGTCCATAGTCAAAGCTATGGCTTTTCCAGTTGTGAGAGTTGGATCATAAAGAAACTTCAGTGCCAAAGAACTGATACTTTTGGACTGAGGTGTTGGATAAAGTTCTTGAGAGTCCCTTGGACTATAAGGAGATCAAGATAGTCACTCCTAAAAGAAATCAGTCCTGAATATTCATTGGAAGGACTGATGCTGAAGCTGAAACTCCAATACTTTGGCCACCTGATGTGAAGAACTAACTGGAAAAGACCCTAATGCTGGGAAATATTGAAGGCAGGAGAAGGTGACAACAGAGCATGAGATGGTTGGATGGTGTCACCGAGTTGATCGACATGAGTTTGAACAAGCTCTGGGAGTTGGTGATGGACATGGAAGCCTGTCATGTTGCAGTCCATGGAGTTGCACAGAATTGGACAGGACTAAGTGACTGAACTTAACTGAATAACACAGGGAACTCTACTCAATACTCTATAGTGACCTACACTGTATATTAATGAAAAAGAGTTGATATATGTATATGTATAACTGATTCACTTTGCTGTACAGCAGAATCCAACACGACATTGTAAATCAGCTCTTAGGAGAACCTCTGACTGAAGCTGCCCACCCTGCCCAGGCACCACAGTAACAATTTGCATGAGTTATCTTATAACAGGAGAATAGGAGGTCCCAGTAAGGAACCTGGAACTGACAAGCCACCACCAATGAGAATAATTTGGGAAAGGGCAAAATGAGACAGAAGATGCCAGTCCATAGATCCTACTGACCTCCCACAATTTTTCTGACTGGAATCCATCTTTGCTGAACAATGAGCAAGCCACCAGTAAGGACTTTGATTAAGGATGATTGGTCAGAGACAACCTGGAAAGTAATAGATAACTTGGTAGATAGACAGAAAATAATATTAGATACAGAAAGTGAGAAAATGCCAGGGGTTCAACATTCCCGAGTTCACATCAAAAAGTAGGATTACAAGCATCAATTCTATCTAACTGTTCTTTGACCAGAAACTGATGGAGTGACTCAAGGTTTGCCTCTCCTCCACTGACTGCATATCTTCAGGCAAAATCTAGTGGATGTTTTGAGAAGCAGTCCTAAGACCAATTGATCTACTGACATCCACTACAGAGGCAGAATTGCACAAGCCATTCACCACAGAGAAGCTCACCACTGCTAGCTTATGCACTCAGAATGGTCCCCAGGATGAAGGAGATCTTGAATGATGCAGCCCTGAGCACTGCTAAGCCTAGCATAAATTCATCAATACTATTTATACTACCACAAGACATTCTGAAATGCACATCCCAGGCTTTTCTCCAACAAATTCAAGCTAATGGGGCTCAGAAACAGTCAGCTCAGGTGACTAGACACTCAACCAGGGTAGAAGAAATGGTTACAGCTCCTCAAGTGTCTGTGGAAGCCGAACAACTGTCATGAAGTATTTTCATGTTGGAACAGAAGCCAGTGTTCATCAGGGAAGTAGACTGGTCCATTGCAAATCAGGTATTTCACCTCCTTGAGACCTGCATGAGAGGATAAGCAAATGTAGCTTGTTTTCAGACTGAGATGCTCTCAGATTGCCTCAGTCTCTGTCTTCCATTTACATCTCCATCAAGCTGGACAAGTCTGCCAATTTCATGGACATTACTATGCTGCTAGGTTTCTTTGCTCATTGACCATGGTCACATGAGTGAACATCTGGGCTGGAGACTCACCAACCTGGATCCCAATCTATGCTTTTTGTCAATGTAATATACTTTGATTTTCCCTTGGTCAGAGTTCCCATGAAACTTAAAGATTAGAATTGAGTCCTGGGTTATAAATCACAGAAGGTGTTCCTCCAGTTATGGTGAAGTGTATGTCTCATAGAGTTCCTGTACAAATGTTGATATTAAACTTGTTACTCAGTTCAGTTCAGTTGCTCAGTCATGTCTGACTCTATATGACCTCATGGACTGCAGCATGTCAGGCTTCCTTGTCCATCACCAACTCCCAGAGCCGACTCAAACCCATGTCCATTGAGTCAGTGATGCCATCCAATGATCTCATCCTCTGTTTCCCCTTCTCCTCCTGCCTTCACTCTTTCTCAGCATCAGGGTGTTTTCCAGAGTCAGTTCTTCGCATCAGGTGGCCAAAGTATTGGAACTTCAGCTTTAGCATCAGTCCTCCCAATGAATATTCAGGACTCATTTCCTTTAGGATTAACTGGTTTGATCTCTTTGCTGTCCAACGGTTTTTCTTCTCCAACACCACAGTTCAAAACCACCAACTATTTGGCACTCAGCTTTCTTTATGGTCCAACTCTCATACCCATACATGACTACTGGAAAAACTATAGCTTTGATTAGATGGACATTTGTTGGAAACTTTTTCCTATTGGTGTTCAATATGGTGAAAAATGGCAGGGTGAAAATGTAAGATTTAATCTTATTTAATCCTTTGTCTTTTCATTAGAAAAGACACTGTTGCTGGAAAAGTTTGAATGCAAAAGGAGAAGAGGATAGCAGAGGATGAGACAGTTAGATTGCATCACCAACTCAACGGACATGAATTTGAGCAAGTTCTGGGAGGTAGCTGAAACTCCAATACTTTGGCCACCTCATGTGGAGAACTGACTCATTGGAAAATATCCTGTTTCTGGGAAAGATTGAAGGGGATGACAGGATGAGATGGTTGGATGACATCACTGACTCAATGGACATGAGTTTGAGCAAGCTCCGGGAGTTTGTGATGGACAGGGAAGCCTGGTATCCATGTGGTTGCAGAGTTGGACACAGTTTAGAGACTAAACTGAACTGAACTGGGAAATAGTGGAGGACCGGTATGACTATGGGGTCACATTGAGTCAGACATGACTTTGTGACTGAACAATAACAAATTTTAGTTTGAAATTTTTACTTCTCTTATTACTTAATTGAAACTCGTTATGATCATCTTAGTCCAAATTATGTAAATTAATTATTCCTCAAACTCCAAGAGTCAAATACTTCAGGAAGAGAGTAATTTTTTTTTAATGTGTTGTTTTTTTTTCTCTTTTCTCTATCCTTGTATCCAAGCTGTGTATTGGCCACAATAATGTAACCTCAATTCATCAGCTTGTATTTACTATTAGCATAAAGGCCTAAGTCAACAATTAATATCTAATATGAAAATATTATTTAATTTGTCCAAAATATATTCTATCATGGTGACTTTCTATAACACAGCAAAAACTTGTTATTTCACATGAATGTAAAAATGTTATACTATGACCCCCTCCTGTTCAGCATAGTGAATCAGTACACTTAGCCACAGCCCTAATGAGTGCTTACAATTAGGCTATACAAAACAAGAGACTTTATCAATAAGGGGCACCCAGGTGGAGAGTAGGAGGGTAAGGGAACCCAGGAAGACTGCTCTGCCACATGCCTCACAGTCTTGGATTTTATAGTGATGAGATTATTTTTCCAGGTTGTCTGGATGCTGGGCAGGCTGCTTGCACTTATCCAAGTTTCAGAAAATAAAATATGCCTTTGGAACTCCTCTTTACTAGTATATCTGAATAATGATTGCATCACTGAGATGAACCACTCAGTTATTTATAGTTTGTGTGTCTGGTTCACCCCTCAGGAATTTTCAGTGTAACACTGTATATCTATCTTATGAATTATATAGATAAAAATATTGGCAAGAAGTGGAGAATGTCCTTGGCATCTTCCACAGTAATGTAAGCACAAGACCTTTGCCAAAGGAGAGTTAGGAGAAGGCTGCCAACAAAAAGATAACTCTGACATTTCCTCAAAATGCTGAAATCCTGCCTAGAATAAAGCAATTAATCATCCAGCTCTGCATTAAGCATCTATTTAATTGCATTCACCATTGCACTGAACACAGTAAGCAAACTGGAAAAAAGAATGAAGTAAGCCCTCCATTGAGATGCTTAAAATTGAATTCAGGAAACATAATGCATTCAATAACTGCTGCTGCTGCTGCTGCTAAGTCGCTTCAGTCGTGTCCGACTCCGTGAGACCCATAGACGGCAGCCCACCAGGCTTCCCGTCCCTGGGATTCTCCAGGCAAGAACATTGGAGTGGGCTGCCATTTCCTTCTCCAATGCATCAAAGTGAAAAGTGAAAGTAAAGTCGCTCAGTCGTGTCTGACTCTAGCGACCCCATGGACTGCAGCCTACCAGGCTCCTCTGTCCATGGGATTTTCCAGGCAAAAGTACTAGAGTGGGGTGCCATTAGCCTCACTTATACCATCCTGAATATTTCAGCATTAGGTGCAAGAAAACAGACATCAGTGTGCTCCAAAGTAATTTTCTGAAACATTAACTTTATAGTAGTGTTAGAGTATGGACTGACAGAAAGAAAAAAAATCTGTGGAAGAGACATACCTTCTTATAAAGCAGACTGGTGAGAAGTTCCTGGGAAGAGATAATGAAGGACTGAACTAGGGCACTGGCAGTGGAAATGGAGAGGAAAAGCCAGATTCAAGAGATATTTATGGAGAAGGATTAGTAAGTGAATAAGTGGATGTGTGAGATGGGAGAGACTTCAGGAGTCAAGGTTAGCACTGAAGTTTCTATCTTGGGAAACTGGGTATCTGTGATGCTTCCTGAGATAGAAAGACCAATTGACTCTCTTCAAGATTCCGTGATGTGCAGGTTCTCAAGCAGTTCTACTGTGCTCATAGGGTGAGTTCATCCCGATACCTCAATTACTGTAAGTAAGGCAGGATCTGTCAGTTACAGGAAAAATGATGGCTTCAGTCCCAGGGTCTCTCCTTAAAGGAGAAAGCATATTTTCACTCTGCTAGAGCTTTAGGTAAGCATGGAGCAGAAAATTTCACATCATTTAACATGAATCTTCATATTTTATTCTTTCTTTCCTTGCCATGCATGATTCCATAGTTTTAATTCTTTAAATAGATTTGCTAGTCCTATGTAATTTTCTTTTATAATTACAGGGGCAGATTAAGCCAAGGCTGTAGTTTTACAATTATATGACTACTATTATATGATAATTTCTGCTGAAAGGCATTTGTTCATTTTAAGGATTACTTATAGAACAAATAAATGAGCTATTCAGATTAATTTATGATAAAGGAACAAACTCCTTTTACAGCACTGGAATAAGAGGACATTTTAGTGCAAGTGTCACTTCTTTTACAAACTACCTGTGCCCTTTGGGTCTGTGGCCATGCACCCTGAATGCACTCAATCTCATCTGATCTCAGAGACTAAGCAAGATCGGGCCTGGTTAGTACTTGGAATGGAGACTGCCTGGAAATACTGGGTGCTATAGGCTTTGGAGACTTCCACAACAACAAGAAAAACTTTCCTTCCATTCTTCTTATGTTCCCAGACCTTTTAATCTCATGTTACAAACAATCTACTTCCCTCTTCCTTATCTGTCATCTTTTAACTCCTAGGGTACTCTACCTAACACTTTTAAGATTTTATCTCCTGGCTCAATCATGTTTCCTCTCCAATGCCATGCATACATGGTCACTTCAGTCGGGGCTGACTCTTTGCAACCCTATGAATTGTAGTCTGCCAGGCTCCTCTGTCCATTGGATTCTCCAGGCAAGAATGCTGGAGTGGGTTGCCATGCCCTCCTCCAGGGGATCTTCTAGACTCAGGGATTGAACCTACATCTCTTATGCCGCCTGCATTGGTAGGTGGGTTCTTAACCATCAGCACCACCTGGGAAGCCCCCTCACCAATACCATTTCTTCAGTAATCAATGTCTGGATCCCTAGTCCCAGAATCTCCTCCTCTCCTTATATTTTGTCCTTTATCCCAGTTTACTCACTCAGTCCCATGCTGTACCATAAGCCTGGTGATCATTCATAAAATTGATATCTCAACTTCAAGCCTTATATTTCTGACACTATCTCCTATAGTTTATCTCACTCTCTCAGAACCTCAATCCATAATCCTCTGCTCAAAAATATCACATCAATTGATGTAACCACTTTTTAACCATACTATATCCTCTCTAGCTTTGCCTTTCATGGATTTCATATTAAATAATTCTTGTGAGTACTGACTCAGTTCTTTGTTCCCATCTTGTTTTTGACATTTTTTGCTTAGTCATAATCCTGGTCATATCAAAGTATAATCCTGCTCAAATCAAACTCTTTCCTATTATGCATCTTCAGCTGTGGAGATGCAGATATTTGGAGGAAAAAAAAAAAAAAAAAGCACAGACACACTGACCAGGCTCAGCTAAATAGTGAATCAATAACAGCAGTGGGATGTTCAGTGATAATACTGGATTTCCCTGCCTTTTTCTTTCCCACTTTCCCAGTGGACTGCTTCATGATGTCCAGTCTTCATTCAGACTTCCTGTACTTCCTCATCCTTTCTCACATGTAGTAAATTGGAGTCATAATTCACTGAAACATGCAGAAGAAATCTTGCCAGTGTTACTAGGACACACCTAACAACTCAGCTGCATCCCTGACCCTTTTATGGTCAGTAGTACACCATTCATTTTCTTAACTAGTGCTAACCCTGCCTTCAGTGAACTAAAGCACATCCTAAATCACTCATTTTGGATTCCTGTTAAAAAAATTATTTTCTTCATCTTCTCCTGCTTATAGTTTAGACACAAGAAAATATAGTATAATTTCTCCTTTGTTAAACAAAATAACACAAATAGAACTTCTCTCTTGGCACCAAGTCCCCGATGAGGTATCATCCTATCTCTTTTTATGACAAAATTCTTTAAAGTGATTGTTTCCATTTTATCTTCTCTCATTTTCTCTTGAACTTGTGCCAACTAGGTTTCATCTTCCTCTACTCAACAAAACCTGATCTATTTAATGATACAAAATGACTTTCATCTTATTTGACTTTCAGCCCTACTTGCATAGTTGATCATGCTCGCATCCTGGAAATGTTTTCTTCATGTGGTTTCCAGTATGCTTCACGTTTTTTTTTTTCAATTTTTTTCTATTTTATTGGTAAATAATCTTCATTCAGTTCCTTTTGATATTTCTTCTTGAATGAATTGACATTGTAGTGCTATGAGAATCTGTATTTGAGCCACTTGTCTTTCTATAAATCATTATTTCTTTGGTTATTTCATCCAGGTCCATGCATTTTTTTTTTTAAACAGGGTACAGTTGCTTTGCAATGTTGTGTTAGTTTTTTCTGCACAGTGAAGTCAGTCAACTATGGTGGTGGTTTAGTCACTCTGTTTTTTCCAACTCTGTACAACCCCATGAACTGAAGCCTGCCAGGCTCCTCCATCCATGGGATTCTCCATACAAGAATACTGGAGTAGGTGGCCATTTCCTTCTCCAGGGAATATTTTTGACCCAGGAATCAAACTCATATCTCTTGCATTGAAGGCAGATTCCTTACTGACTCTGCTACAAGGAATTAAGCTATATGTATACATATATCCCCTCCATCTTGGACCTCCTTCACATCCCCAATTGAATCCATCTAGGTCCTTGCAGAACATTGAGCTGAGCTCGCTGTGCTATACAACAGGTTTCCATGCCTATAAAAATATGTGAGTGAGTGAGTGATAGTAGCTCAGTTGTGTCTGACTCTTTGTGACCCCAGGGACTATAACCTGTCAGGCTCCTCTGTCCATGGAATTCTCTAGGCAAGAATACTTGAGTGGGGTGCCATTTCCTTCTCCAATAAATATATGACTAGATGGTATTTGTGAAACTTCAGCATGTACTAAGTTACATGTCTTTAAAGATAGAAATTTTCACTTTTGTTACCTCTAATTATTGATTCTCAAATTTAGAGCTGTGTAATTGACCTTTCTCATGGATTCTAAATTTGATTGTCCAATTTCCTATTAAATATCTCCAATATATGTGTAATAAACATCTCAAATTTAAACACCCAAAGCCTAGCACTTGAAAACAATGATAGTTCCTGTCCATATAATGCTTACTAGATATCAAAAATATACTGCAATGATTTTACATATATTAGTTGACTTATCTCTATGAAGTATTTGCTATTATAAATGAAGAAATTGAGATACAAAGTTGAATAAATCACCCAAGGTCATACAGATTATAATCAATGTTTGGCACAAGTAGATGCCAGAGAGCATGTATAGTGTGCTGCTTCTCTGATCTTTTCCCATAGCCCTCATTAGTATATATTGTTCCCCATATCAGTAGATGGGAGCATCCATCCTTCCAACTACTCAAGCCCAAATTTTGGAGCCTACTTTGACGTAGTTTTACAGCTCTTAATCCCATCAGTTTTTTGTTCAGAATCTGTTTATTGTTATTTAGTCATTAAGTTGTGTCTGGCTCTTTTGTGACCCATGGAATAGAGCCTGCCGGGCTTCTCTGTCCATGAGATTTTTTATGCAAGAATTCTGGAGTGTTGTCACTTCCTTCTCCAGTGGATCTTCCTGACCCAGGGATCAAACCTACATTTCAGGCATTGGTAGACAGAATATTTACCACTGAGCCCCATGGGAAGCCCATTCAGAACCCCTTTGCTTCTCATGAACAAAGCTAGTGGAGGTGATAGAATTCCAGTTGAGCTATTCCAAATCCTGAAAGATGATGCTGTGAAAGTGCTGCACTCAATATGCCAGCAAATTTGGAAAACTCAGCAGTGGCCATAGGACTGGAAAAGGTCAGTTTTCATTCCAATCCCAAAGAAAGGCAATGCCAAAGAATGTCAAACTACCACACAATTGCACTCATCTCACATGCTAGTAAAGTAATGCTCAAAATTCTCCAAGCCAGGCTTCAGCAATATGTGAACTGAGAACTTCCTGATGTTCAAGCTGGTTTTAGAAAAGGCAGAGGAACCAGAGATCAAATTGCCAACATCCGCTGGATCATGGAAAAAGCACGAGAGTTCCAAAAAAACATCTATTTCTGCTTTATTGACTATGCCAAAGCCTTTGACTGTGTTGATCACAATAAACTGTGGAAAATTCTGAAAGAGATGGGAATACCAGACCACTTGATCTGCCTCTTGAGAAATCTGTATGCAGGTCAGGAAGAAACTGTCAGAACTGGACATGGAACAACAGACTGGTTCCAAATAGGAAAAAGGAGTACATCAAGGCTGTATATTGTCACCCTGTTTATTTAACTTCTATGCAGAGTACATCATGAGAAACGCTGGACTGGAAGAAACACAAGATGGAATCAAGATTGCCAGGAGAAATTTCAATAACCTCAGATATGCAGATGACACCACCCTTATGGCAGAAAGTGAAGAGGAACTCAAAAGCCTCTTGATGAAAGTGAAAGTGGAGAGTGAAAAAGTTGGCTTAAAGCTCAACATTCAGAAAACGAAGATCATGGCATCTGGTCCCACCACTTCATGGAAAATAGATGGGGAAACAGTGGAAACAGTGTCAGACTTTACTTTTCTGGGCTCCAAAATCACTACAGATGGTGACTGCAGCCATAAAATTAAAAGACGCTTGCTCCTTGGAAGGAAAGTTATGACCAACCTAGATAGCATATTCAAAAGCAGACACATTACTTTGCCAAGAAAGGTTTGTCTAGTCAAGGCTATGGTTTTTCCTGTGGTCATGTATGGATGTGAGAGTTGGACTGTGAAGAAGGCTGAGCGCCAAAGAATTGATGCTTTTGAACTGTGGTGTTGGAGAAGACTCTTGAGAGTCCCTTGGACTGCAAGGAGATCCAACCAGTCCATTCTGAAGGTGATCAGCCCTGGGATTTCTTTGGAAGGAATGATGCTAAAGCTTAAACTCCAGTACTTTGGCTACCTCATGCGAAGAGTTGACTCATTGAAAAAGACTCTGATGCTGGAAGGAATTGGGGACAAGAGGAGAAGGGGACAACAGAGGATGAGATGGCTGGATGGCGTCACTGACTCGATGGACATGAGTCTCAGTGAACTCTGCGAGTTGGTGATGGACCAGGAGGCCTGGTGTGCTGCGATTCATGGGGTCGCAAAGAGTCGGACACGACTGAGCGACTGATCTGATCTGATCTGATCTGAACCCATTGTCATCACTTGGGCCCAAGCCATTTTTGCTTTTCATTTGGATGACAGTAATGACTCTTGTCAGCTTCCCAGGTAGCACTAGTGGTAAAGGACATGTCTACCTATGCAGGAGACATAAGAGATGTGAGTTCAGTCCCTGGGTAGGTAAGATCTCCCTGGAGGAGGTCATGGCAACATACTCTGATATTCTTGCCTGGAGAATCCCCATGGGCAGAGGAGCCTGGGGGCTACAGCTCATAGGGTCACAAAGAGTAGGACATGACTGAAATGACTTACCATGCATACATGCAATAGCTTTCATACTAGTCTCCTACTCTCAAGTTTATCTTTTACTAGTCTTTCCTCATCACAGCAATGATATTGGGACATTCCTATGAATGTAAAAGGTCACAGTATTTTTGTGTTTAAATCCTTTTAATGGCTTACCATTTGGCTCAGGTAAAAGTAAATACAATTATTGTGTCTTTGAGAGGTCTTAAGTAGCAAATTTAAGGGAAAGTTACAGATATTTTCAGTGTACTCCATGCCTCCACCTGACTCTGACAATATCAACATCCCACATCAGAGTTATATATATTACAATTGATGAACCTATATGGACATATCATAATCATTCAAAATCCAAAGTTTAGCTTAGGTTTTACTCATTGTTGTATATTCAATGTATTTCAACAAATGTTAATGACATGTAGTATATAGTATTACACAGAGTATTTTAATTGCCCTAAAAACTCTCTGTATCCTCCCTATTCAGGTCTCAAGCTCCAAACTCTGGCAACCTCAGATTTTTACTGACTTTTCTACTTTTTTTACTGTCTTTCCCAGTTTTGTTTTATCCAGAATGTCACGTAGTTTGAATGAAAATTTTTAGCCTTCTCACATAGATGTATTTCACTTAGTACTATACATATATTTCCTTTTAATGATATAATAGTTTTTGTCATTGAATACTATTCCATTATCTGATTTTATCACAGTTTACCAATCTCCTGAAGCATATTTAGGTTGTTTCCAAGTTTTGGTAATTATGAATAAAATTGCTATAAATAGCCATGTGCAAATTTTGAATATGAATTTTTAGCTCATTTGGATAAATATGAAGGAGTATGATTGCTGGATTGCATGGTAGGAGTATGTTTTACTTTTTAAGAAACTGCCTTTCAGAGTGGCTGTACCATTTTGTATTCTCACTAGCAATGAATGAGAGTTCTTGTTGCTCCACATCTCATCAGCATTTGGTGTTGTCAGTGTCCCAGATTTTGCTATTCTAATAGGTGTGTAGTGAAAGAGGAGAGTGAAAAAGTTGGCTTAAAACTCAACATTCAGAAAACTAAGATCATGGCATCTGGTCCCATCACTTCAAGGCAGATAGATGGGGAAACAGGGAAACATTGTCTGACTTTATTTTTTGGGGCTCCAAAATCACTGCAGATGGTGTTTGCAGCCATAAAATTACAAGACACTTACTCCTTGGAAGGAAAGTTATGACCAACCTACATAGCATATTCAAAAGCAGAGATATTACTTTGTCAAAAAAGGTCCATCTAGTCAAGGCCATGTTTTTTCCAGTGGTCATGTACAGATGTGAGAGTTGGACTGTGAAGAAGGCTGAGCACCGAAGAATTGATGATTTTCAACTGTGGTGTTAGAGAAGATTCTTGAGAGTCCCTTGGACTGCAAGGAGATCCAACCAGTCCATCCTAAAGGAGATCAGTCCTGGGTTCATTGGAGGGACTGACGTTGAAGCTGAAACTCCAATATTTTGGCCACCTCATATGAAGAGTTGACTCATTGGAAAAGACCCTGATGCTGGGAGGATTGGGGGCAGGAGGAGAAGGGGACGACAGAGGATGAGATGGCTGGATGGCATCACCGACTCCATGGACATGGGTTTGAGTGAGCTCTGGGAGTTGGTGATGGACAAGGAGGCCTGGTGTGCTGTGATTCATGGGGTCACAAAGAGTCAGACACGACTGAGCGACTGAACTGAACTGAACTGAATAGGTGTGTAGTGATGCCTCATTTCAATTTGCATTTCTCTGATGACATATGATGTGGAACATCTTTTCATATGTTTATTTCCCACATGTGTATCTCCTTTGATGAGCTGCCTGTTAAGGTTTTTGGTCCATTTTTAATTGGGTCATGTATTTTCTTATTGATTTTTAAAAGTCTTTGTATGTGTTGGCCAGTCATTCATTTTCAGTTGTGTCTGAAAATATTTTCTCCCAATCTATGCCTGTCTTTTCCTTTTCTTTACAGTGTTTTTCTCAGAGCAGTTTTTGATTTTAATAAAGTCTAGCTTATCAATTAGTTTTTTCATGGATTGGTCTATGAAATGTGGTCTATCTAAAATGTCATCACCATACCCAAGAGTATGCTGATTTGGCCCTTTGTTATCTTATTCTATTGCATTTTATATTTAGATACATTTTGAGCCAATTTTTATGAAGAGTAGAAAATCTGTGTTTAATTTTTTTTTTTTTTGTATGTATGTCCAGTGGTTACTTTTATTGAAGACTATCTTTGCTCCATATGGTATTTGCCAAAGACCAGCGGAATAAATTGATGTGGGTCTATTCTGGGCTGTATATTCTATTCCACTAATCTATTTGCCTACTCTTTCACTAATATCATACTATCTGAATCACTGTAACTTTTTGGTCCATCTTACAGTGGGGTAGCATTAGCTCTCCAACTTTATTCTTTTCCTTCAATATTGGATCTTTTGCCTCTTTATATTAAACTTTTGAACCAATATGTTGATATGCATAAAATAACTTGCTAGGATTTTGATTAAGGTTTCATTGAATCTATAATTAAAGCAGAGAAGAACTTAAAGCTTGTCAATATTTAGCATTCTTCTCCATGAAAAATTTCATTCATCTCCTTTATAATTTTTATTTTTTTGCTCACTGTGCTCTGGTTCCTCAGACTCTCTATTGGGTGCTGAATATGTGATGTGTGCTTTTACCTCAGGATCTTAGTCCTTACTCTTCCATCTTCTTGAAGAGTCCTATCTCATACATCAGCACAGTCTTTGACCACAAGTCATCCTCTCAGTGAGACCTTTGTTAATGCCCTGTGATACTCAGCACAACTGATTTAAATATTTAAACAGAAAAGAATTTAACACATCGGAATAAGTTTAGAAAAATAATTTTGAGAGGCTGAAGAACTAGGCTGTAGTCTGTGCTTGTAGATTTGCTACATAATTGATCTTCCTAGAAGATAGGGAGAATAGTCTGCCAATACCTTAAGATGACACAGTCATGCTTTTAAAAGATACAAATACAAGCCAAAGATTTCAAGCCCAGTGCCAATGTACAAACTGTGGTAGTGTGTGAATTGTAGCTGAGTCCAAATTCCACTGGAAAGAGTGCATTTATGTTAATAATATTTTCAAAGACTTGGGAAAGAAGAGTGGCAACCATCGTTTTTATAAGCTTTGTATTATTTTCCAAAACATTATATCACATTTTTCATGAGGACCCTATAGTTTCTTGAAGCTTAAGTAATGACTGGATTAGCCAGATTTGTATAGACAAAAGATCAATGCCTTAATCTACTGTAGGCCAAAAGTCTAATCGATTAAGACAGTTTCCAACTTGTCAAGTAGAATGTATGGAATAAGACAATTCAAAAGGGATCATTCAGATGAGTTTTTAAAAGTTTTTATTTTGAACTGTTCCTCAGAAGAATCCAAGAACCAAGACAAACATGAACTGGAAATCATGAAGTTTATAGATTTCAGTGGGCTTCCCAGGTGGCGCTAGTGGTAAAGAACGTGCCTGCCAATGCAGGAGATTTAAGAGTCATAGATTAGATCCCTATGCCAGATCCCTTTCTGGATCCCTGGGCCAGAAAGATTTCCTGGAGGATGGCATGGAAACCCACTGCAGCATGCTTCCCTGGAGAATCTCATAGACATAGGAGTCTGGCAGGCTGCAGTCCATAAGGTTGCAAAGACTAGACATGACTGAAGTAACTTAGCGTGCATACACACAGTTCAGTGAATCTGTCCTCTCAACATGCTTTCAAAATCTGTTTTTCAGTTATGTGAGTTTTGGTAGCCCCTATTACCTGATATGGTTATGATGCTCATTTTCTACCTTGTATCTTATTCTTTGCCCTTGGCACTGACTATTTTGCATTCTCCCCATGTTTCTGCTAGCAATAAGCTTAAACCTTTGCTGTCCAGTGGAGAATCTGGCCAGTGAGCTCAAATGTTGTTTTTCTCTAGATATGACCTTGGGAATCTGCTTTACTTGGAGTAGGAGACTGCAACCAGAAGTCAGATGACATTTCCCATTCTTATTATTGTGGTCTTACTTACTTGGAGGTTGTTTGTCCTTTGAAGAATTCCTGTCTGAAAGCTCTCTGGAAGCTTTGCTTAGTTAATTTTTAACTTTTATTTCACTTTCAATTGGTTTACACCTCTGTTATTTCTTTAGACCTTGAATGTCAACAAGGATAACATTGAATCCTTAAGAGGATAAGATAAAAGCAGTCTTCAGTTGAAATTATTGATATAGCCTTAAATTTGTGGTCTTAATAATTGCATTGAAAGACATAGTTAGATGATCATGGTCATAATCAAAAGGAACATGAGGCCAAGTATTACAAACATTAGGTAGTTGGAACTTAAATTAGAAGTGGTTAAAAGAGAGGAAAAAGAGTTCCGAGGTATACTCATTTTTTTTTTCCCCCTGTCACTGAAAGCTTCAATTTACCAATGGATAGATAACAAAGTATTAGCTACATTTTGGTTTTGCTTATTTAGAAAATAAAATTTTTAGAATGCTGAAAAGGGTAAACAAAAAACCATAGATTTCAGCTTGCAAACCCAAGAGATTTGCATCAGGAAGTGCTAATGATAGGAAATCTGAGGTCATGTTTTTATTCTTTTTTCTTAATGCAACCAACCTTTTCCCAATGGAGGGTGGAGGAGGTGGAGGGGGGGGGAGGGGGAAGCCAGGTATCTAAACAAGGGATTTGAGGAACTGAAGAACAAAAGCTGTAGGATCTTTCATCATTTGGCTCTTCGATAGTGTCAGCAATATGAAAGAATATGTCCCATTTGCCCCAAGCTAAATGGATTTCTGAGTGAACAAGGATGAATGTGAAATCTGATGTCACTCCAGACACTTCTAGACTGTTACAATAGAAACTGAAAATATCTCAAAATCATCCCCTGCATTACAAAAGCACACTACAGTCTCCAGCAAAAGATTATTTCAGCTGTTTTAAGGGCATGCATATGTAGTAGATAGGTAAGATAACAAATAACAGATGGAAAATTCATTAACTACATTGATCCTGCATAATACAGAGTAACTCCAAATAAGTTCAAATGAATTTGCAGCCGAACATACATTTTTATCTCCTTCACTTTTTCAGTCTGTTCAAGAATGGAAATTGATAACAATAGATTGATGTGTCCTGTAGAAATCTGTGGCTTCCTATGAGAATTCTTGATTATGACATTTTATGAATTTAATTAAATATAATAAACTGCTGGTGCCTGATGCCTGTGTGCTCAGTTGTGTTCGGTCATTTCAGACCCCATGGACTGGCTTCTCTGTTTATGGAATTTTCCAGGCACGAATACTGTACTGGGTTGTCATTTCCTCCTCCAGGGGATCTTCCCAACTCAGAGTTCCAACTCGCATTGCTTTGCCTCGTGCTTTAGCAGGTGGATTCTTTACCACTGTGCCACCGATATTTATTGTTGCTGTTCAGTCTCTAAGTTGTGTACAGCTCTTGGTAACCTCATGGACTGAAGCATGCTAGGCTTCTCTGTCCTTCACCAACTCCCAAAGTTTGCTTAAATTTGTGTCCTTTGAATTGGTGATGCCATCCAACCATATCATCCTCTGTCGCTGCCTTCTCCTCCTGTTCTCAATCTTTCCCAATATCAGGGTCTATTCCAATAAATCAGATCTTTGCATCATGTGGCCAAAGTACTGAATTTTCAGCATCAGTTTTTCCAATGAATATTCAGGGTTTATTACCTTTATGTTTGACCAATTTGATCTTCTTGCTTTCCAAGAGACTTAAATAATATAAACTGTTCAGTTCAGTCACTCAGTCACGCCTGACCCTTTGCACCCCCTGGACTGCAGCACACCAGGCTTCCCTGTCCATCACCGACTCCAGGAGTCTACCCAAACTCACATCCATTGAGTTGGTGATCTCATCCTCTATCGTTGCCTTCTCCTCCTGCCCTCAATCTTTCCCAGCGTCGGTGTCTTTTCAAATGAGTCAACTCTTTGCATCAGGTGGCCAAAGTATTGGAGTTTCAGCTTCAACATCAGTCCTTCCAATGAACACCCAAGACTGATCTCTTTAGGATGGACTGGTTGGATTTCTTTGACCAACCTAGACAGCATATTAAAAAACAGAGACTTACTTTGCCAACAAAGGCCCATCTAGTCAAGGCTATAATTTTTCCAGTGGTTATGTATGGATGTGAGAGTTGGACTGTGAAGAAAGCTGAGCTCCGAAGAATTGATGCTTTTGAACTGTGGTGTTGGAGAAGACTCTTGAGAGTCCCTTGGACTGCAAGGAGATCCAACCAGTACATCCTAAAGGAGATCAGTCCTGGGTGTTCTTTGGAAGAACTGATTTGAAACTGAAACTCCAATACTTTGGCCACCTGATGTGAAGAGCTGAGTCATTTGAAAAGACCCTGATGCTGGGAACAATTGAGGGCAGGAGGAGAAGGGGGTGACGGAGGATGAAATGGTTGGATGGCATCACCGACTCAATGGACATGAATCTGAGTAAACTCTGGGAGTTGGTGATGTACAGGGAAGCCTGTCATGCTGCAGTTCATGGGGTCACAAAGAGTCAGACACGTCTGAGCAACTGAACTGAACTGAACTAGGTTGGTCATAACTCTCCTTTCAAGGAGCAAGCATCTTTCAATTTCATGGCTGCAGAGAGAGTGGGGCAAATTGAGAGGAAAACATGGAAACATATACATTACCATATGTAAAATAGAAGCAAGTGAGACTTTGCTGTGTAAAACTGGGAGCTCAACCCAGTGTTTTGTGACAATCTAAAGACTGTTTTTGGTAGGGAGATGACAGGGGGCTCAGAAGGGAGGGGACATTTGTATACCCATGGATGATTCATAGTGCTGTGTGGCAGAGACTAACACAATATTGTAAAGCAATTGTCCTCCAATAATTGTGTCTTGTTCCATACATCTCAATATTGTACAATTATAATCTTTGATAATTAAAAATACAGAAAAAAGAAAAAAAACTACAGTAGACAGAATAATAGCCTCTTAAAGATAGACATATCTGAATCCCTAGAATTTATGAGTAAGTTATCTAATGTGGCAAAGGGAAACTAAATTTAGAGATGGAATTAACTTTGCTAATTAGCTGACTTAAAAATAAGGAAATTATATTGGATTATGTAAATAGGCCCTGTGTAGTTCAAGAATACTTAAAAGTAGATAAGGGAGGTAGAAGTGGAGGTCAGATTACTATGATGTAAGAACTGAACTCACTATTGCAGGTTTTGAAGATAGAGGAAGGGAGGCATCAGTCTTGAATATTCATGGGAAGGACTGATGCTGAAGCTGAAACTCCAATACTTTGGCTACCTGTTGCGAAGAGCTGACTCATTTGAAAAGATCCTGATGCTGGGAATGATTGAAGGCAGGAGAAAGGGATGACACAGGATGAGATGATTGGATGGCATCACCAACTCAATGAACATGCATCTGAGTAACCTCCAGAAGTTGGTGATGGACAGGGAAGCCTGGTGTGCTGCAGTCCATCAGGTTACAAAAAGTTGGACATGACTGAAAGCCTGAACTGAATTGAACTAAAGGGAGCCATGAGTCAAAGAATGCTGGCAGCCTCCAGAAAAGGTCAAAGAAAAGTTCTCAAGAGCTTTTGGAAAGAAATGAACCCTGTTGACACCTTAATTTTAGCCCAGTAAGACTCATGCCTATCTTCTGATCTATAGTAATCTAAAACAATACATTTATGTTATTTTAAACCACCAGTTTTATGGTAATGTTTTGCAGCAAATTGGTACAGTAGTAGGAAGCTAATACTGAACAAGGAAGCTTTATGTGTTTGGTTTTATTGTCATATGTTCATTTGCAAGGAATAAACTAGGTTATATCAGAACTTAAATCTGAAATGAATGCAAATTATTTAGGGTGATATTTATTTATCAAATGTACACTTTTAGGACATTCATCTATTTGTTCTACCAGGTGAATTGTAAATTGATCATGCACTGTACCAGGAATCATGGAAGACAATCTGGATACAAAAATAAAATGAATATGAACTGTACCTACCTTCCTGGAAGTTAGAATTTTACATTTTTATCAACAGTTGAGAAAAATGTTGTCACAAATATGCCATCAAATATTAGACTTTAAAATTAAAGTTAATGGCTTATGTTTGCAAAGTGAGTACATATTAGAAGGCTCTTCTAGCTATTCCCCTCCAAGCTGTCATTCAATTATTCAGTCTCCTTCTGTTCTGTGGCTCCATCATCAGTGAATGCACCTCCTCGAGTAGGCAAACCTGAATCTCTTTCTTGGCTACAAACAGTTCTAATATAGGATGTACTGAAACATTCAATCCCCTTCACTTATTAAATTATCCTAAAATATAAGAAAAAATTTACTTACTCCATCTCCCTCCCAATAGTGGAAAAGGTACAGTCTAATAACCTGGTTTTAGAAAACACAAGGAACCAGAAATCAAATTGCCAACATCCTCCGGATCATCGAAAAAGCAAGAGAGTTCCAGAAAAAAACATCTATTTCCGCTTTATTGCCTATGCCAAAGACTTTAACTATATGGATCACAATAAACGGAGGAAAATTATGAAAGAGATGGGAATACCAGGCCACCTGAGCTGCCTCTGGAGAAACCTGTATGCTGATCAGGAAGCAACAATTAAAACTGGACATGGAACAATAAACTGGTTCCAAATAGGAAAAAGAGTATGTCAAGACTGTATATTGTCACCCTGCTTACTTAACTTATATACAGAGTATATCATGAGAAATGCTGGACTGGATGAAGCACAAACTGGAATCAAGATTGCCAGGAGAAATATCAATAACCTCAGATATGCAGATGACACCACCCTTATGGCAGAAAGTGAAGAAGAACTAAAGAACCTCTTAATGAATGTTAAAGAGGAGAGTTAAAAAGTTGGCTTAAAGCTCAACATTCAGAAAACTAAGATTATGGCAACCAGTCCCATCATTTCATGGCAAATAGATCGAGGAACAGTGAAACAGTGAAACAGAGGAACAGTGAAAACAGTGGCTGACTTTATTTTTTGGGGCTCCAAAATCACTGCAGATGGTGATTGCAGCCATGAAATTAAAAGACACTTACTCCCTTGGAAGGAAAGTTATATGCAACCTAGATAGCATATTAAAAATCAGAGACATTGCTTTGCCAACAAAGGTCCATCTAGTCAAGGCTATGGTTTTTCCAGTGGTCATGTATGGATGTGAGAGTTGGACTATAAAGAAAGCTGAGCACTGAAGAATTGATGCTTTTGAACTTAAACAACTAATCTCAAAAATATACAAGCAACTCCTACAGCTCAACTCCAGAAAAATAAATGACCCAATCAAAAAATGGGCCAAAGAACTAAATAGACATTTCTCCAAAGAAGACATACAGAAGGCTAACAAACACATGAAAAGATGCTCAACATCACTCATTATCAGAGAAATGCAAATCAAAACCACTATGAGGTACCATTTCATGCCAGTCAGAATGGCTGTGATCCAAACGTCTACAAGCAATAAATGCTGGAGAGGGTGTGAGAAAAGGGAACCCTCTTCCACTGTTGGTGGGAATGCAAACTAGTACAGCCACTATGGAGAACAGTGTGGAGATTCCTTAAAAAACTGGAAATAGAACTGCCTTATGATCCAGCAGTCCCACTGCTGGGCATACACACTGAGGAAACCAGAAGGGAAAGAGACACATGTACCCCAGTGTTCATCGCAGCACTGTTTATAATAGCCAGGACATGGAAGCAACCTAGATATCCATCAGCAGATGAATGGATAAGAAAGCCGTGGTACATATACATAATGGAGTGTTACTCAGCCATTAAAAAGAATACATTTGAATCAGTTCTAATGAGGTGGATGAAACTGGAGCCTATTATACAGAGTGAAGTAAGCCAGAAAGAAAAACACCAATACAGTATACTAACGCATATATATGGAATTTAGAAAGATGGTAACAATAACCGTGTATACGAGACAGCAAAAGAGACACAGATGTATAGAACAGTATTTTGGACTCTGTGGGAGAGGGAGAGGGTGGGATGATTTGGGAGAATAGCATTGAAATACATATAATATCATATATGGAACGAGTCGCCAATCCAGGTTCGATGCATGATATTGGATGCTTAGGGCTGGTGCACTGGGATGACCCAGAGGGATGGTATGGGGAGGGAGGAGGGAGGAGGGTCAGGATGGGGGACACATGTATACCTGTGGCAGATTCATTTTGATATTTGGCAAAACCAATACAATATTGTAAAGTTTAAAAATAAAATAAAATTTAAAAATTAAAAAAAAAAAGAAGACTCTTGAGAGTTTCTTGGACTACAAGGAGATCCAACCAGTCCATCCTAAAGGAGATCAGTCCTGGGTGTTCATGGGAAGGATTAATGTTGAAGCTGAAACTCCAATACTTTGGCCACCTGATGCAAATTGCTGACTCATCTGAAAGACCCTGATGCTGGGAAAGATGGGGGGCAGGAAGAGAAGGGGACAACAAAGAATGAGATGGTTGAATGGCATCACTGACTCAATGGACATGAATTTGGGTAAACTCCAGGAGTTGGTGATGGATAGGGAGGCCTGCCATGCTGCAGTTTATGGGGTCACAAAGAGTCAAAAATGACTGAGCAACGGATCTGACCTGACCCACATTTATGTGGAGGATAAGTGAAAATAATTTTGGCCACCTATTATTGGCTATTTAAGATCTTTGATATAACTTTTATGGGAAAAATATAGCTAAAACACATGTATTAAAAATATATTAGCCTATAAAATGCTGCTTAATATAACAGCTATTTTGGAGATAAACATGGTTATGGAAGCTTAAAAAATCTTCTACTTGTGAATTTAAAAATACTTTTTTTTCTACTTCTATTAATTTATTTTGATTCATTTTGAGTCCTTGCAAGCTGATATTATGCGGTCAATAATATTCACATCACACAAATAACTATATACAAAACTTGTTTTATTATGGGTAGTATGTCAAATCTAATATAAAATTAACCTGGATATGTGGGATCAATAGAAATTAAACTAACTAAATATCTTTATGAAATTCATAAGATTAGAAATCTTTTAAAGAGACTAATCTATTTCTGGCCTTTTCCAAGTTTCTTCGGAACAAATGGAACATAGAAAATCAGTTTTTTTCAGTGGATAAATTTTGCCACCATGTCTTTGGCTTTATAAATCTCTTAAATAAAGTTCTGAATACTTGTATATGATTATGCTGTTACAGTGTTTCTTATCACAATATATTAATATTGTGATATTGTTCTATATGTTTATTTATATGTTTAATATTCCTGTTATTTTTTTGCATGTAACCCTCTTTTTTGTAAGGTAAATGTGATATGTACTCCTTATGAAGGCAAATGAGATTGTCAAAGTGTTTTTGAAGAGATGTGGAAGTTGCTTAAAGTGGTTTTTAATCCCTTTAGGCTCACAATCACATCATTCTTAGTAGGTGTCAGTGTGTGTATGTGTGTGTGTGTGTGCGCGCGTATGCATGTGCATGCTCAGTTGTGTCCAACTCTTGGTGACCCCATGGACTATAGCCTGCCAGGCTCCTATGTCCATGAAGTTCTCCTGGCAAGACTGCTATACTGGGCACCATTCCCTTCTCCAGGGGATCTTCCTAACCCAGTGTTCAAACTAGTGTCTTTTGCAGCTCCTGCATTGACGGGCAGATTCTTAACCACTGCACACGTAGAAAGTCCAGTTGGTGTCTGAGAAAGTAGTCAAACACAAGTTTGTTTGTCTTTGGTGCATACAGTGTTCTTCTTGTAATTCCAAACTGCCTGGGCAAAATCTTTAAACATTAATCCTTGAAGAATAAAAGAGTGTCAAAAACTTATTGAAAACCAGTATTTCAGATACCTATTTACAGTTATAATTTAATACTCAAAAAACTCTCATATTAGGATGACTCTGTTAATAACTCTCAAACCACACTTGAGATTAAATATAAACATTGAACATGTATGAGCTCAACTGCCATTTTTTTCCTCTTTTTTGTCTAATTACCACAGAGAGCATATTTCTGCCTCAAAGATCTTACTCCCTGCTCCCTGCATCTTGAAAGCTCTTTTTCCATAGTTTTTGTGTCTACTTGGTCCTCATTTTTCCAGCCTACATCAGTTTCTCCTTGGAGAAGCTTCACCTGACTTCCCTAAATACTCTTCCCCCTTTCACTTTTTATTTACCATATGGGAAAAATTGTCTCTCTATCCATCTATGTATTTAATTATCTACCTACCTGCCAATCTACCTACTCTATGCAATTTCCCCCACAACTGGGGTAGAAAACCCATGAAGCAAAACCTTTACTTTTTTCTTCCATATCCCAAGCATATAGAACAGTCAAAATATATTTGTTTAGAGGAGGAAATTTGTCCAGATGGAAAAAAAAAAAAAAGGAATTTCAATAAAGCTCAGGAGCTGATTGAATGAATGAATGACTGTTGTGATAGCTATTTACTACTGTCTGACTCCAAATACTTCTTCGTTTACTATTTCATTGACTTTTTAAAAGTTTAAGATTGTTTTAGATAAAGCATATTGATTTGATACTCATTCAAAAAGGAATATGCTATGAATATAGGAAGAAATATTTTCCATATTGATTAGGCTAGTGTTATGAACAACACACTACCCCTCCATACATGATATTATAGAGAAGAGCTTGTATTCTTCTCTTGTTAAAGGATTTACATTTGATTATAAAATGTATAGTGAAAATTTTAATTTTTTTCTTTAAAATTTCATGCATGACATGTTAAAAAATAGTCATTTGGTAGTCACTAAATAAAATTTTCATATTGATAATGTGGTTGGTAAATGGTAGTGAACATCAAAGAGGCTTGAAAATATAACAGTTTAATACATTCATGTAATGAAAATTCTCTTTCAATGGCTATGTGTCTCCTCTTTTTCTTACCATTTTTATCATTTAAACTTTAAAGCTTCTTGTGGTGTAGTGCCTCAGGATATGATTTTTTCTTTTATAAATAAATGATGCCCAGCCTAAAGTGATGAACTATTGGGTAAATGAAAAGAGACATGATAGACCACTTGACTCTTAAAAGTGCTGGCAGCTAACAAAATGTATAATGACATGAAAAATAAAATAGTCCTATAGGAAGTATAATTGGTCTAGAATAAACCCTGACATTTAAAAATTATTTTTAGTCATCAAAATACTGTGTTTTGTTAAATAACTGCTGTTGCTAAGTCGCTTCTGTCGTGTCTGACTCTGTGCAATCCCATAGATGGAAGCCCAACAGGCTTTTCCATCCCTGGGATTCTCCAGACAAGAACACTGGAGTGGATTGCCATTTCCTTCCCCAAAGCAGGAAAGTGAAAAGTGGAAGTGAAGACTCTCAGTCATCCCCGACTCATAGCGACCCCATGGACCACAGCCCACCAGGCTCCTCCGTCCATGGGATTTTCCAGGCAAGAGTACTGGAGTGGGTTGCCATTGCCTTCTCCGTTTGTTAAATAAAGTGATACGTAAAAGAATAAATACTTTCTGTCGGTATGTCACAAGAACTATAAATGGGGATACTCGAAAATAAAATGAATAATAACAAATTGAGCAGGTACTCCTTTGGTTTATAGGCAACCTCTTGCTTCACTGTAGTGTGTGTGTGTGTGTGTGTGTGTGTGTGTGTGTGTTTGTTAATGATTGTAGTGAAGATTAGAGTGTTTTTGTGGGGTTTACATGCCTTGAAATCACATCATAGTAAATCATAGAAATAGCATAGTGAGGTCACAAAAATACAAAGCAGAGTATTTCTTTTTTATATGGGTACTGGCTGAAGGCAGTTGAATTTTTTTGCTAAAATTTTAGAAATATTTTCTAGTTTTCTCAAATCTTAATTTTTTTTAATGGAGAAGTAAATAGTCCAATTACTTGTCAACTACAACTAAGATCATGGCATCCAGTCCCATCACTTCATGGCAAATAAATGGGGAAACAAAGGAAACAGTGAGAGACTTTATTTTTGGGGGCTCCAAAATCACTGCAGATGGTGACTGCAACCATGAATTTAAAAGACGTTTCCTCCTTGGAAGAAAAGTTATGACCAACTTAGACAGCATATTAAAAGGCAGAGACATTACTTTACTAACACAGGTCCGTCTAGTCAAAGCTACGCTTTCTCCAGTAGTCATGTATGAATGTGAGAGTTAGACGATTAAGAGAGCTGAGTGCTGAAGAATTGATGCTTTTGAACTGTGGTGTGGTGTTGGAGAAGACTCTTGAGAATCCCATGGACTGCAAGGAGATCAAACCAGTCAATCCTAAAGGAAATCAGTCCTGATTATTCATTGGAAGGACTGATGCTGAGACTGAAATTCCCATACTTTGGCCACCTGATGCAAAAAACTGACTCATTGGAAAAGACCTTTATGCTGGGAAAGATTGAAGTTGGGAGGAGAAGGGAATGACAGAGGGTGAGATGGTTGGATGGCATCACTGACTCCCTGCGCATGAATTTGAGTAGGCTCCGGGAGTTGGTGATGGACAGGAAAGCCTGGTGTGCTGTAGTCCATAGGGTCGCAAAGAGAAGGACATGACTGAGTGACTGAACTGAACAGAGAGAGGATTTAATGTTTTTTCAAAGCACATAAGCACTATGCACAATAAGTCTTCAAAAGTTTTTTTCTGTCTGCAGTGTTCTGGATATCAATCAGAATACAGAGTGATATATTTAACAGCAATTTAAAGAAGAACAGTCCTCTTAGCAAAGATTGCTGAAAATATGTGTCTATATCAAATAACTATATCAATTTGCATCTCCCTAATGACTGGACATGAGTTTGAGTGAACTCCAGGAGATGGTGATGGACAGGGAGGCCTGGCATGCTGCGATTCATGGGGTCGCAAAGAGTCGGACACGACTGAGTGACTGAACTGAACTGAATGATTTATATTGCTTCAAACAGCCTTGTTTCTAACTGATCTCCATCTAATCTCCAATAGTGTTTTAGCTCCAAGTTTTTGTTCTTTTACTTTTCTATGCTCTTACATGTGTGTGTGTTTTCCCTCTTTCTTTTTTCGAAATTACCAAGCATTTAACTTGATTCTAACACTATCTACTTGGAGATAACATCACATCCTACAGGTTAAGGGCTAAGTTCCACAAAATTCCCACTTCATACACCAATTGTAAATCCAGGTTCTCATCCATGCTTCTATCCAACTGAATAAGCCTTTTTTTCAGATTTAATTAATTTTTTCAGAGAACTCAGAGAAATGGGTTACTTTCTAGATAACCAGTTTGTGGTGTTGGAGAAGACTCTTGAGAGTCCCTTAGACTGCAAGGAGATCAAAGCAGTCAATCTTAAAGGAAATGAGTCCTGAATATTCATTGGAAGGGCTCATGCTGAAGTTGAAGTTCCAATACTTTGTCCACCTTATGCAAAGAACTGACTCATTGGAAAGATTGAAGGCAGGAGGACAAGGAGAACAGAGGATGAGATGGTTGGATGGCATCACCAACTCCATGGACATGAATTTGAGCAAGCTTGAGGAGTTGGGCATGGACAAGGAACCCTGGCTTGCTGCAGTCCATGAGATTGCAGAGTAGAACATGATTGAGTGACTGAACTGAATTACACCAGTTTGTTATAAAATAATATAACTCAGGAAGAGCCAAATGGAAGACATGCACAAGGCAAGGTATGTGGGAAGGAGCTTGAACTTTCCCAGCTTTGTGTCTCCCAGTGGGTCATTCTTCCTGTTTATCCATTAATTCTAGGAGATTCTGTTTTATGGCCCTTCTTGTTTCTGGAATCCATCTGTATTCCTTGCCTCATGGCCCTTTCTTTCTTCAAGGCCAGCACCAGCAGACTGAGTCATCTCCTGTCACATTATTCTGACCTTATTGGGTAGATCTGCATAATCCAGGATATTCTCTATTTCTTAGGTTAGCCACTTAGCAAATTTAATTTGATCTGCAGACTGAAGTCTCATTTGCAGTGTAAGGTAACATACTCCTATGGTCTGGGAATTTGGATGTGCATATTTCTAGAGGGCCATTATTGTGCCTACCACAGCATTCACCATGTGTGTTTGATAATGTCCGCTTGTCATGTTACACAGTACTTTAGGGAGATGATCTGAGCCCAGCTATTTATTTGAAGTTGATGGGGAAGACAGAACTATATGTTTGGCACCATTAAAGAATCTGCCTGCAATGCAGGAGATTCAGGTTCAATCCCTGGGTCAGGAAGGTCTTCTGGAGAACAAAATGGCAACTCTTTCCAGTATTCTTGTCTGGGAAATCCCATGGACAGAGGAGCCTAGTGGGCTACCATCCATGGGGTTGCAAAAGAGTCAGACATGATTTAGCAACTAAACAACAACATAGCAAGATAAGTTAGCAAATGTATTATTTTGAATTCTGAGATATTGGCTGCTGTTTTTATTAAAACTTGGATTTTTACATCATTTTAAGTTTCCAATAAAATTCAGATGAAGGTATGGAGATCTCCCAAATAACCTCTGCCCTCACACATGAAACCATAGAAAACAGACACAGTACATTAAAAATAATAATAATGATAGATTAAGAGACCTGACTTTTCATTAGATAAAATACATGCCAGAAGTCAGTGGAACAAATATCTTTAAAGTATAAGTTAGAGGAATTCCTTCATATGGGAGAAAAGTTATGCCAGATGAAAATCTGTGTTTTACAAAGTAATAAAAAACACCACATAAAAGTAAGAATGTGTGGAAATACAGACTCTTTTTTTCCAGGGCTATTATCAATTTGAATATTAAAGAATGATAATTTCATTACTTGGAAATGTTTTAATTGGCCAACATCAATCCATTTATTCTCCTATATAAGTTCATTTTTAATGAATTCAACTTTCTTCAGGGATCAACAAATTTACTTAATTTAAGAGATTCTTAAAAGTCAAGCTTTGATGAAAATATATTTCACATTGCTAGCCATCTTAAATGTAAAGAAGACATATTAAATGTGATTCAAATCAACTATACTTCAATAAAAAATTGATTAAAAGTGATATCAGTCATATAAGCACCCCATTAACACCATAATTTATTTTTAAATGTCATAGGACTGACTTTCCATTAAGTGCATGTGCACGTGTGCTCAATTGCTCAGTCTTGTCTGACTCTTTTCAACCCTATGGACTGTGGCCCAGCAGGCTCCTCTGTCCATGGGATTTCCCAGGCAAGAATACTGGATTGGGTTGCCATTTTCTTCTCCAAGAGATTTTTCCAACCCAGGAATGGATTAAACTGGCATCTGCTGCATTGGAAGGCAGATTATTTACCACTGAGAAGCTCCCTTTACATTAAGATGTTAAAGTATACAAGTTTACTTGGATTTAGGTTAAATGCTCTAAGATTATTGAAGTATTTGTGTATTCTTTGAACAGTTTATTCCATACTTGTCTAATATTTTTTTTATTATGACTATTACCAATCTATAGAAAGTGAAAGTGTTACTCACTTAGTCATGTCCAACTCTTTGTGATCCCATAGACTGCAGCCCTTCAGGCTCCTTTTCCATGAGATTCTCCAGGTAAGAATACTGGAGTGGGTAGCCATTCCCTTTTCCAGGGGATCTTCCTGACCCAGGGATGGAACCCAGGTCTCCTGCTATGCAGGTAGATTCTTTATCCTATGAGGCACTGAGGAAAGCTAATATAGATCTAACAACTCTTCAGATCTCAAACCTCTTTCTTTTTCCTATGTACAATTTGCTTTTGACTTGAAAACAAACTAATCAGACATGTTAAAATTTTGTGAAAGATGAATCACCTTTAAGTATGTATGTTCTTACGAAGTCTTCAATGGTCAAAAATGCAGGGACTCTGCAAGACAGTCCTGACATTTAGAAACTTTTCTTTTGTAAGTATGTAATATTCTTGATCATAGTTCTGGGCTTTATAGAAATCTGAAAGAGTTAGAATTACATTATTTTGTATAAGCAAATTCTATACACAGAAGAAATCAGCATTTACAAGTTTTTATTTGTGTTCTACCCACTTTTATAATCCTTTAACCAGTTAATATTTCTGGAGTTAACAGAGGTTACATGTTGTTATTACCTAGCTAACATGAAAATACTACATTATGATACACTTAGCTTCTAAAAGAAATAAATGAAAATAAGAAGATTGTCCTTCTCTACAAAGATTAGATAATTTAGTACTGTTATTATTGTTTAGTTGAAGGCAAAAAATAGGTTACAGTGGTCCTAAGTTGAATCCATGTCTTCTAATTTTCCTAAATTTGTTTCCTAAGACATAGTTATCTACTTAATAAGTGTATGTTGATATACAGACATTTTTTCTAAGGCAAGGTTTTAAGCTTGGTTTTTATAGTCAGAAAGCCTGAGATTCCCTTTCTCAGTTTTAGTTTTCTTTAACTATACAATGGTTAAAGTAAATGGGAGAATCAGTATTGGATATTTTGATGTTACTGCCTGTGATGTACTTGACAGGGAACATGGAGCTGAGTTTGTTAGCATTAAGCTGGTAGAAGTGACTTTCAGAGGGATGCAACTACATGTGGAAACCCAGGGCTTCCCTGATGCCTCAGAAAGTAAAGAATCTGCTTGCAATGCAGGAAACCTGGATTTGATCCCTGGGTTGGAAAGACCCCTTGGAAAAGGAAATGGCAACCCCCTCCAGAATTCTTAACTGGAGAATTCCATGGACAGAGAAGCCTGGTGGGCTATAGTTCATGGGATTGCAAAGAGTCAAACAGGGCTGAAAGACTAACACTTTCAAAATAATTCTACTCATTGCTTTCCCATGAGTCTTAGTGTGTTTTTTTTTTTTTAATACAGAATTGTCTCTAATATGAATAATATATATAAATGCCTAATCAAAAATACAATCAAGCACAGTCTTTTCTCTCTGCTTATTTAGGATGCTGTCCAATTGGGAAAAGCAAATAATTTTATTCCTTTACTTCATTTTTACCTACACTTTTAAATTATTGTCTGAAAAGTTTATTGACTTTATTGAAATTATGGAGTTGAACAGGTCATAGCAAGAATTGCTCTTACTGCCTATAATAGCTTGAGGCTTAGGACATAATGATTTACAAAGACATGATTGGATCAAAGGTAAAATAATGACAAGTGAAAAAGTGAATGGGATTCAAGCATTGACTGAAACTCTTTTCTTTCTTTCGTTTTTTTTTTTTTTTCAAAATTATATGAGAGTTTCTGGTTTCTATGAAGTTGATTTCAGTAAATCCAGAAGGTCAAATTGGAGTGAGAGTAAAATAATTCTGGCTAGATAAATATCTTTGTACATGAATGTCTAGTTATCTTAGTGTAATATTACACTAAAGTGTTTTTTTTTTTTTTTCATTTTAACCTCAAATTGTAATATTGCTTCTTCAGTAACTTCCTGAGTACCTATCTATCACTATCATATCTGGCAAAGTAACATATGTAGGTTTTATTAAAATCTATAAGAGTTAAGTACATTATGAATAGACTCATTTTTGAAAAAATAACACTTTACTTCATGATTCCGAGATGCAGAATTTATGAAAACTAATGAAAAGACTTAGACTAAAGAATTGACAATGCTGGTCTAATCAGATTTTTTCACATGATAGAAACAGCAAATTATTATACAGAGAAGAGGCGTATATGCAAAGTTTACTTGTAAATGTTAAATGCATGTTATATATATTAAATACATTGTATAGGTTAGATACACACATACATGCCAAATTTCTAGTGACAGCATATATTACAAGCTTTAAAGCATTTTGTTGTGACAAATTTGATTTATTCAAAATAGACTTATATGCAAGTGTATGCAGTATTGTGCAAAATGTTTTTACCTTTTAGAATGAATGCTCATGAAATGTAAAGGGGGGAAAAAGGAGCACTGGAGTAAAGGTCCAGATACCTGGAATCATGAACAAGTTTACATATATTTTGACATTTTAAAAGGTGGCTTCCTTATTAGCCCTGTGTCTCTCAATAGATGATATTATTTGTGTCATTTTATTTTTTCATTGTTATTATTTACAATTTGGGTAATAATGAAAATACTTTTAAGAGTGTTCATAGGATTCTCCAGGCAAGAATACTGAGGTGGATAGCCATTTCCTCCTCCAGGGGATCCAGTAAATAGTTTGGAGAATCCAGAGACAGTGTTGTTAAAGCAAAAGTTAAGCTGGATAAAGTTAAACAGAATATTGAAATCTGGGAGAGAGAAGATATCTCAACTGGAACTCAGTTGAAACAGAGACTGGGAGAATTTTTAAGGTCCCGGGACAAGCAGAAACACAAGCCACCTGTTTGCTAATTAACATTCTGTACAGAAGAGGTACATTTTCTTGTATCTTTGTGACAGGAGGTAGTTTGCTGTACAATTTGGAACAAGATGCCCACAAAAGTTAGGCTCTTACATTTCAACACAAACTGAAAGATTAGGGGGTTATCTCCCTCAATATTTAGGTTTCCTTGATAGCTCAGTTGGTAAAGAATTCACCTGCAATGCAGGACATGCCTGTTTGATTCCTGGGTTGGGACGATCCACTGAAGAAAGGGAAGGCTACCCATTCCAATATAGTCCATGGGGTCGCAAAGAGTGGGACACGACTAAGTGACTTCCACTTTCCTTTAATATTTACATTCAAAGAAATGTATCTCAGATCCTTGTGGAAGGCATGTAGGGATTGTAAAACTCTAAGAGATCTTTAAAAAGAGGTCTCTCGAAGAGGGGGAAGGGAATTTACAATGACAATTTATTAGAGAAAACACTCTGTGAAAAGAGAGGTTAGGACTTTGAATCAGGAAGAAAGCTGTCCCAATTTTAATTACCTCAAGGGGAACTTTCAGTAATTATAACCAGTATTATTGGTGTAGACCATTGGCTAAGATTCTGCTGGTAGCTTTGCTGGTCGCTGGTAGAGACCACTCATAAGTTGAGGCTATATTAGGAGAGAGATAATAGTATGAATATACCCTGAGACTTTGTGTTGACAGACAATCTTTTAGACTAACAGTGAAACACTCTTTGGGTACTTCCAGGAATAAGTAGGGCAGAGAATTACTAACAACTCAACAATTAAACCAGACAAGAGCTGTGCTCATATACTTTGTGTCTAAAAAGAAAACCAAGTTATTTCACAGTCATAAGCTAGATAGGCCTGGAATTTATATAGTAAATCACACTGTTCTATGTTCTTCTATTAATGTTGGATTGTGTAAGGTGAATTATGCTCAGCAAAGCTGATTTCTTTATTATTAAATCATGGATTTCCAGTTACAATTATGTAAAGTGGGCTTCTCACATGGTGCAAGTGGTAGAGAATTCACCTGCCAATGTAGGAGCCTCAAGAAAGCTGGTTCAATTCCTGGGTAAGAACGATCCCCTGGAGTAAGAAATGGCAACCTACCCCAGTAATTCTTGCCTGGAAAATTCCATTGACAGAGGAGCTTGACAGGCTACAGTCCATGGGTTTGCAAAGAGTCAGACATGACTGAGCACGTGCACATGCGCAGACACACACGGACGTTATATAAAGAGTCTTCTTATATAGCTATTACTTGTCTGCTAGAGACTACATAGGGGTACTTGTATAAGTAACCCAACAATTGAACTTCCTCTATCATTTAAATCATTCTTTCTCAGTTATTCTAATCCTTTCTTAACATAGCATGAATTAGAAAAGAATTGTCTCTTTTTGTTAGAGAAGCAAGAACTAGACCAGATTTAAGGGACATTGTTAATTGCTGGGTAAAGAAATAAGCCGTTCTTAGTGGAAATGTCTTTCTTGTTTAAGAACTGAACAACAGTCTAAAATAGGTTTCTTTTGCACTGTGGAATTTCTCTGTGTATTTAACATACTCTTTAAATTTCCAAGAGAGAAATTTAAGATAAAATTTCTTAACTTATTTAATCACAACATTTGTTGTCTTAAAGGAGGCTTAATACACTGTAGAACCAGGATTATGTGGCCCACATTTAGGAAAATGATGTAGTTCAAATCCCTTAGCATCAATCCATAGAGAGAAATTTTTAAAGTTTAAGTAGTGGAGCTGACACAGCAAGTAACTTGCAAATAGAAAAAGCAAACCCCGACATATCAACGGCCAAGTGCTCTTGCCTCCTTCTGTATTAAAGAAGCTGGTCTGTAATATAAAAGAAAGAAAGATGCTTATGTTTGGAAAGGAAAGAAGCAAAAATCAGAACCCAAAGGACTCATTGATGGTCAAGTTCCTACTGATGGCCTTTTTTTTTTTTTTTCCTGTTTGGGGAACTTCTAAATTTGTTCTACATGTTGCTGATTTGAATTTCTGCAGCAAGAAATTACTTTTTTTTTCTGCCTCTGCTGATGGCTTAATTTTGCTACTATGTGTTCCTTGCATTTCCAACTCATTTTTTTAAATCCCTGAATCTCTTTGAATTCACACTGAATGTTTATAGATGATTTCAAGTACTATAATGTTTTGCCTTAAAATGTTTATAAGAAGTATCCATTGTCAGTTTGATCTCTTAGAGTTCAGGATACATTACAACAAAATAAAATAAATTCTACATTTTATTTATTCTAAGATGCACATTTTGCAGTTTATGATATACAATTGCTCTGCTCTGGTGGCAGTCAAATATAAATGGGTCTGTGAGTGTATGAATATCAAAACCATCTGTATCCAAATATTCAAATTACATTCCAATGGTTTCGAAAAAATCGTATGGTTAATAGTGGAATTGTCTTTCCTCACATAGGAATCATTGGTTTCTGGAGGTGATAAATCAGACCTATTTAGAAACATGTCAAGGTTGGAACCAAACGGTAATGAAATCTCCTTAAAGACAAAATTAGCTAAGGACACAGGAATAATGGCAGCAGCCCTTTTACGGATTATTTTAAGAAAAGCTTTATCCTAGTGGTCTTGATAGCATTCAGGATGGCATTATGTTTAAAAGTATGGATATGAAGTGCATGAGTTAAAGATTTTCAGAAATTTGTACGTTGATGGTGACAGTTTTCGGAAATCTTAATTAAGTTAATTTGCTTATATTGCCTTTTTAAAGCAAATGCAACAGTCTTATATGGTATGGTGCTGTGTGTTCAGTCATGTTCTACTCTTTGTGACCCCATGAACTGCAAGCCCATCGAGCTCCTCTGTCCATGGAATTTTCCAGGCAAGAATACCAGAGTGGATTGCCATTTCCTGCTCCAGGGGATCTTCCTAACACAGGGATTGAATCCATATCTCCCTGTGTCTACTGCATCGGTAGGCAGATTCTTTACCATTGCTCCACCATATGATAACTATATAATTAATTATCTTTCAGAAAATAAAATATATGATAAAAGAGACTATTTCATAGTTCAGTTGGCAGAAGTTTTTCCTTTGTTCAGTTGTTTTTAAAATAGTATTGGCCATTAAAGTTAATGTTTACTTTAAAGGCAATAAAATGTATAAATTGTAACAAAAATCAGCATGTTTATTTTTTATAAAATATGAATTAAAAAAATAATATATCTTCTCAGTTCTTAGAATATTGATCAAAATGAGAAAATCTTTAAAAATACATTAAATATTCTAATTTAGACTATTACAGGCTAAATAAACTTTTTTCCTGTTCAGTTACTATACAAATTAAATGCTTCATCAATCATACCTCCAAATTATTTTCTCTAGAACTCCAGTGCTTCTTATAACATTTAAAAATTTGTATGTATGAGCAAATATTTCTATGCAAAAGTAAATAACAAAATTGTACTCAAATACAATTTTTTTAAGAGGGGAAGCAAGAAGTAGGACTTGCATAAATGCATCATGCATCTATATAAAATTACTTAGTGTTATTCTGGTGGTAGGATAAATATAAAGATCAGTGAAGCAAAATTTAAAAAAAATTAAATATTATATGATAAAGTTGGTATCTTAAATTAGTGCAGAAGGAATATACTATCCAGTAAATTTTTTTTAATTACTGTATTTCTTATGTAAAAGTAATTCATATCAGTAGCTCATATTATTTTCAAAAAAAATTTGCAAGATCTCAGCATATAAAAATTATAAAAAATAAATATATAAAAATATATTTGGGGGGCAGGCCATCTAAAACAAAACAAAAGAAAACAATACATTCAAAAGCTAGAAAGGAGACAACAAAATTTAATAAATCAAAGCTTCAATCTTGTAAACAACCCAATTTTTGAGAAACTGTTTGCATTGTACATCAGGCAGAATACATAAAAAATTCTTATAAATCAAAATATAAATTGGAAGATGTTTGAAAAGCTTATCTTAAGAGGAAATGCAAATGACCAGTGAGAGAGTGAATGTTAGTAGCTCAGTCATGCCTGACTCTGTGACCCCATGGATTGCAGCCCACCAGGCTCCTCTGTCCATGGGATTTTGCAGGCAAGGATGCTGGAGTGGGTTGTCATTTTTTTCTCCAGGGGATCTTCCTAACCCAAGGATCGAACCCAGGTTTCCTTCACTGCAGGCAGATTCTTTACCGACTAACTTAGGAGGGAAGCCCCTAATGACCAGTAATGATATGAAAATAAGTTCAACCTAAATATTAATGGAGAAAGTATAATTAAAACTAAAGCAGTTGGAATTTTTCACCAGTCAGATTAGCAAATATTTTTAAACGTGATGATGTCAGATGCTGACTACAGTGTAGAAAAATCTGAACTTTCATATACTGCTATGGAATTTGCAATTTTTACCAATTTGGATTGCAATCTATTAGTATCTATAGTTTCTATGCTGCTGTAACAAATTACCAGGAACTTGGTGCTTTAAAACAACAGAAATTATCACACAGGTCTGGATGCTAGAAGTCCAAAATAAATATTACTGGGCAAAATCAAGGCCCCCAAATGGAGGAATGTGAAATTCCTTTTCCAGCATAGCACATATGATTCACCTAATTCTATATGGTTTATTGGCAGGGAAATATACCCTCTAGAGGCTCTCAGAGAAAACCATTTCTAGGTCTTTCAGCGTCTCTGGCTGCCAGCATTCCTTGGCTTGTAGGTGAATCTCTGCAGTCTTTCAAGGCTAGCATCTTCAAATTTCTCTCTGCTTCATCTTCACTTCCTCTCTGTGTGTTTGTGTGTAAAACTCTCCCCCTTTCCCCCCATTTTAACAATAGATGCCTTTAGGTCTCATCCAGAAAACCCAGGATAATTTTCTCATCTCAAGATTCTTAATGGAATATGTAAAATATACAAAACCTTTCCTTATATATGCTGACATTTATAGGTACCAGTTGAGTACCTATATATACCTATATATACCTCGAGTCACTAAATTTAAGACTGGAGTCACTGGAATCATCTTCAGTTTCCCTGTCTCTCATGTTTCACCTTTAGTGTGTTGGCAAATTATTTTGGCTCTACCTTCAAAATAATTCCAATCCTCTACTGCACTGGTTTAAGCCACTATCAATACTTACCTGGATTACTGCAGTAGCTTCTTAACTGAGCTTTCTGTTTGTATTCTTGTTTAGAGGTAATCAATTCTAATACACAAAGTCATCCTTTAAAGTTTTAAGGCAGGTTGTGGCAATATGCTAATTAAAAGTTTGCAAGAACTCCTCTTCCTAATGAGAATAAAAACAAAGTCACTACTGCTGCTGCTGCTAAGTCACTTCAGTCGTGTCTGACTGTGTGTGACCCCATAGACGTCAGCCCAGCAGGCTCTCCTGCCCCTGGGATTCTCCAGGCAAGGACACTGGAGTGGGTTGCCATTTCCTTCTCCAATGCATGAAAGTGAAAAAGTGAAAGTGAAGTCGCTCAGTTGTGCCCAACTCTTAGCGACCCCATGGACTGCAGCCTACCAGGCTCCTCCATCCATGATATTTTCCAGGTAAGAGTACTGGAGTGGGGTGCCATTGCCTTCTCTGAAAGTCACTACAGTGGTCCATAAATCTGACATAATCCTCTTCTCATTCCATAACTCTGATCTCCTTTCTTACCACCCTCCCCATTCATTCCACTCATTTCACTCTTAGCTACACGTCCTTGCTGATTCATTTCAGGCATATCCTTGATTTAGAGCTTTAAATTTTATACTCTTCTGCTCAGAATTTACTAACACCAGCTATCCACTTGAAAAACACCCTCACTTACGGAAGCCCTGACCCAATTGTCACTCTATGATGATATCAACCTATGGCATCATATTTAAATCTGAAATTCCTTTCCTGACATAGCACATATGATTCATATAGCGCTTCTTTTTTCACCTTTATCCCACCATTCTTTCCAGTTTCTAGCAACTGAAAATTTATATCTTTGTTATTTTAATTGTGGATCATCTAATTTCCACTAGCAGAATAAAATTTCCATTAGAGCAAGGATCAATTTTATTTTACTGGCGTATGCCCCCAAAGGAGAACAATGTTTCATATAGAGCAGATTTTTAATATGTGTATAAGTTAACAGATTGTTCAGTGTTACCATGTGACTTACAGTGGCATGTCATTTCATTTTGTGTCTTCTTATTAAAAATATTTGTACTTTTTAATTCACAGTTGTAGCTTCTTCTCACATTTGAACCATTCTTTGCTGTAAATCTCCAATGACTCAAGCTACACAGGAGCAGTACTCAGAGAAATGTATTTTCTTTTAAAGCTTCATAAGTGATTCTATAGTAAACTCAGATTAATTAGTTCTTTTAATTGTAAAATTCTAAGGTGATTTCCTCTTTAAACTGCTCTACTTTACATATATACATATCAAAAAGTACTTTGGAATTTCTGTTAGAGAAATAAACAAACATGTTTGGACAAGAATATCAGTGAAACTATAATTAGAAAGAAAATTCACAAAATTTTAAGATAAAAAATATAGACAAGGAGGCTTCCCTGATGGCTCAGATGGTAAAGAATCTGTCTACAAGGCAGGAGACCAGGAGACCTGGGTTGGGAAGATCCCCCAGAGAGGGGAATGGCAACCCACTCCAGTATTCTTGCTTGGAAAATCCGATGGACAGAGGAGCCTGGCAGGCTACAGTCCACCGGATCGCAAAGAGTCAGACACGACTGAGAAACTAACAATAAAGATATAGAAAACTAGTATGTGTAGACTTTCTTACTTAATACTTTTACTACTGATATTTTACTTAATATACTTACTTTATATATTTTCTGTAAGATAATTCAATATATCAAGGTGATATAAGTTAGATGAGCATATACCATTTCAGACATAAATAATGACAAGGAAGATTTGTTCCCTTTTCTCAAGGACATTATAATTCATTGGAGGGAAGTGCTTTAAATAGAAGCCTCATATGAAATAGGCGCTCTTACAATGTGGGCATATTCTGTTGTAATATCAAAGGTGACAGAATTGTTTTATGTAAGCTTACACATTAGGAAATTCATTGTTAAAATATATTAGTTACAAAAGAGGGCCAAAGGCATTCTGAGAGAAAATAATCTGAGTGCAATAATCATTGAACAGAGGTCAATATAGCTTAAAGATGGGATATATATATATATATATATAGGATACATGTTGACATATTGAGAGGAGAGAGAAAATTGGGACCAGGATTACCTAATTGGGAAGTGAATCTGCTATAAAACTCTGCAAGATTTTAGTTCTTTTGTTTACAGCTTTAGAAGCAATATTAAAAGTTGAATTTCAAAAACCTCTTAATTATAAATCTTTTCTTTTCTCCATAAACATATAATTATTTCTCTGAACAAAAGCTTAATAATTGCTGACAACTGTCAACCAAGCAGCACATTTTTCTATTCTGTTTTCTGTCAACAAAGAATGGAGATGTTTGAGCAATAATATTTCATATAAAATTATACTCTTTCAGAATTGCAGACTCAAATCCAGAGACAACCACCTTGAGTTAAGAAAATAAAGCATACATTGGAACCAATTTCAACTTATTTATTGCGCAAATTGTTTAGCATATTGCCCAAACATCAAGAAATATCAGTACACAAATATCAGTATATGTCCACATATGAATGTTCTGAGCATTTTCTACTGTTTGTAAAAATTAAGCAGTAGAGAACAATTACTGAGAGTAGGACATAGAAACCTGAAACAGTATTTCCACTGAAAAATACATAAATAATATTATAAAGACTCTCTCTTTCTCTTCCCTTCTTTCCCCTTCCAATCTAATGCTACTGTCATACTGACATCACAAAGATGTTCAAAATAGCAAAGTGTATTAGCAGTTTGTTCTTCTTCTTTTTTTTTTTTTACTTAAATGTTCTGTATTTTTGAGATCAAATGGTTTTACCTTTTTAAAATCATTGAGCTAAAGAATCTTTTGTTGAGCTCTTGTAAGTCAAAAAAGTTTTTGGTATAAAAGTGATAGCATTTGCTGGAGGGTAGCCACTGGGGATGGGGCTAGAAACCACAACACTAACTGATCCAACTCCTAAAAAATGGTTCTATAAGTTATCAAAAAAGTATTTTAAGAGCAACTGGGGATACAGTTTTATAGGCACAAAATTGTGTGCAAGAGGATCTTCTTAATCAAGACCCAGGGGGAGACGAAGACTAGTGAGAAGTTCTTTGCTAAAGGCACAAAGGACAGAAATATTACATCTCACCTTGCTGGAAGGCACAGGGAAGAGAAAATGTGGACACTGATACAGTGATTTTTATCATGAACATACTGGACTGTAGCAAAGCATGCAATTGTATTATTCAAGATTCTCCAGATAAACAGAAATATGATAGAAACAGAACCTATAGGAAAAAATTATACATATGGAGACAGAATTTATTTTAATATATTGGCTTAGTAATTATGGGGACTGGCAAGTATGAAATTCATAGGGAAGGCATATTTCCATCACAGGTTGGATATTCAGGAAATTATTAATGCTGCATTCTTAAATATGAAGCCAGAGGATGCCAGTCTGGAAACTCAGGAAGGGGTCCTATGTTACAGTCTTGGGAAAATTCCTTCTTTAGGAAACCTGTCTTTATTCTTCAGGTTTTTGACTGATTGGATGAGGCCCACCAATATTATGGAGGATAAGCTGATTTACCAAAGGCCACTATTGAAATGTTGTTGTTGTGGTTCAGTCACTCAGTAAGTCCACTCTTTGCAAGCTCATGGACTCCAGCACACCAGGCTTCCCTGTCTTTCACTAACTCCCTGAGTTTCCTCAAACTATGTCCGCTGAGTCAGTGATACTATCCAACCATCTCGTCCTCTGTCATCCCCTTCTCCTACTGCGTTCAATCTTTCCCAGCGAGTCACTTGTTCGCAACAGGTGGCCAAAATATTGGAGAGTCAGTCTCAACGTCAGTCCTGCCAATGAATGTTCAGGACTGATTTCCTTTAGAATTGGATGGTTTGACCTCCTTGCTGCCCAAGGGACTCTCAAGAGTCTTCTCCAACACCACAGTTCAAAAGCATCAATTCTTTGCTGCTCAGCCTTCTTTAAGGTCCAATTTGCACATCAGTACATGACTACTGGAAAAACCATAGCTTTGATTATATGGACTTCTTTTGGCAAAGTGTTGTCTCTGCTTTTTAATATGCTGTCAGGGTTGGTCATAGCTTTTCTTCCAAGGAGAAAGTATCTTTTAATTTTAGGACTGCAGTCACCATCTGCAGTCATTTTGGAGCCGAAGAAAATAAAGTCTGTCACTGTTTCCTTTTTTCCCCCATCTATTTTCCATGAAGTGATGGAACCAGATGCCATGATCTTAGTTTTTTGAATGTTGAGTTTAAACCAGCTTTTTTTCACTCTCTTCTTTCACCTTCATCAAGAGGCTTTTTAGTTCTTGTTTACTTTCTGTTATTAGGGTGGTCTCATTTGCATATATGAGAATATTGATATTTTTCCTGGCAACCCTTACTCCAGCTTGAACTTAATCCAGCCCGGTATTTTGGATGATGTACTTTGCATAGAATTTAAATAAGCAGGTTGACAATATATAGTCTTGACATACTACTTTCCCAATTTTGAACCAGTTTGTTGTTCTATGTCCAGTTCTGTTACTTCTTGACCTGCATACAGGTTTCTCAGGAGGCAGGTAAGTGGTCTGGTTTTCCCATCTCTTGAAGAATATTCCACAGTTTGTTGTGATCTAAACAGTCAAAGGCTTTAGCAAAGTCAATGAAGCAGAAGTAGATGTTTTTTCTGTAAATGTTTTTCTGGAATTCTCTTGCTTTTTCTGTGAACCAACTAATATTGGCAATTTTATCTCTGTTTCCTCTGCCTTTTCTAAATCCAGCTTGAACATCTGGAAGTTCTCAGTTCATGTACTACTGAAGCCTAGATTAAAGGATTTTGAGCATTATCTTGCTATCATGTGAAATGAGGGCAGTTGTGTGGCAATTTGAACATTATTTGGCATTGCCCTTCTTTGGAACTGGAATGAACTTTTCCAGTCCTGTGGCCACTGCTGAGTATTCCAAATTTGTTGCCATATTGAGTGAAGCACTTTAACAGCATCATCTTTTAGGATTTCAAATAGCTCAGCTGGAATTCCATCATCTTCTCTAGCTTTCTTTTTGTTTTTGTAATAATGTTTGAAATGTTAATTCTAACTGAAAACTAACTTCAGAGCAACATCCAGACTAATATTTGACCAAACAACTGAGCACACAGCCTAGCTAAGCTGACAAATTAAATTAACCATCATGGCACTAAAATTTAAAAGATCTAAGATTCAAACTAACATTTCCTGACTTATCCAGCTTGATATAACCAATTTATCTAATAATTCACCCATCATTCGAGTCAGCTAGTTCAACTTAACTCTTTCTGTGAGCCTCAGAGTAGTCAATAACTCAAACAAAGTTTCCACTATCAGTTATAAAAAGTCGGGTTATTTCTTCAACTTGATTCCCAAATTCTACTTTCTCACACTTGGATTTACATACTCCTTACACGTGGTCTCCTCAGATATGCAGATGACACCACCCTTATGGCAGAAAGTGAAGAGGAACTAAAAAGCCTCTTGATGAAAGTGAAAGAGGAGAGTGAAAAAGTTGGCTTAAAGATCAACATTCAGAAAACGAAGATCATGGCATCTGGTCTCATCACTTCATGGGAAATAGATGGGGAAACATTGGAAACAGTGTCAGACTTTATTTTGGGGGGCTCCAAAATCACTGCAGATGGTGATTGCAGCCATGAAATTAAAAGACGCTTACTCCTTGGAAGGAAAGTTATGACCAACCTAGACAGCATATTGAAAAGCAGAGACATTACTTTGCCAACAAAGGTCCATCTAGTCAAGTCTATGGTTTTTCCAGTGGTCATGCATGGATGTGAGAGTTGGACTGTGAAGAAGGCTGAGCGCTGAAGAATTGATGCTTTTGAACTGTGGTGTTAGAGAAGACTCTTGAGAGTGTCTTGGACTGCAAGGAGATCCAACCAGTCCATTCTAAAGGAGATCAGCCCTGGGATTTCTTTGGAAGGAATGATGCTAAAGCTGAAACTCCAGTACTTTGGCCACCTCATGCGGAGAGTTGACTCATTGGAAAAGACTCTGATGCTGGGAGGGATTCGGGGCAGGAGGGAAAGGGGACGACAAAAGATGAGATGTCTGGATGGCATCACCGACTCGATGGACGTGAGTTTGAGTGAAGTCCGGGAGTTGGTAATGGAGAGGGAGGCCTGGAGTGCTGAGATTCATGGGGTTGCAAAGAGTTGGACACGACTGAGTGACTGAACTGAACTGTACACGTGGTCTTCCCTCCTAGGTTTCTAATCACTGTTGCTTTAGCTGTATCTTGACCAGAGGACACACCATGAGCCTGATGAAGACCAGGCTTTTGCCTTTCTTAGATACAACTCCCACTCAAGTGTACTCATACCTCAGAATGAATGCTCAGTACATTTCCGGGTGAACATTTTGTGGTTTGCCTGAATTCTGAATCATTTGTGTACCTTTGCTACTGAATTATTATAACATTGCTTTTTATTTTGAAAACTTGTATTGAAATTATGCAGTAGCATCAGTTTGAATCCTTTTTCAAAAGCCACTTTCTTTAGCCTTTCAAATGTAAACTGAAGCCTACATGAGGCACTATTTACCATGTTTTGGGAACAGGATGTACTTTAAAATTTTGCTGCAGCCTTTCATTATGAACAATTTCCTCTAAGTAATGTTTTGAATCATAGGATAATTATTTGAAAAAGAGTTGGGAGAGAGGAAAAAGCTCTGTCTTTTTAAGAGCAATTCTCTTCATTTTAATTTTGAAATATCTCCCAAGCTCCAATTTTTATTGTGTATATTACATATATATATAATGAAATCTTATTTTTATATTATACATGTTAGGTTTATATCATAAATATTATATTTACAACTTATATGTGCACATATATGTACATTGTATAAAATATATTTGTTTTTAGTGCTAGGAGATGAATGTATGTTTCTTAGATAGCTAAAGAAATGCTTGTGCTTCAATTCACATTGATTTTACTCTAATTTTAAAAACATAATAGTATACAGTGACTATAGCACACATTACTATATTTAAAATGGATAACCAACAAGGACAGGAAAATATGTTCAATATTCTATAATAACCTAAATGGAACAATAATTTGAAAAAGAATATATATATATATATATATATATATATATATATATGTATATGTAACTGAATAACTTTGCTATACACCTACCTGAAACTAATACAACATTGTTAATCTATTATACTCCAATATAAAATAAAAATTTAAAAGCTGCTGATAAAATTCTTGTGATTTTACATTTCATTCAAACCTCTTAATAACTTTTGAACATTCCAGCTGTGAACATTTATATTTATCTGTCTCTGGCCTAGGCAAAAAATAAAATAAGTATAAACACCAAGATTTAGAGACATATTTTATTTCTTTTCTTGTGATACAAGTATTTAACACCGTGCTGAAATAGGGACTTTTCTACGACATGAGTTTGGAGAGGAATAAATGAGAAAAATCTTGGGAATATATTAGACTGTTGCTGGTCATTCAGTTAGTATTCGTTTAGTTTAGTTCAGTTCAGTCACTCAGCCGTGTCCAACTCTTTGTGACCCCATGGACTGAAGCACACCAGGCCTCTATGTCCATCACCAACTCCCAAAGATTACTCAAATTCATGTCCATTGAGTCAGTGATACCATTTAACCATCTAATCCTCTGTCATCCCCTTCTCCTCCTGCCCCCCATCATTCCCAGCATCAGGGTCTTTTCAAATGAGTCAGCTCTTCACATTACACAGCTAAAGTATTGAGGTTTCAGCTTCAACATCAGTCTTTCCAATGAGCATTCAGGAATGATCTCCTTTAGGATAGACTAGCTGGATCTCCTTGCAGTCCAAGGGACTCTCAGAGTCCTCTCCAACACCACAGTTCAAAAGCATCAATTCTTCAGTGCTCAGCTTTCTTTATAGTCCAACTCTCACATCCATACATGACTAGTGGAAAAAACATAGCATTGACTATATGCAACTTTGTTGGCAAAAAATGTCTCTGCTTTTTAATATGCTATTTAGGTTGGTCATAACTTTCCTTCCAAGGAATAAGTGTTTTTTAATTTTATGAATGCAGTCACCATCTACAGTGATTTTGGAGTCCCCAAAAATAAAGTCATCCACTGTTTCCACTGTTTCTCCACCTATTTGCCATGAAGTGATGGGATCAGATGCCATGATCTTAGTTTTCTGAGTGTTGAGCTTTAAGCCAATTTTTTCACTCTCCTCTTTCACTTTCATCAAGAAGTTCTTTAGTTCTTCACTTTCTGCCATAAGGGTGGTGTCATCTGCATATCTGAGGTTACTGATACTTCTCCGGACAATCTTTATTCCAGTTTGTGCTTCATCCAGCCCAGGGTTTCTCATGTTGTGCTCTGCATATAAGTTAAATAAGCAGGGTGACAATATATAGCCTTGACATTCCTTTTCCTATTTGGAACCAGTTTGTTGTTCCATGTCCACTTCTAACTGTTGCTTCCTGACCTGCATATAGGTTTCTCAAGGGGCAGGTCAGATGGTCTGGTATTCCCATCTCTTTCAGAATTTTCCACAGTTTATTGTGATCCACGCAGTCAAAGGCTTTGGCATAGTCAATAAAGCAGAAATAGTTTTTCTGGAATTCTCTTGCTTTTTTGATGATCCAGCAGATGTTGGCATTTTGATCTCTGATTCCTCTGCCTTTTCTAAAACAAACTTGAACATCTGGAAGTTCATGGTTCACATATTGCTGAAGCCTGGCTTGGAGAATTTGGAGCATTACTTTACGAGCATCCGAGATGAGTAAAATTGTGCGATAGTTTGAGCATTCTTTGGCATTGCCTTTCTTTGGGATTGGAATGAAAACTGACCTTTTCCAGTCCTGTGGCCACTGCTGAGTTTTCCAAATTGCTGACACATTGAGTGCAGCACTTTCACAGCATCATCTTTCAGAGTTTGAAATAGCTCAACTGGAATTCTGTCACTTCCACTTGCTTTGTTTGTAGTGATGCTTCCTAAGGCCCACTTGACTTCACATTCCAGGATGTCTGGCTCTTGGTGAATGATCACACCATCATGATTATCTGGGTCATGAAAATCTTTTTTGTACAGTTCTTCTGTGTATTCTTGCCACCTCTTCTTAATATCTTCTGCTTCTGTTAGGTCCCTACCATTTCTATCCTTTATTGAGCCCATCTTTCCATGAAATATTACCTTGTTATCTCTAATTTTCTTGAAGAGATCTCTAGTCTTTCACATCCTATTGTTTTCCTCTATTTCTTTGCAATGATCGCTGAAGAAGGATTTCTTATCTCTCCTTGCTATTCTTTGGAACTCTGCATTTAAGTAGGTATATCTTTCCTTTTCTACTTTGTTTTTGCTTCTCTTCTTTTCACAGCTATTTGTAAGGCCTCCTCAGATAGCCATTTTATTTTTTTGCATTTCTTTTTCTTGGGGATGTTCTTGCTCCCTGTGTCCTATACAATGTCATGAACCTCTGACCACAGTTTATCAGGCCATCTGTCTGTCACATCTAGTCCCTTAAATCTATTTGTCACTTCCACTGTATATTCATAAGGGATTTGATTTAGGTCATACCTGAATTGTCTGATGGTTTTCCCCACTTTCTTCAATTTAAGTCTGAATTTGGCAATAAGGAGTTCATGATCTGAGCCACAGTCAGCTCCTGGTCTTGTTTTTGCTGACTGTATAGAGCTTCTCCATCTTTGGCTGCAAGGAGTATAATCAATCTGATTTCAGTTTTGGTGATGTCCATGTGTAGAGTCTTCTCTTGTGTTGTTGGACGAGGGTGTTTGCTATGACCAATGCGTTCTCTTGGAAAAACTCTATTAGCCTTTGCCCTGCTTCATTCTGTACTCCATGGCCAAATTTGCCTGTTACTCCAGGTGTTTCTTGACTTCCTAGTTTTGCATTCCAGTTCCCTATAATAAAAATGACATCTTCTTTGAGTGTTAGTTCGAGAAGTCTTCTAGGTCTTCATAGAACCATTCAACTTCAGCTTCTTCAGCATTATTGGTCAAGGCATAGGCTTGGATTACCGTGATATTCAGTGGTTTGCCTTGGAAACGTTTTGGGACTGCATCCAAATACTGCATTTCGGCCTCTTGTTGACTATGATGGCTATTCCATTTCTTCTAAAGGATTCTTGCCCACAGTAGTAGATGGTCATCTGAGTAAATTCGCCCATTCCAGATCTTAGTTAGCTGATTCCTAAAATGTCAACATTCACTCTTGCCATCTCCTGTTTGACCACTTCCAGTTTGCCTTGATTCATCGACCTAACATTCCAGGTTCCTATGCAATATTGCTCTTTACAGCATCAGTCCTTGCTTCTATCACCAGTCACATCTACAACTGGGGGTTGATTTTGTTTTGGGTCTCTTCATTCTTTCTGGAGTTATTTCTCTGTTGATTTAAAGTAGCATATTGGGTACCTACCAACCTGGGGAGTTCATCTTTCAGTGTCCTATCTTTTTGTCTTTTCATACTGTTCATGGGGTTCTCAAGGCAAGAATACTGGAAGTGGTTTGCCATTCCCTTCTCTAGTGGACCACATTTTTTCAGAACTCTCCATCATGATCCATCTGTCTTGGGTGGTCCTATACCACATGGCTTATAGTTTCATTGAGTTTGACAAGGCTGTGGTCCATGTGATTAGATTGGTTAGTTTTCTGTGAAGGTGGTTTTCAGTCTGTCTGCCCTTTGATGGAGAAGGATAAGAGGCTTATGAAAGCTTCCTGATGTGATAGACTGACTGAGGGGGATACTGGGTCTTGTTCTGATAGGCGGGGCCATGCTCAGTAAATGTTAATCCAATTTTCTGTTGATGGGTAGAGCTCTGTTCCCTCCCTACTGTTTACCTGGGGCCAAACTATGGTGGAGGTAATGAAGATAATGGTGATCTCCCTCAAAATATCCCAGGCATGTACTGCTACATTCCATGCCCCCAACCCTGTAACAGGCCACCACCGACCCACGCCTTCACCAGAGACTCCCGGACACCCACAAGGAAGTCTTCTGTGGGGTCATTGTTCCTTTCTCCTGCGTCCTGGTGTACAAGGTTCTGTTTTGCCCTCCAAGTGTCTATTTCGCAGTTCTATGTAAGTTCTGGCAGCTCTATAGTGGGGTTAATGGCAACCTCCTGCAAGATGACTTATGCCATACCCACACCCAGAGCCCCTGTCCCTGCATCAGACCACTGCTGACCTGTACCTCCACAGGAGATGCTCAAACACAGTTTTGTCTCAGTATCTGTGGGGTCCCTGGGTCCTGGTGCACACAAGGTTTGTTTGAACCCTCTGAGTGTCTCTGGCAGGAATGCGGATTGATTCTAAACACGAATTCGCCCCTGCTAGCATCTTGCTGGGTTTCTCCTTTGCCTTTGGACATGGGGTGTCTCCTCACAGCCACTCCAGTGCCTACCATCTTACTGGGGTTTTTCTGACCTTGGACATTGGGTATCTCCACATGGCTGGTACAGTGAAGTGCAGGCGCTGCTCCTGACATTGGACGTAGGGTATCTCCTCTCGGTTGCTCGCCGCTCCAGTGCCACACAGCTGACACTAAATATTATCATTCACTAAATATTATCATTTGTTAAATATTATCATTAACTTTGTTATTGTAGACTTTATTAAATTTTTTTTGTTAGAAAGTAGCATAAAATATCATGGTCTAACTTAAACGCTGAAGTAACATTGTTATAAAGATTTAAAGGATTTCATTGGAAAATAAAGCAGGTGCACTCATCTGGCTTCAGAAACCACAAGAACCCACAAGTGTTAAGGACATTTTCCTTTATTGCTTTTTTCTGTTTATCCCCTTGGGCCTTCTTCAGTCTTTTCTCTTTGGGCATTTTCTCAGCTCCTATACATGTTTTTTTGGTTATTCTGTGTCACTACTACAAACTCTCACTTAAGAAGCACTGATTGGCCCTATGTGGCTTAAAAATTTAGTCCTTGACTAAGAGCTACTGTGGCCTCCTGCTTAGGGTGTTTGTGAGGATCATTTAAGCAGATGAAATAGATGCATAAAGTACTCAAAGACATATATTTTTTGGCATTTGTACTATAGACACTGAAAGCTCCTGAGCTTCAAAATTCCTGTCCTTCAAAATCTTTACTTCTTTCCATGCCAAACAAAGCTAATTGTCATAGGAGATGGGTGAAGGTTATACCACTTTAAATTTAATAATGAAGACAGGTAAGGAAAAAATTCAGTGTAGTATAACAACACAGTACCAGTGACATTAAACCGCATTTTAAATAAAAATCTAGGTAGTTATGCATTTCTATAATCCATGGCAAAGTCCCAAGCCTGGATTTCAGATCAGGAATATGCCTTTATCATCAAAGTTTATCTCAGAATAGAATAATAAGTTGCTCTTTCTCTCTCTTCATGCAAACAAGACATATTTCCCCTCTATTAATTGTATATTTGTGTGCAATTTTGAATTGTCAGCTTAATCTTGCTCTCTCTTTTTTTTTTTTCAGTTTACTCAAAGAGGAGATAGAAGGAAAATGAATTGCATTTTTGTAAATAAAGACTAATCTTGATTTTTTCCAAGTAACTACATCCTTATTCATAAATTGGATTTTGATAAAAGAGAGGAGGGCAACTTGACTTTTTTGTGGTTTAAATAAATCATCTATCCTATAAAAGTTAAAAATCACACACACCATGTAATCACACAGAAAAGAAAAGCAAATAAAAAATGCAAACAGTGGTAGCAGACAGCACAATTATTCATTGCCAACCCACAGAAAGAAAATGTTAGACACTCAGTCATGTCCAGTTATTTGCAACTCCATGACTATAGCCCATCAAGTGCCTCTGTTCATGGAATTTTTCTGGCAAGAATATTGGAGTGGGTTGCCACTCCCTTCTCTGGGGCATTTTCCTGGATTGAACCCAGTCTCCTGCATGGCAGGCAGTTTCTTCACCATCTGAGTTACTAGGGACCCACAGAAAGTAAATACTTATTCCAAAAGGGTGAGGTCTTATTTCCATTCTTCAGGTTGTCTTCACAGCTAAGACCCAGGGTCATTACATATATCATAATGGTCAGGGAAATTAGAAAGGATAAAGTAGCATGACTAATCAGCTCATCATAAGTTGATGCTAATGCAAGAATATACAGAAAGGATAGTTTTAAATGAGATTTTAAATTTTATCATGCTTGTAGACTGTGTTGAGTGTGATACTCTTGATCAGACTTTAAACATTGGCACTATTGACATTTAGAGATAGATATTTCTCTAGTATGAGGAAATGTCCTATTCATTATAGGATGTTTAGCAGCATCCCTGGCCTCCACACATAGATGGCAATAGCAACCACCCCTTTCCTCCCTCCACACTTGTTATAACAACCAAAATTTTCTGTATACATTACTAAACTAACCCTAGGGGGAAAAATTAATCCATTGTAGAATCACTTTTTTAGAATAATTCCAAAATTAATCTTAAAAGTTAAGCCATGTGACTAAGGATAAAATTATGAAATTAATGTTATCATTAAATAAGAAATTATGATGAAATTAATGTTATGTTAGATTTGTCAGAAAACAGATATGATATATACTTCTTCAACAATCATTTTTTGAGACGATTAATATACAGGTCTAAATCTACCATGGGCTTCTCAGGTGACTCAGTGTTAAAGAACCCACATGCCATGCAAGAGACACAGGAGATAAGAGTTTGATGAGTTTGATGCCTGAGTCGCAAAGATCCCCTGGAAGAAGAATTGGCAACCTACACCAATATTCATACCTGAAAAATCCCACGGATAGAGGAGCCTGGCAGGCTACAGTTCATGGGGTTGCAAAGGAGTGGGACGCAACTGAGCATGCACCATGCAACATCCACATAAAACCTGCCAAAAATCTCTGAAAAACACTACAATAAAAATTTTCAAAATTTGTATGAATGTTTCACTAGCATATGAAAAGCTGAAAAACTTCTGTAAGTAAACTTTAAAACCCAGAGAACGTGCTTTCTCCAAAATATAAAAGAGCTTGTCAAATATTTCAAGAAAGAGAATGCAAAGAAGCTACACATTTTTCACAGTATTATCAGTTTAGAAAGATAAATGACAAAATATACTCTAATTATATCAATTAACCACAAATTGAATGATGAGTCTTGTTTGAAACCATTTATTTTCTACTTTATATAAAGGGCAGTGGTTAAACAATAACTATTCTGACATGAAAACCATGAAGAAAAGCTTGTTTATAATTACAACTCTGGACTTAAAAAAATAATCAATAAATTATATGTTGAGAGAGTTCGTGTTTATGGACAGATTGGGAAGAAGTTCATTTATGAGGGACATGGTGAGGAAGACATTGTAAGTTATTATTTGCAACATTTTTAAGGATTTTTCCATTCCCAGCCAATATAATGACCAATCCAGTTAACAGAGATTGAAGACATATTATTAATTTCAGATATACATATATATGTTTACATAGCCAAGTTAGCATTTTCATTCTGAAAAAAAAGTTTTTTTAAAAAAAAGCAATACAAGCTTTGTTTATCTGTTTTTTAATCTAATAACAAATAGTTTTAATGGATTGACATTACAAAGAATCAAGGAAAAAGAATTTTTGTTTCATATATGATGTTCATCAGCAAGTAAATTATTTTGAATAGAACTATTCAAAAGATAACCTATTTCTCTAACTGTAAAAAGTTCAAAGAAAGTGGATAAAAGACAGTAAAATCCTTTCCAAAGAATTTATAATCCATGTACTGATTTCTTATTTCTTTTATGCAAGCCACATGTCAAGTCAATTCTTCAATATGTTCTTCTCTGGTTAGATCTTAAAAAAAAAAAAAAAAAAAAAAACTTTATATAAGCCTTTAACAAAACTAAAGATAGTTCAACTTGGTCATGACTTGAAGAATTCTTCAACAATAAGAACGGTGTCTAGTATGGTCATGTATTTTTGCTATTAACATAACTAATCATAAGAGATCATAACAAGGGGGGATGGTTGCTCATCGTAGAACAAAAAAATATCAGTCAATTATTTATGACTAGATTGAAAGATTTTTCAATTTATATAAAACCTGAAGTTTGCCTTTCACCAAAAATTCATGGGCTATAAACCCCTTCTACCGGTCCAGCACTACAAAGATCAATTCCTTCAAATCATACTTCAGACCAGAAAAATATTTTTGAAAAAGATGGAAAAACACTCTGAAGTTGGCATTTTGAAGAGTACAAACTAAAAATTTTACCATGGATAATAACTGTGTTAATACAGAAGATGAATAATTAGAACTATCAAAACAAAATTCACATTTGAAATATAAAAGAATAACAACTGAAGAAAGAGGAAGATAACTCTGCAATCAAATAAAAAAATATCTTATAAAAATAAGAAGGGAATGAGGCAGGAAAAACAATAAAGAGATCATTACATTTTTAAGTAGCTACTCAGATCATGACATCAATGTATTATCCAGAACCAGATGAGAAAATGAAAACTGATTAGCTTATAGGCACAACTTAAATCACATCTAACTGAGCTTACAATTGAAATAAATTGCACCAATTTTAGATTTGATAATTTTTGAAAAACATGCACGTGTTTTTCATATATAAATATATGAAATTATATTTATAAATATTATACATATATATGCATATGCAATACATATATACATACACACATACATATATATATATATATACAATATAAGTTCTTAAACAGATAAATCATACATTCTAACTCGATTGTGAGGATTTGACAATATGTGAAGAACCCATTTGAAATTTTATAGATATTTGAATGAAGTACACTAGTTGAGGCTATTGCACCAAAGACTGTGGTACTCAGAATGGAAAATTCAAGGATATTATCCCACAGAATTATTGCATAATAAAATAATCTTTATGTGTTTTCTGTATTATATCAATGTTTCTCCAATTGTGCCACCACAAGCAACAGTGGCACCTGGGGAATTGTTAGATATATAAATATCAGGATTCACTCTGGTCCTGCTAAATCAGTAACTCTGTGGTCAAGGTCCAGTGATCTGGGATTTAATGAACACTTAGGATGACTTTGATACATGCTACAGTTGGATGGTATGATCACTAACCTAGAGCCAGACATCCTGGAATGTGAAGTCAAGTGGGCCTTAGAAAGCATCACTACAACCAAAGCTAGTGGAAGTGATAGAAATCCAGTGGAGCTATTTCAAATCCTGAGAGATGATGCAGTGAAAGTGATGCACTCAATATGCCAGCAAATTTGGAAACCTCAGCAGTGGCCACAGGACTGGAAAAGGTCAGTTTTCATTCCAATCCCAATGAAAGGCAATGCCAAAGAATGCTCAAACTACCACACAATTGCAGTCATCTCACACGCTAGTAAAGTAATGCTCAAAATTCTCCAAGCCAGGCTTCAGCAATATGTGAACCATGAACGTCCAGATGTTCAAGCTGGTTTTAGAAAAGGCAGAAGAACCAGAGATCAAATTGCCAACATCTGCTGGATCATCGAAAAAGCAAGAGAGTTGCAGAAAAACATCTATTTCTGCTTTATTGACTATGCCAAAGCCTTGGACTGTGTGGATCACAATAAACTGTGGAAAATTCTGAAAGAGATGGGAATACCAGACCACCTGACCTGCCTCTTGAGAAACCTGCATATTGCAGGTCAGGAAGCAACAGTTAGAACTGGACATGGAACAACAGACTGGTTCCAAATTGGAAAAGGAGTTTGTCAAGGCTGTATATTGTCACCCTGCTTATTTAACTTCTATGCAGAGTACATCATGAGAAACACTGGGCTGGAAGAAGCACAAGCTGAAATTAAGATTGCCGGGAGAAATATCAATAACCTCAGATATGCAGATGGCAGCACCCTTATGGCAGAAAGTGAAGAGGAACTAAAAAGCCTCTTGATGAAAGTGAAAGAGGAGAGTGCAAAGGTTGGCATAAAGCTCAGCATTCAGAAAACGAAGATCATGGTATCTGGTCCCATCACTTCATGGGAAATAGATGGGGAAACAGTGCAAACAGTGTCAGACTTTATTTTGAGGGGGCTTCAAAATCACTGTAGATGGTGACTGCATCCATGAAATTAAAAGACACTTATTCCTTGGAAGGAAAGTTATGACCAACCTAGATAGCATATTGAAAAGCAGAGACATTACTTTGCCAACAAAGGTCCATTTAGTCAAGGCTATGGTTTTTCCAGTGGTCATGTATGGATGTGAGAGTTGGAGTGTGAAGAAAGCCGAGTGCCGAAGAATTGATGCTTTTGAACTGTAGTGTTGGAGAAGATTCTTGAGAGTCCTTTGGACTGCAAGGAGATCCAACCAGTCCATTCTGAAGGAGATCAGCCCTGGGATTTCTTTGGAAGGAATGATGCTAAAGCTGAAACTCCAGTACTTTGGCCACCTCATGCAAAGAGTTGACTCATTGGAAAAGACTCTGATGCTGGGAGGGATTGGGGGCAGGAGGAGAAGGGGACGACAGAGGATGAGATGGCTGGATGGCATCACTGACTCGAGGGACATGAGTCTGAGTGACCTCCGGGAATTGGCAATGAACAGGGAGGCCTAGCATGCTGTGATTCATGGGGTTGCAAAGAGTCGGACACGACTGAGCGACTGAACTAAACTGAACAGTTGGAAACCAAAGTTTTATAAAATAGTTTGGGACATACTAATCCCCCAAAACATATTATAAAGAAGCTTGATGCAAAACGTGCAGTATCACATAAAGTAACCTGCAATAAACATAATAGTTCTGCCCTTCTGTAATGCTCTAGTTCATGGTTTTTAGCATATTTAAACTAAAGAGCTCCTCCTCAGTAACAAGGGTTCTTAAAATTTCCTACAGAAAGATGTTTTTGGGTGGAATCTTTATAAAGTACCCCAAAGGTAACACATGACATAGGTTGGGCATCACTTCCATTGAGTAGATGGCTGGGTCAAAGAACAGTTTGACTAAACAAATGAGTTTTCCACTCACAACAAGAAGAGGCATTTAGTGCCATTCTATTAGATTCCAGGCAAGTTAATTTTCCATGTTTTTTAGTATAAGGAGATTAGCTGGAATGGATGCTGAGCCAGCAAGGTTCAAGCAGTGGTTACTCTTCTTGGCAGCTTAACTGGATGAGATCCCAGGCTGAGATCTCCTAATATTGGGGCAGTTCATTTCTTTTTTATTTATCCCTTGAATACCTATAATTTCCATTACATACATCTATCAGAAAAGCCCTTCATGTTCAGTCAAAGAGCTCCTTAATGGCCCACTAAAATCAGGGCATTTTAACACACTGAATCTTTAAGAACAGCCAAAACAAAACAAAAAAACCTATATTTCCCTCCTTGTATTATTGGAAGTATTAAGTCTTCATATTACACATTTGGTTATTCAGTGTGGATTCATTCTGCACTAGAAAAAGTCACTTTTATTATAAATTGGGCAAAGTCAGTCTTTTGAATGAAACAAAGGAAAAGGAAAAGTGCCTTTATATATATATATATATATATATATATATATATATATATATAATTGTGCAAAAGTAGTTTTGTACACAGTACTGTATAAAGTACGGAGAGGGTAATGGCACCCCACTCCAGTACTCTTGCCTGGAAAATCCCATGGATGAAGGAGCCTGGAAGGCTGCAGTCCATGGGGTCGCGAAGAGTCGGACACGACTGAGCGACTTCACTTTCACTTTTCACTTTCATGCATTGGAGAAGGAAATGGCAACCCACTCCAGTGTTCTTGCCTGGAGAATCCCAGGGACAGGGGAGCCTGGTGGGCTGCCGTCTATGGGGTCGCACAGAGTCGGACACGACTGAAGCGACTTAGCAGCAGCAGCAGCATATAAAATAGATATGTAGTATGCGGGATGTTCTTGGAGATCTACTGTATAGCACAGAGGGCTATAGTCAATATTTTATAATAACCCATAAGGGAAAAGAATCCAAAACGGTATGCGTGTATATATATATATATATATGTAACTTTATTGTCTGCCTGAAACTAACACAACATTGTATATGAACTAAACTTCCAGTTAAAAAAAAATAATGGCTCTTCATATTATGCATGAATAAAAGCACATATTATAATTAAATACAGTCATTTAAAGTTAGCTTTGGCATGAACTTGGGCAAATTCTTGAAGTTGGTGAGGGACAGGGAAGTCTGGCCTGCTGCAGTCCATGGGGTCATGAAGAGTCAGACAGGTCATGGTGACTGAACACCAAAGTTAGCTAGAAGAGGAAAGAGAATGGAAACAATAGAAGGATATCCAGTTAGTTGTTACAAAGTTCCAGACTTGAGGTATTTGTGCCATGAGATTGTCTATTGTGAACAATACAAAAGAACATTAAGTTAATTAAATAACACTTTCTAAGTGTCCATTATGTACCACACTGTGGTGTTTGGATTCTTGCACACATTCTCTTATTTAGTGTTCATAGCAATTCTTTTAGATAATATTATTGCCACTGTATACAGAGATCAAGCAAAGTTCAGAAAAGTTAAATGAAATAGAAAGGGTTTTAGTATTTATTAGAAGCAAATTTTTTGTTTTGTTTTGTTTTTTAACCGTAATGGCCTGACTTGAAAGATTATACTCTTCCTCTAAATTAGAGTTCTGCAGACGTTTCCTATAGAGGGTGAGATAATGAATACTTAGACTTTACAAACTATATTGTAAACTATATAAAACAAGCTGTAAGCCATATTTGACCAATGCAGCACAGTTTTCAACCCTGCTTCAAAAAATATTGTATATATCAAGCTTGGAGTGAAAACAACCAGTACCCTATCTAGATTTCCATCACCAGCCACTGCACTCATCTCCCAATTCTTAATTGGTCACAACTTCATCCTTCCTTGGGGTATTTCTCTGTTGGAACACTTCAAACTTTAAGTTCAAGAAGTACTGTGAATGCCAAGTAAGCTCATCATTATGCCAAAAATCAAAAGCAGAGGGAAAAATCATAAAAGGCATTTTATTAGCAAGGAGAATCAGTAATATTAATAGCTGGCATCAATAGAAATGATGAAAATGGGCAAATGATAGAGTAAAATGTTTTAAATATGGAAAGAAAATATGCATCAAACTAAAATTTTACATCTACAACAAATAATGCTGAAAAGTGAAGTCAAAATAAGGATGCATGTATGTAAACACAAACTTAGGGAATCACTTACCTGCAAAGCTTCACCTACAGAAATATTGAGACAAATTTATTTTTAAATTAAACATCTGAACAAATCAGGAAATGAGTCACGCAAATATCTTGGGAATAGAACTCTAGGCACTGGAACCTAGCCAGTACAAAAGCCTTAAGGTGAGTTTATGAAAGATTATGGTTTGAATGGAATAAACAATTGGGAGATTAATGAAAGATGAGGTTACAGGAGAATTTTGCCACCATGATGTTTGCTCCAATTACATGGAAGCCAGAAGAGGGTTTTGATCAAAGGGATCAAACAATCTGGCTTATGTTTTAAAAAATTTTCCTTTATTATTGGAACTAAAAGTGAGATGTATCTTTCAAAATTTTAAACTGATATGGATAAAATGTAGCTTGTTAATAAGACTACACCCATATCATCACATGCAAACCACACATATTATACAAACACACACAAAACATAGTACTTAGTAGTCACAGCTGGTAAACTGACATGCAAATTCATGTAATACCTAATATTTCAAATAATTCCATGCGTACTGATCTATTTTTCCAAGTAAGTTTTACTATGTTAATTTAATAAGGTAAAATGGAGAGTTTTAATGTGATCTGTTAGAGACAACCAAACTAATGGAAAGACAAAATGTAATATTTGTTATGAATGTTGTCTAATTCTATTTCCACAAAGTCATATTGCCATATATTTGATATTTATAAAATGTTAAACTATATTATGTAAGTTGAAAGAAATGAGGAAATATATAGTCAACCATATTTGAGTTTTAAAACCTTTTTGAAGACTTTACTATTTAATCATACAATGAGAATGCACATATGATAAAATCTGAACCAATGTTTTATAACTGACATTACATTTAAATTTTACAAAGAACTACTAAAGTTTGCAGTATAATTACACAAAAGTGAAAAATATCAAATTATTAATTATGTTTCAAAGTAGCCATTTATTTTTCTCTTTAAATTTCAGAGACTGAATTTAAAATCCCTTGTTTGATTTTCATTTTTAAACATATTGATGTATGTGGTCATACATTATTAAACAAGTTACAAAGTAATAATAATTGTAGAGATACTCATAAGGCAGGGCTCAGCAAACATTTTCTGTGAAGGATCAGTTATAAGGTAGCTATTTCAATGACTCAATTCTGCTTTTATAGCACAAAGCATCATAAAATAGGTGTAAATAAAAAACATTGCTGGTTTTGACTACAAATTATTTTAAACACCAGATGACAGGTTGAATTTGACCAGTGGGTATAATTTGCAAATTGTACCATGTAGCATTAAGAAATAACCAATCAGTGTACTTGACGAGAACTCTTATTGTGCAATAGGGATTTGTTTTTGCAATAATTGTGATACAATTTGATGGAGATTGAACATTTTATGGTCATTGACTTCAGAAAAACCTTTTAAAAATGAAATTAATTTAAATATTTTATTTTTGAATTTTAATCATGAAATTTTTGTAATATTTTATCAACAACATCAAGCATTAACCACCAAAATATTTTCCATATATTTGTCTAGCATTCAAAAGGAAGATACACACAAAAGTAAGCTGGAAAACAAAGTAATTGAATTAATATTCATGTTAAATAAATTTGTATTAATCAGATATATGATATCTTGACCAAACCTAGCCTAAATAGATTATTAGCAATGATTAAGAAGGAATGGGTTAATACTATAAAAATATTCACTCACAATCAGTTTATACATGATTCAATGCCATTCTCTCAAATCTTCCCACCCTCTCCCTCTCCCACAGAGTCCATAAGACTGTTCTATACATCAGTGTCTCTTTTGCTGTCTCCTACACAGGGTTATTGTATTGGTGTTTTTCTTTCTGGCTTACTTCACCCAGTATAATAGGCTCCAGTTTCATCCACCTCATTAGAACTGATTCAAATGTATTCTTTTTAATGGCTGAGTAATACTCCATTGTGTATATGTACCATGGCTTTCTTATCCATTCATCTGCTGGTGGACATCTAGGTTGCTTCCATGTCCTGGCTATTATAAACAGTGCTGCGATGAACACTTGGGTACATGTGTCTCTTTCCCTTCTGGTTTCCTCAGTGTGTATGCCCAGCAGTGGGATTGCTGGATCATAAGGCAGTTCTATTTCCAGTTTTTTAAGGAATCTCCACACTGTTCTCCATAGTGGCTGTACTAGTTTGCATTCCCACCAACAGTGGAAGAGGGTTCCCTTTTCTCCACACCCTTTCCAGCATTTATTGCTTGTAGACTTTTGGATCGCAGCCATCCTGACTGGTGTGAAATGGTACCTCATAGTGGTTTTGATTTGCATTTCTCTGATAATGAGTGATGTTGAGCATCTTTTCATGTGTTTGTTAGCCATCTGTATTTCTTCTTTGGAGAATTGTCTATTCAGTTCTTTGGCCCATTTTTTGATTGGGTCATTTATTTTTCTGGAATTGAGCTGTAGGAGTTGCTTGTATATTTTTGAGATTAGTTGTTTGTCAGTTGCTTCATTTGCTATTATTTCTCCCATTCTGAAGGCTGTCTTTTCACCTTGCTTATAGTTTCTTTTGTTTTTCAGAAGCTTTTAAGTTTAATTAGGTCCCATTTGTTTATTTTTGCTTTTATTTCCAATATTCTGGGAGGTGGGTCATAGAGGATCCTGCTGTGATGTATGTTAGAGAGTGTTTTGCCTATGTTCTCCTCTAGGAGTTTTATAGTTTCTGGTCTTACGTTTAGATCTTTAATCCATTTTGAGTTTATTTTTGTGTATGGTGTTAGAAAGTGTTCTAGTTTCATTCTTTTATGAGTGGTTGACCAGTTTTCCCAGCACCACTCGTTAAAGAGACTGTCTTTAATCCATTGTATATTCTTGCCTCCTTTGTCAAAATAAGGTGTTCATATGCGTGTAGACTTATCGCTGGGCTTTCTATTTTGTTCCATTGATCTATATTTCTGTCTTTGTGCCAGTACCATACTGTCTTGATAACTGTCACTTTGTAGTAGAGCCTGAAGTCAGGCAGGTTTATTCCTCCAGTTCCATTCTTCTTTCTCAAGATTGCTTTGGCTATTCGAGGTCTTTTGTATTTCCATACAAATTGTGAAATTATTTGTTCTAGCTCTGTGAAGAATACTGTTGGTAGCTTGATAGGGATTGCATTGAATCTATAAATTGCTTTGGGTAGTATACTCATTTTCACTATATTGATTCTTTCAATCCATGAACATGGTATATTTCTCCATCTATTAGTGTCCTCTTTGATTTCTTTCACCAGTGTTTTATAGTTTTCTATATGTAGATCTTTAGTTTCTTTAGGTAGATATATTCCTAAGTATTTTATTCTTTTCATTGCAATGGTGAATGGAATTGTTTCCTTCATTTCTCTTTCTATTTTCTCATTATTAGTGTATAGGAATGCAAGGGACTTCTGTGTGTTGATTTTATATCCTGCAACTTTACTATATTCATTGATTAGTTCTAGTAATCAATGGTGGAGCAGGGTTTTCTATGTAGAGGATCATGTCATCTGCAAACAGTGAGAGTTTTACTTCTTCTTTTCCAATTTGGATTCCTTTTATTTATTTTTCTGCTCTGATTGCTGTGGCCAAAACTTCCCAAACTATGTTGAATAGTAATGGTTAAAGTGGGCACCCTTGTCTTGTTTCTGACTTTAGAGGAAATGCTTTCAATTTTTCACCATTGAGGATAATGTTTGTTGTGGGTTTGTCATATATAGCTTTTATTATGTTGAGGTATGTTCCTTCTATTCCTGCTTTCTGGAGAGTTTTTATCATAAATGGATGTTGAATTTTGTCAAAGGCTTTCTCTGCATCTATTGAGATAATCATATGGTTTTTATTTTTCAATTTGTTGATGTGGTGTATTATATTGATTGATTTGCAGATATTGAAGAATCCTTGCATCCCTGGGATAAAACCCACTTGGTCATGGTGTATGATCTTTTTAATGTGTTGTTGGATTCTGACTGCTAGAATTTTGTTAAGGATTTTTGCATCTATGTTCATCAGTGATATTGGCCTGTAGTTTTCTTTTTTTGTGGGATCTTTGTCAGGTTTTGGTATTAGGGTGATGGTGGCTTCATAGTATGACTTTGGAAGTTTACCTTCCTCTGAAATTTTCTGGAAGAGTTTGAGTAGGATAGGTGCTAGCTCTTCTCTAAATTTTTGGTAGAATTCAGCTGTGAAGCTGTTGGGACATGGGCTTTTGTTTGCTGGAAGATTTCTGATTACAGTTTCAATTTCCATGCTTGTGATGGGTCTGTTAAGATTTTCTATTTCTTCCTGGTCCAGTTTTGGAAAGTCGTACTTTTTAAGAATTTGTCCATTTCTTCCACGTTGTCCATTTTATTGGCATATAATTGCTGATAGTAGTCTCTTATGCTCCTTTGTATTTCTGTGTTGTCTGTTGTGATCTCTCCATTTTCATTTCTAATTTTATTGATTTGATTTTTCTCCCTTTGTTTCTGATGAGTCTGGCTAATGGTTTGTCAATTTTATTTATCCTTTCAAAGAACCAGCTTTTGGCTTTGTTGATTTTTGCTATGGTCTCTTTTGTTTCTTTTGCATTTATTTCTGCCCTGATTTTTAAGATTTCTTTCCTTCTACTAACCCTGGGGTTCTTTATTTCTTCCTTTTCTAGTTGCTTTAGATGTAGAGTTAGGTTATTTATTTGACTTTTTTCTTGTTTCTTGAGATATGCCTGTATTGCTATGAATTTTCCCCTTAGGACTGCTTTTACAGTGTCCCACAGGTTTTGGGTTGTTGTGTTTTCATTTTCATTCATTTCTATGCAAATTTTGATTTCTTTTTTGATTTCTTCTATGATTTGTTGGTTATTCATCAGCGTGTTGTTCAGCCTCCATATGTTAGAATTTTTAATAGTATTTCTCCTGTAATTGAGATCTAATCTTACTGCATTGTGGTCAGAAAAGATGCTTGGAATGATTTCAATTTTTTTGAATTTACCAAGGCTAGACTTATGGCCCAGGATGTGATCTATCCTGGAGAAGGTTCCATGTGAGCTTGAGAAAAAGGTGAAATTCATTGTTTTGGGATGAAATGACCAATAGATATCAATTAGGTCTAACTCATCTATTGTATCACTTAAAGTTTGTATTTTCTTGTTAATTTTCTGTTTAGTTGATCTATCCATAGGTGTGAGTGGGGTATTAAAGTCTCCCACTATTATTGTGTTATTGTTAATTTCTCCTTTCATACTTATTAGCATTTGTCTTACATATTGTTTTGCTCCTATGTTGGGTGCATATATACTTATAATTGTTATATCTTATTTTTGGATTGATCCTTTGATCATTATGTAGTGACCTTCTTTGTCTTTTTTCACAGCCTTTGTTTTAAAGTCTATTTTATATGATATAAGTATTGCTACTCCTGTTTTCTTTTGGTCCCTATTTGCATGGAAAATCTTTTTCCAGCCCTTCACTTTCAGTCTGTATGTGTCCTCTGTTTTGAGGTGGGTCTCTTGTAGACAACATATGTAGGGGTCTTGTTTTTGTATCCATTCAGCCAGTCTTTGTCTTTTGGTTGGGGCATTCAACCCATTTACATTATTAATTATTGATAAGTATGATCCCATTGCTATTCACTCTATTGTTTTGGGTTCAAATTTATATACTCTTTTTGTGTTTCCTGTCTAGAGAATATCTTTTAGTATTTTTTGGAGAGCTGGTTTGGTGGTGCTTAATTCTCTCAGCTTTTGCTTGTCTGTAAAGCTTTTGATTTCTCCTTTGTATTTGAATGAGATCCTTGCTGGGTACAATAATCTGGGCTGTAGGTTATTTTCTTTCATCACTTTAAGTATGTCTTGCCGTTCCCTCCTGTCTTGAAGAGTTTCTATTGAAAGATCAGCTGTTATCCTTATGGGAATTCCCTTGTGTGTTATTTGTTGTTTTTCTCTTGCTGCTTTTAATATTTGTTCTTTGTGTTTGATCTTTGTTAATTTGATTAATATGTGTCTTGGGGTGTTTCACCTTGGGTTTATCCTGTTCAGGACTCTCTGGGTTTCTTGGACTTGAGTGATTATTTCCTTCCCCATTTTAGGGAAGTTTTCAACTATTATCTCCTCAAGTATTTTCTCATGGTCTTTCTTTTTGTCTTCTTCTTTGGGACTCCTATGACTCGAATGTTGTAGTGTTTATATGTTGTCCTGGAGGTCTCTGAGATTGTCCTCATTTCTTTTAATTCATTTTTCTTTTTCCCTTTCTGGTTCATTTGTTTCTACCATTCTGTCTTCTAATTCACTAATCCTATCTTCTGCCTCTGTTATTCTACTATTTTTTGCCTCCAGAGTGTTTTTGATCTCATTTATTGCATTATTCATTATATATTGACTCTTTTTTATTTCTTCTAGGTCCTTGTTAAACCTTTCTTGCATCTTCTCAATCCTTGTCTCCAGGCTATTTATCTGTGATTTCATTTTGATTTCAAAATTTTGGGTCAATTTCACTATCATTATTTGGAATTCTTTATCAGGTAGATTCCCTATCTCTTCCTGTTTGGTTTGGCGGGCATTTATGCTTTTACTTTACCTGTTGGGTATTCCTCTGTCTCTTCATCTTGTTTATATTGCTGAGTTTGGGGTGTCCTTTCTGTATTCTGGCAGTTTGTGGAGTTCTCTTTATTGTGGAGTTTCCTCGCTGTGTGTGGGTTTGTACAGGTGGCTTGTCAAGGTCTCTTGGTTAGGCAAGCTTGTTTCAGTGTTCTGGTGGGTGGAGCTGCTGGATTTCTTCTCTCTGTAGTGCAATGAAGTGTCCAGTAATGAGTTATGAGATGTCTATGGTTTTGTAGTAACTTTGGGCAGCCTGTGTGTTGGAGCTCAGGGCTGTGTTCCTGTGTTGCTGGAGAATTTGCTTCGTATGTCTTGCCCTGGAGCTTGTTGGCCCTTGTGTGGTGCTTGATTTCAGTGTAGGTATGGAGGTGTTTGATGAGCTCCTGTAAGTTAATGTTTCCTGGAGTCAGGAGTTCCCTGGATTTAGGGTTTGGACTTAAGCCTCCTGCTTTCAGTTATTGGTCTTATTTTTACAGTAGTCTCAAAACTTCTCCTTCTATACAGCACCATCAATAAAACATCTAGGTTAAAGATGAAAAGTTTCTCCACCATGTGGGTCACCCAGAGAGGTTCACAGTGTTACACGGAGAAGAGAAGAGGGAGGAGGGGGTTAGAAGTGACCAGAATGAAATGAGGTGGAATCAGTAGAGGAGAAAGTGGGCTAGCCAGTAATCACTTCCTTATGTGCACTCCACAACTGGACCGCTCAGAGATGTTCACGGAGTTATACAGAGAAGAGAAGAGGAAGGAAGGAGACAGAGGTGGCCAGGAGGATAAAAGAGGGGAATGAAAAGGGGGGAGACAGATCCAGCCAGTAATCAGTTCCCTAAGTGTTCTCCACTGTCTGGAACACACAGAAATTCAGAGTTGGGTAGAGTAGAGAGGAGTTAGGGAGGAGACACAGGTGACCTGGTGGAGAAAAAGGAGAGTCCAAAGCGGGAGAGAGCAGTCAAGTCAGTAATCTCGCTCCCAAGTGAAAAATGGGTATTGAAGGTTGGGTTCTTAAAGGTACAAAATTGGTAACAAATACCTAAAAGCAAAAATTAAAAATCTAGAGTAGAGTTTGCAATTTCAAAAATACAATGTTAAAGAAAGGAAGAAGGAAAAGAATGAGAGAAAAAAAAAACAAAGTCACAAAAATTATAAAGAAAACATAGGTAGAAAACTGATAACAAATATGAAAAAGCATAAATTAAAAATCTAGAGTAGAGTTTAGAATTTCAGAAATACAATATTAAAGAAAAGAAAAAGAGAAAGAAGGAAAAAAGTCCCAAAATTATTTTAAAAAAATATAGGTACAAAATTGATAACAAATACCAAAAAGCTCAAATTAAAAATCTAGAGTAGAGTTTGGAATTTCAAAAATACAATGTTAAAGAAGAGAAGAAAAAAAAAGAGAGAGAGAGAGAGAAAGAAAAAAAAAAAAAAACAAGGTTACAAAAATTATAAAGAATATATATGAAGTTTGCTTTAAAAAAAAATAGGGTCTTTCTTTTTTTTTTTTTTTTTGCATAGTAATAGTAGGTTATAAAAGTGAAAATTAAAGGAGTAATAGAGGACTTAAAATTTTTTAAAAAATTTAAAAAAGAAAGAAAGAATGATTGTAAAAATAGTAAAAATATATCTAGGACTTTCTCTGGTGTTGTGGATATTGTGGGGTCAGTTCATTTTCAGCCAGTTCCTTGGTCCAGCTTATATTTCTCAAGATCTATAGGCCCCTTCCTATGTAGTCGGTACTAACAACAGGTTTTTAATCTATTTCCTGTGGCTTCCAAGGCGGTTCCCTCTGTTATAGCTTCTTCTGTTTGCTGGTCTCTTCAGTGTCTGATTTCTGCCCTGATACAAAGGGGGCGGTGGTGGACACTTTTTTTTTTAGGCTCACTTGTTCAGTCGCGCTGTGGGGAGGGAGGGACGCTGCAAACAAGTAACACTGGCATGTGCTCACAGTGCCTCACCCACACTGGGCCTGCCCCCACTCACTGCACGTGTAGCCTCCCTGCCCACACTGCTCAGGCTCTAGGTTGCTCTGCCGGGAACCGTCCGAGGCCGGCCCTGGGCTGCTTGCACCTCCCAGGTCTAAGCCGCTCAGGTTCAGGCACTCGGGTAGTCCTCAGAGGCGCAGACTTGGTTGGGCCTGCTTTTTGTGCCCTTCCCAGGTCTGAGCAGCTCAGGTGATGAGGTGTTTGGCGAGTGCGGGTGCTGCGACTTATCGCCTCCCTGCCACTCGGTTTTCTGGGTGTACAACCGGCACACCTTCTCAGGTGGATGTTGACTGTCCAGAACCCCAAGAAGTCTTAGCAAAGAAGCCTGCTTACAGTTTTGTGGATAATGTCTCTCTGGGGCTGCGATTGCCCCCTTCTGGCTCTGGCTGCCTGTCACCGGAGGGGGATGACCTGCAGCTGGCTATCTCTGTTCAGTCCTTTGTTCCGTGTGCGGGCCTGGCAGTGTCTCAGGTTAGGGCTGGCTTTTCGCATGGTAGTTATCCCACAGTCTGGTTTGGTAGCCCAAATTAGTTTGCTCAGGTAGTGCTTGGGGCATTCAGGCCAGATCCTTACTCTAAGCGATGCATCCCACGCCTCCCTGCCCAGTTCCCACTTGCTAGTGGTGGGTGCCGGCATCTGCGCTGCTTCTCCGCTAGGGGAGTTACTGTGGGGCTCGTAATCTGTGGGTTTTAATTGTTTATTTATTTTTCCTCCCTGTTATGTTGCCCTCTGTGCTTCCAAGGCTCAGCACAGACCTGGCCGTGAAAGTGTTTCCTGGTATTTGGAAACTTCTCTCTTTTTAAGACTCCCTTCCTAGGACTGAACTCCGGCCCTCCCTCTTTTGTCTCTTTTTTGTCCTTTATATTTTTTCCTACCTCCTTTCAAAGACAATGGGTTGCTTTTCTGGGTGCCTGATGTCCTCTACCAGCATTCAGAAGTTGTTTTGTGGTATTTACTTGGCGTTTAAATGTTCTTTTGATGAATTTGTGGGGGGAGAAAGTGGTCTCCCTATCCTATTCCTCTGCCGTCTTCCATGCAAGGACCTCCTCTTTCACTTTCATCAAGAGGCTCTTTAGTTCTTCACTTTCTGCCATAAGGGTGGTGTCATCTGTATATTTGAGGTTATTGATATTTCTCCCAGCAATCTTGATTCCAGCTTGTGCTTCAGCCCAGCGTTTCTCATGATGTATTCTGCATATAAGTTAAATAAGCAGGGTGACAATATACAGCCTTGACAGACTCCTTTTCCTATTTGGAACAAGTCTGTTGTTCCATGTCCAGTTTGAACTGTTGCTTCCTGACCTGCATGCGGGTTTCTCAGAAGGTGGTCTGGTATTCCCATCTCTTTCAGAATTTTCCACAGTTTATTGTAATCTACAGAGTCAAAGGCTTTGGCATAGTCAATAAAGAAGAAATAGACGTTTTTCTGAAACTCTTACTCCTTCGATGATCCAGCAGATGTTGGCAATTTGATCTCTTCTTCCTCTGCCTTTTCTAAAACCAGCTTGAACATCTGAAAGTTTACAGTTCATGTATTTTTGAAGCCTGGCTTGGAGAATTTAAAGTGTTACTTTACTAGCGTGTGAGATGAGTGCAATTGTGTGGTAGTTTGAGCATTCTTTGGCATTGCCTTTCTTAGGGATTGGAATGAAAACTGACCTTTTCCAGTCTTGTGACCACGGCTGAGTTTTCCAAATTTGCTGACATATTGAGTGCAGCACTTTCACACCATCATCTTTTAGGTTTTGAAAAAAAGCTCAACTGGAATTCCATCACTCCACTAGCTTTGTTTGTAGTGTTGCTTCCTAAGGCCCACTTGACTTCACATTCCAGGATGTGAAATTATGGAGCCACAAAACAGAAGCATTCTGAATTGCTGGAGGAATATTACCCTATAGACTCCCTTGGACAAGCAGTGCAATTTGCACAAGTGAGAACTAAATTTTCCTTATATTGTGATCATGGTCTGCCTGCTACCACGTTATAGTCTCTTCCATCATAACTAGTACGGTGTAGACATTGAAGAAAAGATTTTTAAAGCAGTGAAACAGAATTAAAAAAGAAAAAATAAAACACCCTAAACATGTGATACATATGAATTAAATGACATTTTTGTTTACACAGTAATATTTAATCTGCTTCTTTGGTTAACATTGACTCCTGATCATTTTCCAAGCCATTAAATATCATTCTACAATATAATGTTTGATAATTGCATAGTCTTATATAGAACAGTCTATGAAAATTTATTCAATCATTTTCTATTCTTAGACAGTTAGGTGGTTCACAAAAATTTTCCATTGCAAACTGTATTGGGATGAACAATATGGTTAGATCTTATATCCACAATCACTTCTATGAAATAAATGCCTAGAAATAAAATTTCTGACATGAATGCTAAAGAAATCGTGACTTTTATGTAGACTATTTGTCATAAATGTACTAATTTAGACCACCACTTATAATTAAGAGCAATTTTTGTCACTACTTTAAGTCAATTTAAAAAATTTAATTTCAATAATGCTAATTATGTAAGAAACTGAGCACTTTATTTTTTCCATGTGCAAACATTTTTAACTCTGCATCTTATATGTATTTTTAATTATTTTTATTTTTAATTGATTGATGATTGTTTTACAATACTGGTTTGATTTCTGTTGTACATCAACATGTATTAGTCATAGGTATACATATGTCTCCTCCCTACCTGAACCTCCCACCTTCCACCCTTTCCCACTCCTCTATGCTGTTACAGAGCCCTGGTTTGCATTCCCTGTGTCATACAACAAATTTCTGCTGTCTACATATTTTACATATGGTAATGTATATGCTTCCATGCTACTCTCTCCATTCACCTCACCCTCTTCTTCCTCTCCCCCACTCTTGTTCATAGGTCTGTTCTCTATGTCTGCATCTCCATTGCTGCCTTGCAAATAGGTTCATCAGTATCATCTTTCTAGATTCCATATATATGCATTTATATATGATAATTGTTTTTCTCTTTCTGACTTACTTCACTCTGTATAATAGGCTCATAGTTCAACCACCTCATTAGAACTGACACAAATGTGTTCCTTTTCATGGTTGAGTAGTTTTCCATTGTATATATGTACCACGGTTTCTTAATCATAGGCATATAGGTTACTTCCATGTTATAGCTATTGTAAGCAGTGTTGCAATGAACATTGAGATGCATGTATTTTTTTCAGTTTTGGTTTCATCCAGGTATATACCTAGAAGTGGTATTGCTAGGTTATATGGTGGTTTTATTCCTAGTTTTTAAAGGAATCTCCATACTGTCTTCCATAGTGGCTTTATCAATTTACATTACCACCAGAAGTGCAAGAAGGTTCCCTATGCATCACACCCTCTCCTGCACTTGTTGCTTGTAGATTTTTTATGCATACTTTAAAATTCAAATAAACATGCCAAAAATTTTTCAGGAATGTTGGGAATTGGCTTCAATTTAATTCAACTCAATATCTGTATATTAAGTACTTACCAATGTTTGGTCATCTCCAAAGCACTGAGTGACTCAGTGTTAGAGTATTGTATGAAAATTTCAACTCAAAATCTTCAAGTAAACTTTCTTAAAATAGATATTTTTAAAATTGGGTCAATCAAGTTCTAAGTCATTTACAATTCAATTTGCTCTTAAAATTATATATTAGAATCTGTAACCAAGCAATTATATGTATAATGCCTATAAAATTTTTTGAAAACTCCTTTTTTTATATATTTAAGTTATATGACTGTCAATACATTTATTTTTATTTTTATCTACATGTACTAGGCTTCTCAGGTAGCTCAGTGGTAAAGAATCTGCCTGCCAATGCAGGAGATGCAAGTTCAGTTCCTGAGATAGGAAGATCCCCTGGAGAAGAAAATGGCAATCCACTCCAGTACTCTTGTCTGGAAAATCCCATGGACAGAGGAGCCTGGTTGGCTACAGTTCCATGGGATCAGAAAAGAGTCAGATAGACTTGGCAACTAAACAATAAAAACAACTAATCTCAAAAATATACAAGCAACTCCTACAGCTCAACTCCAGAAAAATAAATGACCCAATCAAAAAATGGGCCAAAGAACTAAATAGACATTTCTCCAAAGAAGAAATACAGATGGCTAACAAACACATGAAAAGATGCTCAACATCACTCATTATCAGAGAAATGCAAATCAAAACCACTATGAGGTACCATTTCATGCCAGTCAGAATGGCTGCGATCCAAAAGTCTACAAGCAATAAATGCTGGAGAGGGTGTGGAGAAAAGGGAACCCTCTTCCACTGTTGGTGGGAATGCAAACTAGTACAGCCGCTATGGAGAACAATGTGGAGATTCCTTAAAAAACTGGAAATAGAACTGCCTTATGATTCAGCAATCCCACTGCTGGGCATACACACTGAGGAAACCAGAAGGGAAAGAGACACGTGTACCCCAATGTTCATCGCAGCACTGTTTATAATAGCCAGGACATGGAAGCAATCTAGATGCCCATCAGCAGATGAATGGATAAGAAAGCCATGGTACGTATACACAATGGAGTATTACTCAGCCATTAAAAAAATACATTTGAATCAATTCTAATGAGGTGGATGAAACTGGAACCTATTATACAGAGTGAAGTAAGCCAGAAGGAAAAACATAAATACAGTATTCTAACGCATATATATGGAATTTAGAAAGATGGTAACAATAACCCTGTGTACGAGACAGCAAAAGAGACACTGATGTATAGAACAGTCTTATGGACTCTGTGGGAGAAGGAGAGGGTGGGAAGATTTGGGAGAATGACATTGAAACACGTAAAATATCATGTAGGAAACGAGTCGCCAGTCCAGGTTCGATGCGCGATACTGGATGCTTGGGGCTGGTGCACTGGGACGACCCAGAGGGATGGTATGGAGAGGGAGGAGGGAGGAGGGTCTAGGATGGGGAACACATGTATACCTGTGGCGGATTCATTTTGATGTTTGGCAAAACTAATACAATTATATAAAGTTTAAAAATAAAATACAATTAAAAAATAAATAAATAAATAAACAAGAAAAAAATCAGGTGTCTAGTATTGTCAACTTCATTTCAGAAACTGAATACTTGAACAAAATCTGTAATCAATGTTCAGGGAAAAGTTTTTGATTGTCTCAGGTTGTATCAAGTTTCTGTCTCTGATGGTATCAACTGTGGCTACAAAGCTGGGTTGTATTGTATGAAAGCAACTTTCCTTGAGGTGTTTTTCTCAAAACTGATGCATGCACAATGAGCAAGAGAAAGCATTCCTGACCATGTGCCACAAAACCCAGCACCATGGATGTTTAATGATCATCCTTCTAATGTATTATATATCTTTCCTCTCATTACAAACACCATGTTTTGTATTATTAAGAATACACAGAAGAACTGTGCAAAAAAGATCTTCATGACCCAGATAATCACGATGGTGTGATCATTCACCTAGAGCCAGACATCCTGGAATGTGAAGTCAAAGGGCCTTAGGAAGCATCACTACAAACAAAGCTAGTGGAGATTATGGAATTCCAGTTGAGTTCTTTCAAATCCTAAAAGATGATGCTGTGAAAGTGCTGCACTCAATATGTCAGCAATTTGGAAACTCAGCCATGGTCACAGGACTGGAAAATGTCAGTTTTCATTCCAATCCTTATGAAAGACAATGCCAAAGAATGCTCAAACTACAGCACAATTGCACTTATCTCACATGCTAGTAAAGTAATGCTCAGAATTCTCCAAGCCAGGCTTCAGTAATACATGAACTGTGAACTTCCAGATGTTCAACCTGGTTTTAGAAAAGGCAGCGGAAGAAAAGACCAAATTGCCAACATCTCTTGGATCATCAAAAAAGCAAGAGAGTTCCAGAAAAACATATATTTCTTCTTTATTGATTATGCCAAAGCCTTTGACTGTGTGCATTACAATAAACTGTGGAAAATTCTGAAAGAGATGGGAATACCAGACTACCTCTTGATAAACCTGTATGTAGGTCAGGAAACAACAGTTAGAACCGGAAATGGAACAACAGACTGGTTCCAAATAGGTAAGGGAGTCTGTCAAGGCTGTATATTTTCACCCTGCTTATTTAACTTATATGCAGAGTACATCATGAGAAATGTTGGGCTGGAACAAGCACAAGCTGGAATCAAGATTGCTGGGAGAAACATCAGTAACCCAGATATGCAGATGACACCAACCTTATGGCAGAAAGTGAAGAAGAACTAAAGAGCCTCTTGATGAAAATGAAAGAGGAGAGTGAAAAAGTTGGCTTAAAGCTTAACATTCATAAAACTAATTTCATGGCATCTGGTCCCATCACTTCATGGCAAATAGATGGGAAACAGTGGAAACAGTGGCTGACTTTATTTTTTTGAGTTCCAAAATCACTGCAGATGGTGATTGCAGCCATGAAATTAAAAGACACTTACTCCTTGGAAGGAAAGTTATGACCAACCTAGACAGCATATTAAAAAGCAGAGACATTCCTTTGTCAACAAAGGTCTGTTTAGTCAAGGCTATGGTTTTTCCATAAGTCATGTATGGATATGAGAGCTGGATTATAAAGAAAGCTGAGCACAGAAGAGTTGATGCTTTTGAACTGTGGTGTTGGAGAAGACTCTTGAGATTCCCTTGGACTGCAAGGATATCCAACCAGTCCATCCTGAAGGAGATCAGTCCTGGGTGTTCATTGGAAGGACTGATGCTGAAGCTGAAACTCCAATACTTTGGACACCTAATGTGAAGAGCTGACTCATCTGAAAAGATCCTTATGCTGGGAAAGATTGGGGGCAGGAGGAGAAGGGGATAACAGGATGAGATGGTTTGATGACATCACCAACTCAATGGACATACCTTTGGGTAAACTCCAGGAGTTTGTGATGGACAGGGGGGCCTGGTCTGCTGTTGTTCATGTGTTCGCAGAGTCAGACACGACTGAGTGACTGAACTCAACTGATCCTTGTCATTTAACTTCTTTATGCCTTATCTAGCCAACAATCATCTACCTGATGGTGTCACCTGTGGACGTCTTTTTTACTAATATATCTCTTAAGCCAGGTATGCATGTGTTCTCAGTTGCTCAGTCATGTCCAATTCTTTACAGCTCCATGGACTGTAGCCTACCAGACTCCTCTATCCATGGAATTTCCCAGGCAAAAATATTGAAGTTAGTTGCCATTTCCTACTCCAGAGGATCTTCCCAATTCAGGGATTGAACCCTTATTTCCTGTATTGCAGGTGGATTCTTTACCACTGTGCCACCTGGGAAGCCCAAAGCCAAACATACCATCTGACAAATGGTAAGTTCTTGATAAATATATGTCAAATGGATGAGTAAATAATTGTTGGATATCATTATAGTAAAGCATATAGGTGCCTGCATTTTTTACATTTTCTCATTAGCATATTTTGACAGTAAGTAGTATTCAAATAATTCAAATAGATTAAGTGTATATTTAATGAGTACTCACTATACATAATATTAGAGCCTTACATACTAAGGATATAGAACTAAATAGATACTTTCTCTGCTCTTAGGAGGGGAATAGCCCAGTAGGGGATAGAAACTTTTAGATACACATACTGTATGTGGTGATAAGGAAAGTTGAAGGATGCTGTGCCAGATAATCAAAAAGAAGTTCAACTCAAAAATGGTTTATTCAATGAGCTAGTCCAATCAGCCAAGTAAAAGACATGGTCTTATAATAATTTTTATTTTAAAAAATGATTTTAACGTGTCAACTTAGCTTCCAAGTTCTTTGCGGTGAAGCTACACAGAAAAAGTAATATACCAAGAGTACCACATATGTCTATATCCGTCACTCTGCATTTTTTATGTCCAAAATATATGTATTTTTGAGGAACTGTATTTTAGTTCTTGAGATGACCTTGCCAATTGTTCTCATTTTTGTCAGACTTTGCATTTTGATGAAATATGTATAACTCTGCCCAATTCCGGACCACTATACTGCATATAAAGTGACTGAGGGCAAGTTTGTATACAGAGAACAAAATTTTCTTCTGTTCAAAGTTATCTAACCCTCTGAGTTTGAAGTAAGTTTATATTCAGCAAAACTATAACTGATCCAAATTATCTACTACATTACAGATGTCCACTGTCAGAATTCAGTTAATCAAAGCAAGGTGTTTTACTCTCCTCCCTCATCAGTGGAGTGTGTGTGTGTGTGTATATATATATATATTATATATATAATATCAAAGCAATCAGCAATCACGAAAGGAGAAATAGAGTGGTTTCATAAGAATCTGAGGGTCTCTAATTCTGAGACTCATTCACTAAACAGATTTCTGTATGCTTTTTAAATAGTGTATAAGTTTTGTCTGTAAATCAAATACAGCAGGCACAGTAGGTTTGAATCTTGATATAAGATGTAAACTAGGAACAAACATTGCTTTAGCTTTAGTTAACAGGAAGTTCTCATCCTCTCCCTTTACTTTTCCTTCCCCTATCCACCTCTTCCCTCTACTTCCCCTTCTTTTTCCCCTCCACTCCTCTCCTCTCCTCTTTCTTCCTCCTCCTCTTCTTCCTCCTACACTTCCCCTTGTCTAATAATTTTTCTAAATCCTAGCCAAATAAATTATTTAAAACAATTTCTTTTTTAATTAGGAAAATATATCCACAAATCCATAATCATCACCACACCATGACAAAAGTATCTATTTAATACTTTAACATTTGTTCATTAGAACAGAGACTATTTTGTGGTGAGAAAAAGATTTTTAACCCAAAGCTCTGGATTCAGAAACTGCCTCTATTAGTTGTTGGCTCTTATTTAGGAAATTCTAATATCTCCATACTACAGTTATCCAGCTCTAAATAATATCTATATTATAAGATTGTTTTGCGAATTAAAGTTAATAGACAGTAGACATCTAGAGACTTCATATCATATTTACAAAAAAATGCTTTACCATACTTATATAAACAGTTAGGAAAGGATTTTATTTTTTTTGAGCATGTAAGTAAAATATCTACAAATTATTCTACATAACATTGATGATTCACAGTAAAAAGAGCCCAAAGGACAAATGATTACTCAAAAAGAGAAAAAGCTATGAAGTAGACAAAATTCTACAGTATTCTAGAGGACTTCTTTCCTTATCCTTTCCTCACAAATGTGAATTCTGAGGTCAGAATATTAATCTCCTGATTTAATAGATTAGTGCTTTCATGAAAATGTTAAAATATTAATTTCAGAGACACTGTGATAAGGGTGTCAATAATTTTTTACCATGTGAATCAATATTCTCTAGTACAACAGAGAGATAGGAATCAATACATATTAGTTTAATGTCAAAGCTAGACATGCAGTTTTAAAAATAGGAAATTGCCTTCTGAGTGCAAAATAAATTTATTTTTTCTTAAAGTGAAAGATCTTTTCAGAGCCCAAGTCATGCCCTGGTGATTCTCTCAGTATTAACATTTTGAATTGTTAGTATTTTTGTTTCTGTCATTTATAATATTCATTTATTAAGATTTTTATTCTTCCTTTGTCACAGAACTTTCTTTTTCACAAGAAGCTCCCAGTGATAAAATGTGTATAATTGTTTGTTATATTTGTGACATCATAATGTGATAAATTAACTGATTATATAAGCCACATTTTCCTTTAAGGTAATTTGCATTACAAGTAATCTCACACTTTACCATTATAAAAAGATATTCGATGGAGGTTTGACACTAATTTGGACTACTACTTAAAGAGAAAAAAGGAAAATAATAGTCTTCCAAACTGAGCCCATACAGACTTGCCAACATCAAGGCCAGATGACTTTCTCTAAGAATTAGCAACATGTGTATGAAGAGACTATCACTGGTCACCAATTCAAAGCCCACCCTCCCTGTTCATGTAGAGAAATACGCAAGGGAAGGGCAGTTCTGTAGCAATATTTCACTCTTTCCCCATCCAGCTGGAGGTGGGTGGCTCTGAAAGGCAGTCGACATGATGATCTATGTTTGTACTTAACTATGAATTGAAGAGAAATAGCAAACTGAATGTAGCTGCCTGAGCCTGAAAGGTTGATATCCCTCCATTTGAGATATACCAAGAATGTGTGGAAATTCTGTGAATCAATAGTTATTACTGCAGAATCTTGTTTTGTTGTTGTTGTTCAGTCACTAAGTCATGTCTGTGGAGTCAATTGTTACTCCATTGACTGCAGCATGCCAGGCTTCCCTATTCTTCACCATCTCCTGGAGCTTGCTCAAACTCATGTCCATTGAGTCAGTGATGCTATCCAACCATCTAATCCTCTGTCATTCCCTTCTCCTTCTACCTTCAATCTTTCCCAGCATCAGGGTCTTTTCTAATGAGTCGGCTCTTCGAAACAGGTGGCCAAAGTATTGGAGCTTCAGTCTCAGCATCAGTCCTTCCGATGAATATTCAGGACTAACTGATTTGATTTCTTTGTAGTTCAAGGGACTCTTAAGAGTCTTTTCTAACACCACAATTCAAAAGCATCAATTCTTTGACTTAGTTGGAAACTTATATCAGTACCTGTCTCAGAATTTTGAAAATTAGTCTTACTTAGTTGGAACCTTTTATCAGTACCTGTCTCAGGACCACTGTCTACTTGCCCAAGAGACAAATACATACATATACAAAGATGATGCTTGTAGCTGAGACAGTAACACTGATTGGAAGAATAAATCAGACCTCGACAAAGACATTGAGACTGGGGAAGCCTTGAAGAACTTACACGTACTTCTAAAAATATTCCAGCATTTGGACACTTGCCTCACAGAGGGTTCTGACAGTGAATCATTATTAACCAGAGATTCAAAGAAAAAAAAAACTGAACGAGAGAATTGCAAGGTTTTCTAGTTAAATAAAGAAATAGTGCACCTATAAATGCCCCTCAAATCTTCAAGTAGGGGGAAAGGTCAAAAATAAACAGCCAAATAAAACACATATAAGTGTTATCAAGTCATAAACCAGGGTTGTTGCTGTTCAGTCACCAAGTCATGTCTGACTCTTCATGACCCCGTGGACTGCAGCATGCCAAGCCAGGGTAACAAATTGTTAAATATCATTTGTCCTATTTTTCTACCTGATAGGTATACCTTCATAATGATAAAATTTTAAAATATGGATGAGGCTATGTATTTCACAAAAGAAACTGAATTTAATCATTATTGTGCCTGTCTAAATAGTCTATAAATGGCAAGTTATGTTTAGTATAATAAATTACACACATAATTCATAATTTCTGTATTTATTTCACATGTTCTGTCATTTGCCTCTTTTCAAAACAACAGTAAATATGTTATTATAATCAAAATTTTCCCACTTATTTTAAAATAATAATAAAAGTATAAAATAATTTAAAAATAATATGTGATTGTATGAAGAGTATAAAATGTGAATAAGTATACAAATGAAAATTAGGCTAAAAGTGAGTAATTAAATCACATGTATATGTTTCAAAAGGTTGTTTTTCTTTAAACTTGTTCACAATTTTCTATTATTGTTAAAAAACTAAATATCAGTAATGAATATGAAAATGTTTTATTTTAAAACATTAATTATAAATTTAAAAAATTCCTCTCAAATATTTCAAATAATTAAAACATATAGCAAACTAGCAATGCATTGCCAAGTTTAATAAATTGACATTTTATAAATAATGCTTATTTTTAGACACACACATAAATATAAACAAATGTAAAGGCAATATGTATTTTTAATATTAAAATGTTTCTAACTATTTGTTATCTTTGAATGTATCTTGTTAATTCTGAATAGAATTCTATTCACAAGTCTATTCACAAATAGAAACACCAAGAGAACCTAGAAAACAGAAATTTTTCACTGTTGGGGAAGGATTCATTAAGCAATAATCTATTGCACTCATGCTATTTGAAACAAAGAGTGTGACAGGTTAATAAGTCTTTTTTGCTTACCGAAGCATTTCCATTATGCAAATATCTGAAATTCAAACTATTCATTGAATAACTCTGACACTGGAAATAGAATATATAAACTTTAAAGGCACTGGAATGTAGGTACCTTTACCTTGAAAGATACACAGCAAGAGAGATGGAGAAGTGTTTCTTTGAGTTCTCAGCAGTGATAGAAGTGTAAATGCCTTGAGATACAGGTTTTGCCAAGTCAATATTGAGCCAGATCTTGCATAAGCAGGCTGTATATATTCTGTAATATGTTTGTTGCATTTTTAAATTATTTTGTGTATATTTTGTATGGTATGCAAGGCACAGGACAGTTGTCCTAATTGTTAAGTCCTGATTGTGAAAATGGTGTTGGTTGCCCCCTTTTCCTTTATTCTTGCTCTCTGCTCCTTACGCTATAGTGGAGATTGAGAAATGGAATGAGTGGAAGAACGGTCAGGTTCCTCCCTCCTCCCCAAGTCTATCAGGGCACAATCTCAGCTGATAATTGGCCAAATAGAAGCAAAGTTGAAGTATTTTGTTATAAAGGTGTAAGAAATAAGATGTAATAAGTCATGGTTCAAAGCAGGAACTAGTGCACTGTAGAGAGAAATCTTCTGAAGGCTCTCTGAAGAACTCACTTATGAACCCTCCTAGACAGCCAACATTCAGACCAGCACCTGGACAGATTGCATGTGATAAGCAGAAGAGAAATGTTATTAACCTCTACTAAGTAAAAATCAAAATGAAATAAAACACCTGGTTGACATTTTCACTTTCATTCTTGCTTTCCTAACCCCAACTCTCTTCACTCTAAAAGAAACAGAATTGAAGGGTTTTGAAAAAGAATAATGTCAGGACTAGGCAGACATCAGATGACATCCTTTTCTTCTCTTGTTGGCTGATCTTGAATCCATGATCAGACTTGAATTTGAGGAGAGGCAAAAACTTAATGCTGAGTTTGAATTTAAAGTTGAAATTTAAGCAAACTGTTCTTTTCCACAGTATGAAATATTTTGAAATTTAAAAATAAAAGTTATTCCACTTAACAGCAAGAGGAATCTGATATATCATGTTTGAATAATTCTAGATAAATGTGTTTTTCTTATTATGCCCATTCAATAAAGCAGTGACATACTTAGTTAACTCCCAGACAGTTATACTTTTCTCAATGTTTTACCATTACTATGATGATATGATGAATATCTCTTTTACTCAGTGTGTTTTCCTTGATAATCAAAAAAAAATTCTGAAATAATTTTCTATAACATTTAACTATCTTGATGATATTACCAAAAGGATTCTGATGAACTAAGGGAAGAAAAAAATTAACATAAGGTTAAAAGTAAGCAAAAAATAAATGAAATATCCAAAGAGAGAGAGCTAGAAGAAACATGGAGTGGATGAATGGTGATAGATTTTGAAATTCCACATAGGTAGCTCACTCTACAGTTTTTGCTTCAAGAAAAAAACTAATATTTTAAAGATGTTTCTCTCTTAAATACATAGGGATACATACCAAATTGTGTGCAAACCTATAGTAACACACACACGAACACACGCACACACACACACACACACATATATATATATACACACACACACATATGTATACACAAACACATACATACACATAGTGGGCTATTAAAGATAATAACAAATACTGGGGATAGCACCTCAGGGGGAAGTACAGTAAGTTTCCATTTAAATAAGATCTGCATTTTTCACTTATCCATAGGGAAATCCCAGAAGTATCAGTTTTCTTTTAATGAGACATATACCCTTCTACAGAGAAAAGAATAATCAGCTAATGAGAACCATTCTATAAATCTGACTCAGTGCTTCCATATATGACTTCCTACAAGGGGTGAAAGAACAGGTCAGCTGCTTGACTTGCAATCAAGTGACCAAGACACATTTGTCTCTCTACTATTAATTCTGTGTGGAACTTTGGTTGCACATTAGCTACTTTGAACCCAATTTCACTTAAAATGAATTTGATTTTATGGAAAAGTTAGAAATTACATATAGTACTAATTGTTTCCGTGAGGGATATTTGGTAAACAGGATTTAGTCCCTGCCAATTAGGAAGGTAGACATGAAAAATAGATAGAGAGTAATACTAAAACATTTTTCTATGTCTATACCCCGAGCAGTAACGCTGAAGAAGCTGAAGTTGAACAGTTCTATGAAGACCTATGACCTTCTAGAACTAATACCAAAAAAAGATGTCCTTTTCATTATAGGGAACTGGAATGCAAAAGTAGGAAGTCAAGAAACACCTGGAGTAACAGGCAAATTTGGCCTTGGAGTACAGAATGAAGCAGGGCAAAGGCTAATAGAGTTCTGCCAAGAGAATGGATTAGTCATAACAAACACCCTCTTCCAACAACACAAGAGAAGACTCTACACATGGACATCACCAGATGGTAGACACTGAAATCAGACTGATTATATACTTTGCAGCCAAAGATGGAGAAGCTCTATACAGTCAGCAAAAACAAGACTGATAGATGACTGTGCCTCAGATCATGAACTCCTTAATGCCAAATTAAGACTTATATTCAAGAAAGTGGTGTAAACCTCTAGAGCATTCAGGTATGACCTAAATCAAATCCCTTATGACTATACAGTGGAAATGACACATAGATTTAAGGGACTAGATGTGATAAACAGAGTGCCTGATGAACTATGGATGGAGGTTTGTGACATTGTACAGCAGACAGGGATCAAGACGATTCCCAAGAAAACAGGAATGCAAAACAGCAAAATGGCTGTCTGAGGAGGCCTTACAAATAGCTGTGAAAAGAAGAGAAGCTAAAAGCAAAGGAGAAAAGGAAAGACATAAGCGTCTGAATGCAGAGTTCCAAAGAATAGCAAGGAGAGATAAGAAAGCCTTCCTCAGCAATTAATGCAAAGAAATAGACCAAAAGAACAGAATGGGAAAGACTAGAAATCTCTTCAGGAAAATTAGAGATACCAAGGGAATATTTCATGCAAAGATAAGTTAGATAAAGGACAGAAATGGTATGGACCTAACAGAAGCAGAAGATATTAAGAGGGGTGGCAAGAATACACAGAAGAATTATACAAAAAAGATCTTCACTACCCAGATAATCACAATGGTGTGATCACTGACCTAGAGCCAGACATCCTGCAATGTGAAGTCAAGTGGACCTTAGAAAGCATCACTACAAACAAAGCTAGTGAAGGTGATGGAATTCCAGTTCAGCTATTTCAAATCCAAAAGATGATGCTGTGAAAGTGCTGCACTCAATATGCCAGCAAATCTGGAAAACTCAGCAGTGGCCACAGGACTGGAAAAGGTCAGTTTTCATTCCAATCCCAAAGAAAGGCAATGCCAAAGAATGCTCCAACTACCACACAATTGCACTCATCTCACAGACTAGTAAAGTAATGCTTAAAATTCTCCAAGCCAAGCTTCAGCAATACGTGAACCATGAACTTCCAGATGTTCAAGCTTGTTTTAGAAAAGGCAAAGGAACTAGAGATTAAATTGCCAACATACTCTGGATCATCAAAAAAGCAAGAGAGTTTCAGAAAAACATCTATTTCTGCTTTATTGACTATGCCAAAGCCTTTGACTGTGTGGATCACAACAAACTGTGGAAAATTCTTCAAGAGATGGGAATACCAGACCACCTGACCTGCCTCTTGAGAAATCTGGATGCAGGTCAAGAAGCAACAGTTAGAACTGGACATGGAGCAACAGACTGGTTCCAAATAAGAAAAGGAGTACATCAAGCCTGTATATTGTCACCCTGTTTATGTAACTTATATGCAGAGTACATCATGAGAAATGCTGGGCTGGAGGAAGAACAAGCTGCAATCGAGATTGCTGGGAGAAATATCAATAACCTCAGATATGCAGATGACACCACCCTTATGGCAGAAAGTGAAGAAGAATTAAAGAGCCTCTTGATGAAAGTGAAAGAGGAGAGTGAAAAAGTTGGCTTAAAGCTCAGCATTCAGAAAATGAAGATCATGGCATCCAGTCCCATCACTTCATGGCAAATAGATGGTGAAACAGTGGAAACAGTGGCTGACTTTATTTTTTGGGCTCCAAAATCACTGCAGATGGTGATTGCAGCCATAAAATTAAAAGATGCTTACTCCTTGGAAGGAAAGTTATGACCAACCTAGATAGCATATTCAAAAGCAGAGACATTACTTTGCCAACAAAGGTCCGTCTAATCAAGGCTATGGTTTTCCAGTGGTCATGTATGGATGTGAGAGTTGGACTGTGAAGAAAGCTGAGCACGGAAGAATTGATGCTTTTGAACTGTGGTGTTGGAGAAGACTCTTGAGAGCCCCTTGGACTGCATGGAGATCCAACCAATCCATCCTAAAGGAGATCAGTCCTGGGTGTTCATTGGAAGGACTGATGTTGAAGCTGAAACTCCAATAATTTGGCCACCTGATGTGATGAGCTGACTCATTGTAAAAGATCCTGATGCTGGGAAAGACTGAGGGCAGGAGGAGAAGTGAATGACAGAGGATGAGATCGTTGCATAGCATCACAGACTCAATGGATATGGGTTTGGCTGGACCCCCAGAGTTGTTGATGGACAGGGAGGCCTGGTATGCTGTGGTCCATGGGGTCACAAAGAGTCAAACATGACTGAGATGACTGAATACTAGAATTAGAAAAAGCAGTAGCATAGGCCTCAAATTCCCTAAAGTGTGACTAAACCAGCCTGAATACAAATATGCAGGAAATGCAGTGTTACTAAATATAAGAGAGTAAGGAAGAAGAGGGGCAGATGGGAAGGTCAAAGAGGGGAATAGCATCAGTTCATATTGGGGATGAGACAGTAAAGAATTCACTTGTAGTGAAGGAGTTCAGTTCAGTCATTCAGTCGTGTCCTACTCTTTGCAACTCCATGAATAGCAGCACGCCAGGCCTCCCTGTCCATCACCAACTCCCAGAGTTCACTCAGACTCATGTCCATCGAGTCAGTGATGCCATCCAGCCATCTCATCCTCTGTCATCCCCTTCTCCTCCTGCCCCCAATCCCTCCCAGCATCAGAGTCTTTTCCAATGAGTCAACTCTTCGCATGAGGTGGCCAAAGTACTGGAGTTTCAGCTTTAGCATCATTCCTTCCAAAGAAATCCCAGGGCTGATCTCCTTCAGAATGGACTGGTTGGATCACCTTGCAGTCCAAGGGACTCTCAAGAGTCTTCTCCAAAACCACAGTTCAAAAGCATCAATTCTTTGGCACTCAGCCTTCTACACAGTCCAACTCTCACATCCATACATGACCACAGGAAAAACCACAGCCTTGACTAGATGGACCCATGTTGGCAAAGTAATGTCTCTGCTTTTGAATATGCTATCTAGGTTAGTCATAACTTTCCTTCCAAGGAGTAAGCATCTTTTAATTTCATGGCTGCAGTCACCATCTGCAGTGATTTTGGAGCCCCAAAAATAAAGTCTGACATTGTTTCCACTGTTTCCCCATCTGTTTCCCATGAAGTGACGGGACCAGATGCCATGATCTTCATTTTCTGAATGCTGAGCTTTAAGCCAACTTTTTCACTCTCCTCTTTCACTTTCATCAAGAGGCTTTTGAGTTCCTCTTCACTTTCTGCCATAAGGTGGTGTCATCTGCATATCTGAGGTTATTAATATTTCTCCCGGCAATCTTGATTCCAGCTTGTGCTTCGTCCAGCCCAGCGTTTCTCATGATGTACTCTGCATATAAGCGGGGTGACAATATACAGCCTTGACGTATTCCTTTTCCTATTTGGAAGCAGTCTGTTGTTCCATATCCAGTTCTAACTGTTGCCTCCTGAGCTGTATATAGGTTTCTCAAGAGGCAGATCAGGTAGTCTGGTGTTCCCATCTCTTTCAGAATTTTCCACAGTTATTGTGATCCACACAGTCTAAGGCTTTGGCATAGTCAATAAAGCAGAAATAGATGTTTTTCTGGAACTCTCTTGATTTTTCCATGATCCAGCAGATGTTGGCAATATGATCTCTGGTTCCTCTGCCTTTTCGAAAACCAGCTTGAACATCTGGAAGTTCACGGTTGACACATTGCTGAAGCCTGGCTTGGAGAATTTTGAGTATTACTTTACTAGCATGTGAGATGAGTGCAATTGTGTGGTAATTGGGGCATTCTTTGGCATTGTCTTTCTTTGGGATTGGAATGAAAACTGACCTTTTCCAGTCCTGTGGCCACTGCTGAGTTTTCCATATTTGCTGGCATATTGAGTGCAGCACTTTCAAAGCATCATCTTTTGGATTTGAAATAGCTCAACTGGAATTCCATCACCTCCACTAGCTTTGTTTGTAGTGATGCTTTCTAAGGCCCACTTGATTTCACATTGGAGGATGTCTGGCTCTAGGTCAATGATCACACCATCATGATTATCTGAGTCAGGAAGATCTTTTTTGTACAGTTCATCTGTGTATTCTTGCCACCTCTTCTTAATATCTTCTGTTTCTGTTAGAGACCCTGTTTCTATTCCTGGGCAGGAAAGTTGCCCTGGAAAAGGGTGCAGTTACCCCCTCCAGTATTCTTGCCTAGAGCATTCCATGGACAGAAAAGCCTGATGGGCTACAGTCCATGGAGTCACAAAAAGTGGGTCATGACTGAATGAGTAACAGTTTCATTTTCAAGCCTTATTCAAACATTGGTCTTTGTTGTCATTGTTGTTGGGTGAAGTAGGCATGTATTTGAAGGCTTTAAAAGAATGCTGCTGCTGCTACTAAGTCGCTTCAGTCGTGTCTAACCATTTGCGACCCCGTAGACGGCAGCCCACCAAGCTCCCCGTCCCTGGGATTCTCCAGGCAAGGACACTGGAGTGGGTTGCCATTTCCTTCACCAATGCGTGAAAGTGAAAAGTGAAAGTGAAGTCACTTAGTCACATCCGACTCTTTGTGACCCCATGGACTGCAGCCCACCAGGCTCCTCCGTCCGTGGGATTTTTCAGGCAAGAATACTGGAGTGGGGTACCACTAACATGCTCTAATCTATGTTTTATCAGTCTTATTCTTTCCGCCACCAAGGGCTAAATTGAACAGTAAAAAAAAAAAAAAAAAAAGACACATTAAGAGGTATATTTAATAGTATAGTTAAGAGATGATGGTAGCTTAGACCAGCATTATCAGAAGTGGTGGCTGTGAGCTGTGGTCAGATTCAGAATCCACTTTGAAGTCAGGGTGACAGGATTTGCTGATACATTGGATTTACTTATTGACAGAAAAGAGTGAAGAATACATTCAAGAGTTTTTGATCTGCTATATTAAAAGGATGGAATGGTCATTAACTGAGATGGTACAAACTGTGGGAAGCTTGTTTCAATTGACAAAAAAAAAAAAAATCAGAAGGGGGAGAAAGAAATGGATACAAAAAAGGAGATTCTAGGCAAAGAGAAAAATAGAGTAAATATGGAATAAATGGTAGCATGGTAGGAAAGATAAAAATACAGCTTATTTTAAAATCTAAGTGAGATGTTATATCAGGAATGCATAATGCATGTGGAATGATAGTGTCTGATACTGATAGTACATTATGAAGAACCCAGAATATTTCCAAAGGACTTTCCACTTTTTGAAAGCCACTGAGAGCAATTGGCTTTTTGAGAATGAATGATCATGGTTTGAATTTCAGAGAGACAGTCTCTCAATATCCTGTCTGAAACAGGCCAAATGTTTTTGATGACTAAGATTCTAAATGTTAAAAGATTCAATAAATGCTATAAATAATTTTAAACACTGATGAGTATTGATAAATTGACTCTCTGTGATTATCCAATAAAAATGTGTACATGGTACCCTTGAATATTGGACAAGATTTTTTTAAATCACAATTCATTGTCATCTTTTATACAAATTGTGTAAGTGCTCATACAATTGAGTGTCAGCATATAGCCATATATCTGAATTAGACACTTTCCAATTATTGTAAATTGTTTTGATATATATTTTAATCTCTTTTTCTGCTGGTATGATTAATCATTTTCTTTTTTTGTTTGCTTTTTAATATACATTTATTTATTTTAATTGGAGGTTAATTACAATATATGAATATATCGTACATATGGAATATATTTTCTGATTAATTTTTTCTTTCAATTTTTCAAATGTTCATAGTCAAATCTACTAATTTGTTGCTAAGGACATTTTTTTGTCTTTAGGGTTATGCTTATTGTTACTAAAATAGATGTGTGTTTAATAGTAATTAACCCAGAAAAAATTCAGTTAAAGAGAACAAAGAAATGCCTACAAAAATACCTCTATAGAGGTATACACGCAAACATAGAAAGAAGAAAAAAAGAAAGAAAAATGAAAAAAGAAGGGAAGGGTAAAAGAAAGGGTAAGAAAAAGTCTTTATATTCAGTCTTCCCAGGTGACTCAGTGTTTAAAAATCTGCCTGCCAATGCAGAAGATGCAAGAGTGGTTGGGAAGGAAATGGCAACCCACTCCAGTATTCTTGCCTGGAAAATCCCATGGACAGAGGAGCCTTGTGGGCTGTCATAAAGAATTGGACATGACTGATGTGAATGAGCATGAAGCAAATATGCAACATAATATTTTTTAAGTTAAACCTTATAGGAATATGAGGAAGCATAGAAAAACATTGCAGGAAAATCCAATTCAGCTGTCTCAGCCACATAGCAAGTGAACAAAAAGTGTTGAGAAGATATACGTAGCATAAAAATAAATTTAGACCCTTTCACATTCTAAATCCTGAGAAGCTACCATGCATTGGACACAACTTTGTACCATATTTTAAATCCTAAGCAAACCTAGGAGGTAATTGAGGCTTATAGCAATTATGTAAATTACTCAACATTCTTAATAAGTGCAATAATATGAACACCAATCTGAGTCTTCTCAGTCAATTGCACACAATCCTCTGTCTTGCCTTTGGATGGAGTAAAGCAAAGAAATGCATTTTACTCACATGGATAAAGATAAAACATATTAACTTATACTCTCTTAAAGAAAAAAATATAGAGAGTTTTGAGTTTGAGTCATTTTTTCAGTAAGTTACTCCTAGCATATTTTAACCCTAAAACAGTACATGAAAGAGTTCTACTTAGTTTTTTTTCTAAATTTATTTTCAAAAATACACAAGTTTCATTTAGGATGAGGTATTTCTTAGCATATGTAATTTAAACACAAATATATTAGATATTAAGTTGCCATTTCTAACAGAATACTACATGTAAGGTATAAGGAAATTATACTCTAATATTTTCCTGATGAAAGGTTGAGGAGAAATAGTAAATTGAAAAAAAACAAATCTTTGTTCAGTTCAATTCAGTTCAGTTGCTCAGTTCTGTCTGACTCTTTGCTACCCCAGCCGCAAATTGCAGCACTCCAGGCGTCCCTGTCCATTACCAACTCCCGGAGTTTACTCAGACTCACGTCCATCGAGTTGGTGATGCCATCCAGTCATCTTATCGTCTGTCTTCTCCTTCTCCTCCTGCCCCCAATCTCTCCCAGCATCAGATTCTTTTCCAATGAGTCAACTCTTCACATGAGGTGGCCAAAGTACTGGAGTTTCAGCTGTAGCATCATTCCTTCCAAAGAACACCCAGGGCTGATCTCCTTCAGAATGGACTGGTTGGATCTCCTTGCAGTCCAAGGGACTCTCAAGAGTCTTCTCCAGTACCACAGTTCAAAAGCATCAATTCTTCCGCACTCAGCTTTCTTCACAGTCCAACTCTCACATCCATACATGACCACTGGAAAAACCATAGCCTTGATTAGACGGACCTTTGTTGGCAAAGTAATGTCTCTGCTTTTGAATATGCTATCTAGGTTGGTCATAACTTTCCTAAAAAGTTTTCCATAAAAGAGTAAGCATCTTTTAATTTTATGGCTGCAATCACCATTTGCAGTGATTTTGGAGCCCAAAAAATAAAGTCAGCCACTGTTTCCACTGTTTCACCATCTATTTGCCATGAAGTGTTGGGACTGGATGCCATGATCTTAGTTTTCTGAATGTTGAGCTTTAAGCCAACTTTTCCACTCTCCTCTTTCACTTTCATCAAGAGGCTCTTTAGTTCTTCTTCACTTTCTGCCATAAGGGTGGTGTCATCTGCGTATCTGAGGTTACTGATATTTCTCCCAGCAATCTCGATTGCAGCTTGTTCTTCCTCCAGCCCAGCATTTCTCATGATGTACTCTGCATATAAGTTACATAAACAGGGTGACAATATACAGGCTTGATGTACTCCTTTTCTTATTTGGAACCAGTCTGTTGCTCCATGTCCAGTTCTAACTGTTGCTTCCTGACCTGCATCCAGATTTCTCAAGAGGCAGGTCAGGTGGTCTGGTATTCCCATCTCTTGAAGAATTTTCCACAGTTTCTTGTGATCCACACAGTCAAAGGCTTTGGCATAGTCAATAAAGCAGAAATAGATGTTTTTCTGAAACTCTCTTGCTTTTTTGATGATCCAGAGTATGTTGGCAATTTAATCTCTAGTTCCTTTGCCTTTTCTAAAACAAGCTTGAACATCTGGAAGTTCATGGTTCACGTATTGCTGAAGCTTGGCTTGGAGAATTTTAAGCATTACTTTACTAGTCTGTGAGATGAGTGCAATTGTGTGGTAGTTGGAGCATTCTTTGGCATTGCCTTTCTTTGGGATTGGAATGAAAACTGACTTTTTCCAGTCCTGTAGCCACTGCTGAGTTTTCCAGATTTGCTGGCATATTGAGTGCAGCACTTTCACAGCATCATCTTTTGGATTTGAAATAGCTTAACTGGAATTCCATCACCTTCACTAGCTTTGTTTGTAGTGATGCTTTCTAAGGCCCACTTGACTTCACATTGCAGGATGTTTGGCTCTAGGTCAGTGACCACACCATTGTGATTATCTGGGTAGTGAAGATCTTTTTTGTATAGTTCTTCTGTGTATTCTTGCCACCCCTCTTAATATCTTCTGCTTCTGTTAGGTCCATACCATTTCTGTCCTTTATCGAGCCCATCTTTGTATGAAATGTTCCCTTGGTATCTCTAATTTTCTTGAAGAGATTTCTAGTCTTTCCCATTCTGTTCTTTTGGTCTGTTTCTTTGCATTGATCGCTGAGGAAGGCTTTCTTATCTCTCCTTGCTATTCTTTGGAACTCTGCATTCAGACGCTTACGTCTTTCCTTTTCTCCTTTGCTTTTCACTTGTCTTCTTTTCATGGCTATTTGTAAGGCCTCCCAAGACAGCCATGTTGCTTTTTGCATTTCTTTTCCCAGGGGATGGTCTTGATCCCTGTCTCCTGTACAATGTCAAGAACCTCAGTCCATTATTCATCAGGCACTCTGTCTATCAGATCTAGTCCCTTAAATCTATTCCTCACTTCCACTGTATAATCATAAGGGATTTGATTTAGTTCATAGCTGAATGGCCTAGTGGTTTTGCTGAATCTTTGTAGAAGTTTACTAATTCTGTAATTTCCAAGTAAGAGAATGCTGATACAATATAGGATTTTTTAACTTTTCCAACCTAATAGTGAAAAGGAGTTATTTTATTTAGTTTTATTAAAATTAAAATCCAGTCTATAAATTTTCCAGTGAGTACTGGTATGTCTGTATGCTGCATGCTTTTCTTATTATTTAAAATATGACTTTATGAAATTTTCAGTTTAACAATTAGTGATTACAATTTCTTTGGAACATTTCTCTTGAGAGCTTTCCAAGTAAGTAGAAGCATGAATCAAAGATTTAGTAGTTCTCCATGTGCTAATGTCCATAAATCTTCATAACATATTAATGAATCTTGAAAATCACCAAGTAGATCTCCCATCATATTTAATGTGTGGTAGAGTATAGACAAAAATCCAAGAGCTATATTTCTGGACTTTTGTTCATACATATTGCATGATTTGGATGGTCTGGAATCTGATTCATTTATTTTATTCTCTTACAGAGGCAATTGGGTGTCTGGTAAGTGAATTTTTCTATGGAAATATTTATTGTGAAACAGAAGCATGAAAAATATCCAAAAAATCATCCAGATTGGTATTTGCATGTGGGCAGGCTTAATCCCTTCAGTCCTGTCGACTTTTTGCAATCCTATGGACCACAGCATGCCAGCCTCCTCTGTCCATGGGATTCTCCAGGCAAGAATACTGGAGTGGGTTGCCATGCCCTCCTCCAGGAGATCTTTCAGACCCAGAGAACCGAACCTGCATCTTCTGCATCTCCTGCATTGGCAGGCAGGTTCTTTACCACCACCACCACCTGGGAAGCCCAGATTGGTATTTACAATCAATTAAATCATTTCCTACAATTTCAGGCTGATGCTTAACAAAGGAAGGAAACTCCATATTTTTATGGACATTATATTGGCAGTTGAGATGGAAAATATGTTAGCAGTGTATGGCTAAATTCATGTTTTCTTATTAAGACTGACAGACATTTCTAACTATAATTTGCATTGATTAGTTATTTAAAAGGAAAGTGTTGCTGGGTTTAATTATTACATGTATAATTGGAAGTTGCATGAAAGACACCATATATCAAACTTCGAGTTCAATTTGGCAATTTTTTCTCATTTCATCAGGTTTTCTTATTTAAATCTCCATTTTCTTTCAGGTATCTAATTAGCTATAATTGGAGTCATCACCATTCAAATACTCTCAGAAGACCTTGAATATGCACAGTAGAAAGAAAATAGTTTCAACTTGACAGTTCTAACATAGTGTAAATTAAAATACATGTTGCAGCCACCTTATCTGGGAGTGGGAAGTAGGGAATTCATTCGTCCTGTAAAGATATTACTTATAGGAAATTATATAATTATAGGCATAATAAAATAATGTAAATATAGGAAAATAATTTTCAACCAGTCCATACTAAAGGAGATCAGCCCTGGGTGTTCTTTGGAAGGAGTGATGCTAAAGCTGAAAGTCCAGTACTTTGGCCACCTCATGTGAAGAGTTGACTCATTGAAAAAGACTCCGATGCTGGGAGGGATTGGGGGCAGGAGGAAAAGGGGATGACAGAGGATGAGATGGCTGGATGGCATCATCGACTAGATGGACGTGAGTCTCAGTGAACTCCGGGAATTGGTGATGGACAGGGAGGCCTGGCTGCTGTGATTCATGGGGTCGCAAAGAGTCGGACACAACTGAGCAACTGAACTGAACTGAATTTTTAATAAACACAGCTTCTAGATACATCTAGTCTGTTCAGAAAAGAAAAGAGTATCCTGTCAACTTTTATAATTGCTGTTCAAACTGTGATTAGTTTTATATTCAAACTCATCTCTAATAATTTGTATGTAATTACTCCTGTTATTTATGGTCAAATTTTTACATACATATTGTATCAAATGTCTCATTATTTTAATTTTCACATCTAGGAGATGGTATAGGTGTCAGAACTGTGTAAAACTTTTTGAAATCTCTCCTGTTTCTCAAAAGTCCAAATTCCGAATATGGAGGTGAAAACTTCAATTCATACAGATCAACATCACAAAAGCAATGTTATGAGCCATTTATATTTATCTTTTCTTCAGATTATTTTTTAAATTTAGTTGTGGAATTTCTGGATATTCTCTTGTGAAACTAGGGTGAATGTATGAAATCCTTAGGCCAGTTTCCATTGCTCTGTGTTTACTTTGAAGCAGAAGTTCCTTAAGTGAGTTATGGGACCACATTAGAATCATGGTTTCTAGATGGAACAATCTTCTGAAACATAATCCAGTAATTTCCACCCTGAAGACAAAAGACAGGATAACAATGGGGGACATAGCCAGACTTTAATGGTTTTAGAAATCTGGATCACTTTCATCCAGACATAAATTTTCTTGTTTTCACTTGCCTCTCTGTTTTACCTCTCTATACACACTATTCACTCTATTGTCTTCTTAAGATCTCTGTTTTAATTTTTGCTCTCTAGTGTTTTCCCCTCCTAACATAAGAAATCTGATTGTATGCCATTTTTCTTGGTTATTGGTATAAATAGGGATCATATTCACCTCTAAACTTTTCATCAAGATTTTTAAAAATTATCAGACTGCAGAGTAAAAGAAGTAAAATCCCCTTCAAGCTTAAATTTTCATTGGTTCAGTATGATAAATTGCTATGAAGCTACTGGGTCAGAGTTGAATTTAGAAAAAAAAAAAAAAATATATATATATATATGTTTTTTTTTTTTTTATTATATAAATGTGGCACGCTGGTAAAGAGTCTGCCTGCCAGTTCAGGAGATGTAAGAGACTTGAATTTTGATCCCTGGTTGGGAAGATCTCCTGGAGTAGGAAATGGCAACCCACTCCTATATTCTCGCCTGGAAAATTCCATGACAGAGGAGCCTGGCATGTTACAGTCCATAGGATTGCAAAGAGCTAGACACAACTGAGCACATACACACACACTTACATAAATATATAAATAGAAATACATTTAATTTCCAACTTAATTGTCCTCATTTAACAAAAAACAATTATATTCAAGTATTTAAGAGGATGTGTAAAATTGAGAAGTAGGCATAACCCAGCATTGAGAGAATTTTTTATGATTCCTCAGTTTCAAGCTATGATCTTTCTCTCGTTTCATGTAGCTTTGGCTGAATAACTTACCCTGAAGCTTCATCACTTTTCTTGGCTAAAGAAGAAATACATCTAAGGAGGAAATACATACCATCCTTGTATATTTCACCTATTAAGAAAACATAACATTGTAGAGCCAAAATAACTATATTCAGCATCCTATAATAAACCATAATGGAAAAGAAAAAAAAAAAAAGAAAATGCAACATAAATTTATATAGTCTATAATTTTATATGTTATTCAAATATTTTCAAATTATAAGTTAATCTTTTTTCCCCCAAAGAAAAAACTGTTTCTTCAGAGTCACAGTGACTGAATCTTCAAGGAGGAGCAGAGAATTAGAACTTGTACAAAATTATCTCTTTCCTACTCAGACATCAAAGAGATAATGTCTTTCCCAACTAAAGAATGAGAGAGAGGAAGAGAAACATAGAAAGAAAAAATGAAGAGAGAAAAGAAGGAGAAAGAGAGAACAGTGAATTGGGCTATAATATAGTCAAAGTTTTTTGAAAAAAAAAGTAACACATCTTGGTTTGAGAGAAACCTGCTAACAAAATAATAGGTTCTATTCAGAAATGATTTATCTATTGTACAAATACTTTATTTCTTATGAAAAAACTGTATTTTCTTTTTATTCATATAAAATATACTTGTTATTTTGAAGTTGTCATTATATGCTGATTATTTGACCCCATTTCAAAAAGGCAATTTAGAAAGATATTCTTTATACAATAGTCTAATTAATCCAATTGACATAGCCATGTTAAAATATTAAGGTGGAATACATAGAGCAGAAAAATGAAATATTAAACTAAGGGATTTACATAATCTTGGGCACAGATGCCAGATTTCAAAAGCCAACATCACCTTTCATAATTGAAAGCAGAATACCTTTGTGAAGAATCATCTATTAAAACCAAAGTACTATTTCAATAAAGCATTAAGATTGCTGCATAGAAAGCCCCTTGAGCAGCTCTCTGAAATAACAGTGGATTGCTATTCTAATCCACAGTGGAACATGTTAATAAGTGTGATAAATGACTCACAGGGAGCTTCAGATTTCAATGTCATTGGAATTAGAATCAAGCAAAGGCTGGCCCTGGGTGATGGATGTAGAGGATTTTCGTGGTAAACACTTGCAATGTCAGGACAATACCGGCTTATGGAACACTCAGAGGCAAAATTCATGTCCATTTGTCAACTTGTTGCCTAAGGATAAAAATGTAGACAGAAAACTAGTCTTAAACAAGTAATACACTCCCTCACATTTCATAATCCTTCAAAATGATACAAAACAGAGAAATTAAAGGACATAATTTATCAAGTTAAACCACTTTACACTTAGAGACATAACCTTGATAATAGAGTGGATTAGGAAGATACAGTACAATCAACTGAATTGATATTATTGCCATATTTTCCTTCTTACTTTTTTTTTTCTTTAGTTGTGCAAGCTTTATGAAGGTGTAAATGTATGTGCTGTGCTGAGTTGCTTCAGTCATGCCCAACTCTTTGAGACCCTATGGACTGTAGCCTACCAGACTCATGTCCATGGGATTTTCCAGGCAAGAATACTTGAGTGGGTTGCTGTGTCCTCCTGTATGAGATCTTCCCAACCCAGGGACTGAACCTGTGTCTCTTACATCTCCTGCATTGGCAAGCAGGTTCTTTACCACAAGTGCCACCTGGGAAGTCCATATACATGTATATGTGATGCTATTTTTGGTTTTATTTTCTAAAGAGATACAGATCACATATATACAGACAAAATTTCTTTTGACTGTTTCAACTGAGACAGATGCAGAGTAAGGATATTATGAAATTTTTAAAAATTCATGACACTCTATAGAATAGTGGAGTATTGTACTTTAGTATTTAAATAAAAGGAAGACTTGCATTATGTATATTATATTTTCAATGATGTACTTGGATATTATTGAATGTTCCTTAGGAGACATGCTTCTGATTTATACTTCATTTTCTAAGTTAACATTTTCCTCACTATTTTTCCAACATGTAGTCTATATCACAGAAATACACAAAGTACCTAGATCTGTATGAAACTGAAAACAAACAAACAAATGTAGAGGGCTAAACCGAACAACAACAACAAAAAAAGGGTTGATAAAACTAAATAGAGAAAATGCCTTCTCAAATGTTGTTATTCATGAAATCACAAAACACCACCAATTTCAAAAATAGTATGACGAAAATATTATTTACCTTTATAAATAACATTCACAAAATTGATCAAAATAAAATAACTTTAAAATATTTTCTTTAATATATGGGCAGTTTTCAACATTGTTTTTGGTCATTGCCATTTCACCAAGGCAGTGCTTTCCAAACTGTCACATGCATAGAATCTTAGTCAAATAAAGATTGTGATGCAGTTTATCTGCTTGATGGGAACCCAGGTGCTAATTTCCACACAAGATTTTTCGGTAAAACTGTTTTTCCTATAGTGCTGGTCTCATCTTGGTGAGCTAGTCACTAACGGCACATCCTTGAATTCAATCAGAAGGTAATATTCAAGAGAGTTTTCAAGGAGAGAAAAGCTATTGCTCTATGGTGGCTACAATTACATGAATAAAGAATATACTAATGCTGAGTCCCTTTTGGTTTCAATTAATGTCCAAAAGTGACAGAAAGTGGGGGTCATGGTTATAGGTATTGACTGCACAATCAGACATTTGGATTTGAGTCCCATCTTCTCTCTTAACTAGCCTTTGGACTCATGCTTATGATTCCTCTTCTGTAAGCCTATAATACCATTAAAAGTTATTTAATTTAGTGTTTGTGATGGTTAAATGAGGCAAAACCTATAAAATACTTAACTCCTGGCATATGATAAACCCTTATTATTATTTGTATTAAGAGGTAATGCTACTGACTTTGTAAAAAGAAAACTTGTATTTTAATTTTTGCTATTCCACTTAAGGATTAAAAGACCCTTAATCCTTTAAAAGTATTTTAAGTCTTCTGATCTCAATTTCATCAGTTATAGAATGTGAATAATTATATGCATTTTAAGGTGACTGCCACCTGACATTAGTTGTAAAGAACCCAGCTGCGAATGCAGGAGATGTAAGCAACATGAGTTTGATCACTGAGTCAGGAACACTCCCTGGAGGAGGGCAAGGTAACTCTCTCCAGTACATTCTTGCCTTGGAAATACCATGGACAGAGTGGCCTGGCAGACTACAGTCCATAGGTTTGTGAAGAGTTGGACCTACCTGAAGAGACTTAGCACACACGTGCATTTTAAAGGGCTAATGAGATGAATCAGTTCAGTGGAGTAGGTCAGTTGTGTCCAACTCTTTGTGACCCCATGAGTTGCTGCATGCCAGGCCTCCCTGCCCATCACCAACTCCCGGAATTCATTCAAACTCACGTCCATTGAATCAGTGATGCCATCCAGCCATGTCATCCTCTGTCTTCCCCTTCTCCTCCTGCCCCCAATCCCTCCCAGCCTCAGAGTCTTTTCCAATGAGTCGACTCTTCACATGAGGTGGCCAAAGTACTGGACTTTCAGCTTTAGCATCAGTCCTTCCAAAGAACACAGAGGACTGATCTCCTTCAGAAGGGACTGGTTGGAACTCCTTGCAGTCCAAGGGGCTCTCAGGAGTCTTATCCAATACCACAGTTCAAAAGCATCAATTCTTCAGCACTTAGCCTTCTTCACAGTCCAACTCTCACATCCATACATGACCACAGGAAAAACCATAGCCTTGACTAGATGGACCCATGTTGGCAAAGTAATGTCTCTGCTTTTGAATATTCTATCTGGGTTGGTCATAACTTTTCTTCCAAGGAGTAACCGTCTTTTAATTTCATGGCTGCAGTAACCATCTGCAGTGATTTTGGATCCCCAAAAAATAAAGTCTGACACTGTTTCCACTGTTTCCCCATTTTTTCCCATGAAGTGATGAGACCAGATGCCATGATCTTAGTTTTCTGAATGTTGAGCTTTAAGCCAACTTTTTCACTCTCCTCTTTCACTTTCATCAAGAGGCTTTTGAGTTCCTCTTCACTTTCTGCCATAAGGGTGTTGCCATCTGCATATCTGAGGTTATTGATATTTCTCCCGGCAATCTTGATTCCAGCTTGTGCTTCTTCCAGTCCAGCGTTTCTCATGATGTACTCTGCATAGAAGTTAAATAAGCAGGGTGATAATATACAGCCTTGATGTATTCCTTTTCCTATTTGGAAACAGTTTGTTGTTCCATGTCCAGTTCTAGCTGTTGCCTTCTGACTTGCATATAGGTTTCTCAAGAGGCAGATCAGGTGGTCTGGTATTCCCATCTCTTTCAGAATTTTCCACAGTTTATTGTGATCCACACGGTCAAAGGCTTTAGCATATAGAACACTACATATGAAAATATTTTATAAACCCTAAAATTATGAAACTTTTAAGTATAATTTCTACTCCTTGAGTATTAAAGTTTTTGAAAGAATTGTTTAAATTCATTAAGTGTTGGTAGAAACAAAGTAACACCATGTAATTTTATTGATACAATATATAAAGATGGGCTTGATAAAGGACAGAAATGGTATGGACCTAACAGAAGCAGAAGATATTAAGAAGAGATGGCAAGAATACACAGAAAAACTATACAAAAAAGATTTTCACCACCCAGATAATCACGATGGTCTGATCACTGACCTACAGCCAGACATCCTGGAATGTGAAGTCAAGTGGGCCTTAGAAAACATCACTACGAACAAAGCTAGTGAAGGTGATAAAATTCCAGTTGAGCTATTCCAAATCCTGAAAGATGATGCTGTGAAAGTGCTTCACTCAATATGCCAGCAAATCTGGAAAACTCAGCAGTGGCTACAGGACTGGAAAAAGTCAGTTTTCATTCCAATCCCAAAGAAAGGCAATGCCAAAGAATGCCCCAACTACCGCACAATTGCACTCATCTCACATGCTAGTAAAGTAATGCTCAAAATTCTCCAAGCCAGGCTTCAGCAATATGTGAACCATGAACTTCCTGAAGTTCAAACTGGTTTTAGAAAAGGCAGAGGAACCAGAGACCAAATTGCCAACATCTGCTGGATCATGGAAAAGCAAGAGAGTTCCAGAAAAACATCTATTTCTGCTTTATTGACTATGCCAAAGCCTTTGACTGTGTGGATCACAACAAACTGCGGAAAATTCTGAAAGAGATGGGAATACCAGACCACCTGACCTGCCTCTTGAGAAATCTGTATGCAGGTCAGGAAGCAACAGTTAGAACTGGACATGGAACAACAGACTGGTTCCAAACAGGAAAAGGAGTAGGTCAAGGCTGTGTATTGTCACCCTGTTTATTTAACTTCTATGCAGAGTACATCATGAGAAACGCTGGACTGGAAGAAGCACAAGCTGGAATCGAGATTGTCGGGAGAAATATCAATAACCTCAGATATGCAGATGACACCACCCTTATGGCAGAAAGTGAAGAGGAACTCAAAAGCCTCTTGATGAAAGTGAAAGTGGAGAGTGAAAAAGTTGACTGAAAGCTCAACATTCAGAAAATGAAGATCATGGCATCCGGTCCCATCACTTCCTGGGAAATAAATGGGGAAACAGTGGAAACAGTGTCAGACTTTATATTTTGGGTCTCCAAAATCACTGCATATGGTGATTCCAGCCATGAAATTAAAAGACGCTTACTCCTTGGAAGGGAAGTTATGACCAACCTAGATAGCATATTCAAAAGCAGAGACATTACTTTGTCAACAAAGGTCCGTCTAGTCAAAGCTATGGTTTTTCCTGTGGTCATGTATGGATGTGAGAGTTGGACTGTGAAGAAGGCTGAGTGCCAAAGAATTGATGCTTTTGAACTGTGGTGTTGGAGAAGACTCTTGAGAGTCCCTTGGACTGCAAGGATATCCAACCAGTCCATTCTGAAGGAGATCAGCCCTGGGATTTCTTTGGAAGGAATGATGCTAAAGCTGAAATTCCAGTACTTTGGCCACTTAATGCGAAGAGTTGACTCATTGGAAAATACTCTGATGCTGGGAGGGATTGGGGCCAGGAGGAGAAGGGGATGACAGAGGATGAGATGGCTGGATGGCATCACTGACTCGATGGACGTGAGTCTGAGTGAACTCCGGGTGTTGGTGATGGACAGGGAGGCCTGGCATGCTGTGATTCATGGGGTCACAAAGAGTCGGACACGACTGAGCTATTGATCTGATCTGATATATATATTTTGTCTCACCCTATTAGAGTTCCCTAATAAAATTGTGACAAAATATAGGCAAATGAGAAACTAGCAAATATTACACATATTTTATTGCTAATTAGAAATCGATATTGGAGAAGGCAATGGCACCCCACTCCAGTACTCTTGCCTGGAATATCCCATGAATGGAGGAGCCTGTAGGCTACAGTCCATGCGATCGCAAAGAGTCGGACACGACAGAGTGACTTCACTTTCACTTTTCACTTTCATGCGTTGGAGAAGGACATGGCTACCCACTCCAGTGTTCTTGCCTGGAGAATCCCGGGGATTGAGGAGCCTGGTGGGCTGCTGTCTAGGGGGTCCCACAGGAGTCAGACATGACTGAAGCAACATAGCAGTAGCAGAAATAGATATAGAAGCAAAAACATGCCCAAGTAAATGTCTTTACTCATAAATAAAAATAAATCTATGCTAGTAATACTAGATGTCTCTTTATGTGATTACAAATATACCATGCATTTATTTGGGAAAAATAAAGGAAATTGTTTTTTTCATATTTGAGCCCTGACAAAGGAGACACTCAGTAAATAGCTATTGAAGAATGAGTTCAAAAGTACAAACTTCAGTTCAGATCAGTTGCTCTGTCATGAGCAACTTTGTGACCCCATGGATTGCAGCACGCCAGACTTCCCTGTCCGTCACCAGCTCCTGGAGCCTACTCAAACTAATGTCCATCGTGTCGATGATGCCATCCAACCATCTCATCGTCTGTTGTCCCCTTCTCCTCCTGTTCGATCTTTCCCAGCATCAGGGTTTTCTTCCAGTGAGTCAATTCTTCACATCAGGTGGCTAAAGTTTTGGAGTTTCAGCTTCATCATCAGTCCTCCCAATGGATAGTCATGACTGATTTCCTTTAGGATGGACTGGTTGGATCTCCTTGCTGTCCAAGGGACTCTCAAGATTCTTCTCCAACACCACAGTTCAAAAGCATCAATTCTTCGGTGCTCAGATTTCTTTATAGTCCAACTCTCACATCTATACATGACTACTGGAAAAATAATAGCTTTGACTAGATGGACCATTGTTGGTAAAGTAATGACTCTGCCTTTTAATATGCTGTCTAGGTTGGTCAGTACATCATGAGAAACTCTGGGCTAGAAGAAGCTCAAGCTGGAATCAAGATTGCCAGGAGAAATATCAATAACCTCAGATATGCAGATGACACCACCCTTATGGCAGAAAGTGAAGAGGAATTAAAAAGCCTCTTGATGAAAGTGAAAGATGAGAGTGAGAGAGTTGGCTTAAAGCTAAACATTCAGAAAACGAAGATCATGGCATCTGGTCCATCACTTCATGGGAAATAGATGGGGAAACAGTGGAAACAGTGTCAGACTTTATTTTTTGGGTCTCCAAAATCACTGCAGATGGTGATTGCAGCCATGAAATTAAAAGATGGTTACTCCTTGGAAGAAAAGTTATGACCAACCTGGATAGCATATTGAAAGGCAGAAACATTACTTTGCCAACAAAGGTCTGTCCAGTCAAGGCTATGGTTTTTCCATTGGTCATGTATGGATGCAAGAGTTGGACTGTGAAGAAAGCCGAGCACCAAAGAATTGATGCTTTTGAACTCTGGTGTTGGAGAAGACTTTTTTTTTTTTTGGAGGAATTTGTTTTATCTTTGTGTTTTAAAAGAGCATGTTGACATACAATAAAATAAAACAAGTAATAGGGAAGGGATTGAATGATAAACAGGTAAAGGTGGTAAATTTATAATAAGAAGCACAGACTTGCTTTCAACTGTGGTGAGAGTCCCTTGGAATGCAAGGAGATCCAACCAGTCCATTCTGACGGAGATTAGTCCTGGGTATTCTTTGGAAGGAATGATGCTGAAGCTGAAACTCCAGTACTTTGGCCATCTCATGGGAAGAGTTGACTCATTGGAAAAGACTCTGATGCTGGGAGGCATTGAGGGTAGGAGGACAAGGGGACGACAGAGGATGAGATGCCTGGATGGTATCACCAACTCGATGGACATGAGTTTGAGTGAACTCTGGGAGTTGATGATGGACAGGGAGGCCTGGCTTGCTGCAATTCATAGGGTCACAAAGAGTCCAACACGACAGAGCAACTTAACTGAACTGAATGCATACATATAAATTATGTTTCTTGCAATATTATTTACAATAGTGAAAAATACCAGTAATGTATTACCTAATATATTACCTAATTACCTAACTACCTAAATGTTCCTTCATAAGAAGGTGAAGGGAAGATGCTCAGTCATGTCTGACTCTTTGCGACCCCATGGACTATAGCTTAAGACCTTCATAAGGAACTTATGGTATATTTGTCATATGGGATATTATGCAGGAGCTAAGAAAATGATATGCCATTTGTTGTGCTAGTTTGATGAGTTATAGAGTGAAGTGGATCTATAAGTCTAAAATTATCGTTTAAACTCTGTGTGTATTTGTGTGTTTGTGGAAGAAGATCTGAAATGATATAAATAAAATTTTTCATTGTAGAGACTTATAGTGGAAATGGTTGAAGTGCTGAAAGGACCGGTGGTGACAAAAATGTAAACATTATTAACATTCTTTTTATGAAGTGTTTTTATGACTTGAGTTTTCTTATGCATTACTTTTATTATAAAATATGGATAATTATGATACTAAATCTATATCAGTGATTTTTAAAGAATTATACTTGGACACATACTTGGCAGAAATTGAAAAATAATTCATATAATGACGAATTTATCCAACCTGAATGAAATGCACACAGTGGAAACTGTCCTCAGTACAAAAAAAAATTGTGAAAAATAAAATTTGCAAATATAAATGAAAAGGAAAAGTGTTGATTATGAAAATAAAATATTAAATAAAATAAAAATTTTATTTCAATTATTTTTAATAAATATATTTAAAAAACTATAGCTCTTCCCCAATGGACAGTATCAAATCAGCTGATATCACTAATAAAAAAATTTGATTCTCTGTCAATATGCAAAAGTTTACTTATTTAGAAAATAAAAGATTAAATCTTATCATTTAATATAAAGATTTTGCACTTCTATGAAGAAAAGCATGATAGTTTCTAATAGACCTGAGTACATCCATCACTTGAAATTTCCTCACAGCATTACTGACATTAATTGGAATTAGTTCTCTGGAAAAGCAAGAACTAAGTGTCTCGTGCCAGAAGATACAGAACATAGGAAGATTAAAGAGAGTGCCCATAAAATGTGAAGTAAGGAATTCTGCTTTTGCCATAGACTTAGTTTTGCAAAATGAATAGGCTAAAAAAAAAAAAAACACATTATTTTATTTTGAAAGAAAATAATTGGGGAAAAAGAAGCAGCTTGACATACTAACTTTTTATAGTAATCTAAAAGATTGCATCTTTAGAGCAGAATAATTTAAGCCTGGGCTTCTTGCTTAGCCTTCATTAATTAAACCCTTCACCATCCTACATAAAGTATCTTAATTTATTAACTCAGTTTGTGTGGAAAATTTTTTTCAGTACATCCAATTGAGTGGAGTATGTTATTCCATTAATCACATATTTTAAAAATTTTACAATAAAAGTTTTACTGTTCATGTAAAACTAATTTACTTTGCTGCTGTTAAGCAAAGTTTTTTGGTGAAAACCCAGAATATAATTGTAATTACACACTCATTTCATACTTCATTTCTTCTTGTTGAGATTTATTTTCTGTGAAATTAACCACTTCCCTCAAAGAGGTGTGATGTTTGTTTGTCTTTCATCATTCATATTTAGAATCTCTCTTTCTTTCTCACTCTGTCTCCCTCTCTCTCTCCTTTCCTGCCTTGTAAACTCTCCTTTATTCAATCATAAATTTTTTTCAGGTTCTTTTTTTTTTTAATACAGATTTGTATCTCATGTAAGGAATATCAGATCTCTAGAATGAAGAATACAAAATTATCAGCTAAATGTAAATAAGGAAGAAATCAGATATTTATGGTAATCATTGAAATAATTATTAAATATAAATATATAATTTATAATATCAATTTTTGATAAACAAAATTTTGAGTTCTTTTCTCCCACATAGAATAGATTTTAAGAATCACAAGATTCATAAAATAATGTTTTGTGGCAACTGGCTCTAAGAATGTGCAACCTCCCCTTTAGATGGATACTTACCATCATAATCAGATCCATTTAATAACAGAAAAGGCAAGATAAAAATGAACTGAGTGTTTAGGACTTGCTATTTGGAATATCCCATGTAGAAAATATGTAAAAGTGCAAATGACCTTAATAATATTAAAATATGACTTAAAAATTACTGCTATTATTATCAGCACTGCTAGATTATAAAAACAGCTAGAGAATTTCAGAAAAAATATCTACTTCTGCTTCATGGACTGCACTGAAGCCTTTGACTGTGTGGATCACAAAAAACTGGAAAATTCTTCAAGAGATGGGAATACCAGACCACCTTGCTTGCCTCCTGAGAAACCTGTATGCAGGTCAAGAAGCAACAGTTAGAACCATACATGGAACAAGGGACTTGTTAAAAATTGGGAAAGCAGTATGTGAAGTATGTCTAGCAAAAGCTATGATTTTTCCACTAGTTATATAGGGATGTGAGATTAGACCATAAAGAGAGTTGAGAACTGAATAATTGATGCTTTTGAACTGTGGTGTTGGAGAAGACTCTTGAGAGTCCAGCAAGGAAATCAAACCATTCAATCCTGAAGGAAATCAGTCCTGAATGTTCATTGGGAGGACTGACGCTGAAGCTGAAACTCCAATACTTTGGCCACCTGATGGGAAGAACTGACTCACTGGAAAAGACCCTGATGCTGAGAAAGATTGAAAGCAAGAGATAAGGGGACAACAGAGGATGAGATGGTTGGATGGCATCACCAACTTGATGGACATGAGTTTGAGAAAGCTCCAGGAGTTGGTGATGGACAGGGTAGCCTGGCATGCTGCCATCCATGGGGTCACAAAGAGTCAGACATGACTGAGCGAATGAACTGAAGAGTATTAAAGTCTTTCTTTTTTTTTTCTTCTGATATTGGTATAGCTGATTCAGTTCTCTTATTAATTTTATTTACATGGGATATTTTTTCCCACGCTTTTGCTTTCAATCTGTGGGTTTTTCTGAATCTAAATTTTATCTATTACAGACAGCCTGTATTTAGATCTTGGGTTGTTTTTTTTTTTTTCCATTTTTTTATCCTGACAGGATTGCATTGTATAGAATTTCACATTTAAAACAATTATTGATACAGTTAGAGTTACATTATGTATGTCTTTTGCTTTTTTTTTTTTTTTTTTGATTTTTTTTTTTTTAATTTTATTTTATTTTTAAACTTTACATAATTGTATTAGTTTTGACAAATATCAAAATGAATCCACCACAGGTATACATGTGTTCCCCATCCTGAACCCTCCTCCCTCCTCCCTCCCCATACCATCCCTCTGGGTCGTCCCAGTGCACTAGCCCCAAGCATCCAGTATCATGCATCGAACCTGGACTGGCAACTCGTTTCTTACATGATATTTTACATGTTACAATGTCATTCTCCCAAATCTTCCCACCCTCTCCCTCTCCCACAGAGTCCATAAGACTGTTCTATACATCAGTGTCTCTTTTGCTGTCTCGTACACAGGGTTATTGTTACCATCTTTCTAAATTCCATATATATGCGTTAGAATACTGTATTTATGTTTTTCCTTCTGGCTTACTTCACTCTGTATAATAGGCTCCAGTTTCATCCACCTCATTAGAACTGATTCAAATGTATTATTTTTAATGGCTGAGTAATACTCCATTGTGTATATGTACCACAGCTTTCTTATCCATTCATCTGCTGATGGACATCTAGGTTGCTTCCATGTCTTGGCTATTATAAACAGTGCTGCGATGAACATTGGGGTACACGTGTCTCTTTCCCTTCTGGTTTCCTCAGTGTGTATTCCCAGCAGTGGGATTGCTGGATCATAAGGCAGTTCTATTTCCAGTTTTTTAAGGAATCTCCACACTGTTCTCCATAGTGGCTGTACTAGTTTGCATTCCCACCAACAGTGTAAGAGGGTTCCCTTTTCTCCACACCCTCTCCAGCATTTATTATTTGTAGACTTTTGGATCGCAGCCATTCTGACTGGCGTGAAATGGTACCTCATAGTGGTTTTGATTTGCATTTCTCTGATAATGAGTGATGTTGAGCATCTTTTCATGTGTTTGTTAGCCATCTGTATGTCTTTTTTGGAGAAATGTCTATTTAGTTCTTTGGCCCATTTTTTGATTGGGTCGTTTATTTTTCTGGAGTTGAGCTGTAGGAGTTGCTTGTATATTTTTGAGATTAGTTGTTTGTCGGTTGCTTCATTTGCTATTATTTTCTCCCATTCTGAAGGCTGTCTTTTCACCTTGCTAATAGTTTCCTTTGATGTGCAGAAGCTTTTAAGGTTAATTAGGTCCCATTTGTTTATTTTTGTTTTTATTTCCAATATTCTGGGAGGTGGGTCATAGAGGATCCTGCTGTGATGTATGTCGGAGAGTGTTTTGCCTATGTTCTCCTCTAGGAGTTTTATAGTGTCTTTTGCTTTTTGTGTGTTTTTAAAGACTTCCTTAACTGGGCTTTCCTGGTGACTCAGTGGTAAAGAAACTACCTACCAGATGTAGGTTTGATCTCTGTGTCAGGAAGATTCTCTGGAGAAGGAAATGGCAACCCACCCACACAGTATTCTTGCCTGGGAAAGCGCATGGAAAGAGCAACCAGGTGCTACAGTCCACGCGGTCACAAAAGAATGGGACACAACTTGGTGACTAAACAACAAGATAAGGCTTCCTTAACAACTGGCTTTTATACTAAATGAATATTATTTAATGTTAAATTTAATTCTTTTTTAAAATTATATTTTTATTAGTTATTTTCTCATGGTTTCTATTGGGATAATGACATGAAGCTTAACTGATTAGATTCACTTCATATTAAAGCTAACTTGATTCCAGTATAATATAGAAACTTTGTTCTTACCTAGGACCAGTCCCCCATGTATGTGTATATGTGTGTGTGTGTGTATATTTATATATATATATATATAAAATTGTCAATATATATATTTGCATGCAATATAAACCCAATAATTCAGTGTTATGATCTTTGCTTTATAAAATTTAATAATTTTAAGATATTAAGAGACTAAAATTTTTGTAGAATCAAATACATTAATTGATCAGTTTATCTTTTTTTTTTTTTATTTCTTGTGATTGAAGTATGTTCTCACATAATTTCCTATAGCCTGAAGAAGTCCCTGTATTTTCTTGTAAGGCAGGTGTACTAGTAACAATGTTATCCATTCTTTGTCTAAGAGTATCTGAATTTTACTTTCATCTTTGAAGGCTATTTTGCTATATATATATTTCTGTGTTGACAAGCTGCTTTATTTGCTTGCTTTTCTTTCTGTCCTTTGAATGCGTCATTCCACTGTCTGAAGGTTTCCATGGTTTCAGATGAAGTCATTCATTAATTATATTGAATTGTCCTGGTACACAGTGAGTCATAATTCCCTTTCCTTTTTACAAATTTTTCTCTTTCAACAGTTTGACTATGATTTCTTTGGATGTGGATTTATTTGCAATTGTCCTAATTTAGAGCTCTCTTCAAGTGTACATTAACATGTTTTTATCAAGTTCTTGATCATTATTTTTTTTTAATTTTTCTGCTCTATTTCCTCTTCCTCCAGGTAGCCCATCACAGATTCCTGTTAGTTTAATTAAAGGTTCAGTATTTATCCAAGTTAGATAGCTTTCATAGAAATATATGGTCTGTTTCCTGGGCATTGAAATGGTTGTTTGTTTATCAATTTTGTCCTGCTTTATAAGCTGCTTTTAGGGACAGGATTTTACAATGTATGATCATAGCAATAGCTAACATGACCCACTAAAAATGTTTAAAAATATTTGTACAAAGAAATTCTTTGGTTGTATATACATATGTGTGCATTTCTATATGAGTTTAAATTGTCAAACTAGAAATGATTTCTTTTGAACATTTACATAATGAGGAGAGACAATATCAAATGTTGATGTTTTCAACAGATTGTAGCTAAATGAAGATTATGAGTGAAGTGAATCAGAAAGAGAAAGATAAACACCGTATTCTAATATGTATATATGGAATCTAGAAAAATGGTACTGAAGAATTTATTTACAGGGCAACAATGCAGAAATGTGAACCATGAACTTCCTGATGTTCAAGCTGGTTTTAGAAAAGGCAGAGGAACCAGAGACCAAATTGCCAACATCTGCTGGATCATAGAAAAGCAAGAGAGTTCCAGAAAAACATCTATTTCTGCTTTATTGACTATGCCAAAGTCTTTGACTGTGTGGATCACAATAAACTGTGGACAATTCTTCAAGAGATGGGAATACCAGACCACCTGACCTGCCTCTTGAGAAACCTATATGCAGGTCAGGAAGCAACAGTTAGAACTGGACATGGAACAACAGACTGGTTCCAAATAGGAAAAGGAGTAGGTCAAGGCTGTATATTGTCACCCTGTTTATTTAACTTATATGCAGAGTACATCATGAAAAACGCTGGGCTGGAAGAAACACAAGCTGGAATCAAGATTGCTGGGAGAAATATCAATAACCTCAGATATGCAGATGACACCACCCTTATGACAGAAAGTGAAGAGGAACTAAAAAGCCTCTTGATGAAAGTGAAAGTGGAGAGTGAAAAAGTTGGCTTAAAGCTCAACATTCAGAAAACTAAGATCATGGCATCCAGTCCCTTCACTTCATGAGAAATAGATGGGGAAACAGTGGAAACAGTGTCAGACTTTATTTTTCTGGGCTCCAAAATCACTGCAGATGGTGACTGCAGCCATGAAATTAAAAGACGCTTACTCCTTGGAAGGAAAGTTATGACCAACCTAGATAGCATATTCAAAAGCAGAGACATTACTTTGCCAACAAAGGTCCATCTAGTCAAGGCTATGGTTTTTCCAGTGGTCACGTATGGATGTGAGAGTTGGACTGTGAAGAAAACTGAGTGCCAAAGAATTGATGCTTTTGAACTGTGATGTTGGAGAAGACTCCTGAGAGTCTCTTGGACTGCAAGTAGATCCAACCAGTCCATTCTGAAGGAGATCAGCCCTGGGATTTCTTTGGAAGGAATGATGCTAAAGCTGAATCTCCAGTACTTTGGCCACCTTATGTGAAGAGTTGACTCATTGGAAAAGACTCTGATGCTGGGAGGGATTGGGGGCAGGAGGAGAAGGGAACGACAGAGGATGAGATGGCTGAATGTCATCACTGACTCGATGGATGTGAGTTTTAGTACACTCCGGGATTTGATGATGGACAGGGAGGCCTGGTGTGCTGCGATTCATGGGGTTGCAAAGTTTTAGACACGATTGAGGACTGAACTGAACTGAACTGAACTGAAGTTTCCTTAATACTCTTTTCAGCAAACACTGCTGATTTCTTTACTTTGGTTCAATTTAAGATCCTCATTGCAATTCTCCAGATTTAGCATAAAATTTGGAAACAATTCCATTCCTTGCATAGTTATGATAATATTCATGAGTAAAAGAAAACTAGCTACCATTACTGCCTGCTCCTTACTTTCTTAGTATTAATTTGTTTATAGAAAAAATTGGCTTTGGGGACAATAAAAAGATAAGGACATCAGAAGAATATTAGGATTTATTTTATTGGTGACTAAAAGTGTCATAGTTGTGTGTAGGCATCTATTATTTGTTAAAATAATTTCTCATAGTTCTATGAAAATAGATGTACATATTACTTAATATTATATTAGATGATTATTAAAATATTTAACAATGCTAAAATAGAAACAATATATTGATACATGCTATAAATTAAAAACTATCAATGGAGTTTATAAGGTCCAAGCAAATTCTAACAGGCTTTCCATCTTTCACGACAACATGTCCTCAGTTCTTCAGATGATGAAAGGCCATAATCTGAGAAATGTAACTCAGAGCTTTTACTTTGATTACCAAGATTTTAAACTGGCAGTACATGAGCAAAATCCCTCAATTTTTTTAACCTAGTCTTTCCATGAAAACATGACATATTGGTCAAAATTGAAAGTTCAACTTTAGAGAATATATTAATAATTTAAAATTGTATATATATATATTAACTTTCCATGCAATTTTCATCCAACGAAGAACTTAGAAGAGATATTTATGGAAAAAAAATCTAAAACTGAATAATTCTGCAGAGTTGCTAGCTCATACTTTACACTTATTTTGCATTTAATATCATTGCAAATTAGAATAATCTCCCTACAGCCATAAAGTTGAAATTATTTGCATTATAAAATCACCTTTAAATATCTTAATAGATGGTTCAAGGCAAAATAAACCTATTAGCTCTATAAAGGGTGATAAATGAGACTGTGTGCATATTATAATCATGTAATTGAAAGGGTGTATTAAGTCTATGCTTGGAGAACTACTGAGTTGGAACCTTAAGATATGAGAGAAAAATGAGAAGGGATTCTGGGAATTCAATTTGCTTGGGGGAAAAACAAGGAAAATTTAGTTAAGATAGTTGTGCTTAACTGCAATTTAAAAATGATTCCTAGATTTTAAATCTTAATAACATGTATAATGCGTGCTTCAGTAATTCAACATACACACATTCTCCAATACATCACCAGGTATGTAAAAGGAGTTTAAAAAATGGAATTTTTTTTAGCTGCAATTATTTAATAATAAAAAGCTAGTATTTGTTTTGTGCTCAAATTTTGTTAACTCTGTATATTACATTGTCAAACCAAACTCTCCCTATTAAACTAAGTGGTTAGTATTTATTATCATGTTTACTTTAGAGGTCAGAGACTGGAGGCCTATTCAGGTCCTCAATAGGTGATAAATTATGCAAAAACATGATGAAATAAATACAATGCAGTCACTAAAAATCACATTATAAAGGTATATTTAATTCTTGGAAAATATTTCTAATTGGTAAATAAATAATTAAAATAAATTAACAATAATTATTAGTGAGTTTTGACATTATGAATAATATTTGACACTTTGTGATCAATCATTCATTTGTGTTTGACTCTTTGTGACCACGTGGACTATAGCCTGCCAGGATCCTCTGTCTGTGAGATTTTCTAGGCAAAAACACTGGAGTGGGGTCAATTTCCCACTCCAGGGGATCCTCCCCACCCAGGGATCAGGAATTCAACCCATATCTCCTGTGTTTCCTGCGTTGGCAGGTGGATTCTTTTTCACTGAACCATGTGGGAAACCCCTTTGACTCTACTGTTTTTTATTTTCTAAATTGTCTACAATTGACTTGTACACCTTTCCTAAGCAGGAAACAATTTCATTTATTATTTCACAAAAACAGCCTTGTGGATAATGTTTTAGACCAAAAAATAAGAACTTTTTGCCCACTATATTCCAGGTGCCATTTTAAATGCCTTGCTCTTCTCTTAACTTTCTGTGCTTCACAATAATTTGATGGAGTAGATACTATCATTTTTATTATTATCATTATTTTGCAGTTGACAAACTAAGGAACAGAGAAGTTAAATGACTTGTTTAAGATCACAGCTAAAAAGCAGCAATGGAACTTCAAACAATGAAAACACTTTTATACTACTCGACTAATCTATCCAGCACTAAAATATTGTCAATCTTTATCTCCACTCTGGTTTTTTATACACTATTTCAATCAGACTTGAATACTTGTCTTTAAAATGCTACTTTCACACTTGCAAGTGGCAGAGTACAAAATGGAAGCAGTGTGATGCAGGATATGCTTCAAGCACAAAGAAAAGCTACATGAAAATTAGAATCATCATTACTTTTTCTTCTTTCCTGCTGAACTCTGCATTAACTTATCGTACCTCAGTGGCACTGCCAGGAAGAAGGGTCATAACATTGTGAGTCTCAGTTGACTGATGTCTCAGCCCTTTTGCCCTTTTAACACAATCACCCTTTCCATTACTTAGGGATTTCATTTGATATTCTCCACTGTTAGAATCATTGTAACAACAGGAGGAGGCAGAATTAACAGTTATTGATAGATATCTGCTCATTTCTCAAGTTATTTTTCCTTAAAATTAAAGGACATTTCATATATGTGAAAAAAAATGAATATCTTATTCTATATGTTTAAATGGATTTGGAATCTGCAGTTTATTTCATTTCTTAACAAGTCATTCAGTCCAACCTATGATATGATTAAAAGAGCAAAATTACCAATAAATCATAAGCCCTTGACTTTGTAAAGTTACTTAATGTTTTATTTTTGCTGATGCTTCTGAGAGCTAGTTAATGTGAAAGTTGGTTTTAGAGTTGTTAATTTATGAGATAGAAATCTATAGATTTTTAAAGAACAAATGCATTGTTATCACATATTTAATTCACTAAAATTAAATAGTATTAAATATTACCAATTTATTAAATGAACATTAAAAACTGTTTTATGCTTGTCCAAAAAGTTTAAAGGAAAATTTTAATAGAGACATATTTTAGTTAATGTTCAGAATAAATTCAAATATTAGTTCTGTGATTACTAGTTGTTAGTCACTCAGTTCTGTCCAACTCCTTGTGACCCCATGGACTGGGGACTCACCAGGCTCTTCTGTCCATGGGATTCTCCAAGCAAGAATACTGGAGTTGGTTACCATTTCCTTCTCCAGGAGATCTCTTGGAGGTTTCTTCCTGATCCAGGGATAGCACCTGTGTCTCCTGCATTTCAGGCAGACTCTTTACTGTGTAAGCTTCTAGGGAAACTTTGTGATTACTAGTTAAAATCAATCTATAAACACTGTCAACTTTGTCTTAAATGAGTATTTATATGAACTGTCTCTCATGCAATTAAATATCAACTGTGAAAATAGAATACCTAAAATATCCACAAACCAAAAATTAAATTTTTGTAATTTAAGTTTAATAATTTCATTATAAATAGTAATTTCTTGAAGGTTAAAATTTGCCTGTCAGTCATCTCTATTATCAAGAAGATGAATGAAAATTTTAATTAAATAGCTAATTCCAAAAAATGACATGATATTTTATTTTAGCTCAACTACAATTTTCTTAAAAGTTTAAGATTAGTATCTTCAAACTGTCAATCTCAATATTTGAAGTAAAATATATAGCAAAAGGTAATGTTTCAGACTTGCCCTAGAAAAAGTTAACTCTTTCTGAGAAGGTTTAAAATAGTCTTTTCACAAGATTTAGATGTATCCATTTCATAATGAAATGCCATAAATCACCTTGATGTTTCATCATCATACAAAATAGAACATTCTTATACTTTTCCTTCTTCAATGTTAATCATATTATATTTTATATTATTAGAATTAACCTAAGAGAAATTTTTATACTGATTCAGTATAATTAAAATAGATGCATATCAGCTTAGAAAAAATAAGAACTATTATTAGTATATTGGTATAATTACTAGATTATATCAATGCTCCATTTCACCATATTTTAATATTTAATGGTTGGGACAAAAATATTTGTAGGTAAGAAGAAGGGAAAGGATGAAATTAGTATAAGATTAAAGCAAGGAAAGTGTGAAATTATGTAAATGAGACTTTTTTTACTTGAGGAACCCATAAAAAAGTTGTTTGATAGTCAAGTATAGAAAAATGTGAAAGTGAATCTGCTTTTAGATATAAAGTTAATGACCACCATTGAAGCAGTCAGAGCCTTACTCTATTCAAATATATATTGAAATCAGAAGCTAGAGGCAAGTCACACTTCCTTAAAGATGCACATTTAGAATCAGGCATCTTACCTTATAATATTTGATTATCTTTTACCACTAATTATGTCATTGGACTAAGCATAATAGATAAACCTTCACTGAAATGAAAATCAATATTTCAGATAGTCCCTTACTTTCTCATTAGCTGGAACTATCCATATAGCTGCCTCACAGCATGACATCTGGATCCTCTTTGAGCCAGTTAGAGACAGAGAGGAAGTGAATAAGAGAGAGGGAGGGTCCAGGATGAAAATTGCACTGTTTTATAAACTAGTCAAATAAACAATGCCCTACTGCTTCTTTTATGCTCTATTTAATTATTAGTAGTGAGACACCAAATCCAGACCAAGCAAGCAGAAGGGTTACCAGTAGGTGGAAGTCACTGGGGGTCATTTTATAGGATGCCTGCCACACTAATCCTTATGTCTGCTTCTACCAAACCACTTGACAAAAATCCAAGATCATGGCTTAGCATAGTTTAAATTTTATACATAACATTTGAGAATACAAAAGAAAGCATCACAAGTGAATTACCTTATCTCTACATTTTACAAATCAGGAAGCTGAGAATCGGAGAAGAAACACAAGTTGAAGTAGAGCTAAAATGAGAATGACTTGCCAGTGGTTTTCTTCATTAAACTGTCCTACCAGTTGTCAACCTCTAAAAATTATTTTGAAATCATTTTAATTTACTCAATAATTGTCAAGATAGTTTAATGAGTTCCCATAAAACTTTTACCCAACATTCCCTAATACTAACCTTGTCTGTGAAAGTCACTCGGTCGTGTCCGACTCTTTGTGACCCCATGGACTATATAGACCATAGAATTCTCCAGGCCGGAATACAGGAGTGGATAGATGTTCCCATCACCAGAAGATTTTCCCAATCCAGGGATCAAACCCAGGTCTCCCACGTTGCAGGCGGATTTACCCACATTGCAGGCAGATTCATTACAGACTGTCAGCAATGTAGACAAATACTTAAAATTATAAACTTATCAGACTTTATTCACATTTTGTTAGCATTTAAATACTTTATTTAGGGACTTCTCTGGTGGTCCAGTGGTTGGAACTTTGCCTTCCAATGCAGGCAGTGTAGACTCAATCCCTGATCTGAAAGCTAAGATCTGACATACTTTGCAGTCACAAAACTAAACATAAAACAGAAGTGATATTGTAACAAATAGAATCAAGACTAAAAAATGGTCCATATATTAAAAAAAAAAACTTTACTCAGATTTTATTATATTTCCCACTAATGTACTTTTACTATTAAAGCATGCAGTCTAGGACACCCTATTGTGTTTAGTAATCATATCGCCTTCATCTCCTCCCATCTGTGATGAAATCTCAGCATTCCCTTGCTTTTCATGACTTTGAAATTTTTGACGCATTCTTGTATTTGTTGAATATCCTTTGATATGCGTTGGTCTACAGTTCCTTATGATTAGTCTGGGGTTAGCATTTGCAGGGTATGATTCAGCAGTGGTGAAATGATATTATCACCACATATATCAGGTAATATATAATAACATTATGACTTATGACTTGATATCTTCCACCACACACACAGCACAGATACACACACACACACACACACACACACACACATGGAAATGATTATGGTAAAAACATCATTTATAAATACTCACAGAAAGTTGTGGCATTTTACTAACCAAATGTAGCTGTCAATATTTATAAACATATTATGTATACACAATTAGAGTGTTTGAACTGAAAATAAATAGTAATAAAGTTGCTGTTGATTGTGCACACTTTGACTTTGACTGCCTGTGATCAGACATTAGATATAGCTTTGGAATAACTATATTTTAAATGGGTCCTCCACATATAGACTAAGAAGAATTTTTGTCAATAAATCCTCTGAAATTTAAATATATTTTGTTTAATTCAAGTGGGACCTATTAATAAAATTGTTCAATAAATTGAGTGGCATGAAACTTGTGTTTTGGAAATACTGAACATATTAAACAATAAAAATTTATGTGGTATACAGATTTAATTTTGAACATCTACATGTGTGCTTTGGCATATCTCTACATGTAGAAAGACTTTGATGGAGTACTTCATATTTAATTTATATTCTACCCTGACATGGGATCAAATAAAGATATTTTATGATTTTGAAGCACTTATGTTTGGCAAAAGGTATAACAAAAACTTTTAAGTAAGTCATTTTATGGGGTCACAATAGACAATTTTGTCTTATAAGATATTAGTTAAAAACAGTAGTGTTCTGAATGAAGAAAATAAGACAGTATCTATGAAATTGTTGGGACTTATTCACCTGCCATTGCAAAAAAAAAAAAATTAAATTGAAACTGCTCATCATTTTTTAAATGTTTGGTTCAAGCTGGTTTTAGAAAAGGCAGAGGAACCAGAGACCAAATTGCCAACATCCGCTGAATCATGCAAAAAGCAAGAGAGTTCCAGAAAAACATCTATTTCTGCTTTCTTGACTATGCCAAAGCCTTTGACTGTGTGGATCACAACAAACTGTGGAAAATTCTGAAAGAGACGGGGATACCAGACCACCTGATCTGCCTCTTGAGAAATCTGTATGCAGGTCAGGAAGCAATAGTTAGAACTGGACATGGAACAACAGACTGGTTCCAAACAGGAAAAGGAGTAGGTCAAGGCTGTATATTGTCACCCTGTTTATTTAACTTATACGCAGAGTACATCATGAGAAACGCTGGACTGGAAGAAGCACAAGCTGGATTCGAGATTGCCAGGAGAAATATCAATAACCTCAGATATGCAGATGACACCACCCTTATGGCAGAAAGTGAAGAGGAACTAAAAAGCCTCTTGATGAAGGTGAAAGAGGAGAGTGAAAAAGTTGGCTTAAAACTCAACATTCAGAAAACGAAGATCATGGCATCTGGTCCCATCACTTCATAGGAAATAGATGGGGAAACAGTGGAAACAGTGTCAGACTTTATCTTTTGGGGGCTTCAAAATCACTGCAGATGGTGACTGCAACCATGAAATTAAAAGACGCTTACTCCTTGGAAGAAAAGTTATGACCAACCTAGACAGGATATTGAAAAGCAGAGACATTACTTTGCCAACAAAGGTCCGTCTAGTCAAGGCTATGGTTTTTCCTGTGGTCATGTATGAATGTGAGAGTTGGACTGTGAAGAAGGCTGAGTGCCGAAGAATTGATGCTTTTGAACTGTGGTGTTGGAGAAGTCTCTTGAGAGTCCCTTGAACTGCAAGGAGATCCAACCAGTCCATTCTGAAGGAGATCAGCCCTGGTATTTCTTTGGAAGGACTGATGCTAAAGCTGAAAGTCCAGTACTTTGGCCACCTCATGTGAAGAGTTGACTCATTGGAAAAGACTCTGATGCTGGGAGGGATTGGGGGCAGGAGGAGAAGGGGACGACAGAGGATGAGATGGCTGGATGGCATCACTGACTCGATGGACGTGAGTCTGAGTGAACTCTGGGAGTTGGTGATGGACAGAGAGGCCTGGCGTGCTGCGATTCATGGGGTTGCAAAGAGTCGGACACGACTGACGGACTGAACTGAAGTGAACTAAAGAGAAAGAGAGTAAAATAGAAAGAGAAAGAATTATCTCAGTTAAAAGCGTTTTGGTATAAATAAAATCGGCAATTAGATATACCAGCATTTTGAGTTTTATTAAGTAAAAAGCAATTTTGGAGAGATTATGGATGATTTTGTAAAAAGAAGGAGAAAAACTATATTTTAGAAAGTGTTTTTCAGAAAAAAAATGACAGTGGCAAGGCATACCGGGGAACTGAAGTGTGTTAATATGTAACTATGAAAAAGTATATGCTTATTTCACTTTTAATATAAATGGGCACCTTTTGCTTTAATTCATATACAATTGTAGCAATGTATACATAATTAACATGAATATATATTATTTCAAGTTGTTTAGAACTAATTTTATTTTCAAAATAAAATTTGAATGATAGCTGACCACCAATAAAATACGACCAAATCACTCAGTCAGTGAATAAATACCTTAATTAGAAAATTTCACTTGTACAATATCTTGGTTTGAACAGTAAAATATACACCTGCTGTATATATAATTATTAACTTTTATCATTTTATGTAGTTACAGGTCTTTATGATTCTCCTTTCAATGATTAACATTTTCCTTAGAACGTTTTATTATTAGATTCTTCTCATTATTACAACCTTACTCAAAGGTCACCTCTGCCTTTCATCAGTCATATTGTATCACATTGTCTTTTTTTTTTTTTTTCATTACTAGTCTTCTTATCTGAAATCATCTGACCATGTTTTTGTGTATTGTCTCCTTTCACTACCATGGAACAATGGCAAAGGATTTTTCAGTACCATTCCATGATCTGTTGCTCTACCTGGAATAATTATTACCTGAGAGAGAAAATAAAAGTTGCTCATCTACTCCAGACCATCATTATCTATGTAAATGAATGGAGAATTTTCTTAAAATTTTATTACTGATTAATCTACTTACAAAGCAATAACTTAGTAATATTTTATTATCTATTTGCATTCCATTTATAGATACACCACTGGAAAGTGTAGATTTCAGAAATCTTACCTCTACTGCACCTTGATATTTTTACAATTTTGTGATGCTTTTTCCTCATTCTACTCCCTGTGCTCACATGCCATTAACCCAGTATTCCCAACATTTTCATCTTAAATTAATTTTACTCCTTTTTAAAGAATTTTGGTCTCTATTAATCTTACTCATCTTTAAATTTTAATTGCTCAGGGTTTTAATTGGAGGATAATTACTTTACAATATGGTGGTGGTTTTTGCCATACATTGATGTGAATCAGCCATGGGTGTACATGTGTCCCCCTATCCTGAACCACCATCCCACCTCCCTCCCCACCGCACCCCTCTGGGTTGTCCCAGAGTATATAAGGATAAAAAGCATCAAAAAAGTAAGAGAGTTCCAGAAAAACATCTATTTATGCTTTATTGACTATGCCAAAAACTTGACTGTGTGGATCACAACAAACTAGAAAATTCTGAAAGAGATAGGAATACCATACCACTTGACCTGCCTCTTGAAAAATCTGTATGCAGGTCAGGAAGCAACAGTTAGAACTGGACATGGAGCAACAGACTGGTTCCAAATAGGAAAAGGAGAACGTCAAGGCTGTATATTGTCACCCTGCTTATTTGACTTATATGCAGAGTCCATCATGCGAAATGCCAGGCTGGATGAAGCAAAAGCTGGAATCAAGATTGCCGGGAGAAATATCAATAACCTCAGATATGCAGATAACACCACTCTTATGGCAGAAAGCGGAGAAAAACTAAAGAGCCTCTTGATGAAAGTGAAAGTGGAGAGTGAAAAAGTTGGCTTAAAGCTCAACATTCAGAAAATGAACATCATGGCATCTGGTCCCATCACTTCATGGCAAATAGATGGGGAAACAGTGGAAACAGTGCCAGACTTTATTTTCTTGGTCTCCAAAATCACTGCAGATGGTGACTGCAGCCATGAAATTAAAAGATGCTTACTCCTTGGAAGGAAAGTTATGACCAACCTAGATAGCATATTAAAAATCAGAGACATTACTTTGTCAACAAAGATCCATCTTGTCAAGGCTATGATTTTTCCACTACTCATGTATAGATGTGAGAGTTGGATTATAAAGAAAGCTGAGCACTGAAGAATTGATGCTTTTGAACTGTGGTGTTGGAGAAGACTCTTGAGAGTCCCTTGGACTACAAGGAGATCCAACCAGTCCATCCTAAAGGAGATCAGTCCTGAGTGTTCATTGGATAGACTGATTTTGGAGCTGGAACTCCAATACTTTGGCCACCTGATGCAAAGAGCTGACTCATTTGAAAAGACCCTGATGCTGGGAAAGATTGAAGGTGGGAGGAGAAGGGGATGACAGAGGATGAGATGGTTGGATGGCATCACTGGCTCAATGGATATGAGTTGGGTGATGGACATGGAGGCCTGGCATTCTTCAGTCTGTGGGGTTGCAAAGAGTAGGACATGACAGAGTGACTGAACTGAACTGAAGGACAAAACTCACTCAGGGGTATCTGGTGGGATATTTATACTCTATAAAACCTATAAAGTGAGAGTTACCACTGAGCCACCACTTGAAAAAAACATATAAGTTATTAAATATTTAAAGAATCCCTCTGCAATGCAGGGAATGTGGGTTTGAATCCTAGGTCTAGAAGATCCTCTCAGAAGCAAATGGCAACCCACTCCAGTATTCTTGCCTAGGAAATCTCATGGACAGAGGATCCTGGTGGGCTACAGTCTAAGGGGTGCCAAAGAGTCAGACATGACTGAGCACACACATTTCAACCAACATTTTGTCCCTGGCATAGAGGAGGAGCTGCTCTTAAAAATGATTTCCTTCATAAATATAAATGTCTCTTACAAAAGGATAACTCTGTTTTCAGAGCTTCTTCTGTGTCTATAGTTTCCCAAAAATAATCAGCTGAAGATCCTATGCCAAAATGACATACTGGCATAATTTGCTACTTTACATATATATATATATTTTTCCATATGTACTTTTATTTTTTTCTTTCTTACACACACCTAGCTATCATCAGATTTTGGGCTTGGTTAGTTTTTCACCTATCTGTGCTTAATTGGACATTAGTTTGTTTGTTTGTTTATTTTTAAAGTTTAGGTTCAGGTTTTCTTGTTTTTTAAAAAATGATATTTAAAAAATTTTTATTTATTTGGCTGTGCTGGGTCTTCATTGCTGTATGGACTTTTCTTTAGTTGCAGCACTTGGGTTTCTCATTGTAGTGGCTTCTCTTGGCTCAGTAGTTGTGCTTCATGGACTCCAGAGCACTGGCTCATGAGTTGTGGTTCGTGGGCTCTAGGGTGCTGGCTCAGGAGTTATGGCACATGGGTTTAGTTGCTCTGCCACGTGTGAGATCTTCCTGGATTAGGGATTGGATCCATGTCTCTTGCATTGGCAGGTGGATTCTTTACCATGAACTATGAGGGAAAACCCCTGCTACCTTTCTGATGAGAATAAGACTCATCTGACTACTGTGCCATTGCTGTCTTTGAAAATGGAAGGGGATAACGAGTTGTTGAACTTAGGCAGCCTTTAGAACCTGAAAAAAACAATAAAACAGATTCTTTCATAGAGCTTCTAGAAAGCAGAACAACATTGCAGACACCTCTATTTTAGTCTAATGAAACCATTTCATGCTTTTGATGTCTAGGAATGTAAGATAATAATTTGTATGTTTCAAATCACTGTGCATGCATGCTAAATGCATCGGACTTCAGTTTTGTCTGACTCTTTGTGACCCTATGGACTTTAGCCTGCCAGACTCCTCTGTCAATAAGATTTCCCAGGCAAAATACTAGAGTGGGTTGCCATGCCCTCCTCCAGGGGATCTTCCCAACCCAGGAATTGAACCTGGGTCTCTTATTTCTACCTGCATTGCCAAGCAGTTTCTTTGCCACTAGTGCCACCTGGGAAGCCCTTAAACCACTGAGTTTGGGGTGATTTGTTACAGCAATGAGAGGAAGCTAACAAAGTACTAAAACAATAGTCAGTAAATATAATCCCACTGAGAAGCCTCACTTTTTTGCATTTTTTTACTTTTATGCTACCTTGAAAGTGCTTATCAAAGGTTAAAACTATTTTCTGCTTTTTGCTTTGCCAAATAACTTATCAACATTCAGTATATTTAAATAACCGACCCAATAACTTTTAAGGATAATCAGCTTTATATTGATGATGCTTTGTTCTGAATTACTGGTTAGAGTTGAATGGTCATAGATATTTTAAAACAGCTGTCTCTCTCACTCTCACACACACACAATTTTGCCAAATATTAAATGTTCTTGATGTTAATACATACATATATGTTGAGGAAAATATTGTAAATGTGATAAATTATTGCCAGTGAAATTGCTGATTTGTGATTCAGAAACTAGCAAATTGGAGATAACATAGCTCGTCAAGAAAAATAATATTGTCCATCAACTTTCCAATAGCAAAATAAAATGCTGACTAACATCCATGGAAATAGTTGAGAGCATTTTCCCTCCTCTCTTTGCCTCAGAAAATGATGATTCAACTCATCAGTAAAGTGAGAATTGTTCTTTCTCCTCACTAAGAGATAAGGAAGAGAAATGATGAGACACAACACAGCCATGTTTATTTTGGCAGAAAAACACAGCTGCAAACTGTAACAAAAATTGCTGTCACTTTTTTATTTTTTTTAAGTAACAGTACTTGCTACCTATTCCTTTTCCTCTAGAGCAATAGATTTTTCTCTCCATTTTTTTCCCCTCACTGCTAGCTGACAAAGGCTGTGGGCAGAACTGAATTCACATCTCACAATTCTCATCACCCCTCCCTGACAAAGATGCACACTCTGTATGTTTGATGTATTATTTCCTCCACAGAAAACAACCCTGCCTCAAGAAACAAAATATGATACAAAAGGCTCAGCTTTGCCTGGCAGACAAGAAACAAAACTTTATGAAAATGAGGCCAGTTAGGGGAAATAATAGCAGCTCTATACACATTGGGATAAAACTTTTTTAAGAAGATGTATAATATCTAGCTGAGGTAATTAGTAAAAACAAAAAGTAAAAACTTTTGTTTCTACTAATGACACTGGAGGTAATTGATAAAAACAAAAGCTCTTTAGATATATGTGTCTGTTTATATATATATATAAACATATATTTTTTATATAAATATATAAATAAATATATATATATATATATATATATATTTCTTGATGACTCAGTAGTAAAGAATCTGGCTACAATGCAGGAGACACAGGAGATGCTGGTTTGATCACTGGGTTTGGAAGATCTTCTGGAAGAAGAAATGGCAACCCACTCTAGTAATCTCACTTAGAAAATTCCACGGACAGAGAAGCCTTGAGGGCTACAGTCCAAAGGGTTGCAAAGAGTTCACATGGCTGAGCGTACAGCATATATATGTATATGTGTGTGTGTGTCTATATATATATATATATATATATATTTGTTTTGAAAACTCACTCCTTCCAACAAAGGGCAAGGAGAGATTAAAGAAAGAGGCTGGCTACTCCAGGTTGGTAGGTGACAGGGTTAATATCAAGGCAACTTACAAGATGCACAGATCTCTTCTCCTGGCCTCCAGAATATTAAAAGTTCATGTAGAGACCTTAACTGGGTTCAATCACATATACTGTTCAGATAGTATCAACACTTTGCTCTCTCATGGCTTCTTGCTTAAAAATGGCTCCTATGTGGGAACAGTGGGTAGAACATACATTCCAATCGCACAGAGTAAGGAGCCTCCAATTGCTCAGGTCCAACTCAGAGAGGTCATGTCCTCTGGATAATTTCCTCCAACACCCTATGCCTCCTAACTTGCTCTTGCAATCTTACACATCTCCCATCTTCTGCAGTGTGCCCTGAGTGCTTGGCAGTGGGGTTCATTAACTTGGAGGTGGCTTTTTTGGCATCTATCTAGCTTCATAGCAACAATATAGGCACCTGAAAGAGGAACGCAGATCTAGATGATTCCCCAAATAAGTAACAGTCCTGAGGGCAAACTAGAGTATCTTAGCTCTCATTCCTGCTGTGAATATGGTCCCATCAGAACCTTCCAAGACAGACGCATTGGTGGTCTGTTTCACCCCCAAATCCCTAAAAGAGTGTTTACTTTCTCTATAGATTTCAAGGGCATCACATCCTCAGGGAGACTGTCCTCATTGGGTCAAGCTTTCCTGTAGTCTAGAATAATCCAGTGTATAAGGGAGTGAGTACCTTGAACCCACAGAATACCATGTAGATATTGTAGGAGGGCACAGTAAGTGGTGATGTTGCTCATTTTTTTCTATTTCTTGCCCAATCAGATAAATGTCATTGCTCCCCTCCCACCGCATAGCCAGGACAACCATGCAGGGGTCCTAGTCCCTATCTTTTGCTGGGACATTGGAGACATCTCAGTATACTCAGTGGGTGTATAGTCTTTCATGATTGTCTCCTGAATTGGGGGCTGCACCCCTGACTGGGGTTGCTGCTGCTGTGCTTTTGCTTTCCTCTGTATCAGTGGTCAGATGGCAGGGGGATTTCTACCATTTAATTGTCAAGCACCACAGCACCTTCCCCTTCACTCTCTTCATTTTCCCAGGGATTCTACCCTTTAATGTCCTGATCAGAGTTTATCACAAGCACTTGAACCTTAATCCATTGCATTTTGTTCCCTCCTAGATTTTCAAATGATCTAAGTTCTAGGGTCTCCAATTTATTATCCTGCTCTCCCACCTTGTCTGTTAGTCCTGAAGTCAGCAGAGCAATAGACATGTGCACATCCATCTCTAACCTCAGCTCTTTTTCCAACTTTCTAGCTGGAACTTCAATCTCTTATTGGGCCTAGGTGTGCAGCTGGTCTGACCACAGTAGAGGCCATCCTTGCACAGCTATTCTTTTCCTTTTTTTGCCCAAATGCTGTGTGTTGTGCTCAATTTCTCAGACAAGTGCATCAAAACAGCCAGCATTTTGAGGACATTCCCATGCTCATAAAGCAGCCCACAAGAATCTAATACACAGGCTTCCTCTCCCTACATAACGGTCAACATTCAACTTGGAATTTCCCTCCTGGATGCCTCTTTTTTAAGGCCCATTTCTTGATATCCTGACTGCCTCAACATCTGTTGGCTTGTAAACTAGCCCCAATACACAGAGAGTAAGGAAATATTGAAGGAAGAGGCAAGCATCTAGATTGGTAGGTGGCAGAGTTCCCTTCCCCAGTGCCTCAAGCAGTAAGAACTCTGCCTGCAATTCAGGAGACCTGGGATCAATCTTCAGTTTGGTAGGATCCCCTAGAGAAGTGAATGACAACCCACTCCAGTATCCTTGCCTGGAGAATCCCATGGACAAAGGAGCCTAGAAGGCTACAGTCCATAGGGTTGCAAAGAGTTGGACACAACTGAGCAATTAATACTTTCACTTTTCAAGGTAAATAGTAAGGAAACTTACAAGATGAGTGTGTCTTCCCACCATCCCAGCAGAATATTATCTGTTCAGTCATATGTAACCAAGAAGAGGGCCTCAACAACATCAGTTCAAATCAGTTGCTCAGTCATGTCTGACTCGTTGCAACCCCATGAACCACAGCACACCGGGCTTCCCTGTCCATCACCAACTCCCGAAGTCCACCCAAACCCATGTCCATTGAATCGGTGATGCCATCCAATCATCTCATCTTCTGTCATCCCCTTCTCCTCCTTCCCTCAATCTTTCACAACATCAAGGTCTTTTCAAACGAGTCAGCTCTTCACATCAGGCAGCCAAAGTATTGGGGTTTCAGCTTCAACATCAGTCCTATCAATGAACACCCAGAACTGATCTGCTTTAGGATGGACTGGTTGGATCTCCTTGCAGCGCAAGGGACTCTCAAGAGTCTTCTCCAACACCACAGTTCAAAAGCCTCAATTTTTTGGTGCTCAGCTTTGTTTATAGTCCAACTCTCACATCTATACATGACCACTGGAAAAACCATAGCCTTGACTAGATGGACCTTTGTTGACAAAGTAACGTCTCTGCTTTTAATATGCTGTCTAGGTTGGTCATAACTTTCCTTCCAAGGAGTAAGCATCTTTTAATTTCATGGCTGCAATCACCATCTGCAGTGATTTTGGAGCCCAAAAAATAAAGTCAGCCATTGTTTCCACTGTTTCCCCATCTATTTGCCATGAAGTGATGGGACCAGATGCCATGATGTTCATTTTCTGAATGTTGAGCTTTAAGCCAACTTTTTCATTCACCACTTTCACTTTCATTAAGAGGCTCTTTAGCTCTTCTTCACTTTCTGCCATAAGGATGGTGTCATCTGCATATCTGAGGTTATTGAAATTTCTCCCAGAAATCTAGATTCCAGCTTGTGTTTCTTCCAGCCAAGCATTTTTCATGATGTACTCTGCATAGAAGTTAAATAAGCAGGGTGACAATATACAGCCTTGACGTACTCCTTTTCCTATTTGGAACCAGTCTGTTGTTCCATGTCCAGTTCTAACTGTTGCTTCCTGACCTGCACACAAGTTTCTCAAGAGGCAGATCAAGTGGTCTGGTATTCCCATCTCTTTCAGAATTTTCCACAATTTCTTGTGATCCACACAGTCAAAGGCTCTGGCATAGTCAATAAAGCAGAAATAGAACTCTCTTGGTTTTTCAATGATCTAGTAGATGTTGTCAATTTGATCTCTGGTTCCTCTACCTTTTTTAAAACCAGCTTGAACATCTGGAATTTCACAGCTCACGTATTTCTGAAGCCTGGCTTGGAGAATTTTAAGCATTACTTTACTAGCTTATGAGATGAGTGCTCTCTTAAGGTTTGTGTCCTTGGAAATGGCTCCTGCTGTGAAAGAGTGGGTAGAATGTGTATTCCAAGGTCAGGGGAGGGCATAAGGAGCATCTGATTACCTCAGTCCAGCTCGTGGGTCAATCAATAGTCATGTTCTCTTGATGACCTCCTCTAAAAAGAAAATGATTTAATAAAATACAAATTCTTAAGATTTTTCATGTAAAAAGTCCATTTGACAATCTGATAAAGTTTATGAATACTGTTTCTGCAAGTCACACAGTTTTATAAACACACACATACACACACATTTGGCAGATTATTTATACATCAGTTCTTGGAACATCAGTGTCTTATCTAGAGAATTTTTAGGTATCCAACAAGCCTAGACTAAGACCACTAGTTGAAATAAAAGTGTTACTGTTTTTTTTTTTTTTAATTGAATGTTATTCTAGATCTAAAATGGTTTGCTATTCTAGTAAGCTAAATTCTAAATAATACATTAATCTGAATTATATTATAACCTATGAGTGTTTCATATTAAAAAGAAAAAGAAAAAACAAAGTAATCACCTGAATAGAATGTGAAGAGGCTCAAAACATTTTGTCAGTATCAAAATAGTGTCTTCTTTAATATGAGGGAGAGATCAAAAAGAATGAGATGCTGCCCACGATGCATGATACAGGATGCTCAGGGCTGGTGCACTGGGATGACCCAGAGGGGTGGGAAGGGGAGGGAGGTGGGAGGGGGGTTCAGGATGGGGAACACGTGTACACCCGTGGCAGATTCATGTCAATGTATGACAAAACCAACACAGTATTGTATAGTAATTAGCCTCCAAAAAAATAAATAAATAAAGTGAAAAAAAAATCACAGGTTGGAAATTTTTGAGGTTCTGGATAAAAGGACAGAACCATTGATTGAGACGATTTTAATAATGCGAGGGTAAAGTATGACTCATCATTGGAAATATCAAGATCATATGCAGATTAAAATGGATGCAGCAAAAACGAACAGAATAGAGAGAAGCTATGTTCTTGAGAGTGTTGATAAGGTTCAGATGAAGCACTACTTAAGGATTTGGGAAAATAGTTCATGGATTTGCCACATGCTATTTGGTACAGATTATAATTCCAGACAGATCTATACAATACCACTTAACTGAAAACATCTGAACTGTGGTTGGAGCAGTACAGCATGAAGCAGATTCTGGAATCAATTTGACATGCTTCAACTCTGCTGTGTAAGCACTTTCTTAACCTGAAAAGATAATTTCATCTTGCTAAGTCTTGGCTTTCTCATCTGTAAAATTGGTCATAATTGCACCTATGTCATAGCATTATTCAAAGATAAGTAGAACAATGCTTATATAGGATTTAACATAGTACCTTGCAACATAGAAGGTAGAAGAAATATATAGCTATTAATATAATCATTATATAAGAGGGATGAAACTAATCTACAGCAAAGGAGATTATCTTTTTAATCTATTTACAATTGTTAGGATAATTATATTTTTCTGGCAATTTAATCTTGGAACTATGTTCTTAATTTCATTCACTTATTCTACGGATGGGCTTCCCTGGTGGCTTAGCGGTTAAAGCGTCTGCCTGGAATGCCGGAGACCCAGGTTCAATCCCTGGGTCGGGAAGATCCCTTGGAGAAGGAAATGGCAACCCACTCCAGTACTCTTGCCTGGAGAGTACCATGGACAGAGGAGCCTGGTAGGCTACAGTCCATGGGGTCACAAAGAGTCGGACACGACTGAGCGACTTCACTTTCATTCTACTGGTATTTATTCAGCACTTATAATGAACCTACAAGTTTCTAGGCACTGTAAACTAGTGAAGAAAATAAAGCCCCTGACTTCACTCTTCCTTTATATTTTAGAAGACAAATAGTAAACAAACACGTACATAGAAGTGTAGGATGTCACATGGTTATGAGTGATTTTGAGAAGATTAAAACACCGAAAAGGGTGTTTGGAGAGTGAGTGAGTTTGGCAATGCCAATTAGTTTATAATGTTCAGAAAAAAAATTCATTGTTGCCTTGTATCAGAGGAATAATATGATCCAAAATATTTTAAAAGGATCATACTGGCTACTGTGCTGGAAATAGATCGTTTCAAAATTAGTTATGAGGCTATTGCAAGAAATACTAGGTAATCTGATGCCACCTTAGACCCAAGTGGTAGCAGTGAAGGTAATGAAAAATGATAAGTTATGTATATACCATAAAGGTAGAGCTAAAATTATTTGATTTATATTGGTCAGATACATGTGTGTGAAAGAGAAAGGGAAGTAGAGAGAATAATACATTCAGTCACTTGGAAAATGTAATTTGTAGCCAATTACTTATACTAATGATGACGTCTATAATCAAGTCAGTGTCCTAAGCTATAACAAAATATGACAGTATCAATTAAAAGTAAGCACAGTTATCGTAGTCAAATCAGAAAATAAGTGCATGAGTGGGCTTCGCCTGTGGCTCAAACGGTAGAGAATTTCCCTGCAATGCAGGAAACTCAGGTTCGAATCCTTGGTCAGGAAGATTTCCTGGAGAAGGGAATGGCAACCCACTCTAATATTCTTGCCTGGAGAAGTCCATGGACAGAGAAGCCTGCTGGGCTATAGTCCATGGGATCACAAAGAGTGGGACACGACTGAGCAACTGTCACTTCACTTCACTTCACTTGCACTATTAGTGCAAAAAAGTTTGTGATTGTTTATGCAGACTTTTCCACCGTGTGACTGTGAGTTAGAGCCCATTCTTCTTGCATTTCCTGGGGTGACATTCTCTCTGATTTTAAGTTTCTTTAAATATATTTAGAATGTACAAATTTTATCTTTATGAAAACTAATGTGTAGATAACCAAGTTGAACTAAGAATTTATTTTTCCCTTATTATGATAATTTTTTTAATCTCACATTTCTTGGGAGGTGTGCTGAAACATACAATATTAACAAAAGCTTGTGACAAACTATTAACTTGTCTTTAAAAGAAGAAACCAGTGGAAGAAAGATGTTACCAAGAAGCAGTGAAGAATGCTCATTATAGACAAAGAAGGGACAGTCTGTCCCCATACAAATATATATTTAATGTGTGTGTGTGTGTTAGTCAGTCATGTCTAACTCTTTGCGACCCCATGGACTGTAGCCCATCAGGCTCCTCTGTCCATCAAATTCCCCAGGCAGGAATACTGGAGTGGGTAGCCATTCCATTCTTCAGGGAATCTTCTCGATCCAGGGATCAAACCCAGATCTCCTGCATTGCAGGCAGATTCTTTACTGTCCAAGCCACCAGGGAAGACCTCTATTATCTTTAGTGAAATATTTCCAAAATTCACCCAAGATTTATTGTTGTTGTTTAGTCACTCAGTTAAGTCTGGTATTTTTGTGACTCCATGGACTCCTCTGTCCATGGGATTTTCCAGGCAAGAATACTGAAGTGGGTTGCCATTTCCTACTTCAGGGGATATTTTCAACTCAGGTATCGAACCCAAGTCTCCTGCAAGTCTCTTGCACTGAAGGCAGATTCCTTACCCCTGAGCCACATGGGAAAACATATCTAAGATTGCCCTCAACCTATTTCAACCTGTTTTCATTTGCCAATTCCATCCTATTAACAGTATTAGGAAAAATCATCATGTTTACATCTGGAAGGAATGGGTAATGTATTCTGTGAATTTATTTGGATGGAAAAACTATTACTAAGCTCTTACACAAGACAGCACTTGCTTTATTATTTTCTAACAAATGAAAAAAATACATTGTTTTCCTTTTGCCTCTGTAGTCTCTTTTAAATAACTTTGCTTCTTCCATTTGTATGGAGATTTCAATTTAGCTTTCAAATCTCACACTCAAAATTATGAAAAGGGATTGCTATCACTTGTTCTAAATATTTTTAGCTAGACAAACATATGAAGAAATCTGACATGGACCAAAAAAGAGCAAAGATTAAAAAAAAAAAAAAAAACTCTTTTAGAATCCTCATTCCATTGTCTGCTCTGCTATTCTAAGATAAAGTGTTTGGAAAATTTACTTGCCTGAGTATTCACAATGTGTTCTTTATTTAATTTTTCCCTTTCAGAAGGACTTCCAAAAGTTGGAGAAGAATGCTGATTTTTTTTTTTTAACCTACCACTGGAAAGATACTAAATACCTGACTGCAGCAGGAAAATTCAGCATTTTGCTGGAAATGTGATATCTGTTATGGAAGTACTCAAAAATATTGATAGATTTGCTTCTGGGCTTTTAGGGATTCTGATCATGTTTCTAGTGCGTGCTTCCTTCCTTGTACTTAGAACTTCTCCCATGGCTCTGAGAAGAACATTTGCAAACTCAGTGTCTTTCATGATAATTTTTCAGCCTTTCTACCCTAAAACATTTTTAGCAAAGTGTGCAATATCTCCTCTTTTCAATTATCAATGTAGACAGTACAAGCTTTTGTGTTCATACTGCCCTATTGATGCCTAGAATCTCTTTGTTTTATAAAAGTAGTATCCACAAAGCAATTATTGCATTCAGTTCAGTTCAGTTCAGTCGCTCAGCCATGTCTGACTCTTTGTGACCCCATGAATCGCAGCACGCCAGGCCTCCCTGTCCATCACCGACTCCCAGAGTTCATTCAGACTCACATCCATCGAGTCAGTGATGCCATCCAGCCATCTCATCCTCTGTCATCCCCTTCTCCTTCTGCCCCCAATCCCTCCCAGCATGAGAGTCTTTTCCAATGAGTCAACTCTTCGCATGAGGTGGCCAAAGTACTGGAGTTTGAGCTTCAACATCAGTCCTTCCAATGAACACCCAGGACTGATCTTCTTTAGGATGGACTGGTTGGATCTCCTTGCAGTCCAAGGGACTCTCAAAAGTCTTCTCCAACACCACAGTTCAAAAGCATCAAGTCTTTGGCACTCACCTTTCTTTATAGACCAACTCTCACATCCATGCATGACCACTGATAAAACCATAGCCTTGATTAGACAGACCTTTGTTGGCAAAGCAATGTCTCTGCTTTTTAATATGCTGGCTAGGTTGGTCATAACTTTCCTTCCGAGGAGTAAGTGTCTTATATTTTGCCTATCAGAAAACTGAAATCCAAAAGGAAGTGTGTTAACTTCTATTTTCGATGTTAACATTTTAAAAGAACTCTAAAGTGTTTGAAAAAATAGAGAGCATTTAAAACATAAATCAGCCTATTGAACAAAATCAATGAGTGGTCCTCTTCTATGTATAGCAGCAGTACAAGTACAAAAATCATAAATAGAGCATTTAATAGATTAAATACAGATTTTTGTATTTTCTAATCATTTAAAATAACTCAGGTACAAATTGATTTCAGCACATTTTAATGTAAGAATGAGTATGAAATTAATTCATGAACATTTAAATCACTATAATCATGAAATTAAATAATTTTTTAATGCTTGACATCTCCTCTAGACATACCTTGATATCTTTAAGTTAAATCAAGCATATTAATAACATAATAATTCAGCACTGTGATTTTTTTCTGTGAGATGTAGAAAAAACTTTTAATTCATATTCATATTTTAGCTTTGGGTTTAAGTTTAGAAGTTTAAGGAAAAGTGGGTTTTTTTTGTCTAGGTTTTCCCCCTTGAGATAGTTCTTTGAAAAAATGTATTGGTTTATAATTGTACTTTGTAAACTTTAGTAACTTGTCTATTTACTTTTTGTCAAACTTAATAAACTATAGAGGTTAGGCTTTTTTGGTGGCAAGTAACAGAATAAATGGGCTTTCCTGGTGGCTCAAATGGTAAAGAATCCATCTGCAATGCAAGATACTTGGGTTTGACCCCTGGGTTGGGAAGATATTCTGGAGAAGGGAATTGCTACCTACTCCAGTATTGTCTGGAGATTCCTGTGGATAGAGGAGTTTGCTGAGCTAGTCCACAGAATCGCAAAGAGTCAGACACAGCTGAGCAACTATAGATGTTTAAAGAACAAAATAAACAAAGAAAACTACCTATCTTAAGAGACAGTAAGATTTATTACAAAGGTTTTGGTCAAGGTCAAGGAAGAGATGTGACTTGTAGAAATGAAGTAACATCTCTATCTCTCTCTCTCCCATTTATTTATTCTAATACCCCTCACAGAACACTGGTTGAATCACTATTCATTTATTTTAGATTATTCAGATGATAAAGTTTAGTTTGTTTACAGATTTAACTTTTGTGATGGCTAATTTTATGTGTTTAGGCCATGGCACCCAATTCTTTGGTCAAATGCTATTCTAAGTGATACTGTGAAGTTATGTTTTAGATATGATTAACATTTAAACAGGTAGATTTTGACTAGAACAGATAGATTTCCATAATATAGGTGGGCCTCATCCAATAAGTTGAAGGTCCCAAGAGCAAAGACAGAATCCTCAAAACAGAAGAAATTCTCAAGTCTGCAAAATGGAAACCCTGCCTGATTTTCCAGCCTACTGGAGAATAGGTTTATTTATATATCTACTATTTGTTTTCTTTTCTTAAGAACTTAAAACACATCTAGCCTAACTTGCTCCTGAGTACTAACACAAAGCTATTTCTTTTTTGTTTTTTTTAAATTTTATTTTATTTTTAAACTTTACATAATTGTATTAGTTTTGACAAATATCAAAATGAATCCACCACAGGTATACATGTGTTCCCCATCCTGAACCCTCCTCCCTCCTCCCTCCCCATACCATCCCTCTGGGTCGTCCCAGTGCACTAGCCCCAAGCATCCAGTATCGTGGATCGAACCTGGACTGGCAACTCGTTTCTTACATGATATTTTACATGTTACAATGTCATTCTCCCAAATCTTCCCACCCTCTCCCTCTCCCACAGAGTCCATAAGACTGTTCTATACATCAGTGTCTCTTTTGCTGTCTCGTACACAGGGTTATTGTTACCATCTTTCTAAATTCCATATATATGCATTAGAATACTGTATTTATGTTTTTCCTTCTGGCTTACTTCACTCTGTATAATAGGCTCCATTTTCATCCACCTCATTAGAACTGATTCAAATGTATTCTTTTTAATGGCTGAGTAATACTCCATTGTGTATATGTACCACAGCTTTCTTATCCATTCATCTGCTGATGGACATCTAGGTTGCTTCCATGTCTTGGCTATTATAAACAGTGCTGCGATGAACATTGGGGTACACGTGTCTCTTTCCCTTCTGGTTTCCTCAGTGTGTATGCCCAGCAGTGGGGTTGCTGGATCATAAGGCAGTTCTATTTCCAGTTTTTTAAGGAATCTCCACACTGTTCTCCATAGTGGCTGTACTAGTTTGCTGGATCATAAGGCAGTTCTATTTCCAGTTTTTTAAGGAATCTCCACACTGTTCTCCATAGTGGCTGTACTAGTTTGCATTCCCACCAACAGTGTAAGAGGGTTCCCTTTTCTCCACACCCTCTCCAGCATTTATTATTTGTAGACTTTTGGATCGCAGCCATTCTGACTGGTGTGAAATGGTACCTCATAGTGGTTTTGATTTGCATTTCTCTGATAATGAGTGATGTTGAGCATCTTTTCATGTGTTTGTTAGCCATCTGTATGTCTTTTTTGGAGAAATGTCTATTTAGTTCTTTGGCCCATTTTTTTGATTGGGTCGTTTATTTTTCTGGAGTTGAGCTGTAGGAGTTGCTTGTATATTTTTGAGATTAGTTGTTTGTCGGGAAGAATCAATATAGTGAAAATGAGTATACTACCCAAAGCAATTTATAGATTCAACGCAATCCCTATCAAGCTACCAACAGTATTCTTCACAGAGCTAGAACAAATAATTTCACAATTTGTATGGAAATACAAAAAACCTCGAATAGCCAAAGCGATCTTGAGAAAGAAGAATGGAACTGGAGGAATCAACCTACCTGACTTCAGGCTCTACTACAAAGCCACAGTTATCAAGACAGTATGGTACTGGCACAAAGACAGAAATATTGATCAATGGAATAAAATAGAAAGCCCAGAGATAAATCCACGCACATATGGACACCTTATCTTCGACAAAGGAGGCAAGAATATACAATGGATTAAAGACAATCTCTTTAACAAGTGGTGCTGGGAAATCTGGTCAACCACTTGTAAAAGAATGAAACTGGACCACTTTCTAACACCATACACAAAAATAAACTCAAAATGGATTAAAGATCTAAACGTAAGACCAGAAACTATAAAACTCCTAGAGGAGAACATAGGCAAAACACTCTGTGCCATACATCACAGCAGGATCCTCTATGACTCACCTCCCAGAATATTGGAAATAAAAGCAAAAATAAACAAATGGGACCTAATTAACCTTAAAAGCTTCTGCACATCAAAGGAAACTATTAGCAAGGTGAAAAGACAGCCTTCAGAATGGGAGAAAATAATAGCAAATGAAGCAACCGACAAACAACTAATCTCAAAAATATACAAGCAACTCCTACAGCTCAACTCCAGCTATTTCTGACTACTTTGATTAAGCATTAAAATTTAAAGAAAGAAATATTGTGTCTAATTTTAATTGTTATACAATGAGATTATCTAAGCAATATTGTTCAAAATTCAATTTCTAAAAAGAAATTTCTTGAATGTAAACTCTAAATTCTCCACTTACTGGTTGTCTATTTTGGATAAATCTCAGTAATCTTATTATATAATAGTGATAATAACAATAATGCAAACTTTATGAAGTTGCTAAAACTTTTAAATGAAATAGTGCATATGAAGTGATTATTAGAGCAATAAAATGAACTGGGAAATTTTCAGTAAATATTTACTTCTATAATTCTAAGATGTTTTCTCTATAAGTCAATATTAGGATAAGAATAAATATAATAAGAAATTTATGTATTTTATCAAGGTTTATCTTATATGCAATAACCATTTTTTTTCATTTAAAAATGTTAGAGTAATCTGCCTGTAATATACAAAATAAAAATTGCTTTAATTAATTTTACCATTTTAATTTTACACATTTTTACTTTTATTTAAATTAATGAACTGCTCATAAGTGTCCATGCTAAAATCTTTATTTTTTATTGACTGTGTGATCTTATAATAAATAGAAAATTCTGTCTCAAAAAAGTCATCATACTATGTTCTTTTACTATAAAAGCATCCTTGGTGTTTCAGATGTGTTTAATAAATGTTTTCTCTTTGTGTCATGCTGTCTTTCTTAACATGATGTTATTTAACTAGAAAAAAATGATTTTGCTTATTATATACTTAAGCATTCACAGAAAAGAAGATTTATAAGGTAGGTTTCTCTTGACCTATACCTAGATTAAAAAATTGGAAAATAATTCTTTCGTCATTTATTTTTATTTTTATCATTAAGATTTGTTTTTCTAGGCACTAAGTTTTAAATTCTCTTGTTTCATCTCTTGACCAAGTGATGTATCTTTTAACATCAGATGGGTTCACAATACCTAGATTTCATTTTCACAGTTAACATTCACCCCAAATTACCTGTGATATGTCAAATATTCACAACTAGGATTATGTTGAAAATGGGTTATAGGCAGACATTAATTCTAGAACTGTCATTAATCTACTCTAGAGCTCATTAACCTTTAAAAGTTTGTACATGATTTCATAATTATATTGCAATGGGATTTTTATTTCTCTTCTATTTCATCAGGTTGCCCCTTCCTATGTCCCACTATGAGAGTGAATTTTTTTTAAAACTCCTTGACTCAGCAAAGCATTTGACAGCACAGAAAAGTAACATATGAAGCAAAGAATATTTATTTTCATCATCCATATCTTTAGCATTTCTTGAAGACATGGGAACAAAGAAATATGCATTTTTGTACTTAGAAAATCATATAAAATAACCAGAAAAATAAAGGACAGTAGAATAATATACAACTTGCATGATTAGTTTTCCAGTTTATTGAAAACCTAGTTCTCTTATAAAGTCCATTCATGTTTTAAATCATCTATAAAGTTTTACTCACTTGTAGGATTTCCTTTGTGACTCAGTGGTAGAGAATCTGCCTGCCAAGCAGGAGATGTAGCTCTGAGCCCCAGGATGGGAAGATCCCCTGGAGAAAGAAATCGCAGCCCATTCCAATTTTCTTGCCTGGGAAATCCCATGGACAGAGGAGCCTAGCGCTCTACAGTCTATGGGGTCACAAGAAGTTAGACATGACTTAGTGACTAAACAAAAACAACATCTATACATTAAACTTTTGAGTTTTTTTTTTTCTTAAAACATTAGTTTCCAATATCAGGATGGTCTTTTAATCCCCTAGAGCTCATTTGAATATGTTCTAATGGAAGATTTAATTCCCTAATCAGAATATCACAACAGTAGATTAGACATTCTGTAAGTCCACCGACAGTAGAATGGCAGAAATATTTCAGGCAGAGAAGGCAAGTCAATGTACAGAGTAAGTTCCATTTCAGTAAGAACAAAACACTGTTCCTTCCATGATGCAAACAGTTCAGTGTAATCAACCCAGTAGCTAACTGACCACCTTGGAGAAAATGTAATTTCAGGAACTCAGTGTTTTTCTCAGAAGCTGGCAGGCTGGGCACTCAGCAGCAGATATAGCCCAAGTGTCCTTGGTGCCACCATGGCTAATTTATTCATGAGTCCATTTGGGGATGACAGGGTGACTGTGAAAAGTGGTATCCATAAGATGGGCCACTCTGTCCACTTGATTATTAAAATCCTCCTCTCCTGAGGTCAGTCTTTGGTGAACATTCACACGGGATACCCCATTCAGAGAAATATTAGGTTGGTGCAAAAGTAACTGTGGCTTTGCATTGTTGAATTTTGCCACTTGATATTGCAATACATTCTTAAATAAATGTGGTTATGTTATACATAATTTTAATGCATATGTCTTGCTTTGTTTTTATACTAGTGACATAACTTGCTGTTCATTTTATTTTAGACTACCAGAATTATTTTAGACAAAAAAATAATTTCGAGTGACTTTTTTATTAAAGTTCAAAATGGGTCATAAAGAAGCAGAGGCAGTTCACAACATCAAAAATACATTTGGCCCAGGAAATGCTAATGAATGTATGGTGCAGTGGTGGATCAAGGAGTTTTACAAATGAAGTGAGAGGCTTGAAGATGAGGAGCTCAGTGGTTAGCCATTGAAGTTGACAATGACCAATTTAGAAGATCATGAGAAGTTGCCAAAAAAAAAAAAAGAACTCAGCATTGACTATTTTATGGTTATTCTTCATTTGAAGCAAATTGTAAATGTGAAAAACCTTGATAAGAGGGTACCTCATCATGACCACAAATCAAAAAGTTGTTTTGAAGTATTCTCTTTTCTTACCCTATTCAACAACAATGAACCATTTCTTGATCAGACTGTGACATGAGACAAAAAGTGGAGTTTATACAACTGGAGATGACCAGCTCAGTGTTTAGACCAATAAGAAGCTCCAAAGCTCTTTGCAAAGACCCAAACTTGCACCAAAAAATAGGTCATGGTCACTCTTTTGTGGTTTGCTGTTGGTCTGATCCACTACAGCTTTTTGAATCCCAGAGAAACCATTACATCTGAGAAGTATGCTCAGCAAATCGATGAGATGCACTCAAAACTGCAGTGTCTGCAGCCAGCACTGGTCAACAGAAAGGGCCCAAATCTTCTCCATGACAACACCTGACCATGTGTCACACAACCAATGCTTCAAAAGTTGAACGAATTGGGCTATGAAGTTTTGCTTATCCACCATATTCACCTGACCTCTCACCAACAGACGACCACATCTTCAAGCATCTTAACTCTGTTTTTCAGGGAAAGCACTTCCATAACCAGGAGGAGGCAGAAAATGCTTTCCAAGAGTTCACTGGCTTCCAAACAAACTTATTTCTTGCTGATAAAAATGTGTTGATTGTAATGTTCTTATTTTGATTAATAAAGATGGTTTGAGCCTGGTTATAATGATTTAAAATTCACAGTCCAAAACCACAATTACATTTGCACCAACCTAATATATTCAAATATCTCTTTCTTAAATTTCATTGTCACTAATTTTCATGCCTCTTCCACTTCACTGATCATCTAGCCAAATCATTGGCTATAGTCCAGAAATCACTATGTAATCACACACGTGGCCATTTTACATCCAAGCAAGTGATCACTTTTGTATGTTGTTGTGACATATGAAAGAAAGTCCTAACTCTTAGGTCATACCTTCTGTCTTCACAACAAATTCCCTTCCTTGCTCAGCTTAATTCTATGACTCTTAAAACCAACTGACATACTTATTATTTAAATTCCCAATCTGATAATTGTTCTGTCTTTATTAGAATCTAAATATTATACTGCAAAGAATTCCTGTTTCGTTTTGTTCACTATTATGCTATCAATATTTACAGTTTGGTATGTAGTAAGACTTTTTTAAAAAAAGTATTTAATCAATGAACCTCAAAGCTTTAATATCTATCACTGTGTTCTAAAAGTCTCGGTGCTTTCAGTTTTACCTCTTCAAGAGCAAGATCTGATAGCTTTTCAAGACAACTTTTTGAGGTAGATGCTCATCTAATAAATTGATTGCAATCCCATTGAATCAAGTGCTTACTCTGATTCAATCAACTCATGCCCATAGTTAAAGCAGTAGTTTACATAGTACCTAGAATACTTCTATCTTCTGCACAGTTAAGTAGACACTTCTCTAAAAGATTCTGTCACCAGGTAAAAAGATATTAAAAATATTAGTTAGCTCTTAACTATGCCTGTTCCATCCTATTCTGTGTGTAAAGAGTCCCATTTCATTAGAAAATAAAAAGATGGGTAGAGGAAGCATCATGGGAAGGAATGGTGACAAACACACTCAGACGCATATATTCTTTTTAAATCCAAAATAAGAATTCTTGAAATTCCCTTAAAAATATTGAAACTCTAGTGATTAATTTAATAATAAACATCTCCCCAAAATAATTAATGTTATTTCATTAGATAGTTTATGGCAAAACAATGTTTGTCTTGATATTCTTTTGAAAAGAATGAGATTATCTCTCCTAGGTATCTTGTAGGAAATGAAAATGAATTCCTAACATTCTTTAAAAACATTAGATTATATTTTATAAGTCACCTATGAATGTATAACACAAAATTTGGAACACAAACTTTTGATACTGCTTTCAAGTAAGAGTTAATGACTGCAGTTATAATTATAAATGAATAGCAAAATTAAAATATGTTTTACTTACATATCTGTGCACTTAGGATGGATAGCATAAGTTTCAAATAAGTTAACATTTAAAAATAGTAAAACATCAGTTATATTCCCTATTCAAAATATTTCAATATTACTTTAAAATATGTGATTGACAGTGTGAATACAAGGTATTTATTGAATACCTACTATGTGTTAGATAATGTTTGATACACTAAGGAAATATCAGGATGAAGACAGACAAAAATCTTCACCCTACATGACAGTATTATTTTTGGAGTGGGAGTGCTGAATGCATGTGTGCATGCTACGTTACTTTAGTCATGTCTGACTCTTTGTGACCCTGTGGACTGTATCTGCCAGGTTCCTCTGTCCATGGGATACTCCAAGCAAGAAGACTGGAGTGGGTCTCTGTGCCCTCCTCCCAGTGATCTCCCCAACTCTAGGGATCAAACCAGCACCTGTTATGTCTACCTGCATTGGTAGGCTGGGTCTTTACCACTAGAGCCATCTGGGAAGCCCCAAGAGTGATGAACAGATGATATAAATAGATGAATAGATAAATGTCTTCAGAGAGCATTAGGGATATTGGAAAAATTAATGTAGGGAGATGTGGTAAAAAAAAAAAAATGATATCTACTATGCTTTTTATATGTGTCCTGTGCATAGTCGCTCAGTCCTATCTGATTCTTTGCAACCCCATGGACTGTAGCCCACCAGGCTCCTCTGTTCATGGGGATTCTCAAAAGCAAGAGTAGTGGAGTGGGTTGCCATGCCCTCCTCCAGGGGGTCTTCTCAACCCAGGCTTCCAACGCAGGTCTCCAGAACTGCAGGTGGATTTTTTACCACCCGAACCGCTAGGGAAGCCCATTTTTTATATATAACATAGTCCATAAAAGTCTTTATGAGAAAATAATGTTAAACAGAATTTGGAAAGAAGTGGGAGGGCAAAGGATGAAGGATATCTGATGGAGGTGTCATCTGGGCAGAGCAAACATGGGTTCAACCAAGACTCAAGCAGGCACTATATGTTTTTAGGGAAAGAACAGAAAGAATGAGATCCCAATTTTTATATTAAGAATAAGAATACAGTTATTGACTGTGTTCTGAGTATGCTACCCTGAGGTAGCATAATTATGAATAAATTACTAAATTCTTTGTTATGGAGAGTTTGATACTTAAAGGTTTGTTAATATGGTGGCAGGTGAAAACAGTAATTGAATCTCTTTTTTGTCTAAAAATTCAGAAGACCATTCATTTAAAATATGTTTGAGTGAGCATGTAATAAAGTGTTGTTTTGAGGATCATAAGTAATATCAAATTAATAATACCCATTTATTGTTATTATAGGATCTAAAACATCATTATAAAGATGAAATGTATGCAGATGGTTGTATAGCCACACAGAAAACCATATAGATGCTGAATAGTAGCTATATATAACAACTATATTGAATATAAAGAGAACAAACATAAAGCAAAGATAGTCAAGGAACAGTGTATCAGGAAAAGTGACAATGTCCAATATTATTAGAAGAATGTAGGCTCTCTAAGAATTTTCTTGAAACAATAAATTTCAAAAGAGGAGGAAAGAAGATCTTTCACTTACTAAATCAATTTGTGTAGTTCTAGAAATCATCTTAAAAGTGAGAGAAAGTTTATGAATTGTTATAGAAATTTCCAAAAACTGTCTTTCAAAAACAGTTTTAGAAACTGATGAAACTACACGAAACTTTAAAAATCATATAAAGTTAATCCCTACTTCTGGTTATAAAGAACAAACAGAAAAACAAGATTCATTGCAAAATATTTGCCTATATAAATTGGTCCTTTCTTTATCATATAACCTTATAAACACATATCTGAACGTGGAACATGTGAATTCACGGGTAGCCCTCTATGTCAAAATGTTCACATCTTTCAGCTCCTTGATGCTAAGGACCAAATGTTAGTTACCTTTTTAACCACAGTCTCACAGTAAAGTCTGCACAAATTGACATTTAAGATGCTTATTGAACAAATGAATACAGTGAAGCTTAAAACTAATTTTGATTTCATAGGAATCCTGACTTTCCCTCCTCTAATTGTGTGAAGTGATATTTTTTCTCCGAGGTTGGATGGTTTTTCAAATGAAAACTTGTATCCACCTCACACCTGTCAACACTTTTTAATATTGTGTGAAATAAAGTAGAATGACAAAGGCTGGAATGTGATATTTACACCTTGTATAAAAGAAAGGGAAGGCTGGGCATTTGAGAAGGTCTCTTTTTGAGGGACTTCTAATGCTAATTTTAAAATATACCACTTGTCTGCTTTTACCATTTCAAGAAATGTAAGTATAATATTCTATATATACTTATAAATATTTAGGTTCAAAATTATTTTTAGCATAGCTAAATTTAGACTACAGTAAAATCAAATATTTGTAGAATAACTAGCAAATTCTGAGTTAGTCACTGTAGACAAAAATAAGACAAAATTTCAGTATTTAATAAACCAGTTTTTAAAAGTTACTTGGGGGGGGGCACAATATATATATATATATATATATATATATATATATCTAGAAAACTTAGGTTAGAATATAACAAAATGTTTGAACTAATAATAAAATTATAAAGAGATAGATAATTTAAACATATATTGCATGTTTTTTTTTTATTCTTAAATTTTCAAACATACTGTTTATTTTTATGCTTTTGGTTCTTTTACTTTTGTGTCTCATTGAGTGTTTTACATCAACAGTGAAACATTATCTTTAGGTGTTCTCTCCTTAAGACTAAAATTCTAACATTCTGTTACTCATTTTCATCCCCAATCCATTTCAACACACCTGTCTATGGTGTTCTTTAGTCCTCTCTCATTTTCACCTCTTTGCCCTTTGCCTCTAAATTCTATGAGTACTTCTCAAATCTGTCCTTCATGTTCTATAATTTTAAAAAAAAATCCATCTTTTTCCTTTTACAGTTTGATTCTCAGTGACACAGCTTCTCTGGCTCCTATTTCTGGTTATGACTATACAAGCAGACATACTAGATCTCACTTCTTTACAGTTTAGGTGAGACATCCCCCGTTTCCTGCCCATCAAAGTGGTTTATAATGTCTCCTTCCATAAATTCATTCATTCTAGTAATTACTTGCTTCATGTTTGGTTTGTTTCCCGAGACTGACAGATCTACAAGTGTAGGGTCTTTGTCTATTGCATGTTTTAGATTGAAGTAAATGGAAAAAGATTTAAGAAAAAGAGATGAACTTTTGACTTGAAAGTACAATAGTTTTGAAGGGGAAAAACATGAATATATTCATATAGATAAGAAAAATCTTCCAGTAGTAAACTCTAGTATGGGAAAATATATCTATCAAGTCATATAATAAACCTATATTATATTTGAAAATATTTTCAAACTGTGTTATGTTGTCTTCCTGAAAATTCTCCCTCTTATGTTACATTGACTTGGACCAAAGTATTTACAACAGTATTAGTTTCTGGATATGTACTAGAGAGGAGCAGGCTAGAGAAGTCATTCATTCAGAAACTATTAATTTGCTTTTCCAGACACTAGAACATACCAAAGAACAAAAATTATCTCTCAGCCCTCTTAAAGTTTACATGCTGACAATGAATCAGAAAAGATTTTCTTTAAACATTAATATAGTAAATATTTTCAGCTTTTTGAGTCTTATACTGCTGCTTTAAATACTCAATTTGCCATTGTATCACAAAAGGAGCCCTAGCTAATAGATAATTAAATGTGTACAGCTGGGTGGATGCGTGCTAAGTCACTTTAGTCATGTCTGACTCTTTGCAACCTTCTGGACTGTAGCCTACCAGGTTCCTCTGTCCATAGGATTCTCCAGGCAAAAATACTGGAGTGGATTGCCATTTCCTCCTCCAGGAGATCTTCCCAACCCAGGGATCCAACCCACATCTCTTACCTCTCCTACATTGGCAGGCAGATTCTTTACCAGCAGCATCACTTGGAAAGCCCATGTGTATGGCTATGTTCCAATGAAATTTTCTTTATAAAAACAGACCTTGGGCTGGACTTGACCTATTGGGATACAGTTTGCTGACATCATGGCTCAGATGGTAAAGCGTCTGCTTGCAATGCAGGAGACCTGGGTTCGATTCCTGGGTCGGGAAGATCCCCTGGAGAAGGAAATGGAAATCCACTCCAACACTCTTGCCTGGAAAATCCCATGGACGGAGGAGCCTGATAGGGTACAGTCCATGGAGTCGCAAAGAGTCAGATGCGACTGAGCGACTTCCCTTTCACTTTCACTTTCACTTTCACTTTGCTGACCTCAGTTCTAGCAATATATTTTATAATATTATAATATGCTGGAGAAGGAAATGGCAACCCACTCCAGTGTTCTTGCCTGGAGAATCCCAGGGACGGGGAAGCCTAGTGGGCTGCCATCTATGGGGTCGCACAGAGTCGGACACGACTGAAGCGACTTAGCAGCAGCAGCAGCAGGAGGTGACAAGTCATAGGAAAAAACAGAATGGACAGTTAGGAGAATGGAGGTATGAAAGTAGATTAAAATAGTAAATATAATGGTCAAGGTGGGCTTCATTAAGAAAGTACTGTATGTGCAAAGAATTGAGGGAAGTGATTGAAGAAACCATGCATTCACTGGCAGAATTGTTCCAGGTGGATGGAAACCTCAGTGCACCGGGGTATTGCCTGTCTTGTTTTGGGATGAGCAAGGAGGCCAGAGTTACCATAATGAAGTGACAGAAAGGTAAAACAGAAGATGCGATCAAAGAATTTTCTGTGTGCAAGACTACATCTTCATATGCCAGTGCACAGTTGTTTGTTTTTATGCTAAGATAAATTAATAATAAAAAATAAAATTGTGCTTATTCATAATTTTATATCATAATTTTATTTTCCTCAATTGCTAAGGTAAATAAATTAGATAACGGTAGTATATAGTATGGTGGTGGTTTAGCTGTTCAGTCATGTCAAACTCTTGCAACCCCATGGACTGTATGCAGCATGCCAGGCTCCTCTGACCACAGGATTCTCCAGGCAAGAATACTGGAGTGGGTTGCCATTTCCTTCTCCAGGTAAATAGTAACCTGTTCCAGTATTCTTGCCTGGAGAAGTGACCCTCCTTGTGAAGAAGTCCTGGCTACTCTAAAGGAGAATAATTGACACGTGGTCTCCCCATGTTCCCAGGTGATAGGAAACCAACTACCAGTATGTGAGCAAGGCCCTCTTGGGCAATCCAGCACTCAGTCTGCTGTAGCACAAGAGTGGAACATCAAGATTACAAATTTTATTTCAAGTAATTACAAAAATACCTTCCTATCTTTATGGTGGATCTTATAATTATTGTGTTGGTAATCTAAACTAGCACTTTTTTCCCTGTCATGTAAAACACTTGATTAGGATAGTCCCTTTCACGGAGTTTAATATCTGTGGAAAGTGAATGAAGTGAAGTAGCTCAGTCGTGTCTGACTCTTTCCAACCCCATGGACTGTAGCCTATCAGGCTCCTCCATTCATGGGATTTTCCGGGCAAGAGTGCTGGAGTGGATTGCCATTTCCTTCTCCAGGGGATCTTCCCAACCCAGGAATCGAACTCGGGTCTCCCGAATTGCAGGCAGACGCTTTGCTGTCTGAGCCACCAGGGAAGCCCTGTGGAATATCTGTGGAAAATGGGGACAAATTAAGATGATAAGTGTAGCACTTTTTATTTATGTTGTCAATTATTGTTTTAGCTAAAAATTTCATTTGTTTTTTTCCGTGTTCATGTGTGTGTGTGTGTGTTTGGTCACTCAGTCATGTCCGACCCTTTGTGACCCTGTGGACAATATCCCACTTGGCTCCTCTATCTATGGGATTTTCCCAGCAAGAATGCTGGAGTGGATTGCCATTTCCTCTTCCCAGAGGATCTTCTCAGGGATCAAACCCACATCTCTTACTTCTCCTGAACTGCTGGTGAATTCTTTGGCACTGAGCCACCAGGGAAGCCTGGGTTTTTCTATTAGCTGGTTCAGAAAAAAACAAATGAACCTTTTGGCCAACCCATCCAAAATTTCATGTAAAGAAGTTCAAACGTTATGTTTCTTCAAAAGAAATAATTTTAAAACACACTATTCTAATTTTTTATTCAGAAAAGATACTGTGAATGCTATATATGGAAATTTTTTACTGTTTTCAGTAAATACCAATATCAGCATAAATGTGCTATGTTCTGATTATGAAGATTTTTATATATAATTTAATAGTAATTAATACCTTAGGACTGTTACTCTTTATCACTGAATATCAGTGCTATTTCCTATGTTTCCCAGAAGGAAAACACTGTCATAATAGAGGTAAATGCTTGTTTAGGGAATTTTTAATGTGAAATGCTGCAAACTATTTACAATTTGAAACCACAATCAAGTAACAAACAA